>NC_140703.1:79837500-80450000 GCF_050655825.1 Lonchura striata | reverse complement strand
CTGTGCATCCCCTTTGGTGTGATCTGTTGACAACTAATGTAGCCTGTTTAGCCATCCTCTTTTCTCATAATTTTGGCCCATATTTGGGGTGTGCAAGGAGGCTGTTGTGGGGAGATACTAAAGCTAGTCAGAGGATATGCTAATTTAAACTGGTGACTTAATATCCTTTGCGTGGGACCTACTCCAGTCCTAAACTGGTTACATCTTAATATGTAGCTTGAGTTATTCAGAATATTTTTTATTGTAATATTGCCTAATTCATGCCAGTTTTCTTAGCACAAACTCTAGATCGATGCATAGGTATAGTTGGACACTCTCCTAGATTTCAGTGCCTTAAGGTATGTGAGTTTCTTCTGACGTGCCCGCAAAGTAACTTGGAAGATTTATGTCTCTAGAATGCTAATTTTATTTTTAAAAATTCAAAAGGTCCTTTTCAGCTGCTCTATATGCTGTCAATGACGTAGAAATCATCACAGATGGAAACCACCTAGTTTGTAAAAGTAAAATTCTTCCCAAAAGCCATTAGAGTGTGTCCAGAGCAGGCTGACCAGGGTAGTGAAAGGCCTCAAGGGCAAGACTCACAAGGAGTGGCTGAGTTAACTCGGCACATTGAGCTTGGAGAGAGAAGGCTGAGGGGGACCTCATAACAGCCAACAGCTTCCTCAAGGGTGGCAGTGGGGGCAGGTGCTGATCTCTCTGCTGACCAGTGACAGGACACAAGGAAATGGGATGAAGCAGGGGAAGACAAACAGACTGGACGTTAGGCAAAGGTTCTTCACTGAGAGGGTGACTGGCCACTGCAACAGGCTCCCCAGGGTCATGCCTCCAAGCCTGTCAGAGATTGAGGAGAGTCTGGGTAATGCTCTTTGTCATATGGGTTAGCTTTAGGCAGTCCTGTGAGGAGCAGGGAGTTGCACTTCATCATTCTTATGTGTCCCTTCCAGCTTGAAAGATTCTGATTCCTTTATTGCCTTCAAATGATGAGTGCCTCAGATGCTCTTGTAGGTGGTCCCCAAGCATATGGTCATGTACTTTGTATCATTAAAAGACATCTTACATCAATTGCACAGTTCTTAGGCCATCTCATGTGACTGTAGCATGAAATGATGCTCCTCTGATGCTTCACATACAGCTGTGGTAGGCACACAGGTAATTTCTGTAATAAGATCTCTAAGAAATAAAACAACATTGATTCCTGAGGAATATGACTGGTAACTTTTGTCTGTGCTTATTACTTCTTATTTTAATGTAGTCCATTATAATCTTCCTTATCTTGTTCATAGACAGTTCTTTGTGACTTGGTCTGGAGATGTTTTCACTGGTTATTAAATAATGAACTCCTAATTCACTGTGTTATCCTTGTCAGACTTGGTTGTTTAATGACCCTGGCCTAGCTTTTTTTTGCATTCAGAACCACATTGCATATTAATCCCCTTCTCATTTACTTCCAGTACTTAATTCTGTTCTTCTTTCTTTATCAAGTTACTATCAGAAATTCTTTCTCAAAGGTCACTGAAGAGAGGTACTTAATTCTGTTCTTCTTTCTTTATCAAGTTACTATCAGAAATTCTTTCTCCAAGGTCACTGAAGAGAGGTACTTAATTCTGTTCTTCTTTCTTTATCAAGTTACTATCAGAAATTCTTTCTCAAAGGTCACTGAAGAGAGGCTGCAGAGCACGTATAAAGCTGTTTTCATTTCTGTAAATATTTTATTTGTAAATAATTGGCTAATATAAATTAAGATGAGTATTATGTAATCCTGTAACAGTCTTACCCCCGCTATAAGATGCCCTTCACTAAAGCTTCCTTCCAAGCATTCTGGAAGGAGAACTAGCAAGGAGACCTTGAATTAGAGTGAATTCTATGTGTCATCATAAAACCAAAATAGCTTTTATCTGCAATTATAAATATATATATGTCGGGATAGTGAATTATTTCCATTAGCAATTCTTGTGAGACTCTTGTAGAGAAATGAGAAGATTTAGGGGGTTGTGTAGCTGGTTTTCCTTATTTTCCAGTAAATACAAATCTTACAGACCTATGTTAAATTTTTGCATTAGACTATAGAACCTGTTTCTGCATCAGATACCAAATCACTCTTTACCAGAAAATAAACATTTAATTTTATAGGACACATACAGATTGGATATTTCTTGTCTTGCTTTGACTCTATCAGACAGGACGATGTTTGAGTTTGGTCAGTACAATTTATGGATTTGAAAGCAAATACTCCAGTGCCTTGCTAAGTGCATTTTCAGGCTATTTTGGATGTCCCCAGAATCTGTATTTGTTTCTTCTGTGTAGAAGGTAGGAGGCCAGTAAATGCATTTACTTTGGGATAAGGATGCATTCTCTATTGAAGAAGGACATGAGGTATGTTTCAGACTTCATTGCAGGAATTTGCAAGTCATTCTTAGAGAGCAAAAATCAAGACCAGGACAGTTTAATAAATCATTAATTCTCTTCTCATGATGGTCTGTGACTTACTTGTTCTGTAGTAAACTTGTTACTAATTTCTAAAGAGAAGTGATATGCCTCGGTGGGATTGAAGTTAATTCTGAACATCTGTTTTTGGTTCTTTGTAGTTTTGATTTGATGTCCTGTTTTGGTTTGTATTTTTTTGCCTTTTATTATGTTAGAAAATGGTGGAAGAGACATGTTGCTGAGATATGGACTTGGTTTTTATTTCTGACTTGTATTAAGTTACAAGCTGAAATTTACTTTAAAAATCTGTTTATTAAAACTATCCAGATAGCTTACCAATGTAAGACTTGCATATACATTTAATTAGTAAGACAAATAAAATAACTGTAGTGAATTAGAATAGAATCACAAAATCATTTAGTTTGGAAAAAGACCTTTAAGATTGAGTCCAACTGTTAACCCAGCACTGCCAACTCCATCACTAAACCATGTCCCTGAGCACCACATCCACACATCTTTTAAATACCACCAGGGATGGTGACTTCACCAGTTCCCTGGGCAGCCTGTTGAGCTGTTTTATTTTGTACCAGTATTCCATGTTAAATATTATGCTCTTACACAAATTTGATTCACAGACTGAAAGAATGGTATGACTTCCTTCTTAAAAAGAAAAAGCTTCTTCGCACCTTTAGTAACTTCAGCTCTGATCCTGTAAATGTCAAGGAAGGCCTCTCCTCCTTCCATTGCTACCTAGTGGCATTCATACAAATAAAAAAGCATTACTGTTAGTGTAACTTCTGTGTGTATAGATATACTTTATTATCCACTATTCCTTCTGAACCTCACAACATTTCTATGAGCATGCTTCAGAGCAAATGTCCTTGGCTGTTATCCTACGCTATCTGTACCCTTTCTGGTGGAACATTTAAAATTGTGTTTGCATTTAGATCTGGTGGCTCCTCCAGTACAGCTGGTTTTAACCTTTCTCTCTCCTTTTCTGGTGGCCATTAACACTTCACAAGTAAAGCATGCCTCTGTGTAGAAAATCCTTGCATGTATATATGTGGTTGCAGCAAATGCATGTCAATTGCCTTTTTTTGACCCTTTAAAGCAACCCATAGTTTCCCAGGAATCATGTGTTGAAAAAAAAACCAGTCTTTTGAGTTTTTCTGATGTTTAAGTTATGCCACATCGGTCAAAGGTTTGTGTTTTAGTAGCTAGTCCATGCTGGACTGGAGTATGTAGCCATTTCTGGAGGAAAAATACTACAGTGTAATGTATACTGTTCCCAGATATATACGTGGATTTTTCTGTTTGGTTCATTTAGCAGAGCACATTTTGTTCCCTGAACATCTGTGCTCTTATTTGGTTTTTAGCAGGGTTTGAGGAGCATCGTGTTGCAGTGACCTTTCCACATGGTGCTGCAGGGCTCAGGCACTTTGACTTATCCCAGGGAGACGCCCTGCTACAGCCTGTGGAGCTGCTGGCTGGAGTGGCCACCTCTATTCTGTCAGCATGTCCAGCTACTGGCCCTCCCAGCCAGCCACACAGTGAAGCCCAGGAGGCACCACTGGGTCTCTCCTGGGCAGAGCTTATCCTGACTCCAGCCCCTGCCATGGCGCCTCCACAGAGCAGGAGCAAAGCATAAGATGGCTTCCTGAGCCACAGGCCCCTGCCAGTGGGAGGATGCTTTTGCTCAACAACGGGGCTTTATAAACATCTCCTTTCCAGGCTCGGTCACACTCCCAAGGGACGGTGCTGGGCCATGACCTGGGCACCTCTCCCCTCCTCACAGAGGATCATTGTGCAGCTGTTCCCTCATTTCCTTTGTGGAAAGGCACCTCACGATCCCACACAAGACCCCATCTTTTCTTGCTTCCCTCTCTCTCTTGCCATCCTTTCAGTGTAGGAAAACACATTCCCATGCTTAGGTACTCAAAGTGTTTGCCGTGTTCCACAGCCGGGATGATCTTCTCAAAACAGCGAACTGACCGCTCCGGGTATTGGCATGTAAATTAATGTGCTGACCTTGCAGGGAACCCATCCAAGCTGCAGGCTCTGTCCTGAGTTTCAGGATGTCGGCAGTTTGAAACTCTGGGCTCTGTTCTGCATCTCAATGATGGAAACCACTTCAAATTCACCATGGCGTAGCAGGGCTGCCCTATCAAAAGTTGTTTTTCTACTTTTTTCCTGTAACAGCAGTCTGGCATTTATAGCCTATGCTCCATTCTTGTGGGTTGTTTTGTTTCCTTCCTTTTGTGTAGATACAACAGTGTAAGCACCTATGCTAAAAGTGCAAAGATGAGATATTTTTCTGTATATTATTTAAATCAATTGTAGTGTACTCAAAACTGCATTGTAAGGACCCATCATGCTTGAATGGGATTTTGAGAAGCCATCTAGTCTCTTGCCTTTCGTTAAGACAAGAATAACTGTAGCATTGATGATAGTTTGAATGTTTTCAAGAGTTCCAGTTTTCAAGGCTTCCACACTGTTTATTGATTTTTCAGTAAACACACCTCAGTTGGCACTCAAGACTAAGATGCTTGAGATATTGTTGTGTTCTTCTGAAACATCAGTGTGTTGCTCAGTAACACTCAGGCATGGGGAGAATGGAGTGTGAACAAAGGAGGAGACATGATTTCTCTCCCTGTATAAATTCATGGTTTGTCTATTCTTAAATACTTTAGGGTTAGTTTTCCTATGTCACAAAACCATAGAAGAATCAGCAAAGAGTGCTGCTTGGTTTGTTAAATATATGTAGACTTGTCTGCCATCAAAAGAATAAGCACTGGAAAAATACCTGGTGGCACTGAGGAGGTGCAAAGAGCCCCCTGACTCAGGAAGATGAAGCAAGCAGGCATCAGGGAAAGACTCCACAGTAATCTGGCCTCATGCACACACATGTAGTCACTGCCTGGGGCTGCCTTCTGTGCTGTTGCTGCCATCGCTGACTCAAAAACAGGCATGAGAGGTCACAGGAAGAAAAGGCCTTCACACAGCACAATGCTCATCAATTTGACTTGGGGAGGGTCTGGACCCAACTCTGGAAATGCATCAATGTTGTCTTGTCCTGTTCTTGTGCTGTGATGCTGAGGTATCTGTTGTTGACCACCCTAAGATAGAGGGCACTGGGCCCTTAAGCTTTTTTGGGGTCATTTGTTATGGTTGTTCTTACAACTTTCTGTTTTAATTAAAAGGATGTTCCTATCCATGTTAGTGATTCTGTGAAAAATATTTTGGCTGGCTATATGTTCATGTGTGTAGAGAATCAACTGTTTTTTCTTTAAACCTTTACCCATATTTGTGGCTGATTATGCCCCATGTCATCAATTCCTGTTTATCAACTCCTGCTGGTTCATTCTTGGTCGAAGTAAAACAGTTCTGGACTCAGTGCTCTGCCCTGAGCTCTTTCTAAATAGTTTTGTAGTCAACAGGTTTTCTGAAATGAGTTTAGTGAAACTTGTACAACATGACTTAATATTAGGACAAAACAGTCGATATTTACATAATTTTCTTTTGAGGTGACAGCTTTCCCTTCCTCTCAACTCAGTTTGTCCACATCCACTGGGCTTCTGTTTCTTTCACCCACCTTTTCTTGTACTGATGTACTGGTAATCTCCTCCTGTCTCTGCATTCTCCAGAAATTTAGCCTATTAATCAGTCTAATATTGTGTCCAGCATGTGTTCTGCATTCCATCCCCATCATATTTTTGCATGTGGTGGTTTTATCTGTCACTTTGAGACCTTCTAAAAGTCACTTTGGGAATTAAACTCTTTCTGTAAGCAATAAAAATTAATCTAATGCATTTTCTCCATACAGTACAGTTGAAACTGGAATGTTTTCAGACAGACAAAAGGCAAATGTTTTTGATGACAAAGGAGTACAAAGTATGTGAGCAGTGCTGTGATTGATCCCTGTCCAAAGGAAGGGCATCCTCACTCTGCCTCCTGGCAGAGACTCAGAAGATACTCCAGTTTACACACAGAAGTGTTGGTTTGGGGATTTAGGTTATCCAAGGAAGAAATTAAAAGAATCTGCAAAGAAGTTTAAGTGGAGTTTCAGGTAGTGCCAGTAGCATCCAGCATGGCCCTAGTTACTCCAATACACTTGTTTGTTTTCACAAACCAGTGCCTCACAGTTTCGGAGCGGGTGACTGCTGCGAGGAGACCATAACCTCTTGATTTCAAAGGAGCCATCGTTTCACTGGTGCCTCTGTGGTTAATGTAAGAAAGGTGTCTTGCCATAAACTTTTTCCGAGGTATTCAGCAAGGTTGGGAAGGGGTCGGCCCAAGCAGGAAGCCCTTGTCTGTGCTATAAAGAAAATAGCAAGCAACAAAATGAAAGCATCAAAGGACCAACAGGATGCGGTCCCAGGAGTCCTCTCTGGCATGTTAGTCCTTCTTGAAAGTTAGCATTGAGTGAAGAGTGACCTTAAAACTCCCTTCATTCAAACAGACTGGGCTCAAGTTTAAAGTTCAAGGCATTTTGTTTTTTCACCTGTTTCCTACAGTTTTTAAGAAACTTCTGAAGAATTAATGTGTAACTATATCTGGTCACAGAGCCAATGCAGAGAATTTTTCTCAAGGGAAAATAATGTTACTGTATGGAGTGAGAGAAATGGATACTTTCTGAGTTAGGTTTTATTTTGGTGAAACAACTTCTCCCAAACCCACTGAGAGCATGATTGCAAACAGCCCTGGAGCTAGTGTAATGCACGGCTCTGGGGCCATGCTTCATTTTTAAAAGAAGCTGGTAGGGTCCTGTAATTGTCTGATTTGTGCTTAAAAAAAAAAAAAAAAAAAAAAAAAAGGTAGTTTTTGCCAAGCTGCTGCTGCCACTTGGAGAGCAAGGTTGTGTTTTGGGCACAACCTGGGAACAAAGAGCCTGGTTTCAGCTTCATCTGCAATTGCAGGGTGAGTGAGCCAGCGACTGGCCGCATGGCTACCCACTCTTCTCTCATCATGCTGCAGCTGTTGGGCCTCAAAAGGAAAACCAAAGCCCTGACCCAGAACTCCATTGGTGGGTGAGGGTGGATGTGGATACAGTGCTGCACTAATGGTGAGTAGCAACCCAGGCTCCTGGCTAGCACCAGTTGTGAGCCACTTTACACCCAACAACACCTCCCTGTGTGATGCTGAAACAAGTCCTCTGTTTTCTGATCTTGCCTGATGAAGCAACTAATTACAGATCCCACAAGCGATCTGGCAGGTCATCTTTCATAGCTAAATGAAATAGTTTGCCAAGATGACGGACAAATTTCACTCATGTTTCTCCATGCTATTGAATTTTAATGATTCTGGTATGAATATTTCATGAAAGTACTTTCTGAATGGGTTTGTTTTGTCCTGGCAGCTAATATTCAGTGTAAGTCTGGGTGGGTTTTGTTTGGTATTTGGTGGGTTTTCTTTTCCTCTCAGGTGGTTTAGTGAAGGTAAGAAGTGTCAAACTGGATTAAGTGAGAAAAGGCAACTTCTTGTCAGTGATTCAGCAAGGGGGTGCCATGTATAACTCTTTTCAGCTGCGTAGTGGAAGCCTGTGAAATGACCCTCAAATACAATTCTGCTCTGTGCTCTCCTGCCACAAGGTGGCTAAAACTCTTTTAAAAGCCCAGGATTTGCAAGTGCTTTAAGTGATGCTAATACATTTACAGCCTTTCTGCAGTGAAACACAGGGCACACTGGAGACCAGATTTATTGCGCAGAAAATTGTGTATGTCTTATTCATATGGAGCAGTGATCAGGAAATGTTATTACCAAGTTTATTTCAATCCCTCCTTGGCTGGAGGGCTGGGCTTTGCTTTGTTGTTGTTTTTTTTAATAGAAGGAGAAGCCTATCCAGCATGAGCAACAGGGCCGCTGTGGGGCACAGAAGTGCCATGGGAAGCTGTGGGTGAAACTTCAGCTTCCCACTCCATCTCCATGTGTACTGCCTGCTGAATCAGTCTGCTCAAAGGCTAAATCAGAAACACTTGCCCAGACCTGGGTTAGCAAGTTCCTTTGTTGCTGTTGAATTCTGATGGGTGCCTTTCTTTAAATGGGTGATGTTTCCCAACAGCCAGCTGCTGTGCATCAGAAACAGGAAAGTTGTTTTCACCAGTTTCAGGAAATGGTGACACTCTTCTCTGAACTTTTTGGGAGCTTATCTCCAGCTGTACAGTAGGGACAGGGCTTTTGTTTAATGGAAATGAAGCATACCTTTTCCTTACAGATGCACCACTCACTATAGAGCTTTTTATGTGTGTTTTAAGTTTCCCTTTTTATTTTTTAACTTATTAACTCTGACAAGTAACCTCTTGGTTGTGAACAATTTAATTCACAATTCATTTTTCTGATTCAAAGTGAACACGAGTGCCCTAATCCCCTAATGGGAATTAATTGCATGTTTCAATGCTTAACTGTGATCCTTTCTCAATCCCCACTGGGACAAGTTTCTTCCTGAAGGATCTGTGTTTGTTATTCAAAACACAATCTGAAAGGTAATGATTTTTCTTATAAAAGCGACTCGGGCCGACTGAATATTAATGCTCTTTTTATTGTGAGGGGATGAGCTGCATCCAAGAAAAAAACTCGTTTCTGTAAGGAAGGATAAATTGCTCTGAAGTATATCTGATAAAATGCGGGGAAAAAATCAGTGTGTTCTCATTCCCCTAAGTGAAAGCAGTTTGCCAGTAAATGAAGGCACACACTGTTTTTGCTTGGAAAGCTGTATTTTGATACAGAGAAAAACTGTTTGCTTCACCAAAGGGGAAATTGCTTGGATACTGAGGATTTTTAAATGACACTGTTCTCGGCCAGCAACACAACCTTTTGGATAACTGACCAAACCTAACAGTTTACTAAAATAAGAGTAAATTGCAGAAAATAGATTAAATTTCTATTTACAGTCTGTTTTAAGCATTTCTCAAACTTGAAATACATTATTTAGTAACACTCTTTCCAAGAGGAGCTGCACAGGTTCCTCTGATGTTGGGTGTCTAGTCCAGCCAGATGACTGTGCATGAGGCAGGCTCTGCCCAGTCAGTGACCACAGGTAAAATGTGGGAAAACATCACAGTGCAAGAACTGCTTCTACCCTACAGAAATGATGGAGGACAAACACAGCACAGCATGAAAAAATAATGCAGGAACTATGAAGGTACCTTTCCCCCCTGTTATGTTTCAGTAAAGCCAGTCTTTTATCCCATTTAAACCAATTTTGAGTGTTTCATGCTCACAGGTACAACAAACGGTCATTCAGGGTCTGTTTTCAAGAGGAGGCTCACACGTGCAGACCAGCTACCCCCTCAAACTATACTTGAAGTGATTTAACACTTTGGGGTGTCTGCCTGGGGAAGAGAGGAGGAACACGGCTTTACCTGGCTTCTCTGCCAGCAGCCCTGGCTTCCAGTTTCTCCCTTGGCCCCACAGCTTGCTGTTCAGCATTTGTCTGTCACTCAGCAAGCAGGACTTCAGCGCTGGCATTATTGCAAATCCACCAGCACATCCATGAGATGACTCCACACCAGGTTACACTTGCTTTTGGGGAGTCACTGAGCATGACACCACACACTTACTGCAGCACACCTCCCATAATGGTGAGAGAGAGAAAAATTAAGAACGATTTAGAGTTTTTCCTCGGGGTTAGGGATGTGTTAGTTGATGTTTAGGATTCCTTAGAGAATGTAATTTGGTTACAGCATAGGACTGAAAAAGGCTGACTTTTTCCTGGTTGTGACTGATGCAGTTGTCTGAAAAGTTTAAGACACTTGAATTGAGTAGCATACTTAAATGTGGTATAGGATTATGAGACCACTTTTGCACGTGCTGGAACAGCCTTTTGTGGAGGAGGTGCCTTGGCAGGGCCGTGGCTCTCCAGGGCACTGGCCCTGTGGGTAACGTACCTCTTTGTCTTTCAGCTGCTTTTGCAAGTACAATGGCCCGTGTCTTCGTCTACGGCACACTCAAGAAGGGCCAGCCCAACTACAAGCACATGATCAACACAGCCAAAGGCCTAGCAAAATTCCAAGGAAGGGGCCACACGGTGGAGAAGTATCCGCTGGTAATTGCAGGGAAATACAATATTCCTTACATGCTGAACATCCCAGGGACAGGCCACCACATTGCCGGGGAGATTTACTCTGTCGATGAGCAGATGCTGCAGTTCCTGGATGAGTTCGAAGGCTGCCCAGACATGTACCAGCGCACCCTGATGAGGATCCAAGTGGTGGAGTGGGAAGGGAAGGGCGGCGCGGGAGAGGCGCGGGCAGCGGCCGATGGCGTCCTGGAGTGCTTCGTGTACAGCACGGCCACCTACCCGCCCGAGTGGGTCGGGCTCCCCTACCATGACAGTTACGACTCCTCGGGGAAACACGGCCTCGCCTACGTCCTACGGGAAAGCCGGGAATAGAAACGGAGGCGACGCGGCCTGGCCGAAGACATAGTGCTAAGCAGGTGTTGCTCGGTAACCTTTCCAGGAAAGCTGTAATACCTTGTTATTAAAATGCAGGAGCTCTTGTAACCTTCCCAACCCAGGAGCCTCGGTGCTAGTGTTGAAGTTCTGTAGACCCAGAGCTGCAGACTCCTCCCAAGGCAGTCAGTGTCGTCCTGGCCTTCCCAGCCTGCTGCAGGTTGCTGGGTTTGCACCAGGTGTAAAATAACTGTATGTGCACATCGGGTATGGGGTCTAAGTATTCCCTCAACATCCCCCTTGGTGCATAATAATGGTCCAGTGAAATGGACCATTTCATAATAATTTCATAATAATGGAGGTCAGTGAAAGGCAGAGGAATGAATTTTTTTTTTTCCCTGAATTGACAAATTTTCTTGCACTAATATCTGAAACTAATTTAAATGTCTGAAAGTAAAGCACGACTCCTATTGATATTGACTTGTAATGGGTTCAGTAGGCTACTGCATGTAAACAGGGAAAGTTGATCAGATAACTTGGTGCTTCTAGACAAATAGGAAGTTGCTGGAGAAAATATAAAGATTATTCTTACTCTGCATTGCAATGGGTTTTTTTCTGAACTGGAAAGGTGTATTTTTAAACCTTGTTTAGTTTTAAAAGGCACTGTCAAGAAATACTGAGAGAATATAAAAGAGTTACATTTAAAACTGTATTTTTAATTTTACATTTTGGGTTCTGCTTCTGTTCACTGTGTGACTGTAGGATTTGGGGAAGGGGGGTGTGTTTGTGTTCCTCTGTGTGTGTGTATCTGTTTTGGGGACTGTTGGGGACCACGAGAAGCAAATCTACACTGGAGCCATTGTGAGCACTTACTGTCAAGGTTTCTTTTTGCCAAGCATTTTAATGCAGAACTTGCAACCATATGCAAACTGAGTTTCCTAATGGGGGAAAAACATTTATATACATTATAAAAATATCCAAAGGACCTGTATTGTGATTATTGCAACATTTAAATGGGGAAAAATATGTAAAAATATGTAAAGAAGACTATTGTCCCCCTGACCCAACCAACTGTGCTGGTTTCTGTACAATCTGGGAAAACCGTGGCTTTCTGTTGTTACACTCCTGTGCCTTATATTTTCCTTCAGCTGCAATGTTTGGTACAGTTGGATTGTAAAGCTGACAAAGGGATGGGAGCAGGCATTGTATGCCATATGAGCCAAAGTACTATCAAATGCAGCAAGGATACAATTAAGAACAATACTGTACTTTTGCTTCACTGCCAGTAGCCCTGTGATGGCCAGAGGAGACCTGGGGTAGGGAATCAGCCTAAACTTTATCAGTAGTAGGTAGGCACTGCTGTATCTCACTTAGAAAAGCTTTTATGTTGCTGCAATAAGCAAAACAACGAACTTGCTAGTAGAATACTTGTGTCTCTTTACAGTCCTTGTCTGTTTAGGGCGACCTGCAGAGGCTGAACTGTGCTCCTTTGGGAAGGGGTAAGACAGCAGTAAGGAGACTTGTAATGAGATCTGCAGGGTCTCTGCCTCAGGTTTTCCAACTGCAAAAGTATTAATTTTCCTGGAAGGCAGGTACTATCCAAACACTCTCCTTACTCATCTTGAGGAGTTTTATAAACTAGTTCCTAAGCAGTTCCCTGGACTACATATTCCCCCTCGGCCATGTGATGTAGATAATTAGCAGTGTCTCAATAACAGGAAGAATGCCTCTTCAGTCAGAAGTTTCAAGCAGAATCAAATTTTCCTGGTTGAACATGAGTCACCAGCCCTGTTACCAATTGTTTTCACCCTTCACCTTCCAGTAAAGGGCCTAGGCACCTCTGGCCACAGGGTTTCTTTCTGGGAAGTAGCAGGACTCTGCACATCCTGGGCAAGAAAATGAGAGCAGGCCTGCTACACTCTGGAGCAGTGGTCAAGGTCCCTTTGTCTCCCTTTCCTAGCATTCAGGAGGAGGCCTGGTGTGAGGGACAACACGTGCTCTCAGCAGTACCTTGGGGCAGCTAAAGACCTCTGAGAGCAGTGCCAGCTCCTTCTCTAAAGGCATCCAGTAATCAGTATCAAGAAGATATGGGTGGGGAAACTGAGTATGGAGTTTGAATAAAAGAAGACAATTCCCTCACAACTTTAAAAGAAAATACATGACAAATATCTGCACTAGCAAAATAAAGCCTCTAAGTGGTAATTTAAATCTAATTTATACAAAGCATTAAAAATACAATAATATATAAGTATTTATAATATAAGTAATTCTGTAATAATTTATTATTAGTTAATAAGTAGTAATTCAATAAATATATATCCTAATTCAAAATAAATCTGATCAGAATTTAAGCCATTGGTTGAACTTGTGCAGCACTTACATAAAGGAGAACTGCTCAGTTTGCTCAGTGGTTAATTTTTCATTCTTGCCAGCCATTCAGTACAGCCTGGCTGGGGCCTCAAACCAGGGACATTGCTGTGGAGAAGACAAATCAGATTTTGGCTTTTGTTGTGTTTTCTTTTTTTTAAAAAAAAAAAAGAGGCTTTTCCTGTTTCGAAGCAGAAATGGTATTTTATTGATTTTATTTGATCCTGAAAAATCAAAGCATTACAAAGGTTATGTACAAGTATTTCTGGAAGTAAAAATCTGGGATCTGTTGCCAAGATTTAACATCTGTGTTTGCTGTCTTAACCATTGATACAGTAAATATGCTTGTATAAAATCTTGTGCATAGTACTGTCTGTTTTCTGTGTTGAATTGTCTTAATATTACTTTACAGATAAAAATAATAAAGGCTTAGTTAATTCAACAGTGTGGAGGCAACCGTTTATTCCAGTTCCACCAGCAGATCTTCTTCTCCAACGGTGTCACCAGCTTTGCAGTGCACAGCTTTTACCTAGGGTACAGAAACAGCAGAATTTAAACCCTTCCTCAATAAAATAAATGGCTTGGCAGACATGGTTTGTATTGCACAGAGCACTCCTGTCTGCATGCACAGGGTGATGGCCGCTGTGCAGCCTGAAGAGACTCCAGGGACACAGATTGACCTGTGCTGCAAGGACCACAAGATGTTGAGTGCTCGACCTCCAGTGCTCAGAGCCTAGCTGAATTTTGAGTACCAGTGCTTGACAAATGGTGTCCAGCCCCATCAGGGTATTCAGGCACCTACCATTAACTGGTTTGCTTGCAACAGAGATACTTGAAGACATGAATGTCAGATAGAGATGTCACTTTTTTAAATTAAAATGCACTTTTTTCATCTTGTTGCACCACCGTTTATTTGTTTTAAATAGAGAGAGGACAGGCTGATTCTTCAATACTCATGTTGGCATGTTGCAATGAAATATTTCACCATTTCTTTAATTACAGTTTTCAAATACAGCAGAATTTTGGAATTGCAGCAATGAAGTGAGTTTCTCTCAATCTCCAGAGAGTTGGGATAGATGATTCAAATCTGAATTTGGATCCCTTAACAGAACTGAACTTGGCAAAGGGCTGTCAATTAATTGCAACTGTATCTGTAGATTAATTACATACTCCCATGCAGATTCCTGAAATTTAAAACACAAACCTCTTACACTAGTCCCTCATTTCCTCTATAAAAGGTTGCAACATGTTTGCATTCCCTTTCAGCACATGAAGCAATAAAAAATACTTGAAGCTGTATAGAGTTTGTTTCCAGTATTAATTCAGAGCTCACACTGACATGCCCAAATCCTTGTTGAGCAAATAGCTCATTTTAATCATCCAGACACTGCCCTGGCCTCCTGAAGGAAATGCACAGCATACCCAAGTACCAAGCTCTGATGGACACACTGTTGCCCACATCCGTGTTGGACAGTCTGAAGCCATGTGAGCAGATCTCTGTAGCACAGGCACACTCACAGCGCTGCTCCAGCAATGATGCTGAGCACGGCAAAGACAGCGTGATACGTACAAACAAGGGCTTCATTTCAAATCGGTAGCTGGGCAGCATACCCAATTGCTGAGCCTCAATCTTCTAGGAGATGAAAGCAGTGTGAAAAACATTCTACCCCTTGCTTTTCTTTTTCTACAAAGCCAAGGTTCAGCAAACACCGGAGCTAACCAGTGCTTCAAGCTCCCCAGCAATTTCTGCCGTGCAGCGGGGCCGGCTCCTTGTGCTGACCCAGGCGCAGCTGTCCTGGAGAAGCCAGGAGGCTCGCCAGCTCATCTCCAGCTTTCTCTCATTTTTAAACCACCTGCAGCTGGAGTAAACTCAAAGTAGATAAAAACAAGCCACTTTTCTCACAATTACAAACAGGAAGATGGGGTTTGATACAGAAAAGGAATTCAAGTCAGGAATGAAAATGTGAATGTCTTCCAGCTGAAGACAAATGAACTGAGTTTCAAAACAGTTTCAAGGCATCAAAACATGGACTAATAGCCTGTGCCAAACATCCCATTCCTGTGGAGAGGCCAAGTTATCTTAGCACTCAGAGCCATGACTTTGCACTGCAGAACAGGAAGAATTCTGTTTAGCAGCTTCATTTCCACATAGCCCAAAACCTTTGTGCTTATTCAAATTCTTAACATTCTAAAGGTCAAAACACACACTTGTTATTAAAATGGGTGCACCAAGGGGACACTGCAAGGCACACAGGAGGCCCTGAATGGCCTGTGCACCTTTCACGTCCTCCTTTGGAGGATTAATAAACCAAAAACAGGTTTTATGTGGCATCTATACTGAGTGAGTGGGAAATATTTATTATTAGGAGAAGTACAAGCAGGATGGTAAGGAACAGACCCATGGATTGCAGAAACACCTGGGTGGGAAAGGGAAGGTTAAAGTGAAAAATAAATAGGGTGGGTGGGAGAGGGAATGGCATTTTAATTACAAATACTAGTTAAAACCAGTGGATGCAAAGAGCAGCAATAAGGGGTTAAATAATGGCAGATGAAAAACTAAATGCTTGGAAATATTAATCAAGTGAGAAAAATAAATTATAAAGAAATTAATGCATGAAATAAAATAATAGTGGCAATGTCAGAGCAAAAGGAACGGGAACATACTCCTCTCAGTATTTTTTTCTCTTGAGACCCAATTTTGCACTGGATGCACTGGAAGAGGCAAGTCTGGGACCCAGCCTGGGTGACAATTTTAGAGCTGTGCCAAAAAAGCCTTTCTCGTAAACACACAAACAGTCCTTGGCATTGAGAGCCATCCTGAGATCTCGGTGAACCTTGCCAGTGGCAAACCCCATCCCTGCCCACAGTCAGGCTCCCTGCTGCCTCCATGCGGGCTGAAGGCTCCTGCCCTGGGCTTTGTGCCTCAGAGAGCAGAGGGGCTTGACCCCAGGCAGAAATGGGCTAGAGCAGGTTAGGAAATCAGCAGTAGAGGAGGATGTATCATCCAGATCCACGCTATGCTCTCCCATTAGAAAGGATGGCTCTGGGGCCCATGACTAGGTGATTGCTTCAGGCTGTAAATTGTAATCTGGCACAGGGATGCTCTGAAGTCTCAGTCTGAGGTCTGACAGTCCTGAGACCAACTTGGGTTTAGTGCATGCTCTTGTCATATAAGCTTAACCAGCTCCTTACCCAGAGTGCTGGTTTTAGCACGTCCTACACTGCAGCAAAGTCCCAGCTCCAGGGCTGCAATGCTGACCCCTCAGAAGCAGGACAGTCTAATGCATAGCCTTGCAAAGCTTAACAAATGTGCAGATCTAGGCTTGATACTTAACAGTCACAATAATTTAAAAATTGCTGTTTTCTCCCTCCTGCAAAAGCACTTTCTATGCCTTGTTCTGGGTGGTTGTTTTTTTTTTTTAAATAACAAATAATTTGCCATTAAATAATTAACTGGCAAAGAGATCTCTCTTCTCTGGAAAGATGAAATTTGGAGAAATGGTCTGCAACACCTTTCAATTCAACTCGGCATTGTAACATCACAGAAAACAAATAATTTAGGAGAAAGAGTTATATGAATTTCTGAAGCCAGTAAAACTATTTCCTGCTGTGCTATCTAAGGCTCGGAACTACTTAACAGCATTCACAGCAGATGCAAATGTAACAAAATTAAAGACACCTCACTTTGAAAGACTTACAACAATCAGACTTAATTCCTTAACAACCAGAATCCTCCTTTTTTCCTTTTTAAATTCTATCCTGTTGACTAGTTGCATATGGTTTTAAGTGACCTAAGGTGGCTTACCTTGCCTGTTTTAGCAGCAATCATACTGTTCTGCATTTTCATTGCTTCAATTACACAAATTTCTTGACCTTCCGAAACCTGATGAAATTCAAGCAGTACAAAATGAGAATAGATGATTTGAAATGTTCTAAGTATGATGATTCTTATGGAAAATAAAAGGATTATTTCATTAAATGTTATAAAGACTTTCATGACACAAGTCAAGTCAGCCAGTTACACAGTCACAACACAAATGGCAATCACAAAACTGGCAACAAAATAAGGGGAAAAAAATTCAGCTGCTTAAAACTATTACCCCAGGCAAACCTGAAAGGCTCCTCTCCCATCCATTCAGCTTCAGATTTCACAGTTCACCACAGTTCAACATCAATTAAATGCAGAGCAAAATCTAATTTGTACATTTTTAGCCAGGGAACTTCTGCTTTGCTTCCCTGGCGCAGGGCCCACAGATACTCATACTGATTCAGAAGCCTCCTTGGCAGGCATCCGGGGGAGCTTGGGCTGGAAGGTCCAGCAGCACCCAGTGGGCTGATGCTGAGGAGAACGTGACATCTCTGGCAGCCTCTGGTGGTGGCTGATGACTTTGGACTGACAGAAAGAAGCCCATCAGTGAGGAGCCACCAGCTCCCATCCACAGGGGAGGCACCGTGGAAACAAATGCATCACTTTCACCACAGCTCAGAGCTCTTCATAGGAAACCCTGAGGTTTCCTCTTTCTGTTTGTTTGTGCCCTGCTAGCAGGCATGTGCAAGCTCAAGGTCACTAGGACCCCACTGGGCTGCTCTGCTGGGCTCCCTGTGCCTCCCAGTCAGATCCTCCCTCCACTGTCTTGAACCACCTTGCACAGAGGAAGCAAGGCTTGACAGAGGCTCTGGAGGCTAAACAAGGCATTTGGAATTTACCCAGTGTAACCCAGCAATTGGCTGGTCATTCCCCAAAGATGTTGCATGCCAGAGAGGAAGGGTGCCAGGACCTACATGCCAGGATGTAGGACCTGTACACTCCTATGGGATGCCTGGTTCCAAGTGCCCACTGCAAGTCCTTTCACTGGGCTCTTTTGCAGATGGAGTCTGCTATTCCCTCATTATGTCAGCAAGTTCGGGGGGCTTTTGTCTCTGATGTCCCAGTTTCATGAAACTGGGTAATCTGAAACCTGCAGAAATCTGGTTTATGCACTGTTGTATGTGCCAGTGCCAACAAAATGTTTGTTTATATATAAACATACATATATTTCTCTAATTATATATAAAATGAATACTACATATTTAAGAACAAGTGTGTACCACTTGGGAGGAATATACTAACAGGCAGATGTGAAGTCAGAGATCAAATGTACATTGCATGAAGAACATTCCAAAAATTTAAGTAAAGCTATTTTTTCACTAACTGACTAAATAACACTGATATCTGCCTATGAATTCTGAGCAAAACAAAACAAAACGCATTATATTAAAAGGCTTACACACTCTTTCTCCAACAGATTGGCAACAACAGTATGAGAGGTTTTGGAGGGTAAATATGGAAAGCATTTGCTATGGGAATATGGTGTACTAACTGGATACAAAGAATAACCAAAACCCAACACTTACCTTGCGGAAATTCCATCCTGAGTTTCAGGCAAGCAGTTAAGTCATTAGCAAGTGTCCAATTTGGTGAATAGTATCAAAGACTTGTTATTTCCCCTCTATTCCCTTTCCCTGTCTTTTGTCTCCTTCCTTCCACACCTGCTGCTCTGCCCATAGCCTTGTCCCAGCAGCTCACTCTTCCTTTCCTTTCTTCTTTTCCTCTCCTTTTCCTACCTCATTACTTTTCTTCCATCTGCTCTTAACTTTCCGAACATTTCTGAGGTTATGAGGAAGTAATGAATATCTACTTTGGATTCAAAGAGAAAGGAAAAAAAACCAGGCAAGAAAGTTTGTTGGAAGAGGGGTTTTTAAAATAATGCTATTATTAAAATATGCATTTCAGAAACAACTTTGCCACCCTCAGGTTAAGCTCTGCTATCAGAGAGCCAAGAGCACAGGTTTCTAGAGGTTGTCAAAGACTGAGATGCTAAGGACAGCAGACCTGAATTCAGTGGCCTAATTACAAGGCCATAAGAAACTCTCTCCTAGAGCAGTTACATTTAACTGTAACATGGCTTCATCAGGAGGATGGTGTGCAAATTAACCAGTCAGCAATTATCTAAACAGAGTTCTGGAAACACATCTATGGGAAAAGTAAGGAATTGTCTCAGTAGATCTAAAGTATGGTGCTAAAATTGCAGGAAGTATTAGTGATTGTGGGATGGAAATATCCCTTAATCTGAATTTCTTCTCAGTTTCCCCTCTTTCCCAAAATCAAAGTTTTTGTGGTTTATATAATACATGCTGGGGTTGATGACAAAGAACGCAGTGTCTAGGAAGGAAATAACCCCCTCAAAGCACAAAACTTATAGTTGAAGTATCCAGTTAACATCTAGTCTTATCAATTTGAAAGGAAGGAGGCACTTTTAGCAGGTACCACATGTGAAAATGCCGTATCAGTACTTTTGATGACGTACAATTTGTTGAAAATTATCTTGGCGCAAGTGTCACTTAAGCACAGAAGTTTAATTACTGTTCTTGTGTTAAACCTTTACAGCTCCACTCATTGTGTTGAAAAACGACAAATCCTAAAATTAGGCACTTGTATCTCTCTTTCCTCTTTTTCAGTCTTGGGCATTGTCCAATTTGTTTCATTCTATAATTGCACATTTCATTTTGCCTGTTATTTAGCCTGCAAATGAAAACTGCAGAGATGTGTACAAGTTCTTGCTGTCTAACTTATTTAAGGATTTATCTGGATCATTTTTAATGCTGTATTTTCATCGTATAATTTTCTTTCAGTGGATGGTAAACCAGTGAAAACCACCATCTTTACATTTCCATTTAGAGAGGTCTCAGTGATGACCCAAATCTGTCAAAACAAGCAACTAAAATCAAACAAAATAAAAATCTCATTTCTTTTAACCAAGTAAAGTAAAAGGGCTCCTTTTCTTAAAAGAAATTAATCTCAGGTATCTTTTTCACAGAGTTACACTACAGACAAATCGACCTTTACGTTTCTTGGTCTATCAAAATAAATGAGTGGTTAACTGCTAGACCTGCAGTCTTTATTTTAGCAGTTTATTTCTGCATGGTACAGTTCAAAGAGTGAAAAAGAAAAAGAAACAGAAAAGAGAAAGAAAGAAAAAAAAAAAAGAAGAAAAAAGATCATTGAAGAGGAGGGTATTTAACATCTCGATGCTGCTAACAATTGTAATGTGAATTTGGGACCAGTCAATGGTGCTGTTTGAGCCACTCAGGGACTGCACGGTGGTTGTTCTCTCTGCTGGCCAAAAGGTTACACACAGGACAGGGAACTGTCTCCGGTCATTTCCCAACCAAGCAACTCACGCCACAGGGTGGAAGCAGAATGTGAGAAGCAGCAACGCCGACCTGCTCCCGTTGCACCTACGTGAGGACCACAAAGACTGCCTGCACTCAGAGATGGGGCTCTTTAAAGCTCAGGAGCACAAAAAGACGGCGCACACCCGAGGGCACGCTGCCACGGGATCCTTGTGAATATGGTACACTTTCTGCAGACTTTGGTGTGTCACGGGATAAAGACTTAATGATTGTGACAGGACGTCTCCCATGTTAGGCTTACAAAATGGTCACAAGCCCCACAAGTCTTTCTGATAAACCCAATGGGCGCTGATGTATTTCCCCGCTCTCTGTCTAATTGGTGTAAAGTTTGCAGATCTGAATCCCCGATCTTTTATCCAGCTTGCTGCGTCCTCTCCTTTGACGTGAGGTCAGGGTTCACATTCGCATCCGATTATCGAAGTGGCACTCATTAACCGGCAGCCTGCCTCGCACCAAAATGAGTTCGCTGGAAGGGGAACTCGGCCCATTTACTCAGCAGATTTCAGCATTTTAAGGAGGCCTGAATGTCACACAGTATTGCTACGTTTTGAGGAGTTTCAGACATCTCCAGCTGATGATTAATTGTGAGTGATGGGAAATAAAATCCAGTAAAGCCAGCTGCTTGCCATGGTCGGCAAAATTACTATAATGGATATAGGCTGCCAATTTTCCAGTTTTACTGGCAAGTCTTCCAAGTGTAATTAAGGGAAGTTATAAATGATATGGAAATCTATCAAGTCCCATTTATTTTCAGAGGACTCTTTCCCCTGAGACTTTTATCTTCAAGCTTATAGTTTGCTTTGTTGTGCTAATGATTTAAACCACTTCTTATTTCTGATTAAAGCCCTCAATATCCTTCACAAGAAGTTAGATCCACTTTATTCAGAAGGATTTAAAGAAACAGAAGCCTTTTTAAAGTTGTGTTTGTAAGCCATGCTGAGCTCCCACTTCCTCTTTAGAGGCGTAGTAGAGCATCCTCCATCTTAGGCACCTCACTACCATCTGGATTTCTGCTTCTGACAAACTCTGGGGAGTGGGAAAGATTGGGTGGGTGAGAAAGGAGAGAAGAGTTTATTTATTAAAAAAATAAAATTTAAAAAACCCACCAACAATAAAACCCCATCTTGCCTCCCAATCCTAAATTCTCCAAAAAACAAAGATTATAGGTGCTGCTTAGACACCAGGCATTTAGCACAGACTGGTGTTGCTCACTAATGTTGTTTGATTTGGAATAAAAGCATGAAAATGATGTGCAAAGGCCTAAAATTGGAGATGTAAAGGATGACTGCACAGTATTCCATTTCTCAATTTCATCCTTCAGAGCCACAAAATGGGGGTGATACAGTTACTGGATGAGATTTACAGTAACAGCTGTGGTCTTCCCACACAAGGGAGGACCTTCTAATGGGCTAAGGTCTGTTTTGAACAGACGGGGAGTAGCAAAACAAGGTTCCCTATTAAGGGTGTGCAGTAATATTCCTGATAAGGAAAATGAGTAGTGGTAGTCAGATCGCTTTAAAAGACCTAAATCTCTTTTCACTGTTAAAAAAAAATAAATAAAGCTATTTTAGAAAGTGCTAACTGCTAAATAAATGAAAGGCATGTAAATGTAAGGGTTTGTTTTTCCCTTAATCTCCTCCCTACGAACTGTAAAGAATGCATAGGAACCAGTGCCAGGGGCATATGGCTTTCTCCTGTGCTGAACATTCATACAAAAGACAGGTTCATCAGTCATTGGAGTATCTGGATAAAAAATTAGCTCCTGATGGATGGTATTTAGAGCTTACCTGCTGCTAGTACATTACCAGAGACGCACAGGTTTTGAAACCCACATGACATTAGAAACTGCAGACCATGAAATACCCCACATGCAGGCGCGCTCATAACGTTCACCAGGTTATACAAAATAAAAAATAAGCTATTTAAACTCTTTGCCTAAAATTGGGCCCGCTGCAAGGAACCCTGGGTCAGCCCTACACAGGCCAATTAATGCACAGCATCTGCTGTATAGAAGCCGTGCATGAAGCACTTCCGAATGATTTCAGCAATTAAAAGAAAACTGTTTCCTGCCTGTTTTGACAGCAACTGTTTCAATGCAAGAGTGAACACCAAATCATTGTGTGCAGCTGAAAAAATTAAGTCTCTTTTTTTTTTATCTTGTGAAAAGGAGGTGGGAGGGATGAAGATTTCTTACGGAATCGGATCGTTCTTTTGTTGTCCGACATTCTGTGTTTTTCTGCCAAATTAGACAGAAGGCTCCGAGGGTTTACGGGGCCCTCTACAGTATCACCTTCTGGTGCACTGTGGCTCCCTAAAAAGACGGATCAATATCAACCCTGCTGATTTGCCTACAAAAGTGAAAATCCCTCAATTACATTTTTAAGACCATTATATTTAGAACACAGGTGCTCTGATGCGGAACATTTTTAAGGCTCTTGGAGCTGAAGTGGAAAAAAACAATGACAGCCCGAAGCAAATACGAGCTTAGATTTGGTAAGAAGTGAAGTGAGGGTTGTATTTTATTGGTATCTCCTTCCTCATCTTTGGGAAGACACCAGTAAACATCACTCACAGTTTCCACTATTCTGCAGCTTAAGTCCCTGTTGAGCCTTTTAAGTGAAAAGGGACAATGCAAGATAGTGCTATATGAAAGAAAGTTATCCTCTCTTGTAGCCTTCTGCAAAATAACTGCAAACATGACCTCCTTTATGCTTGTGCAAAATCTCTGAGCCATGAATTAAGTATGCATTCACTGTTTATGAAGATACCAGGAATTCTGTTTGTTTATTTGTTTAAACTTAGTCCATGCTGGTATCATTCCCTTCCCAGATTTTTTTTTCTCTCTAATTTATTGGCAGCCAGCATCCAACAAGAAAACAAATCAAGAGGAATTGGATAAGCAATTCCTTGGCATTGTCCATTACCATGTAAAATAATTAGTGCAAGTTTTCTCTTTTTTCCAAATTAACTTTGAAACCAGAGCTACAGAACTGCAAATATAATTAGCAGCAATTAATAGTACTTGACGAATCATTACTAAACTTTTTTTGCCATACTCCTTTAATGAATAAAGCTGAACACAGCACATCCCACATCTTCTGACCTCTGACTGAAGGTCACTGATGTCCCCCTGACAGCAATCAGCACTGGCCATTGCACTCCCACTTATCCAAAACACACTGCCCCAACTGCCTGTGCCACCCCAGGCTGCTGGGCAAGTGATATTCAGGCAGAGCACTTCTGGGGCTATTCTTCTGCTAACTCAGCCTAATCTGTAACAGTCAACTTTTTTAGTAACAGCTAAAAAGTTGCTTATTACTTGAAAAGGCAAAGCACACCACAATAATAATTTAAAAAATTGTATGAATTCATCTCAAAGGATTGCTAACATTTTTTCTCCTAGGTGGAAACTCTAATAGTATTGACTATTTCTAACTTATCATAATAGGGTTTCCTTCTTAATTACACCGTACTGGAACATTAATGTCAGACTGTGCAATTGCATAAAATATATAGCAAAATCTTTTCAAGTAAAATATAAAAAAAATGACACTATGAAATATTATAGTTAATTTTTTTTCAATGTAACTACAATTATTACTTGTGGCCCTATGTAATAAGAATGGTGAAATATTTATTTACTTTTACTCTGGATATTATACAACCATGAACATTTCCTGTTTACCAACAGGGGTTTTTCCCCCAAAAGATAAACCCCAAGAAAATTGTCAAATACATAGAATCATAAAAACTATGTAAGGTTTGTGACCACATTTTGTCAAGTTTGCAAATTCCCTTCAACTGACAAGTGGAGTTTTTATATGCTCTGAAGAACAGAAGCGAGGAAAGGAGGGAAAGGGAAAGAAAAAGAAAAGACAGCAAAAGAAAAAAACATTCATACACAAGAGAAAAGTGGTATTTGAAAATGTTCATACACAAGAGATAAGTAGTATATGTTACTACATTACTGTTACCATATTTATCCAAATGGAATGTGAAACTTAAGCAAATGCATTTTTACTGTTTTACCCTGGATGTTGTTTCTCTGCTATAAATTCCAGGTAGTATAAGATTTAAAAAGATAGGGTTTTTTTAAGATTTTCAGGTCTGAATGACAAATACAACTTTAAACAACACACAACTTCCTGGTGGCAACAGGTAAGGTTAAAAATTCACCTTTTCTTTCACATGAATTAATGAAGTAGTGACAAACAGAATTTAGAAAGCTCTTTTGTTTTGCCTTTTAGTAGTGAGCATTTCAGCAGTAGAGGTCAAACAAAACATATTTTCTCATAGTAAAAGCTTCCCAAGGGTTGTGAGATGGAAAAACATGAATAAAGATTTTCTTAAAAACTATTCTTCTAAATAGTAACAAGAGAAATTGAAATAAAATGCATGAAGCTGAACTGAAAGATGAATGCAGTTTAAAACTTTTTTATTTAATTATTTTTAAAAGGTGGAAACACAGTAGTGTCTTTTGTAAGTTACACAACTAAAAAAGTAGCCTTCAAGTTACCCCATTTTGAAATTACTGAGACAATTAGTATCTACATTTAACAGCTGACATTTTGATAGGAAAAAAATTAATCCCATGCAGTATTAATGCCCATAGCTATACTAGCTGAAATCATAAGGAATTTTTATATGAGAAGAGTACATTTTAAAAATGGCTTGAATGGTGATAACTTCCAAAACCTGGAGTAATATTAATCTCCTGGAAAGAGAGGCAATTTAGCAACTTCAGTGAAAATAATTAATCGTCCTCTTCTTTTGGCTGTAGTCCTAAAAGACTCAGTAACACAGGAGTGTTTATTCAGAGGTGCTTTCCTTTTACATATTTAATTTTGGGGGGAATCATTGAAGTGGTTTAGGCTGCCAGGTATTAGGCATTAGCTTATTGACCAGTGCTTAGCTTGGTAATGACACCTGTCCTGGCTAATGTTATTAAAAAGGAAAAACAACCAACAGAAACATACAACTGAAAGAAAAACACCTTTGCATTCCTGACAGACAGAAAAATGAAAAAGCAAAAACTATGTTCATAGGTGAAAATATAGCAAAGGCTGCAAGGCAATCAAGACAGCTAAGATCTTTCTTTGTTGCTGTGGACAGTTCAGACTACCAAATTTGGAATCAGTAGTGGGAATACTTTGGATGTGTTTGCTTTAGGAACAACAACACTGCTTTACCTATGCAACCATTAGGATCTAGAGCTTTCCCCACTCCTGCTCTTTCAGTGCACAGAATCCTACATGCACAAAAACCATGCCAAACAACTCAACACAAAGAAGAAGTATTTTCAACTATCTGCCCATGTTCTGTCCTCTCAGTAAATAAAGGAATTTGTGCAGCTTTAGTAGTTTTTGTGGTGCTGTCTTTGTGGTAGCTGTGGTGAGAGTATAAGTATGTGTGCAGTGCTATCTCCACACTCTGGCATAAAAATCCTGCTGTGGGCTACCAAGGCTGGCTCGTGCTGCCCCCAGGGTTAGCAAAAACAGAGTGAATTACTCGCCTGAACTCCTGAAGTCCAGTGGTTTCTCTGGCCCACAGCACCATGAGGAGCCAAAAAGTAATTAATTTTCCCAAAGCCAAATTACATCCTAAGGCACACAATCATTAACGACTACAAAACAAATACACAAACACCCTCATTCCCCAATAAGGGATATATTTTCTATATTAATGGGACTGTGTTATGAGGAATGTAATCTAAATTTAAATCTTTTTTCCCTAAATAATATTAACCTTCTTTCTAGTCAGCCAGATTTCTGTTTCATTGTTTATGTTGCTTTCTGCTTCTGAGTGCCTTCATTGTGCTTCCAGGAATAACTGAGTGACAACTAATTACAGTCTTCAGATCACATGAAGGAAAATAAAGAAAGTAGAAAGTAACTAAAAACCTAAAGAAATTGGCAGGATCACAAGTTCTGCTTCTCTCTAAATGACAAACAGCACTTCCCCACTGTGTTACTAAAATCTACAGATCATCTTACAGACAAAAGAAAATAAATTCCTTGCATATGCAATATCTTTTGGCAAAAAATGAATTGAAAACTGCTTATCGGACCAGCTGGATAGAGGATGCTCACACAATCTTCTATCAGGCTTCACCAGACCAAAGTATTTCTCAGCAACAGCAGCCGAAAGAGAACACTATGCTTCAAGTAAAAACAATGACACATGGAGTGGGGGAAACTAACCCAGAGATCAGCACTGCCCCCTCATTTGGCTACATGGAGAGGGACTAACAAACGCCGTGGGCCTCACCTGGCGGGCCAGCCAGACAAAGATGAGGTGACCCATTGGTAAAGTTACACCTGAAAGGGGGGATGACAGCTCAGCTCCTGACCGCTCTGAGAGTGTCTCTGTGAGCACAGGACTGTGCTGCACCAACACCGTGGTGCACAGCTCACAGCTTAGGGCAAGCAGGCTCAGCGTAGCTGTAACCTGACAGCTTTACTGCCAGCAGCAGCAACACCTGAGGAGAACGATGGACAACCGCCTCGTGTTCTCCCATTTTTCAGCCGTGCTGTTTTCACACATCTGAGCTGCCAAACCCAGTGGCAAACACACAGAATAGGAGCTACTTAAATTCCACTTCTCCAGCACACTTAAGAAATTAGACTTTTCCCAAGCAGTGCAACAAAAAGAGCTGTATTTATCAAGGAGCTACAGCTCCCTGCCCATCATGCCTTCAGCAGCTGTAGTGGGCGAGCTGCTTTGTGACAGACAGCCAAGAGGCGTAATCTGAATCCACCATCCCACTGCTTATCCACTGCCGATAGCTGATGTTACCCTCATTCGCTGGCTGGCTCGCTTTTTTTTAACGTTTTGACACTAGTCCTGAAAAGGAAGGATTTAAGCTAAACCCTTTTCAATAACACAAATGTGTATTTTGCAATTAAAGCCACACAATTAGCAATGACAAGTTCAGGTCAGCAGAACACAGATTATGCTGTTCAAATGCTCTGCCACTCAGTGCCTCCAGCAAAAAAATGCAGGAGAGAAGAAGGGAAAAAAGAAATCTCACACACATTATTTAACAACTTGTGCTCTGATGCACAGCACCACTTGTAGATTTGTGGAGGGAGGTTCATTTATTTATTTACTTAAAATCCCTTAGGCTCTGGCCTCCTTCTCCACTGATTGCATTCTTTCAAGACAACAAGAACTATTATTCACAGCAAGAAGGCTGGTAACATTTAGAATTAACTTCTCAAAAATAAATATTTAACAAATTTTTAAAGTCTTAAAATCCTTGGCTTAAAAATGTTTCCCTTAATTCTTCACAAAAAGTATTTGCTTACTATCTTCCTCATTCAGCCGCTTGTTTTGCCCTTGACAAAGAAAGATTCTTCTGTCTATAAAGAATGACATAAAGAATAATTTTAATTGAATACTGTTCTTTTGTTTTAAAGTATCTGAACTGTGTCTGTGCATGTATAGATCATAGATAAGAAAGATAAGTGTAGAAGAGCTAAAATAATTTCTAATTTCTTACCAGCTTAACTTAGATCTGTTTCCTCTGAAATGTCTTTATTTCATTACTACAAACATTGGCACCTACAGAACTTCTGCATTAACAGGATGACTCTGTTTTCACTGTACACAGACAGAAACAATCATATATTTTAAAACCAAAATATCATAGCAAAATGTAAGCAAATGTATCACTTTGCCAGCATGTTTGATGACTGCCACCTAATAAGTGCAATGCTGATTTTAGATTTCAGGTCTTGATCCCATTTTTGAATCATCTTTCAAGAAAATCTAGGTTTCATTGCCATAAATTATGACCCCTGTGACTGAAGCTTCTGTTTGTATCTAAGTGCTACATACATGTTTATGGCATCACTTAACTGACGACAGCACTTTAAAATTATTATGTACTATCTGATTCAAATACTCCTGTATCTGCTCTCACTACCTTGTTTCCAATGGTTATGAGAGATAAGGGCCTCGACCTAAGAAATAACATATGATACAATGTGGTAGAATTTCATATAAAGCTGAGTTCAAGTCAGTGGTTATAAACAACTTTAAGACAAAAATTTTTGTCCAACTCAGTGTGAGATAAGAAGGATTGGAAATCCCCAGACCAGCAACAACACTTGCCCTTCTGTATGGCAAGTTTATTCCTTGTGCAAGACAGGAAGACTACTACCTGAGCCTGGAAATTCCCAGCATAGAATTCCCAACTCATGTGTCTTGCAAAATGATAACACAGGGGGTTCTTAAACTAAACAAAACCAAAAAAATGGCGAAGTTAAATATCTGTCCCGTGTCTCTTTTTTTTTCTAGTAATATTTTTATTACTTCAGGGCAGAAAATCAAGAATTTCCTCCTGTTAGCACTAACAGCTTTTATATAGAGAGAGATAGATAGACAGACAGACAGACAAGTACACACACACACTTATGTGAATTTACTCACCATTTTCTCCCTTGTACCTATCCTGCCCCTCAACGTATTTGGGATACAAAACCAAGATACCTCCTTGAGTTTCTGCTGTGAACTTGTACCAGGCTGATTTTTTTTCTTTTCAAGCCAGTTTAATTTTAATTGGTTTTCCTTATTAGTTTTAAAAATTCAAATTAAAAACAGCACACATCCTTCAGCACACTTTATTTTACAGGTGATTAAAGAAAAGAAAAAAAAAAAAGAAACAAAACCAAGACAACAAAAAAAAAAGCCCACATCAAACCGTGTGACCTGTAGTTTCAGTTGCACCAAGGTGAAATTTCTGTGGCATATATAATGAAAACATAGATATATAGATCACATTTCTTACCGTGTCCCCAGGCTTAACAGAAACTGCCACCACTGTTCCAGGCATGGGAGATCTCAAAATGCTGGAGGTGTCCTCTGCTGCTTTCTCTGGCATGTACTTGCTCAGCTCCGCAGCAACCTTCGTCAGTATTTGCAATTTGTACTAAAGAATAGGAAGAGGACTGGTTTAGAAAACTGTACCTTGGTGAATTCCAGTCAATAACCTGCATTATTTTATGGCATATTTTATGTAATACATTTTTTATGTAATAGCTGTTCTTCATGGGAGTGTCTAAAAAACACTGCTTGAAATCTTTATTCAGAGTTTCATTTTCAGAATGTAGAAAGAAAAATACGCAACCCCAGTCAGCAGCAAAGTGCACATAAAACCAAAGAATCAAGTACAGTAAGAGATGTCAGACTAATTTTAAAACTGGGATAGAGAGGGGAGATTCAAATTTTAAAACAAAAATGCGTGCTGCACATTATCTTTGGTGGATAAAGAATATTGAGGATTTCTTTTCCATGCAGTGATTAATTGGAAATTGACCTTTTCGGAAAGTCTGCCAGACTTTCAGTGACACGACTGATTTTAAACATTATGTTCACCTTTTAAACATTTACCATTAATTTAATGTTTGAAGTTAGTAATTTCCTTGGATTTTACAATTAAATCCTAGCAATTCAATTTCAATTCTGATTCTTCATGCATAAGCAGAACAATCAAACGTCGTTATATTGAATATGCTTTATCTGCAATAAAACCCATTCAGCAGCCTTTACCTGTTTGGAGAGAGTGCTGTTTTCTCTAGTATGTTTTACAGCAATTAAAACCAGAGGGGAATACGATGACCCTCAGGTGAGAGCATCCCTTTAAACGAAACCTTTCGGAAGGCGTATAAATATTGCCTAAAGTGATTTCAGCCCCAGCGCTTTTCTTTTTGACGTCTTGCCATTGCTTGGCGAGCTCGCTGCCCTCGGCCGGAGGGCCGGCCGGACGGGCGGACGGGCGGACGGGCGGACGGACGGGCGGACGGACGGGCGGACGGGCGGGCGGACGGACGGGCGGACGGACGGGCGGACGGGCGGGAGCGCACGGAGCCGGTAGATGGCAGCAGGTCTCTGTGCGACACTCCCGCCTCGCCAGGGCGCACCGAGCCCAGGCCAGCGCCGCGCTCCATCCATAATTTAAACAAAGGTTTTCAAAATAAGCATCCGACGGACGGCATTTACAATTCAAATGCGTATTTTGCTGATGTAAAGTTCAACACCTTGCTTGGAACAGTATGTTTGCCTCCAAAACAATTAGCTATTGTTTTATTAACAATAAAATGTCTTTACTTTTCATTTTCACATGGACAGAAAAAATCCGATATCCTTATGGCGAAGGTAAAGGGGGACTCTACCTTCTGCTTCTGCAGGAAGCAGAACAAGGCATTTAGAAATACATGCAAAAGGTGATTAACTCTGCAGTGACATCTTTAAAATGCGTCTTTCACAGCCGAATTAAAACAACGTAACAGAGGATTATCATCCTCCATAAATGGTGTGTGGACACACAGCATCTTGTGAGATGAACAGTGCAGCCATTCACTCGGGAAACAGAGGCAAATAGTTTCAGGAACCGACCCTGACACCACACCCCAGTCAGCGTAAGACAACGCGATGTTCCCGAAGCTGCAAGCGGCACCCAAAGATCTGAGGACGCGTTCCCAGCCATGTGCCTCGGTCACAGCTGCCGTGGCACGGGGAAACCAGCCCCATTTTGTGTGCAGAAAGCAGCCTTAACCCCAAGCCTCCGGCAGGCACCATCACGGCAACTGGGGCTGTGGCACTCGGATTTCCAGCGCACACCACGGGCAGCCTCTCCCGGCTGCCCGCAGCCCTTTGCCCGAGCACGTGTGCCAGCGCTGCAGGGACAGGCCGGGCGATGCCCACAGGAGAATCGCTGACATAAGCTGCAAATAGAATTGCAGCGGTGTGACAAGTCAAATAATAACATCTTATGCATGTTTCTTCACTCTTGAGTGTCTGTTTTGCAATCAAGACATACAAGTGTCTGCCAGTTTCTGAAGGATATGATCCTTAAGTGAAATTACTGTGCAAATAAAAGCTTTTTACTCCTATTAAAATTCATCTGAGTCATAAGTGGCAAAGAAAAAAGCTTGCAGAGTGTATTCTGCTGTCAATCTAATAAACATTCTGTGTAGAGGGACTATTTATCAAAGATAAATTGTACTTAAAAGTCCTTCATTAAATCTATGGGGGGGAATATAATTACAACAAATTGCACAGTTTCAGTATCCATGGTTGGTGTCTTCTTTGTATTCAGAGTTTGAAAATAAATTTTTAAAAAAAGAAATAAAAAAGAGAAGAACGCAGAAATAAGTTATGTTTGTGGATTGCATTGTTGCCTCTTGCAAGACACTATTTTGATATGATTTCAAAGGATTAGGTTTAGATGCCATTTTGTTTCTTTAAGCCACATTAACACTTCTGAGCTGCCCAATTTCAAAATTTAAACTTGAAGAGAAATCCAGACCTTCTGCATTCATCTAGGTTACAGTATTTCACAGGGGTTGAAATACAGAATTCCCTATGCACTTCACAACATTCAGCAGTGGGGGAAAAACACATTCCTCAGTACGCTGCACTTTAAAGCTCAGTTCTCCACACCAAGCTAAAATATCCCTACCAAACATTGTTTTTACTATCTTTATAATTTTCATATCTTTTAGATTCCTTTCTCTGCAGGACTCCTGCTTTGCTTGGAGTGAGATGTAAGAGTCAGTACTCTCAAAGCTTTAAAACGCAGGTCTTTGTTATTGATGAGCTGTTCCTTTTCCTTTTGTATTTGTTTATTGTTCTTTAGTCTGTTTGGGGGATAAGCAAGTTACTGTAATCAAAAAGTAAAAAATAACAACAGTAAACTTCTGGGGAAAGGCCTTTTTTGGCACAGTTGGTTTACAAATGACCTTTCAGAATATAAAAAGACATAGCGCAAAGAAAGGTTCCTTCTCTAAAATTACCTTTGATGTATTTCGGCTGCTGGCTGGACCCCACTAAATACCTGCATAAATATATCCCTTTGTAGTGCTGCTACTTCTCCCTGGAGATGAGTTGTGGAGTGGGGTGCAGGGTGCTCTTCACCCAACCCGGCTGCAGCTCAGTGAGAGCCACAGCACTCTCTGGAAGACCATGTCAAATAATGCCCACCAGTGCTGCTACAACAAAGACAATTAAGAAAATACCACATATTTTCCTTACATGACAAACGCTGCTGCTATGCCTTTGATTTAGCAAGAACAATGCTGAACATAGGAAGCAGAAGTTTTGATATGCTGCTAACCAAGTGCGGAGGAGGTTCTGATTTTCTTCCTTTATGCTCAGGAGGAGGAGATGGGAGAAAGAAGGAGGCGTAAATTGGGGAAGGTTGTTAAATTTGGGTTATAAATAGGGACCAGGAGGTTTCCACTGGCTTAAACCAGAAGAAATATTCGTTGGAGTCATAAATAGATTGCAGGTGGACCCTGAGAGCAGGGAAATCTGCTAGCCATCAGATCCATGCTGATGAGACCTTGTCACCAGCTACTGCTCCACTCCACAGGGTTTCAAAGCCCAGTTCTGTCGGCCAAAGTGAAGTCAATAAAGAAGCACCAAAAGAAGCCATACAGCTTTTGATGGCACAAAACAGGCATTTCTTTTCCACCAGACCACAGGAGTCCACAGTCAGTTGACAAAAATTATAGTAGCAAAAAGTAGTGTTACTTAATAGTTTTCTGAGGGCAACAGCATCCTACCTCTCTAGCTAAATGAATTGGATGTTAATATAAAATGCAAAACTAGCTCTTACAACCAAATCTCCATAACAAAAATAACACAAAAAGGTCCAGTAACAGCAATACAGGGTGGGGGAGAAGAAAGCAAATACAGTGAAAATTATACCTTGGGTTTTATGAATGTTTGTCAGTACATTCCCTATTGATCCCCCAAGTCAGTACAGACTGCTACAAAAAAATGGCCAGGGCATATATTGCCCCATCTTGCTTAAAAACAAGTTCTGTAGTTTGCACAGATATGGTTCCCTTACCGTATACATCAGTATATTGCAAATCTTCCCTAAATGTTCAAAATTGCACTCTGTTACAGCTCACATTAGTTTATTAAATATGATCTTCCCTGTACACTTGAAACTCATGTCCCCAGAAGCTGTAAATGTTCAAACTCCATTGGAGATTTTATAGAGTAATCACTACCCATATGTTACTTACGTTAGTGTTTGGACTGCTGACCAGATGTGGATTTTCAGCATGCTTTACCTAAGTGTTCAACCATGTTTTTCAAATGTCTGTCATTCCTGTGGTCAGAAGGGTGAAAATCTTACGTAGCTCAGATTTCAGTAGAGAAATTGTCTGCTCTGCATCTTCATTATTTTCACTAGCCTCACAATCTCGGGTTTGGAACGAGTGAAATGTATTAACTGTGGTCACATAATTTCCCTTCAGCATTCCTAATCCACGTCCTGCCTCAAGTCACTTCACTGTTGTCACCTGTGGTTTGACGTCATCAGTTCGCTCAAGTACATTATTCTGTATTCAGTGGAAGCAATACCGAGCAATGTTCCAGTTCCAAACACAGTGAGCACACTGCCTCTTTTATTAACCATTATACACGTCAAAACCATACCCTTGCTTAAATTTCCACCACAGCATCTAAGCAGGAAAATGATGTATTTATTCCATTTTACTCAAAGATGTCAGACACCACCTTCTTTCAGAGTCAAGGACTCCTTACTGAACAAGGGGATAAAGGACATTTTGCAAATCACTTTTTTCCCCGATGTCTGAGTTCTAGAGCTAATTTGCTTCCACAGGGTGGTGGTGAGGATTGGCACCTGCACCTGCACAAAATAACAGCACTTTTAGTCAGATGGAGGAGTAAATACTCAAACTGCAACAGAGACAGATAATGAAAAAAATAACAATAATAAAAATACCAAAGCAGTCACAAAAATCACGAGCCTCTAGCAGCAAAAGGGAAAGAAAACCGAGAGGAACCTCGCCACCACGTAGTACACACTCCAGCAGCAGAAACTTAATTAGACTTGTAATTCAGCCGCACTTCCCACTTTCCATTCCTTGTGTGATACATAATTAACACTCTAGAGAAACCTACCGAGGGTTAAAGCCATGCAAAAAGCAGCTTCCCTCCGCTTCAGACGGAGGCCGAGGGCGGGCGGACGGGCGGACGGGCGGACGGCGGCGATGCGCTCCGGTCGGGCGGCGCGGAGCCGCAGCTGCCGCCGCCGGAGCAGCGCGGCCGCACAAGGCTTTGACAACTCCATCAGCGCAGTCTCAAGGTAGCTGTCAATCAGGATGCATCATTTAATACAACAGCACACTAAGGATTTTCTCCTACAACCCACATGACAGCGTATCTACAGCTCTATTTATATCAGCGCCCGGTTGTGTTTACAATGCTGTTGTAATTAGAAAAGATGCAACAGGCAGCAATATTATTCAGATTCCCATTTTGCCATGCTGCCGTGTAAAGTGCGATCTTGCTTCACAGAGTCATGCTAAATGACAAAAGCGCTATTTTCTTCAGTCTCTGTGCTCAGACAGCACTTCATTTGCAGCTATCTATAATTAGATTAATGGTGTAGTGCCGTACAAAGCAGGCCCACTTCACATCAGATAGCATATGAATTAGGACAAACACTTATTTCAATTCCAGGCAGAGAAAGCAGTGACTGGGGTATTTAGCATACCCTTTATGGTGGAATGAGATGTTAATTGTGTACCATTACCTCTAAACTGCTTGCTTGTTGTATAAATCACTGTGCTAATTGATGCAGAGATAGAAACGTAGCCACAGGCAAGAAAGCAACGGAATGAGAGCTGAAGATGGTGGATAAAGGATTATCGGGTAAAACCATATGGAGATGAGATTCCTTTGAAACCTGCCCACAAGCAGTACTGCTATGAACTACAGGGGGAAAAGTGCTGCACGGGTGCCTAAGGAAAAAATATATATTTTTTTAATTGTATAGTTTACATCATCATCTCGGAAGAGAATCTTAGAAGTGAATCCAAGCCAAGCAGAAAACTGAAGAATAAATGTGTGTAATGAACTTCAACGCGTGCTTCCAAAAGACAAGTAGCAGGCTGAGCCTGGCCTGGGAACAGGCACAACACTGCCTGAATTTGGGGAGCCTGAGTTAATAAGTAACACTTGCAAACTATGCAAAGCAGATGTTCGCCTGGCCCAACCAAACACTAGAAATGCAGGCTGTGCAAACAGAAAATGTCTGTGAAAAAATAAAATATAATAAAATAAATATTAAAAAAATATAAAAAACAACCAAGACATTTGTGTGGCTACTGATAAGCTAAATGTCCTAATTAGGATAAAAAGAAGGGAAGAAGATTTTCACACCTATAGTAAAAAATATTCATTTTCTGGCCCATGCATATGCAAACAAGAAAACTAGTATAAATCCTTGTCTGTATATTGCACAAACAAGAGGAGAATCTCTCAGAAGTAACAAGTAGCTGTGTCAGCACTAAGACTATCAAGGCCTGCTTTTTCTCAGATGGGGTTTGTAGTTGTTTGCCATGTAAAATGTGTATTCCCAGCTGCACTCCCCAGTCTGCATTCTCTCATCTTAAAAAACTCGAGTTTAGCCAAAGCCTTGGACCACACTCCCCTCTGTGTCCCTCTGTAACACAGAGTTACAGCTTCCTCCTCCACCTGGACACATTTTGTTCAAGAAACAGGTTGGACCATAATGATTCTTCCTTCTCTGATATGCTTGGCTGAAGTCCATCAGCTGAGTCAAAGGTACAGCAAAGCCAGAGAACAAACACACACATGGAGACTTCAGCATGCCTGCCTCAGCCTTAGTTTCCTAAAAATAGCATTAAAAAAGGAAGATGAGCTACAATACCACCTTGAACACCACATTCAAGGACAAGCCAGCTTGGTGATGTGTTCACCCCCGAGCCACACTTATGCCCCCACAGACACTGCAAATCATAGTCATAGTCTGGCATCACAGTGTGTAAAAGAGTGGCTCTATATGCGTGCTGCAGTCAACACCACTGCACTGTACATCTACACCCCCCCTTTCCCCTCTGCCTTCCAAATTATTGTATGAACTTTTTTTTAAAGTTTATTGTTTAGAAAACTAGGTTGAACTTGTACACAGCTAAGACTTAGCTTCATACTTTGATCACTAAAAAAAATGCTAGCAACTAAAATACTACACAAATGTCCTGTTCTAAGAAAATGAACTTCTCATGCAACATGACACCTAAGAGCAAGTGCTGACTTTCAGCCACAAGCTCTAAGATCTCAGTACAGTGAAATAAACTTCCAAAAAGTACAAGATATCTTCCCATTGAGTGTTCAATCCCCTCTACACCAGTGTTTGATATTGCCTTAGCTTGAGAGAGCAAAGAGAATGCATTATGTCTGCTAGACACCTCACTCTCCTAAGGTTCATTAAAATGAGAGAGATGCTAGATTTTCCAACCTTGTTTTTAATTTTCTTTTGGAACTACTTGCTTTTTCTACTCATGGCACCTAACTATTACTTGGGGTAGGAGTGTTGCAGCAGTGTCTATTGATCTCAGCTCCCAAAGAAATACATAACAGATATACATGTAGATGTGTATCCATGTATATAAAGGGAGGGCTTAGGGGTGGACAGTTACCCATTACAAACAAGCAGGATTAATGTACAAATTACTGCTTGCAAAAATCAAGTGAATAGCAGAGGGGAATCATGTACTGGTTGATGAAGTGATTCAGTTACTCCAAGAGGAACCTTTCAATTATTTCCAGCACAATAAACCAAACAGGACTAAGCAGAGTGATAGTAAAGATATTTTGAAATGACAAAAGAGTTCCACAGTTTTAGATACTGGTCACCAGACATACTAGTCTGAGGATATCCTCCTTTATCACTAAAGCTTACAACTTTAAGGAAACACTAGCTACATCTGGACAACCAAAGGGACCTAAGAAATAGAAACAAATGGCAGTAGAAAAATGCCCCTGTGTTGACTACTTTGAAATAACACCTCCCAAGTGTGCAGCTGGTTGACGCAAATGGAAATGCATTGAGGAAAAGAGCTGTGAAGCTGTGTAACAGTTCTGTTCCTAATCATTAATCACTTTTTTTTAGGCCATTTAAACTAGCCCATTAGAGCCTGCAGCAAAATGCCAACACTCCCATCACTTGCATGTCAGCAGTGCTGGTGTTAACAGGAGAAAATATATGGTTTCTATGACTGTGCCCCAGTTCTACAGCATTTGCTACTTTTAATTGAAAGAGGCAGTTAAACACAAAGTAAATCATTCAGTCAGCTAAGCTGTTTAATAACACATAATTGATAATGTCAATATACTACAGTGACATAATGCATCACTTTCATCACCCTTATGCTTCAAATACCGTCAACTTATACTTCAAACATCTACTTTAAATCTGCTATTTAATGACAAAGCCAGGGAGAACTGCCCTGAGTACCACATGTGGAACATGGGTAAAAAACAGAACAGTGCCTCAACTCATCTGCAGGTTGGTTAGAAACAAGTTTCTGCCAAAGCACTTGCAACTTTTTGAAAATTACTTGGTTATATTATTAGTGACTTGCTTTTTGCCTCAAAACACCAGAAGTTCCTACTGTAATAATTTCCATTTCTCTGATACAATCTGTTGAAAAAGAGCATGAAAATACCAGCACAAGAAAAAGCAACTATTTGTTTTCTGAAATGTGCCTCAGTCCTGCAGGCTTTTGCCTAATTTTTTATAAGTAACCAGGCCAACAGCAGCCATCACGACTTCTTTTTAATATAAGGCAGATCACATGCTTAAGTGTTTACAAAATCATACCCTCTAAACATGGAATATGATCCAGAGTAGGAAAAAATATGTCTTATAGTTATGTACAGACAGTGTGGTTAAACATTACTAACCCTATTACATAATACTGAGGGTTTTAGCAGGTATTAATTTTAAAGTAAATTTTATTTCTATAAGTATTTAAAATGGGCAAAAGAACATTCGGCCTGTTTATTTTATATAACAATTAAAATGCAACCACTGACAAGAACCATACAATTGATTCTACATTATGTAGCAGAGAACACCCAGATGGCTTCCAAATGGGATGGGATTTTGGTTTCTTTTTTTTTTTTAAAATACATCCCCTAAAAAAACCCAACAAACAAAGCATAAATCCCCCCAAAGCAAACAAACAAAAACCCAGGCAAACCACTGAAGTGGCCACTGTGACAGGATGCGTGCAGGAAAAGGTGAGGGGCAGACCAGTGGTAGCAGGCAAGATGAAGCGTGCCGATAGTTACCTGTATGGAACTGTAATATTTGCTTGCTGTGAGATTTCTGCACCACACCAGCATGGCTAGAAAGGCTCAGTATTCTGAGAATGAAAACATGCTGCCTCATAAGGAGCCACTTGCCCAGCTCCTGTTCTTACCCATGGAAAGCAGCTGTAGAGGTAAGATCATGACCTATGACTACATCTTGAAACACTTCAGAGAGAAGTTTGGTTCAGCTGTCCTGGAGTTCCCTGTCTGAGGAGTTACACAGACGTCCCCAACTAATAAAGGCTGCCATGAGTTGCACTGGCCACAGGTGACTACGAACTCAGTTGTATGTCTTGACACAGTAACTTGTTGGAGTAAGGGATTTCACAACAATAAAAAGCAAGTCCATTGATAATAAATGGCTCAAGGCTCACAAAAGAACCTGTAGAGTCTGGTTTGACTAGAAACCAAAGTAATTACTTATAAAAAGGGAAAAGCCAACGATGTGTAAAACTGAAGTACCAATTACATAGCAAATCAAAACCTGTAGGATCACTACTACTTTTCACCCTGATTCCTTTTGGTTAACTAGAGATTTGTAAGCTATTCAGTAAGTTTAGTATGGAAGTAGTTTTTGACAAGTACTATCTGATTTGGGATATAACATATACTCACTAGGAAAAAAAAAACAACCTATTGAGTAAAATTAATTTACAGAAAGGTCAAGCAAATGCTGCTTCATTTGTAGACACCAATATTTTTCCTCCTCTGGGTGGCCAGGTTATAATAAATGTTTGACTCCTCTTCCCTTCAAGCTCAGTGATACTTTTGGCACACAATTAAATGGAGGAAAAAGCAGAGCAGAGAGGTCTTTCATTCACTGTGAGGATACTTACAACCACAGAGAACATTTAGATAGACCTTAATTCCCACTGACTGCAAAAATTGTTTTAGTCTGTACATTTCATAGGGAGAAAACTGCAGAGCAAACTGAATTCTTTCACAGCTTACTAAGTTTTCTAATGGTTGGGCAAGCACTGGTTAGAGCTTGGTCTGTTAATTTGCCTTGGAACACTTCCAAATACTACTTGGTAAGCCACAGCATCTTTCTGTTTTGTTTTGTACAGCAGGTAGCACAATGACATCTACAACTGGAGAAAAATGTGTGCAGGAGGTCAAGGCTGTTTTACAGACATTTGATTCAGTATATTTTAATCCTCTCTGGATTGAAATATGGATTTAGGAAAGTTTAAATATGAAGCCCCTTGAACCTGGGCAAGTCCAGATACGTTTGTAAGGCTGTTGCAAACTCAAAATTCCAAACAGGAGTCTAGACGGTCATGAAGCTGTGAAAAAGGAGTCCATGTGTGAGAACTGAAGTTATCCAAGATGGTGCAGTTTTACATAAATGGTGTGATAATCTCTTCCATATGTCTTCCTGACAGACTCTCTCTTCTCACACCATGGCAATTACACAGCCTGACTACTGATTTAGGGGTTTAGTACCATTACTGGCCAGAGAGAGAGAGAGGCTTTAAATCCTGAATGTGATCTTGTTCTGGAGTTGTTTTTGTCAGTAGTCCCACCAATTTCACTCAGTTCATGGTATCACCCAAGATACTTTAGTAAGAACTTTGAATTCAGTAAGAACCAAGTGAATTACTACACTGCACATAAATAAGGACACATCTGCCTGGAAAAAAAATTGTTTGAAAAATTAATCCCTCATTCTTAACTGTCTTCTTCAGGAGGGGGCTATGAAAAACCACTTAATTGTGCTATACTTTTTCATTCCACAGTTTAAAAAAATTACATTTTTATTTCAGATGCAATAAAAGAGTGACAGTAAGACTATGAAAATCCACACAAAATCTATACATTTTATTATAGGTAATAAAATGGGGGTTAGTTATGGTTTTTAAATTATACTGGATACTAAATCATCATGAAAGTCTCAGCCATAGCACAGCACTGGTGTGATACCTGTTTCCTACCATTAAATTTCCAATTATTGCTATGTGGCATTAGGAAGGATATATATGCTAGTAATACATGCACATTCTCTAACTTTTGTAATTTAGAAATACATGCTATTGCAACCATGATTACTGGCAGAACTATTAATGTAGGACTTAAAATACTCTTTTATGTCACAGACTAGTGCTTTTGTAATTCAAACCTTCCATGACAACATTTGCTATTACCTAAGGGCTAGGTTCAAAAGGACTTACATAACTAAAGTAGGACACTTGAGCAAAATTGAAGCACCTAAATCCAATCTGGCAATACAAATCCCTGATCATGTGTCACTTAGAAGTAGAGGTACTTGTATTCTATCTTCCTTCCTGGTTCAAAATTCAGATTTGGAGCTTTGCTGCTTTACCTCCTCAGTACCACATAATACAGACACTTCTTCAAGTCCAAATGTGCTACAGAAGTCAGGAGAATAGGATCCAGTTCTGCTCTAGGGGCCACTTCTACCTTCTAGCAGCCTTCCACTACATAAATGGGTCTACAAGAGAGTTGAAAAGGGACTTTTTACAAGTGTCTCTAGTGACATGAGAAAGGGTGATTGATGGCTTTAAACTGAGAGTAAATTTAAATAAGTTATTAGGAAGAAATTCTTTACTGTGAGGTTGGTGGGACACTGGAACAGGCTGCTCAGAAAGGCTGCAGATGCCCATCCCTGGCAGGGTTCAAGGCCAGGTTAGATAGGACATGGAGAAACATGGTCTAGTGGAAAGTGTCCCTGCCCACAGCAGGTGGGTTAGAATGAGATGATGTTTAAGGTTCCTTCCAACCCAAACTATTATATGATTCTACAATTAAACAACTTATGACTGAGCTGTCCTAGCCCAAACCCATAACACACCTGTAAGGAGTCCTGGGACTCATTTATCAGTGAGCAGCAATATTATCCAGTGGACCTGGGACTGGAGGTGAAGTGATGAATGATGCTGTATGCAGTACCATGACATGAAGAACTTTCCCCTGAGAGTGGCAGAGCACTGGGACAGGCTGCCCAGAGGGGTATGGGGGTCTCCCTCTCTGGAGACATTGCAAACCCCCACTGGACACATTCCTGTGTCTCCTGCTACGTGTGACCCCGACTTGCAAGGGGGTTGGATCAAACAATCTCCAGAGGTCTTATCCAGCCATAAGGATTCTGTGATCCTGGGAAATATGCTTGACAGGGCAGTAAAAGGCAATCACTAAACTACCATAAGACTAGAGCATCTCAGTTAATAATTCATAGCCACTCCTACTGAAGTTATTATTGTGTGAGATTTGGCCATTGCTTCATAATTGATTTAATCTCAGTCCTCATAGCAATATTATGAAATTCTTTGTTAAAGTGATTTAGTGTTTAATTTTCTAATTAAACTGAATCTTTGTGAAGCATTCACAGAGTGTACTAATCTCCATATTTCATCTCTGTTACTGACACAATTCTTTACACAACAATTAAAGTATCATGTGAAACTCTCCAACTATCCTCCTAATGAAAACAGTGCAGAAAGCTAGGAATATTTCTTTAAATGCAAATCAAACTCAAAGATAACGGATGTTGAATAAGTATTTTATCAGTTCTCCACTTCACTGAATAATCTTCTTTTTTTTTTTTTAGGGCCATGGGAAATATATTTGCAATTGTCATTATAGGATTTCTTTTAGAGATTCATTTTCACAGAATCACAGAACAGTTTGGTTTAAAATGGACCTTAAAGATCATCTAGTTCCGGCCCCCTGCCAGGGCAGAGATTCCTCCCACCAGACCAGGGTGCCCAGACTTTACACATTCTGTCCTATCTTATTATGTATCTAAACTATGTTTATTCCTCATACCAGCATTTTTCTGAGTGTAATCCAACAGAATGATTGCTCAGACAACCTACAATAGATCGGGAGTATTACACTTGGAGCTACCACTGGTTTAGATCCAAAAGCTGTTTTCCAGGGTCACCAGACTAATATCTCTGCTGGTTTCAAAGGTAAAGTGCAACTTGCAGTGCACTTATTTGAATCACTAGAAAACTTTGTTGTGTTTTTTTTTTTAACTGCCATTTTTGCTGAAAAAAAACCAAAAGTACTCTTCACAAGACATTTGAACTCCTTCTTAAGTCTGTTGTTAATCAGTGAATGTCTGTGCTCTGGGAGAAGACTAGGATTGATCCACTAACCACAAGGTAAAAAACAGTCAACTGGAAAGAATTTTAGTGGCAATAATATAGGTAGGGTAACACATCCATAGTTAGATATCTATTTTCAACATACCAGTCCATCACACTTGGCATATATAGCAACGTAAGTGAGTCTGCGTATCAAAAATTATACAAACCTAGTCTGGGAACAGGAAAAGGAACTCAGAACAACAAAGAATGCTGCTGAAAAAGGCAAATTCCTGAGTATTGCTGTGTAGAGTAATGTGAGGATGAAGAGAAGGAAAGGGTTTTAGGACTAGAAATAATTAGCAATGGTTTTATCCATCACAATACTCTCACTACTCAGTATAATGTTAGGAAGAAACATGCAGGTTACCTGGAAGTTTTAAAGCTTCCTAGTCTGTCTGTCAAATCTGCAAAGAAATAGAACTGAGGACATTTCACAGTGGGATAAGATCAAAGTTTAACAGATCACTCTTCTAACATTATTCACTAATAAATTTTTTAAGTGACACACATTGCAAAAAAATTTCTTTTCTTTAAATTTTAACTATATCCAACGTGGCTGAAATTTGGCTGACAATGCAATACTGGTCTGGCTAATAAAGGGGTGCTTTCATCAGTAGATGAAAACTGCAACACACCAAGCAGAGTGGTGAAAGGGCAGTCAAGCAGCTCAGCACCCTATACTTCAAAAGGGACTCAATAATTAAAATATTTACAAATTTGACTATAAGGTGCTCAAAGAAGACCTCTGCTGCTGTGTAAGGCAGGCAGTTATGCATTCACGAGTGGAAAAACAGGACAAGGGAAGAACAAAACTAGTTATGTGGCTTAAAGGCTAAGGAACTCGGCTGGGAAGAGGAGAAAACTGCATTCTGCCCAGCTACCTGGTCTGACATGGGGAAATGGTTCTGAAAATGGGGATCAAAATTTGCTTTCCCCATAGAATGTCTCAAGCACAGGGTTTCTCCCTCTACATCTCTAAGACTTGGAAGTTACAACATATTGCAGGCATGGAGTAAATTTTAATTCTGTCATGTGGAACTTAGCACAGAACTCCCACCCCGTCTTGTAGGCGAGCACTCTCAGCAGCAAGGAGAGCTGCAAAACTCGACTACCTCTAACTTTCACTGCTATGAATTTTCATCAGTGTGGCCACAGCTGCTGGGCTTTGGGTTGAACTCAATTCTGCCCACCCATGCCAGATGTTTTCCAAAGACTATTCTCTCAGGAGAATTGAGCTGCACTCAAGTACTTTGTTTCAGCAGCACAGGGAGGATAAGTCAAGTCATTTGACATCCAGTTCTACAGAGCAGGGCTGCTGAGAAGACACAGGTACCTTTAGTTAGACAGCTGTGAAACCTATTTTGGGTGTCCTGAGGACACTCAGAAGGTTACTGTATCCTAAACCTCCTGGATCACTTTCTTGGACTCAGACATGTAAATTGTACTTGAATCTTGCTATAGGTGGCAAAATAGGCACTGGAACTGCTCTGAACCTTTAAGCCTGATACTTAAAGACATCTGTATATATCTGAGACACTGTTGTCAAAGAAGTGTATCACACAGATGTTTTTGGTGATTTCTGTAACACTGATTAGTAACTATTATCTACCTTCATTACTCTATGGATTGCTTTTTACAGACAAATTTCACTCATTATGAAATTGTATCCACCAATTACAGTCACATGGCTCATATCCTCTGCCCCTTTTTCATATACAGACACCTTTTTTTATTCTTCCAGGTCTTTTGACTTACTACTGTTTCCAAACATGGAATTCTAGATACCTGTTCAACCGGCTATGGCTTGGTTTTAAGTTATTTGTTACTAAATATCTGAAATGAGACAAAGCAGAATTCTCAGTGTCTCCTGTTCCCTTCATATGGTATGTGATAATCAGTAACTTATTTGCTCATATATGAAAACTTCAAGATCAGAGTGCAGATTATGAAGACAGTGTTTGAGGTACATGATCAGTGACTAAGTCTCAGTTGTATGGTCACCTGTAATCCAAAAAAAGGGTTCTGTGTTTGACAGTTTCAGTGCTTTAGCTGCTGCTGTTTAACACGTTTTCTGTAAGACAGCTCATTGCCATTATAAGGGAAGAGATGCAAGAGCAATCCAAAGCCATCCCCATGGCTGACTCATGTTTGTGGTAGCTGAGCTTATTGCACTTGGCCTTCCTTACTATTCTTTTATGGAGCCAATGGTTTCAAAGATGATCAATCAACACAACTCCCTTCTCCTCTTTCTGATTATTAGCTCATTTTGGAAGATAAGGACTTTTGACTGCAGAGTCCATAGTCACAGTGGTATTTGAAGCTTCAAAGCCTGCTGACCTACAGCATGACCGAGGGCCTGGTTTACTGCAGTCACTTAAGACTGTAGCTCTACTTAAGGAGTGTCAGAGGACGTGGCACCAGTTGGGATCCTACCTTAGGATCGATTACAGGCATTGGATTTCTCTTCCCCTTTAATACAAAACAAAAATAAAATCTCTCTGCTGCAGTTATGGAGGAGAAATCTTGCTAAAACTTGTAACTGTAACTTGCCTCATGAGATCATATTACATGATCTTCACTGTTTATATATTTGATAGAACATAACTTAATGACTCCATAGAATCAAATTAATTTCTCCTATGCTGTATTCATTTTAAAATAGAATCAATATTATTTACCCTACCTGACAATAATGCCCCGTGTTTCACATACAATTGATTCAATACCAGCAGGTAGTTATCAATGAATGCACTTTGCTGTGGTAAATGAACACAATCAATACCCAGAAATGTGAGTTTTCTGGTGTGTGACTGAACTGTAACTGAAGTGAAAGCTGAGTCTTGTCTTTTTACTTCTTCTTTTAGGTTTCATGTAAGGAGAATCTGGATTTAATAGGCAGCACCAGTACAGTAACAATCTGAAAACTTACCAGGCAACACCACTGCACACTGAACATCTGACAAGGTTATGAGGTAGACAACAGAAAAAAATGAAACCTCAAGAAAGAAATGTTAAAGATTCTCAGCATTTCTTGAAAAATATTTATGTTTGAACTCTTGAGCATCATATGAGTATAATGTGAAAGACAACTCTGTATTTTGAAGGGCATACTGCAAAAATTTCAATTTATTTTGTTCAAAACAGAGTGAGAAAGAAATGTTTAGTTGTAGGAAGGACATGCAAAGACAGTATTTTTCAATTAGAAAAGAATGTTTGAATGCAATATCAGTTAATATAAGCTAAGATTCCTTTTAAGTTGTATTATATACATTGAAAACAATGCTAATGTCAATGAAAATGACAAAACAACTGTTAACTTCAAAATCAAGTAAAAATGGAGACTTTGGCAAAGTCATTTTGTTTATGGATACTTAAAGCAAAATGTAAGAAGATTTTAGAAGACATTAGAGATAAGGGTGGCATGAGCTCCCCTTTCAGTTGGAGCTGGTCTTCTGGTTGCTCTTTCTCCTTTATGGATCATATCTCTGACTCCCACAATCCTTCAGCTTTTAATCTTTTTAAGGCAGTCCCCATTTTTCCTAGACTAACTCAACCTCACTTGCACCACTCTGAAGTCATGATGAAGCAGTCATTTTCCCAGCTACCAAGGCATCACTTTTTTCTAGCCACTTCCTCAACCTTTATACATATTGAGCAATCCTGCTTTTACTTATGGAAAATTCTACGAAGTACACTGAAGAAAAGTTTACTTCCATAGTACACTTGAGCACATGCTTTACTACTAATTTTAATATTCAGATATACTTTGCATAAGAGCCAGGAAAACAAAACAGAATGCTCTAGAATAACACTGAAATATTTATATATATCTAGGCAGAAAGAGGGAGAGAAAGAATAGTGATTTAAAATATAAACAATCTTTACTGCTCACATCTTTCAGAAATTAACTACAACTTCACAGCTTTTTTTATACATACTTTCTAAGACTTAAGTTGCCTTCCTTGAAAAAAACTGTGAATTCCTAAAAAACTAGAGTAGCTTTTTTTCTCCTTAAAAAGAAAATATATTACATCCATAACCATTTTGCTATTTGTTTGCAAAAAAGACAGCAAGCTAGTATGTGTAATCCATACTTCCTCCATTTTACCTGTGTTTCACAGAAACATCTTTATGACAACTATAATCTCCCACAATTCTTACAAAACCAGAACAAATGCTATCTCTAGCTTGACAGAATAAATATAAAACAGTACTGCAATTAACAATCTATGCTTTACATTATTTCCTGTGTAATATTACATCACAAGCAGAAGAGAAATGTCCATAATTCACTTACAGGTGTCCATGATGATGAACAATACTCAATACAGTATATATAAAACACTGAGAGCCACTGCAACTGCTGGAGTCCACAAAACTGAAGGTTTGACAATGGGGCAGTAAGGCAATTTAGTGTAGGAGTCAAACACCACCACCAAAGAATATTTTATGTTTGCTGGCTTTTCTTTTTGTTTCCATTCCTCCCAGCCTCATCTTCCCAATGTTTGACTTTTAAATTTGAAATACCAGTTATTAAATGGCTTTATAATTTCACTAATTCATTTAACATTCACATCAACAAAGTTACAGATTGGGGGGGGGGGGGCAGGTGTGGAGGGAAACTAATTAAGCTTCTTTATCACATGCAGAATCATATTACCTGAACACACAAAGTACAAACATCATCTGATTCATTCATATCTACATTAAACTGTTTCCTTTTTACCTAAATTCAATCTGTATAAACAACATTATTTATCACATAAGCATAGACAGTACATACACAGGGTGTATGTACAAATTAGTTACACATTTACATACGTAGATATACATGTTAGAATTTGTTTCTGTTTCAAGGCTAAAAAACCTTTTCTCTTACAGCTGTGAGTCTTCCTCTTGCACAGGAAAGAATGTATTGAGCAGGAGGGGTTAAGTGGAAGGGAGTTTATTATGATCAACAACATGAAACATGGAACAAAACAAGGCTTTCTCTTGTTCTCATACATTTGAAAGGCATTCTAAAGGAAGTTTTGTTATTCAGTTAAAGTATTAGATAGTGCATCACACAGTAAAAAGAAATTCTTCTGGTAATGCTCCCAGTAAATTCCAGACTTGAAGAGAAACTTTCTGCAACATCTTGGCTTTAGGGGTGAAGTTCAAGTGCCACTGCCATTTGGGATGCTTTAAGGTGCCCCATCTGGCTTCTGCATGTTGCTCTAGAAAACCTCAGACTGTTATTTTTTTCAGTTCTGAAAAATGCTGCCCCTTAGGCAGGAAACAGTAGCAAAAGATCACAGGACAGAAAACCAGAACCACACTCTACTTGAAAAGACAGGTATACAGTTTTTTTCATAGTGGAATAATGGGAAAAACATTCACAAAAGGCCCTTCTCTAAGAAAATTAAAATGAGGCAAGTTATAAATTTGCTAGTGGGTGGTTAGGAAGGAGTTTCGTGTCTTCTCTCCATGGCAGTTGAGTTCGCTTAAGACAAAAGAAAAATAGTTTCTTAATTCTACAGGCAGTTTATCTAGATGAAACCATTACTGGACCTGAAGATGTGGAAAGGACCCAGGGCTGTGGAGGCAGCAGATAAGGGTTCATCCACACAGCACACACCAAAAACTCCAACATAGCTTTTGAGTGAGGAAGAGCCTGCAGGAGTGGGACAGGAACTTGGCAGAATGTGAGCACGCGCACAGGTGGTGAAGGAGAACAGGGCTGAAAGGGTCCCTGGTGATACAAGGCACAATCCTCGAACTTTCTGGCAGCCCTGCACACCACCACAGTGCCCATCCTCTCCCTTCAAACTACTGACTGAAGTGCAGAGGATTTGTCCAAGTGTCATAAATATACAAGTGAACCCTATAGGATTTCTGATTCATCATTTACTCACTGATCAACATGGATTACCAAACAGGCAAGTTTAATCATTTGAATTTCCAGTTATTTTACCCACTTTACTAATTACCATTATAGCACTGATTAGTCTGTAATGTTATTCATTAGCTGTAAGTTGAACAAGGGCTGATTTGAAGCAATTACATTTACTCAACATGTTCTGAGGAATAATTATTTCACAGTCATCAGCTGATGACAGACAATAATAAAGATCCAAAAGAATCAAGAGTGAAATTCTAAAATATCCTCAAAATCACTTCTATTTTCAGTGCATCTTTATCAAATAATAAAACCAATTTTCCTCCAGACAGAGTAAATAAGGATGTTACTCTAGATCATACATTATTGAATAAAACAGGCTTTGAGAAAGCTCAGTGTTATACCTTACATACTTGGTCTTGGAGAAAGGCTGTGTTTTGCCTGTCTGAATCTCTCCTTACAGGTGATTATGGTATCTTGTTCCTGGAGAATTTGTTTGTCCTTGTACTCAGAGTTCTCCTCCTTACCCCATCAATCCTTAGTGATAAAAACTTCTTCCTCAAAAATCACATGAGGAGAGTATTTCTTGTTTAATTGGCTTGGAGTTGTCATGGCTGGAAATACAGGATATTTCATAGGGAAGACATTGAAATCTGGGCCAGAGATAATGTCTCTGAAATGTCCCCAGGCAAGTGCCTCCTATCCATGAGTCTTTAGAACAATGATAGCAACATACTAGTACTCCCTGAAATGATTTAAAACAACTCAGAATTAAAAACAATGGAAGAAAACAGCAGCTTAGTTCATATGCCCAAAACTAGAAAATCTAAGATTATTATTATTAAATATATTTATTTTTATTTGGGAAACATTTAAGCTTTTTCCTTTAAACCTTGAGTCATTTCTTTACTTGATGGAACAAAAACACAAAGTACAACATTTAGCAGAAATAAAAACAATACAGAAATACTGAAATGGACGCCAAAGATGAAAAAAAAATTCTTCAAATAAGAATGGGTTTTGTTATAGCTAATCATGACACTGAAAACAGATCAAATGACCTCCCAATATATCTTGTACTCTACCAAAGTTTAAAAATCCAAAAAAAGTGTGTAGTGGGGGCAGATGAAAGTGATGAACCTACTTTGGATGCCTTTCTTAGCAACTTCTATTTTTACATGATCTGACCTGTTGCCTTTGCTCATCACCTAAAATAATACTAGTACCCCTTCCCCCCCACCCCCCACCAAAGTCACCCTGCCAAGTTCCACAATGAGTTCAATTGATTTTCAGGACATTGTCAACTACCTAATAATTTAACTGGTAGGCACAGTTCTTTTGGTTGAAGCTTCAGTTTCTCAAACAAAAGCTAACCACCTGAGACCACAGAGGACAGGATATGAGCTACTTATAGTAACACTGGACCAGTGAACAAGAATAGCAGGAAAGCTGCTTATTTTATTTTTTTTTCTCCAGCAAAGCCCTTTGAAGTAAACTATTTATTAAACATTATAATACTCGAAACAAAAATCTTTGAAGGCAGGTTATCCTCCTCTGCACCATGTCCCGTTGTGAATGAATTGCTTCCTTTTCCTTTTTGGATTTTTTTCACTTGTGAAACTGACACTCAAATTGTTCTCTTAAGCTACTTGGGTAAGCCTTCGCCTTTGCCGAGAGGAATAATCCATCCATCAACAACAGGATCATTAAAAATATTTATAACACAAGCTACTTCAATATCACTGCGCTGTAAGCAGCCACTCTGTTCATCAGGCAATGTTATATAAATACAATAAATAAGTTCCTTGTGCACGGAAAAATAGTATTGATTAATAAGTAATGATGCAAACAGATCATCTGAAACAGAAATAAGCTAACAGTAAGGCTTAATTTTTCACTTTTTTAATTAAAAAAGTAAATTCTCCCCATTAACCCTGTTACTGATGAATACATGTGTTTTTTCTTTGTTCTTCTGATTAAAACATTCATCTCTCTCGCTCTCTGTTGTTGAAAGAACTAATTTGTCTCTATAGCATCACTGTAGTATCACTGGAAGTTTCAAAACCAGACACAGAGAATTGCCTTTTCAAATACATGTATTTGGGCTGCAGAGACAGAACTATCACACACTGTGCTGTATTTGCATCTTTGAAAATCTGGCACTGATGTGCAATGAAGAAGAGGAGTGCTCTGAAATAACTGCTCAGAACTGCCTGAGCCTGAGAAATTCCCTGGCCAAAGCCTGGGAAATAATCAGAAATGAACTGAAACTCCCACCGGGCCACGATGCATGCCTGCATAGTAAAGATGTCACTGGCAAGCTGTAGAAAAAAATCATATTAGAAAAGGTTTTAGGAGTTCTCTACTGAGAGAAATTATTTACTCCAACTAAGAGACAGTGGAGAACTATCGATAACCTGATTCATAAAAGATGGAAGAATTTGCAATTTCCACTGATTTGCATGCATGCAATAGGAATTTATCACATTTGAAAATGTAATTACAAAAATACAACACAAGATTCCTGACTAATTTCTTACCTAAGGAGCAGACCCAGCTTTCTTTCATGCAAAACAAGCCACTTTTCTTTGAGTAGGCACATTTCTTAATTTGTTCTGCCTTGTGATTTCAAGTACAACCTGGCACACGTATCAGTGATGACCAAGCACTAAAAATATTGAATAATCTTCTTCTCCATCTGTGAAGTTGCGTTATTTGTATGTTTTATTATCCCTGTATTATGTATTGGTTTATTCCTTTGTACTTTGTACTTGGTTTATCCCCAGTTTTCCCGCCTTGTCCTCCCTTCCCGCCTTCCCAGTATCTATCCATCACCCTGAAAGAGGCACTTTACCCCTCCCTAGTGCCTTGTCTATCACTTGGTGCCCCTTCCCATCCATCCAGAAGCTTCTACTCAGGGCACCGGGTGATTGGGCGAGGACCTGGGGCTCCCCCCATATCCTTCCCCCATTGGACCCCACCATATCCCCCCATCCCGGAGCCACCCCCTATCCCTATCCCCATTGGTCGTTGGATACCCCTCCCTTACAGTTTATAAGCCAGTGCAAGCACCTTGTGCTTGTTCCTGTTGGCTGGCATCGTTTTAGGACATTTGGCCCCGTTGGGCTACAATAAACTCGGACTTAGCCCCCAGCAGGATCCGCTCTTCATTTACCACCGCGAGGCTTGCTAGCGCTGCCCGGAACCCACAAAGGCACTCTCCAAACCCCAGCTGGGAGCGGCGGAGGGTGCCTCCATCGCCCGCCCTCGCCCCAGGATGAGAGCTAGCCGGGGCTGAGATCAGGGATCTGGGGCGGGAGCACTGCATCCATATCTTAGACATTTGTCCATCTGACAATATATTTCTGTTACATATCATATTTTTGCATTTCACAGAATCACAGAATATTCTGAGTTGGAAGAAGCTCACAGGGATCATTAAGTCCAACCCTCACGTGGTAACTGAACCCACAACCTTGGTGTTATTAGTACCATGCTTCATCCCCCAAAAACACCTATAGGGAATTTTTAAAGCACATATAAGAACTTTCAGTGGGTCTTTTTAGCCTCCAATGAAATGTTTTCTTTCTCTAGAAGTGGTCTAGATGCTTCCCACTTGAAGTCTGCCACCACCAATCAGCCTTAATTTATCTGTGCTCAACCAGCCTTAATTTGTCTGTGCTGCATATAAATAATTTGTATTCCCACCATCCTGGGCTGAAACTCGGTGGACTTATTCAATGCCCCAGTCCTGACTTTTGAAGAATAAAGAATCCATTCTTTAATCATTTTTCTTACTACTGGGAGATGTCAACTTGCCTTCAGCCATGTTATTGCCTCTACCACAGGACATAGCAGCAAGAACACAGAAGAATGGTACACACTTGTAAATTTGTACCTGTGGAGATCACTGAAGTACTGGAGAACTTGGAGAAGGATTCTCTTTGGTGAGAAAACCAGAATGTAAACTCATCATTTGCTGGAGATTTTACAGACTTTCTATGGAACTGAAGTGCTCTGAATATAAACTGTTACAAATGAAGAAAGATTCCTTGGGCATTCATAATTGTATTGAGTATGAATTTTTAGTCACACAGAAGCTACTGAGAAAAGCAGTACATGAACTGGAGGGCTTGTCTTCTTTTCCTTTACATGAGTTCATTCAAAGAGACTTTGAATAGGCAAAAAAAGCAATAATGAATGCAGCTAAATGATGGACCAAGGTAAAAATGTCTATACAGATCTCAGTTCATAAAAGCATGTCAGTATTTTAGGTGCTTTCAAGGATAAGGCCATGATGACTCATTCACTGTAGCACTTTCCTAAGGGCCTTAAATGTGTCAGCAACCTCTCTACCAGCTCTCAGGAGAGGTTGATAGTTTGGGGTCACTCTTCAGGATGGACAACTTCAGTAGTTCCATTCCTAAATCTTTTTAAAAGCCTCGTAAGTTATTTGGAGAAATTACAGATTTGAGTGATCTCAAAAACAGCCATAATAAAACTCTGCAGCTCCCCTGAAATTGCTTCACTTCAAAATTCACTAAGACTGAATCAAAGGGATAAGGAGGTGGTTGTAGGCTGTTGTTTCCTCATGACTCTTCCTATCTGAAAGTGTTTCCACTGTTTGTCTTCACACCTCCAAGTAGAACTGAATCTCATTCATGAGCTCCCCCATAATACGCCTCATTTATACCAGGAGTTTAAATCTGAGCCTGAATTTTAACTCACCATCTGGCAGCACAGGCACAAAGTGAATAAGGAACTTATGAATAAGATGTACTTTTAATAAAACTTTTCCCTTATTTCTCCAAGATCATTGTTATCTTCCACTACAAAATAACTAAATGTTGTATTTACATAGCAGATTATAATGTATTTTTAATTTACAATGCTGAATTAATTTTTACCTTTTTTGTGTTTCCAGTTTTGTTATAAACAAGATATTTTTACCACTACTTTAAAAAGCATTTTCCAGCCATGCATGGAACTGCCAGTAAGAGCTGCAGTTTACTTAGTTCATACATTTTATCCCTCACCACTGCAAGTTCTACACTTCAACACCACAATCAGCATCTTATGTGTCTTCATGTTTCAAAACTCTACATCGAGTTTTTTTCATCTTTACAACTTTTTTGCAGTCCTCACTGAATCAGCCGCAAAGCCACTTCACATTCAACAACCACAGTCTGGAACTGTGGCAGGGAAGAGGCAGGCACCCAGGGAAAATCAGAGGGCAAACTGGGGACCGGGCAAAAACAATTTGCAATTAATGAAGTGGCAACTGGAAAGAAGTTTCATTCATACATTTAGCATTGTTGCTTAGCTCAATTAGAGATACTCTCCCAGTAATGTAAGCAGAATCTGATTCTTAATAAGCATGTACCTTTGCAAAACCCTTTCAAGTGTATGAAAAAGAACCTTGAATTTATGGCAAAACCAGCTCATTACATCACTTTCGGACACCATTTATATCAGCTACTGCTATCTCCAAGGTCCATAATAGCATGGTTTTATTAATTCTCACAAAGTCTGATTTTGCATTCAGGCAACATGATTCTAAGTGACAATGTCTCAACCTGAAAGTCAGCAAAACATAAAATAACATCAGTAGAATATTAAAAACTCCCACTGAGATAAATAGAAATATGAAGGTTCAGACAGAGCCAAATAGATTAGTGCTCACTTTCTACTCATTATGTGCTTTCAGCAAGCACAGTACAGGTTTATAATTTGACAGGGAAGAAATTATACTTTTTCCAGCCTGATTCTCTAAGGCTGCTCCTTCTTTTAAAGACAGCATAGTATTATTACCCATAAAACTTTGACTACACAAAGAGCTCTGAACAGTGATGTTCATGTTGCTGGGATATATATTACTCTCTCAGAACAAATCCTGGGAGGAACACTGAAACCCAGGAGAAAAAGGAAAAGTTGGGGGGAGGGAAGGGGAAATTGTTCTTTGACATCCTCCTTACTTCAGAACTTATTTGTAGAATGGAGTTGAATGTCACATCAGCAATTAAACTTTGACTTGTACTAGAGTAATATTGATGTAGAGTGAGTCCCAGAGCAGCACTGCCCAGCCCTGTGTTTGGGGTTAGCTCCAGTGCTAAACAGCACGTTGCTGACCGGCACAGGAAATCCCTCTCCTGATCCTTGAGTTGAACCGAAAGGCTGGCATAAAGAAATGTCCAAAGTATTAACAGCAACAAAAACCATGGGCTCAGAGTCAGATTTCAAAGGCATTTAGGTGCCTAACATGCATTAATTTTAGTGGGACTAAGCTGCCTCTGAAATTCTGGCCTTCAGTCTTCACTATTCTTAAGCCACTCCAGATCCTGTGGCTCTGTCAGGATGTAAAAGCAATTCCATTTCACAACTTTGAATCCAACAATATATTTTGGAAATCATTCAAAGTACATGTTTTTTTAACATAAAACTTCCTTGTCCAGTAAGATACACTGGAATTTTAAATGTTTGGTATTTGCAGGTCTCCCTCCTTTTCTTTAGATTGAGGTCTGGCGAAACTTCTGACATCCCAATAAACTCTGCTTTCTTGCTTTCAGTGGAAGAAGTGTTTAATGGATAATCCTTTGACAAATATTTTATAAACAGTAAAATATACAAACTGAGATTTACTGAACACTAATGTAATTGCTCCTGAACAAAACCAGTGCCCATAGAATCCTAATCCCCACAAAAACTAGTGCAGATGTTATACTGTGTATAAAAATCAGGTATTAGCATTTGAGGTGTCCATTCCCATACAACTCCAAGATGAATTCATCCAAACAAATACCAGCTTGGCTTGTAAAGGAATCCAGAGTAATGAAACACATTGAAAATGAGAAAACCAAATCCTTGTTTTTATTCACTAGGTAGGCATGCATACAGTTGAGCACAACAAAATTGATCTGAGATTATTTTAATAAAAATAAACACAGGTAGCTGTAATATCTAATATATATATATATAGTTATAATATCTGTTAATGATGGGCCATTTCATGAAACAATGTTCACACTGAGTGACAGTTGCTAGACCAACTGTCAGAACAGAAACTGAAAGTCCTCACCCATGCCCATGTTTGATTTGTCCCTTTCAGTAGTTCCAGCTTCCCAACATCAAAGTCCACAGATGGAGCCTGTGAAAACTTCTCAGAAATAAATCTTTATCCCCCTTCCCTACTGAAGCTGCAGCAAGGAACAGGCTATGAACTTAGGTGCTGCCTTTTTTCCTCACAACCTCATTGGTTGGTCTAATAAAAGATGCTGGTTCTCCCTGTGAAACTTGCCACAGTTTATACCAATTGTTTTCCTTTCAGTAGGTCTTGCTTTTAATATCTACTGATATTATACAAAGAAATCACATTGAAATATATATTACCTCTTTTAACACTCCTTTTTCCTCACTGGAAAAGGTCAGTGGGCTAGCACATTAACCTCCTTCATAGAACAATGCACATTGCCTTTCACAAGGAAGAGCAGAAATCTTATTATCTTTTTTTATGCTTTCTCTCTGACCCTATGAAGCAGTATCCTTCTCCTCTCCAATTGAATTTTTTCCTCAATGTCCTCTCAGACCTGCTTGTAGCTGGTTAACACTCCTGAAGAATCACTCCTTAAGAGAATAACCCACCTCACTTTAAGCACCTGCTTGAGTAATTTCAGGAAATTTGTTCCTGACTGAGGCTAATCCTTCCTGGCTAGTCATCTTCCCTTTCCTTCCCAATTCACTATTATCCTTTAATTGTTGATTTGATCTCTCATGTTCCAAGTCATCAGGGCTCCTTCCTCACTCCTGTGCAAGATTGGTTCAACAGGAATCCCTAAGATGGTTAACATCTGATCAGCCTCAAGTCATTTTATGAGGAAACCTCATTTCAAGACGAAACCAAAGGCAGTAGCTTTGGCTTAGGAAATACAGGGTTTTATTACTCTTTTATTAAGGTACAAAATTGAAAAATTTATTGTTACTTGTGTAACCTGAAAGTTATTCAGTGTTTTTACCCCTTTGCTCCCATTTAACCTTAGACATGAAACTTGCTGGGGATTGAAGTAAAAAAATTTTGAGTAGCTGAATTTTCTTTCATCTTTCTTCTGGAACTCGAACAAAACTGCCATGTGATAAATGGCCATTTGTGTCACAGATGTTAATGCAATACTAAATGAGACAAAAATCACCAATGAAGTTTGCAAGGCTCCCTGTGATGTACGGTCATCAGGCAACAGAGACTGGCACAAACCTCAACTGATTTTGCATATGCAACCAATACATGTTTCAATTATTTATGTCAATGTTCCTATCACACACAGTTGGGTTAATTAAATGCAACCAAGACCACATTCCAGCCTTTACAAAAAATTTAAATGGTCTCTAAAGCAAGTACTGGCAACATACAAAGGAAACATTTGAGATGAGTTTACAGATAATTTTACAATTTGTACTTGCAAGGTGGAGTACCGGCTACTGGCAGAACATAGGGAGGGGCCGCCCAGCATATTAAAAAGAACAGTTTAAGCCATCATTTGGCTCAAGTCACAGCACATTCCAAGAACCCCATAAACAAAGACATGTGCAATGTTAACTTTCTCTTTTATGCTGACAGCTTTTTTTCTCCATATAATGACCTTCCTGCACAGTGTGTGTTACCATAAAAAGAAACAGCCCAGTAAAATTAGAGGAACTGCTTCATATCAAAACGTTTTATCTGAGGAAGACACCACTGCCAGTGTAAATATAAAAAAGCATAAGAATTAAAAAGTATTTGTTTTGCTGTCTCTTCTTTAAGTTTAGATTGTTCAAACAAACCTAGCTCGAGTTTTCAGTCACTCTGCACTAGAAAGTCCTCCCAAAGGCTGAAATGCTACTCCAGAGAATGTGAACTTGGCTCCAATTTCAGACAATTTTCCTCTTTTTCTGACAAAAAAAGTATTTGAATGCTTTGTCTGTAGCCAAGAATTTGGATATGAAAGGCACACCAATAAACAAGTCACCAAAATGGGCCACCACTACATAGATTGTAGTGCATGCTTGTTTTGAAAAAAAAACCCTCCTTTGGCCCAAAGGACACTGTTTTATTTTACAAGCAGAATGCTAATGTGAAATTTTAGTTTGACTTTCTCTCATCTAAGTACAAAAGAAAAGCTACATGCATTTTTGATAGAGCCTACGGTTGCTATTTTATTTGTACAAAGAAAAGTAAAAAGGAAGAGAACATAAGAACCTCACAGCTAGTTGACTTGGTAAAATGCTGCACCAAACCAAATTACTTTTTTACAGTTTTATTTGAACTACTACAGAGAACCAACTACTCTTATTCATAGCATTCATCTTTCTATCAGCATTCCCAGAATGAAAATTGAAACTTTAAGAATGTTATTGCTTTGTACCAAATGTTCACTAGCTTCTACCATGGCAACTATCCCACAAAACCCTAGCAGGGCTAATCACAGTCCCCAAAGGTTTATTATCTTTTCTATCAGGGAGGCATTCAAATGCACTAAGGCTGCCTGGCAGCTAAGGCAGATATTGTCCTCACCCAGAAGAATTTTAATTTTAGCCTTGTACATTTGGTGAAATTACATTTCTGAAAACCAGAGAACATGCCAGAGAAAAGCTCACACCAGCTCCACTGTGGAGTTTCTTGCTCCACAAAGAGGCACATATGAGAACTGAGCAACAGCCCTGCAGTGCCAGGGAGACTTCACTGAGCACGTCAGGAAAGTCTCCCCAAGCTGGCCAGAAACCCAAGGGAAGGAAATGAGAGTGATTATGTACAGCTGAGCAAGCACAGTACAGAGACTCCTAAATCAGTGATATGGTGTTCACTGCTGGTGTTCTGTGGTAAAAATGTTTACCATCTGTGTTACTCTCTCTTTGTTATGGACACTAATGGAGCCTTCAAACATAAAAGCATGGGGGTGGGGAACAAAAACACAATGAAGCCAAAATACTTGAAAATCACTTTTAGCTGTATATTATATAAGGAAATTCTGACACAAAATGAAAAATAGATCAAAACCAAAACACAGGCTCTTCCAGGCTGAGCTCAGGAGGGCTGCACAGTGCTGCCTTACTCTGCTGTGGAGGTCTAGCTCTGAGCTGTCAGGCACAGGCAAATCCTTTAGGTACTGAGAGGTGGCTCTAGTTCGGACACCAGAGAGCGACGTTCACTCCAGTAACTGCAAAGGGTTTTAGGCCAACGCTGAGCATGCCTGTGGCAGCGAGTTTCCTAGGAAGCAGCTGCATTTGTACAAAGTTTTTCTGCAGGGGAACTTCTCTGCTGCTGTCTCCTGCTGTTGAGAAGCCACAATGGCCTGGAGAGTATTACAGTCTGTAGTGAAGCCAAAAACTAATATATGCCATACAGTTTACAGTCTGTGCATAAAACCAAGCATCTAACTTACTCATGCTAGACACCTCACACTGTCATACATGAAAATTCGTGGAAATCACAGTCTTCAGCCTGACTTCCATCTCAGATGCTTTTTTACTCTGCTCATCAAAATTTATATACAGAAAATGAGTTCCAACAACTTGGTATCTCCATTGCAACCTCAAGTAGTTGCCTTAATACATCTTGTCACAGTCCCTCCCTCCCTCACTACCCAGAAAGACACCGCTGGGAATCTATGGTAACAGAAGTCCACCCTTCTTCCTTCAAGCCCAAGGAAGTGAACTTGGCTCAGACTGCCCTACCTCCACTCAACAACCAGCTATTGGGGTGCTTATTCTCCAGCCCTAGAACATTCAAATTCTTTGGCAGCCAGTGTCCAGTTTCAACATAGTTGTCAGTAATTTGAGACTAACTGCTCAACCCAGCATAGGCACATAAACTGCACAAACAACACAAGATCATCTGTCAGTGAGAATAATCCTTTTCCAGACGAGGTGTTTCAGGTAAATTGTTACATTTCTCGTGTTATTGATGCCAGTTCAAATATATTTCTAGCAGAACACGAGTGGACTTTGTGAACCACAAACCAAGCCAGCAAGAAGAAAATCAGAAGCAGACAGCTTCAATAGCAGTTTGTTTTCTCTACAGCTGGAGGAGCCTCCCAGCAATCGCATGATACTGAAAATTATTTTGGAACCCATTAGTGCCAACTGCCACATGACCAAAACTGAAACACCCCAAGCACCACATAGGTTTCAAAAATGCTTCAAGAAGTGGTGCAAAGGTGAAGGAGCTTCTGCAGTGCTGACAGACACTTGAAAAGAATACAAATGGATCAGTCTTGGACTTAAAATTCAGCATTGCTAATGCAGGGTCTCAGCAGATGAACCACTGAGGGTGGATCATTCAGTGATGAGCTTTTGAAAACTCCTCCTGAATATAATACCACTCCTGAATTCTGCTATATACCTATGTCCCCACCACAAGAGTTCAGTCTTTTTCAGATTAGAAATGGAGTTTCTGACCTCTCCTCAACTGGATACTTCCCAGTGCAGTCACACAAACTCTGGCAAAGAATGATTATTCTCTTCTACACTCAGCATTACCACAGACCTGGAATCACTTGCCCTGACTTTTTCTTCATCTACATCACTTCTGTGTCACTGCCCAGTGCCCTGGGTACAGCCAAGAATTTGCAAATTGCTGAACACATTGTCAGGATACAGAGTTTACTGAGATACTGAAAAGCCAGTTGGACACAGCCCTGATGAGCCTGCTCTCACTGACCCTGCTTTGAAGGAGTGGGGGGTTTGCTTCAACCTCAACATTCTGTAAGAGCCATCTCTGGCCTCTCTGAGTGCAAGCATGTTTGTACAGTTACTCCAAATGTAACACTCAAATTCTATTTGGCTACTGAAGATAAATTAGGAAGCGTTAATGTTCTGCATTTTCATCTTGCCTGCAGCATGATTTTAAGGGTGGAGAAATTCACTGCCTCTCTAGCATCTTGATATGCTTCTTAACTTTGCAGAAGTTATATTTTGCTTTACAGGACACCTGAGCACAGTTTGTGCCTGACAAAAGCCACCATTTGATACCATAAACAAGGCTATTTCCATTATTGTGTATTCTTGTTCTCAGTCAATGCATCAAAATCAGGCTGTGGAACAAATGCCTGTCAGAACGTAGCTGGGATCTTCTTGATGAAGTGTCCAGATCTGGCTTAGGTACAGCGAGCACATTGGGTTGTTCTGCTTACTGAGTATTTGTTAAATGTTAGCAGCGGGCTTGGAACTTGCAAGGCTAAGGGAGGGCTTCCCTGCAGCTTCTTTATAACTAAAAGACAAACCTAGGGAGAAAAAAACCAACAAAACAACAGAAAACTCTCACGAAAAAACATGGAACGCCCAAAGACTTGTAAGAGAACACTAATGTAAGTATTTTAAAACTCAAACATCTTTGTTTTTCTTCATATAAAACCTGATGTCAAAGAAAGCAGCAAGTGAAAATTGCTTCTGAGAGCATGTCAAGAAAAGCTGCTCTAAGGCAGGGAGGAGTAGGAGTTATAGTGGAAACATTACCACAGCTTTCCTACCCACAGGGCTTTTTAGCCTGGATTGAACATTCCCATGGCCTACTCAGCACTGCTCTGCCAAATACACTGAAGGTCTTTGGCACAGGGGCAGTTTGTTTTCACTGTCCTTATAATAGTGTGGGCCATTCCTTTTCATCCATATTGCCCTGACCTCCCTTCTCTCTCTCTCTCTTCCCCCATCAAACACCATTAGACGCAGGAAGAACCTTGTTGTGGTTCTGCTGCTCATAACACAGTTCGCTATGCGAATACTTCCTGTGCACCCTGCCAACATGGCACCTCTCCAAGCCATAAGACTGGTGTTTGGGAGATGGTCACAAAGCATGATACTTCCTACTACCACTGCTCTGTCCTTCACCTTCCTTTGCCTTGCTGTGGGCAAGGACTATAAATATCAAATAGCATGAATGAAACAAAGATGGAGACTCCCTGCTTGTACCAGGTGAGTGCTTGCAGCAGCATGGATGGCTGTCCTTCAGATAAGTAGGGATGCACAGAATCTTTTTTAAAACATCATTCACATCATTTTCAATGTACTTTACACAGAAGAGAATTTATGTGAAACTTTATTGCATAAAAAAGTGAAATAAACTGTGTTCCTGCATGATAAATTTTCCTGTTATTTGCCAAGAGCTTTAAATGAGCACTGGAAAAAATTTTAAGTCCTTCAAAGTATAGATTTTACATGCTATGAAGAGAATTAATAAACAAAGGAACAATTTTTGTGCTACAAGAGTCCCTGGTATTACCCCTCCATCGCTAATACTTATATGTTAACTCCAATAGCTGTATGACTTGCTGATGCATAGCATTTTTTTTAAAGTTTATCCTTCTCCTAAATGCTACTTAGAGAAAGATATGAAAGTTGATGTCAGATTAATACTATTATGTCTCTTCTCACCCCATGTATCCCTCTAGAGGGGAAAAAAAAACAAAATACAAGTATGTCTAAAAGAATCTGACACAGGAAATACACAAGAGAAGCAATCTGAGAAAAGATGGAGAAGATAAATATGGCAGAGGAAACAAAGAAAGGATTACTAGAAAGAGGAAATGAAATATCAGTAAAAAGATTTGACATGGCATACAACAAAGTCATATAAGGCTTTAGTGATGAAAGCACTAACTTCAAGTAGAAGGCAATAAATTCTATCAAACAAGGCAGCACAGAAGTGGACAACTTTAAAGACAGCATGGTTGAACATACGTTCTGGAGTTCATGAAAGCATGCAGAAAGAGGAACTGAAACCAGTTTAAGTTACGAGACAAATCTTAACACAACTAAAGGTTTCAGCTGTGGGAGAAAAACATATGAAATCCATGTAAAAATCAACTGAGCACACAACAACAGCACTTAGAGCCCCACACTGGTTTCTGAGCTGCTTCAAAAAACCATGCAGTCTGTTAAGTTTGATCTCTGACATGGTCTGAGAGTTGGTCTTTCCTTCAATGATGGCCCTAGCAGTAGAGATACTTAAGCTCAGAGACAGACAAAATGCAGTGAAACAGCCAAAAAATTAGAGTTATTCCATCAGTTTTTGTATTTAACTTATATCCTACTCTTTACTCATCTTTTGTCACATATTCCCTTGTTTTAACAATGGGAACACAAAATTCACTAAGTAATCTCCTTATCTGAACCTAGGCTATAACCCACAGTAATTACGAGCAGTGTGTAGCAATATTTTCACTATTTAGGACAGGAAGTGAAAAATACCAAACACATCTAAAATTGCAATAGGGATTTGTGTAGACAGAAGGTAATTACACAAAGTGGACTTTGGCCAAGACTCTCAGAATATGAAGCAATCTCAGAACCTTGTGGAAATTACCATGGGATCTTTAATGATAAGTGGGCTAAATCTTCACTTAAATTGTCCTAAAAAGCATGCCTTCTCTGACAGCATATTGCTACAGAGTGACAGGACCATTGTATCCCAAAATTAGATGGCATATCCAACACTACAGCACACAAATGGAAAATAAAAAACAAACAAACAAAAAACCCCCAAGGCATTTATAAAGCAGACCACGAGAAGACATCTCAAGTGTTTCACGCGCACAGAATTATTTGCTTCCCCCTCTAATTTATTTCAGATTAGTACGAGATCCCTTATTTTAGGTCAGTGTTATGACAATGGAAGTATGCCAACTTAACCTTCATTTTCTTAATTAGCATTTAACAAGAAGCTTGTCCTCCTCTAGAAATATTTCCTTCCATAAGGAAGAATAACCTTGAACAGAAGACAAAGCTAAGCCAAGGAGAAGAGAAAAATTAAACCGAAGCTCCAAATATATTTACATGTCTTTAAAATATATTTATTTACATACCCTTAAAATGTAAATAAAATAGATCTCAGTAAAAATTACTTCATCTCCCAGAAACAACCACTGTATCTGTATTCATAACTACCCTGTGGAAAACCAACCACAAAAAAACTCTCTCTTTTACACATGCTCCCTACCATAGACCATGTGCTCATGTAACTCTTTGTTTATCTAGTCTGGAGACAAAAATGCCATGAAAAAGCAATCACAAGGCAGATGGCTGGTTTCACTAATCTGACCCTATTTCTCCCAAGTAAATCTAGTCTACAACAGTGATGCCCCAAATAATCCACCATTCCTATAATACTTAGATTTGCATATTTATGTTAGAAATGCCTGGCATGTCTGGATTAAGATTTTCCCCCAGTAAAACAATGCTTTGTCATAAATTCTCCCCCAGAGACCATGCAGATTCTTAAAGCAGACATGTCCACACACTGAAAATGTGAGTGAAAGCACACTCACAAAACATTCTCACCAAGGCTCACATCCATAGCTGCACGCCTTTTACTCTGCTTAAACCTGACTGTATAGAGTGACAAATGCAGATATTCTCTCTCTAGCCGCCCCCATGATAACAGATGACAAGATGCAGCACAAGCTTCATCTCTTGCTAATTAAACGAATCAATTAAGAGACTATTGTTGCAACTGTGTAACTGCTGTTCTATAGTGGCAATAACAACCCCACGGGGAGGTCTTTTACTACATTAAAATGCTGTCCTCCACAACTCCATTTGATATTATTAGAAACAGTTATTTGCGTCTTGCTGTCATATTAGTAGCAAAGGCAAATTATGGAAATATGCAGACCAGAATGGTCCCAGTATGAGATCAGGTTTGGTTTTCAACCTCCAAGGGAACAATTGCTGAAATTCCAAAGTTCCCTAAAGTTCTTTAATGGAACTGATAAATCTATCAGCACAGCATCCATTTAGATTCTAGGTAAGGGTCACATATTTGCATACTTTCCTGCTAAGCTGATACAATTCAACTAGATAAATTATCATATTAAGTTTACCCTCCTGAGTTAAACTGATGGAGTTCAAAATTGTTTTCGATGGTTGTCATTAATCGCTGTTACATCCTAAATGCTCACTTTGAAATCTAATTGTGCTGGTGTACCAAGGGTCATATTAATAGCATTTTTAATGTTAAATCTTTGTAAAACATGTTTATTTTACTGATATTACCACTGAAGCCTAGAAGACTAATGAGAAACAAAGTATATTTATTATCAATAAAAACTTCATTTAAAATTTACATTCAGAGACTTAAATTAGCTTTACTAACTTCATTATGCCTTTGTTTCATTAAGATTTCTGGTTAAGCATTGAAGTCATATAAATTAATACCTCCTAAATAGTTTTTGGGTATATGCCAAAGGTGGAGACTCAAAAGGCTGTTCAAAACCATGGGCTACATGTATGTTCAGTAAACATCTTCATTAAGAAAATGCTCATCTTCACTATGAGATAACAGTCTTGATACAGCTTTAAAAAATCTACCAACACTTCTTTGGCTAAATTAAGCCAAAGATTAATAATTATTTTAGTGGTAAATCATAGTCTACCAAAGTAAATCACTTGAGTTACACCTTTGGGCAACCCGCCCACTTGTCTTCCAAGAAGTAACAGGCTAACTAAACAAGTTCAGTCCTTGTCCTTAAAGTGTTGCTAAGCTCAGTAAGAAAGAAACTTGTCAAAAGTATGGAAAATCAAAAATCCTAACTTTTCCATTGCTTATTTTGGAGGGATGAGGGGCCTCACTTATTATAAACAAAGACCACTATATTACAGATAGCACAAACACTGCAGAATCCACCAACATTAAGGACATTAATGGAAATCCTGACCTACTTATGACGTCTTCTTTTCCCTGCAAATTAAAACTCCAGTTAACAACAGATAAAATACTAAGATAAAAAATGAATAAGCAAAAAGCAAAGCATTAGAATTTAAGTGCAATACCCTACTTCCATCCTGGTTTTGTGAGAACACAATGCTTGTAATGCAGATTTCTGCCTCTCAATCCCCATTCCCAGCTCCTTATCCAATTTGCACTATTTAAACTGCTGATCAATTTCAGCCAAATTAATTCAAAGGAAAGCTAAGTTCATCTACCCACATGTACCATAGCTATGTTTTCACAAGTCTTCTGAAGAGCCCTGGCTCTGTTATGGAAACAAATCCAAAATCCATAGTCCAGTGGAGGGAATTTTGGCAGCAGCCAATTAGGTCTCCAACAAGCACCTATGCATCTTCAGCTTCACCTTAGCACCACCACCTCTTGTTCAATGAGATGTCAGGCAAAGACTACAAGTTGTTCTGTGGGAACTTGTGTCACTTCTGGTTTTTTTTAAGTCACAGGAGCAAAATTTAGAAAGAACTCCAAGCACCTTCTTATTTCTCTTTCCAAAGGAATCCAGAGCAAGATTTCCAAAATAGTCTGATTATTTTGATTTTAGGAGCATGGCTTTTGGTAACACTGGTGTTTCTAGATCACTCAGGTGTTTTTGAGTTTGCTCCCAGTGGACAGTTTTAATATATTCATTATACCTTCTGCTTTAAAATATGCAAATAATATACAAGAGAATCGAAATCTGAACAGCATATGCAGCTGTGTGACTGCACCTGATCACTCACATCTCATGAACTGGAAGAATTCTCACTACCGAGTCCTAATGATGGTCGCTTCTTTCCCAAGTGAAATACCCACTTTCCACAGAATACTACAGGATCTAGCTGCCAGGATCTCAGGATTCTCATCATCCACGTTCAAAAAGAAGTTACTGTTTTCAGAAACAGCTGCATGCTTTTTCTGTTGACACCTTTTGCACTACTGAAATGCTACTGATGATAGTTCTACCACTAGAAGCACTGTGGTTCACAGTGCCTCTGAAAATGGATGAAAAGAAAATAAAACCTATACAACAGTACAATTCCCTTTAGATCAGCAGGGACCCTAATTTTAAGGCTTTTGAATAGGAAGAGTAAAAAAATATTTTTAAAAAGACATTAGCTTGCAAAATAAACACCTACTGGCCTATATTTATTTTCTTGTGGTTAGTATTCTATATATTCCAGTAAATACCACCTTTGTAACCTCTGCAGGTCTTCAACCAATGTTTGAAAGTCTGCATAAATCTTCAGTATCTAATTTCAGAAGTGTTGCATACAGAAAGAAAAGCATAAAGAAAGAAAAGAACTTGTTAAGAACTGCAATGATTTCTAAGGGTGAAAGAAGCAGGTTGTTAAACATTTCCTATTGTGAGCTGAATCAGACTCATACAGCCAAAGCTTTATAAAAAGGCAGAGAGAAGGAGAGAAGGAGGAGGAAGCTGTCTGCTGATGAGATTATACGCAGACTGCAGGGTTTCAAGACAATTTGAAAGCCTCAGTAATGGGACAAAAAGTTGGAAGTTTGCTGTTGAAGCAAAAGCAGGTAAGACATGGCAAGAGGGAGCAAAAGGGGAACTCAGCAACAAGAAAAGTTGTAGCTCCTAAGATTACTTTAGATACATAACTGAAATAAGAAAATACAGTAAGACAGGAGCAAAAGCAAAGATTTTGAGGATTGCCTTTAGAAAAAATTCTCCATTTCTGACTGCCATTAACAGGATACAGAACTAATAACCCTGATTCCATATGGAATTTCCCTTTGTTAATCTATCTGGAAGTAGCTAAAGCCCAAAACTTATTAATACTACCTGTGATTACTACTGAACTAGAATATACACCAGTTATGCTAAAAAGTATGGTAAGGGCTTGACAGAGACTACTTTTCCTAAATCAAATATTCTCAACCTGGAATTTGTACATCTGGCTGCAGTGGTGGATCTCAGGACTATTTCAAATTGGTCTGCAAAAAGGCTGAATAAAAGGATTGTGGTATCAACAGGCTAATAGTAATCATAAGTGAGTATAAGGTACCACAGCAAAACTTCAAATATTTTGTAAATCAAAGGTGGCAAAAAGCACTCCATTGACGATCAGCAATGGAGAAACCTCCAGTGAGATACATGAATCAAGAAAACAATGCTAGGAAACTCAGAAAGCACCTAAAGATGGCTTGACTCTTAAGCCCGAGTAATTCCAACCTATTCCATGTGGGTTCCTATATTGTGTTCCCCTATATTGTTAAGTAATATACTGAACAGTATGTCATGTATATGTTCTTCCACTGCTCTTTAAAGGAAAAAGCACAACTGCTTATATTTCTGCTCTGATATTAGAGAAGATCAAAGAAACAGCTTGAACAATGAGCAGAGGATAGGGACTGTCTCTTTGAAGAAAGTGCTCCATTGGGTCAGCAGAGCATCACTGTCAAGCATGGCCTGCAGCCCAAAGCTGACAATGGCATTAGGGACATGATGGAGCCAGGCTGCTCATTATCTGAACATACACAACTTCTTTATTTCAAATTCTGCACACAGTCTAGAATACGTTTAATGCTTGCACAATAATCTGCAGTTCTCTATATACTCGCAGCTTTCTTAGCATTAAAGGCTGCCTGCCCAGACGTATTTCATTGCTGAAGTCCTGCTGGGAGGCCTGAATAACCAACAAATGACTGGGGCCAGCAGTGGGCCAGCCAAAAACATTCCTCTCACGTAAGAGAACAGAAGGTGGAACGAAAAGACAAAAGACACAGCAGAAAATGGAGGGTAATTAGAAAGACAGGAATGAAGGGTGGACTTTGGTCTTCTGAGTACTCAAACATCCAGTTTTTGAATTGCAAGAGGCTAAAACAGAAGCTCTGTGTATACATCTTAGTGTTTTTCCATACATTTTATGTATCTATTTTAGATGATCTTTACATCTAGAGAACAAGACCTGTGAGGAGCAGCTGAAGGAGCTGGGGTTGTTTAGCCTGGACAAAAGGAGGCTCAGGGGGACCTTCACACTCTCTACAAATGTCTGAAAGGAGGTTGTAGCCAAGTGGGGATTGGTCTCTTCTCTCAGGTAACAAGTGATGAGGGAAAACTGCCTCAAGCTGCACCAGGGGATGTTTAGATCAGATATTTGAGAAAACTTCTTCATGGAAAAAGGTGTCAAACATTGAACAGGCTGCCCAAGAAAGTGGTGAATTCACTGTCTCTGAAGGTATTTAGAAGATATGTAGACGTAGCACTTGGGGACACAGTTTAGTGGTGGATTTGGCAATGCTGGGTTAATGGTTGGAACTGATCATCCTGGAGATCTTTTTACAATCGAAATAATTCTGTGATTCTATGTTTTTGACAAACCTACTTCTGTGAGCTGCCTATACACAGGAGACACCCCATAAAGGATTGCTTCCTTATTTCCTGCACTCTTGCTTTTGGGCAGAGTTTTGGACATTAATCTGAATCATGTACAGTCTTGCTTCCCTTTTCTTTGTACAATATATAGCACAACCAGATCACTTGTTGTTATGGCAATGCTATAAATAAATACACTATCTGAATAAATCTAGTATGAAGTGTCAAAATAGCAGGACTCCGTCAGCACACCACATCTAGTGACATTTATCAGAGGGGACAAATGAGCAAAAACTCATATAAAATCTCAATTACAGCAATAACCCAGAATCTCCTCTGCAATAATTTAGTGAGGACTCAAAATGCTATCCTCACAAGAAAATTAAACCAAACTGGTGCAATTTCCCATTCAACAACTATTTCTTACAGTTATAAGTTGCTTGTTCCTCAGGCAGAAACATCCTCATACATCTTCCAAAAGCCTGAGTCTCTATCATATCTGAGACTCACAACCCTCTATCAAAAAACAATTTGGAGAAAATAAGCTATCTAATGGCACTACAATTTGGAGAGAAGAGAAATGCTCAAGTAGCAATGAATTTCTACACATGATCAGAAACAAACAAAAGCATTATTACAAATCCATGTAGACCCCCAAGTGATACTAACAGTATGCACTCAAAGCTATGACATCACTGGAGAAAGCAACATGATTTTTCCTGTTCTCCTCTAAAATAACAGAAATATGCTGCTACACTAACAGAAACATTCATCTTACTGTCCAGATGTTTACCATATGTTATGCAGCAAATTTCATATTATACTGTTGTCTTTCATCTGCAATGCAGTCTTCTCTATCCTCCACCTAACTAACTGGAACAGCCAGGATATTTCTAATAGAGAAGTACAGCTTTCACTACCCCTCAGAGTGTCAGTTGCCTTCCTGAAGCAGGGGCTTGTGTTTTGTCAAAATCCAGCAGCAGAGCTGTTTCTACAGCCCAATGTCAAAATCAAGTGAAGCCATTTATTGAAGCCTTCCTGACAAGCCAAGCAAGCTGTGCTCCTTACAAGCTGGTTCTAAAAATATATTCTGCTGGACAGGTCAGTGGTCTGTACACTCCATAGCACAGTGCTGCCTGGTACCACTGGAGTGCCATCTACATTTGCTCTGATCAAAAGGAACACAGACTGCTCAGAGTTGTCCTTTATGTTTGCTACTTAAAAAAAACAACAAAAAAAAAAAAGTCAACCAGAGAAGCAACTTTGCAAGCTGTTTATTATGTTGATAACAATGCATTATAATAAAAATAATAATGAGCAATCAAGAGCCTTTTTCTGCTAAATTTTCCTTTCAAACATTTCCTAAGTCAACTGCACTTAGCAAGGGCTTAATAAGAGATAAGTAATGGTGTACTCAAAATGTATTTCTAAGCCCTTCATTAAGATAACATTTTCTTTGTTTGAACATTTACATTATGTGTGTGCACATGTACACACATACAGACTGTGTATCTATATGTGCAGCAATTTGTAGTGGATATTATTGTATCTTCCCCCACATGACCTAAACTGAGCATATTAAGTTTAAATCAGAATGGTACAAGGATGTTAAATGAGCAAAGGACAAATGAAAAAGCAGGACTTAGGGGAAAGCAAGACAGTGGGCTAGAAAAACTGTCAGAAGCACAGATTAAATTCTATGGGAAAACTGGTATTGGAACAAACCCTGGGAAGCAGACCTCATTACTGTTATCTCTACCCTGATTGCTGAAGTTCTCTCTCTGGATTTGATCAGCAAGACATGCATAATTTATATTAAATAAAAAAAATCTCAGAACACTCAAGACTTTTCTGTTTAGTCCTCCTGAGAATTTTAGTTGTAATCACAAACTTGATTTCCTCAAATAACTAGGATTCAATAAACACACATGAGCTAGTCAGTAAGATCTAACATATATTACATTCCATTAGCTGTTTCATCATCATTTTTCTTAATGCTAAAAGCACAGCAATTCTATTCCCTCTTTTATAATCTTTTTCTGTTGCACAAGGCCCAGAACATGAGTTCTGGTCTGTAAGTGAGACTGCTGGGCACTTCTAACACAAGAATACAAAATATTTTCTTATGTAATTTGAACAACACATTTAATATTTAATGTCACTAAATAAAAAAACAGAATTTTGCCTGCTACAGCACCCACTTAGAGAGAAATCAACTAAAATCTAGCCAGTGTTACCAAGTTGCATTTGTGTTTATATCTTATCTACCTGGAGTAACTACTTTCTTCTCACACAAAGACTATCTGATCCGCCACCTGGCAGCAATCGCACATACACAGCTTGCAACTCCAGAGCTGAAGCATCATCAAAAATACAATAGTGCAGAATAAAACCTCATTTTTATGTCTTTATGCTACTGCTCCTCTGCTTCTGATTAAGACAAATAAATATTCATACACAGAGATGTAGTTATAAAAGTAAAAAATATGAGGGGCATTTTTCCTTTCTAAAAACAAACATGTAAGTAAAAACATAAATGCAAGGTATTCTTGTTACGTTTACCTTTACCATGTTACACCTTACCAACAGTGGCTTCATAGGACTTGCAGAAGAACTAATCACAAGTAGAATGAAAGCATGATCATATGCAATCCCAATCCACTTATGTCCAAAACAAATAGTCCACAAAGATGTAAGGACTAAATTCTAAATTGAATGTTTAATTCCTAGGCTTTTCACTGTTAATATCACTACAGTGAAATATACTGGTAGCAAGCAGGACAACTTACTTTAGAGGATACTTCGATTTTATTTCATTTTCAGAACTATTTTTAGATGCATATGGAACTTGGAAAAATTCAATGGCTGCATTTTAACTATGCAAATCACAAAACTGGAAGTTGCTTCAATCCCATGTATATATGCTTATGTATATAAGCATCCATGACCTAACACAAAACTTGTGTTATACAAGTTATTATACATGACTGTTCCACAGAACTATTTTATAAAGTAAATTCTGTCTAATTATATAAAATCTGATTAGGATTTTAGGCATACTTCTATCCAGCAAACAAAATCTGAGAGAACTACAGCGCTACGAAATCTGGTGTGAGCAAGAAAGAGTACTTTGCATTATGGAACAGTTTTTCCTAATACAGTTACTGGGATATAGGGTTATGTGATATGGTGAAGCAATAGTGATCAGAAAGTTGATGTGGTGAGGAAGAGTGAGACTCATCCTGATGTGCACCAAACCTCATTATATTACAATAAGCTTACAAATCTACAAGCAATTACTTGTAGCTTCCAAGTGAAATAGATGCAGTGTTGAATCAATAGAAAGGTAGAACACAGATTATTTACACATAATACTGACCCCCATAACTACAAGTAAATGTATTAGAAGTGTAATTTAGCTACTTTCTGTTTACATTATACTCTTCTACCTATTAAACTCTTTTCAATACACAGTTATTACATGCTTACCACTGTGCCTAGAAACTGAATGCTTGTCTCTCCAGAGGCATTCCGAGAAATCCGCTGAAAAATACAAATGTAAGAATTTATTAAAGTAACTCAAAATTTGCAACCATTCTCCATTTTCTTTGTCATATCACTATAAAGTAATCAAAAATAATTTCATACATAAATCTATATATTAAACAGATAAAACAATTTCCTTCAACAAAAGTCCTGGAAATCTAAATCACACTTCATCTCAGATTTTGGTTTTAGTTCAGTCAATTCAATAAAATTTATTTCTGAAGGACAATGAAGGCAAATATGGCCAAGTACAACACAGAACAACTTTGTGTTCGAATGTCATGAATAATGAGGCTTCTGCCATCTCTATGATTCTGTATTCCTGTTACTCACATTTAGTATTATCTTCATTCTCTCCTAATGAGAGACATTTTAATCTCTTTTTAAAATGCAAACCTCCAATGATGCTACTTTGAAAACAGAAAAAAAAAATGACCTTATGAAATGTCTGGTCACCTACTGTGGTTCAGGAGTTGATTGAAGTTATTAAAGTGTCTTCAAATATTACATTGTCAGTAAGCCGCAAGACAATGCAAGAGAAAATATATTACTGGTTACACACAGTATTAAACATAATTTAAATATGCGAGACATATAAAGAATTCTTTCTTCCTGCGTATGATTTTCTCCTTCAGTCAAAAGGTTTTTCTCACATTTTGTTCCTTCTATCTAAGCTTTGGCCCACATAGGTCCCAACTGAAGGAACACAGCCCTCATTTTACATAATGCCAAGTGTACATAAAAGTACTAAAGCACTGATCTGAGAAGATGAGTATTACTGCAAAGAACTATACAGAAGCCTTCAGCATTTTAAAGACAAAAAAATCATAAGAACAGGGCTGCAAATAATCTTGAGAGATCTAGCCTAAGACTCCCAGCAGAATCAAAACACACCAGTGTCACTCCCAAATGATGTGTTTCTAACTCATTCTCAAAATGTTTCAATTGCAAAAATACCACTTAAGTCTCCATAAGCAATTTATCCCAGTGCCCTGCATCTTTACCATTAGGAAGTTTTTCCTAATACTTGATTAAAATAACCCTTACTTCAAACTGTATCACTCATTTTAATTTTTGTCTTTTTCATTACACACAGGAAACACAGACTATTGCCTTCCATTCTACAGCTACCTCCAGAAATATGAAGAGCCCTAATCACAGCTCCCCTAAGTCTTGTCTTGACCAAATGAGAAAGTGCTGCACAACAATAGCTAGATATCCCTCAAAACAATTTTAATAGCAATAAATTAAATCCTGGTCCCTTTTCACTAATGGTGCATGTTCCTCAGCCACACTTTATGAAGTAGTAATTACTACAGTCCAAACATGCTTATTTTTTGACTTAACAGGTCACACATTGACATTGCAATCTGTACAATCATATGAAAACAAAGGGTGATGTGCCAGAGCCTGACATATTTCAACAATAATGATTAATGGAATGGAAAATATGGGAAATAAAATTTCATACAAAACCTGACGTTTACTTTTATAAAGGAAACAGGAATATACACTTTTCCCACAGTCTAGGATAAACACAATCAGGTTTTGGAAACCACAAAGAAGAACAAAGTACCGGCTGCCCACAATGAATGAACCACATGCCAAAACAAACAAGTCCCAACCACTTGATAAGATGTCAGAAAATGGCAAACCGAAAAAAATTAAAGGATTTAATTTCTTTTTTTCCTGGAATGCCCTCCACCCTCGTTAGAGTTCTGTCACTTATTGTGCTACCCTTTTGTCCGCTTTCAAGGGTCATTAGAGACCTTTTCATGTCCTAATAAAAATTCCATTTTTTTGGCTAATCTCCCTGTCACACAGAAAAACACAACTTAAAAAACAAAACAAAACAAAAAGAAAAATAGAGGCTCTTTTGTCATTTTCTTTAAAGGCTTTCAGAGTAAAGCCAGGTATCCTGACAACTTGACTTACTTTTCACAACTGGAAAGCAAACCATTAAAGTATTTCCTCGCACAGATATTCTTTACTTGCTGCCAAATAAGCTAGCATAGCAAACACCAAGCCCTTGCAAAAATAATTCAATAATTACTTTAATGAAGCCAAATAAATATGTATATAAAGAAGGCACCTTCTAAAGCCTCAGTCTCAAGACAAGACAAATATATCAGCAGCATTTTTACTGCCCTGACACTGTTGGAGCATACTGATATCCCTCTACAGCAGTTTCCCACCACTACTGTTTGCTGTGTCCAAAAAAGCATTACATCATTACATTCAGTATCAATTGCATTTAAAGTCAGTATAAGCACTAAAATCCATCTCTTAAATCAACGTCTGGGGGGACAAGGGTGGGGGGAGAGTAATGGGGAAGGTGAAGAAAATAGTTAAGAAACAGAGGGGAAAAAGCAATTTCCCTCACAGGTGTATGTAAAACACAAAAAGAAGAAAGAGAAATTCTTCAAGTCACAAAACATTTGTTACAGCAAGACCAAAGAGAACTGCCAGGCTTTGAGAACTGTGTTACAAAAGAAGTCAGAACATTATCATAATTAATGTTTCAAATTACAGTAAATAAATTTCAGCTATTAGATGTGATTAGATTTTTCTGAAAAGAGTTATTTCTGTTCCACTGGCAGGCTTGTGTTTCTGGGATTTGTAAATGTAATTGATGTTTTCAAGAAAATGAAAGGACATGGTTAACAATTATTCTTTTATTTCCCACCTCTTTAGAAAAAGGACCAGTCTCCAGTTTCTCTTGTAAAGTTAGTTATTTACATATTCTATACCTCATAATAGATGGTTTCATATTACATGTGATAGCAGGAAAGTAATCAAACAGAGGTAACAATGAAGAATAGCTAATTGTATGCATTGTCATTGCTCTCCTAATAAATTGCAAATTATTTGCTAGGAGGTTTACGGCAAAAAGGCAAGGGAAATTTATCATTTGTTCAAAGACAAAACACCCCCATGTCTTTACCTGCCAATACAGTAAAATTACATTGTTGATATAAATGTGCAATCTTAGCTATAACCAATTTATTTTCTGGCTGATTCAGTGCACAGAGCTTCAGACTAACTTAATTAGTATCATGTGAGTTTAAAGTATATTTTTCTCTTTACGAGAAAGTAACAAGCTAACTCAAATCTGGAAAAAGAATCACAAATTCAAAAAATCCATCTGCAGTCTCAAAGCTGTCAAATGGGTGTGAATGTTACATAAATATTATATGTATTTTTACATACACAGGCTACAGTATGTTATACTGCATATGCTATGTATATACAAACAAAATGCTTATGTACACATGTAAAAATAGAAAAGTGTATACAATCATAAAAAATGTGTTTGATTCTCCTCCTCTATCTCATATATGCTATACCACAGTAATTTCATAGATAATAATTTTAATCTGTAAATCCCAGTAAGTGACAAAAGGGTAGTGTGATATGACTAAATTCTTCTGCTTTGCCATAGAAAATTATTTCCACTTAGTTGGATATCAATGATGTATTCATTGTAAGATGCAGTAGGGTTACAATCAGCTTTGCATTAAGCCTGCAATGGATGAGTACTAGCAGATAAAAATGATAACAACCTTTACATGAAGAAGGATAAAGCAGCCTAAGAAAACATAAAATATATATTACTGAAAGATACTCTAAACTGACATTAGAGAACAACAAGATCTTAGACTATTTTCAACAAACCTTTTGGTCTTTAAAACTCTCCAAGCTACTGGAAGGCAGCAGCTGCAGAGAAGGAATGATACAAAAACAAAGAAACTCTAACAGACCAAAAGCAATTTTTTTTTCCTTTGCTTACAAGTGAAAAAGTAATGATATCCCCAAAAGTCAGAAATAATTTCAACTGGCAAAGGCAATCAGAGAAATAGGTACACAACCTTCTCAAACACAATTCTCTTGAACTGCTATGTACTGGCTTTATTTGCTGAAAGTAAATGGAGACCATTTCTTTTTTCTAGAGACAGAAAACACACATATTGTCACTCAACCAACATTTTTTGCAATTTTTTCAAGCTATGGCATGACTGTATTCCCAGTTGAACAACATGTCACAAACTACCAAACCAAAACCAAAATTACCAAACTACCAAACCAAAGCCCAGAAAATTTACAGATAGGCTACAGATTAAATTTTGAGCCAAACACTGGTAGTTTCCCAGCATAGTGCTGTTTTTCAGAATGCAGAATTTCTTGTAGCCCAGCCCCTATCGCTTCAGTTAAACTGCTCACTTACAAAAATTCTGAACATCTTATGCCAGGAATTTCAAATGGAGGATGCTATTTTTTGGTGAATAATTATAAATTCTTGACAATTCCACCTAACAAAACAGGCCAGAATCATCCCCAGAGAGGTTTAATTAAAAAACAAATTATTCCCACCATAGGGGGAATATTCCCATCAGGGAAAAAAACCCACACTATTTTACCTTGTAAAGTTCTAACAGATTCATTTGCTAGTACTTAACCTATGACATTTTGTATACATCAGAGTGCTTGGATATCTGGAAAGTTCCATCTTCCACCCATGTCACTCCTACCTTTGGAGTCCCATGGTTGGGTGAGAAAGGAGGAAAAAGCTGCAGAAATAGCTGTGAAACCTTTAAGTCATCCTCTCAACAAAAAAGGGGTGATTGATTTGACCTTACCAGTCTCATTCTCCCTCTCCTTCTAGCAAGCAGAACTTCATTTCAGCACTGCCTTTGCACTGTGCAAAATCCCAGTGGAAGGATGTAATCCCAGACTAGCAAAGTGACCAAGATTTGTAGTATGCTGGAGTCTGTCTATATCACACTGCACATTCAGTCTTGTTCACCCTCACAAGCCTTTCCACTTTGGGAATCACCCCACTTTTTCACAATTTAACATTCTGCACTGGTGCTGCCATCATTGTCTCCCCTTAGAGCATTAAACTACAGATGGGAAGTTAGCCTGATTTTGTGCACTGCTCTACCCTTAGCCATTACCACTTTCAGTTCACACTTTATAGTAAAAGCAGCCTCAGTCAGTTGTTCTTCCTCAGGGCATGTCCACATTTCCCAGGTTCTTACAAGGGCAGAAGTCATCCAGTGGGGAAAGAGATGATCAAGTGCTGTATGTGAAGTGTTTTGACTTGTGAAAGATGTCTGAGACTGATGTCAGTGGCACTGTGCTGAAGCAGTCTTTCACATTAAAAAGAATCCTGCCAGTATGCTGAAATACTGGCCTCCCCTGGCACCTGTTGCAAGCTACCTCAGTCACTTTCCAGGGACTAAATGGAATCTGTTCCCAAACAGTACAAATATAGATGTTAAATACAGGGTGAGTGGCTTACAGGGCATTGGTCCACACAGATAATTGTGCAGGTGCAGTTTCTAAGAGGCTGAAGCACCATATCACTACATTTTAGGAGTTCTTTTAATGCCTGGGATTCAGAAGTAGATGACTTAGGAATATCTGTCCTCCCATAAACAGAAAAACAAACACAGATCCTTCCCAAAATTTCTTTATGGGATATCCAATGTGACTGTTACTTGTTACTTCTTTTTGCAAGGCTTGTTTAATATTAAAACCACTGCAGGTATGCTATTACATATACAGAGAGTGCCTTCCAAGTATGTTCATGTGTTTCTTTAATCCTCTGAGACAATGAGGTGTTACAAAGAAGTAGATGACCGGTTTTAAAACTAACAAAAAAGAAACAGTCAAAACAAACAAGCCAAAACCCCCCACACAATCCTGTCCCCCACCCACCCAAAAAAAGCCTCCACAGGAAATACTGTTTATTTGGTGTTAGTAAATAATTAATCTAAAGGACATTTACTTCAACCTGAGATTTACAACAATACAATCATTAGGCATTTCATCTTCTCTGTGAACTTCTAAATTTTTGCTGTAAGTACATTGAATCACAATGTGACTAGAAATTCTGGAAGCTTTACCCTTGTTTTGGCATGCCTGTTCCTATAAGGGGGGGAATCATGCAGTCAAAATGCTGCCATGTGATTCCAGATCTGATAATGTCTGTGACTCCCCTGAGAAAAATTTTTGACAGGATCCATAGTCCTTTCTCACTTTTATGTCCCTCCTCTTCCTTCCCCTCTGCTCTCTGAATGTGTTACCATGTTCCAGAGAACTATTTCTCATCTTTCAGGGTTTAGATATCATAAAACTACAAGCTCTGTCAGTGAATGAACACAATGCTCTGTTCCTTGGACACATACAGAATCATTATAGTTATTCATCTTGAATATTGTTTATCTTGAAGATGGATAGCTCCAAGAGGAAAAAAATACAGCATAAGATGCCATGACAACTAATATTATTTTATTAACATATTGAGTTATTTGATTAACATATTGAGATTCCCCTGTGCCCCATAGATCCTGTCTGACCCATGGATCCTGAAATCCTGCCTCACAGATTCCTTCTGCCCCATAGATCCTGCCCTATAGATCCCTTATGCCCCACGGATGTCAGGGATTGATTGAAAATATCAGTTGATCACTTATTTCCTTCCTGAATGAACAAAAGAAAATATATTCATTTTCATTAAAGAATTTATAAAGGTAGTGATGTGTGATTTTAATTCTTCTGCTGTAGTTTCATGAGCTTTTATTCCCTTCACATATTCTCCATTTGAATCTCAGACAAGAAATTTGTCCCAGATTCAGCTAGGTTAGTCACAAATGTAACAGGCTGAAAAAGACCCAGGGAGTGAGCAGCAGTTTAATCAATGTGGGCCAGCAGGAATTCAGTGCTGGGGCTCACACTGGCTTTTCTCTACCCAAAAGTACAGCTATGTGGGTATAGGATAAACAAATGTCTTCAGATTATTCTGCGTCTGCCTTCTGGAGGCAACCTAGCAAGACAAATTTTGAAGTCATGGTTAAAGGACAAGAGCAGAGTATGTGCAGTAATTGCATAGCACTAAAAAATGGACTGTCAAGCAGCCATGAACACTGCTCACTAAACCTTCCCAAAATAATTTTCAGGGGTTAAGAAAAAGAATGTTCTGAGGTAATGGTACTTTAGATTGAAAACCTATATAATGTATCATATTATTATCACAGATTACATCTGAGATCTCAAAACAGCAAAATTTTTAAAAAAGGGTAATTTTTCTTACAAAAGTTTAAAAAATACACATATGAAAAAAGTCTCTAAAGAGTTGTAGGAAATGAATACTTAGGCAAAGGCTTTGTTCTCCTGTCAGACACTTCCCTGGAACAAAGACTTCATAACTTACAGCATTCTCATTTCTTCTGTTATTATAGACCAAAATAATAATCTAAAGAAACATTGTATCAGGGAAGCACTTAAATCTGTCATACCCCAGGATGCAGAATATACTACTCCTGCTGCAATTGTTGATGCAATAAATAAATTAAATGAAAAAATAAGTGATGCCATCACCAAATTCCCTTTAACACTAAGTAGAGAAAGCTCCCCTGATAAATCTTCATCTATTTCATTCACAAAAACACTTGAAGCTTGAGACTGATGATTTCAGCTTTACAGGATCATGTTCTTGTTTAGAAACTCCATTACTCTCTTAATTACACCTTGCTGTGACTGATAAAGACCTCTTCACTGCAGAGTTTGGGATGCCCAACAGACACAGAACGGTGATGCTGGAAGGGACCTCTCGAAATCAGGTAGTCATATTCCCTGTTCAAAACAAGGCTAATGTCAAAGTGATACCAAACTGCTCAGGTGTGGACCTTGTCCAGTTGAGTTCTCACTACATCCTACAGAGCTTCTGTTCATCTGAGACTAATTCTCTGAAAGCCAGGAAATACAAAAAAAGGAGGTCTCACCAGTGCTATTGTAAAATTGCTTTGCTGAAGATGCCAAAAGCCATGAAAAGTTTTCTAGGGTCCCGGCAGAATGCTTACACTACCTCTGCAGAGTAGAAGGTTTCATAACAGCAAGACAACAGAGCTGTGGGCCCAACAGCTTGGCAGTGAAAAGGCTGACTGCATATGATGGAACTAAGGGGTACAACAACATTGGCAAAGATGGTAACAAATAATTCAAACTAAGCCATTCTATGGTTCTGGCTCAGCATCCTTTTGCTACGGGGAACTATCTGCAAGTAAAAGGTATTGTAGGATGAGTTGAGTGTTTGATGGTGGGCTCAATGAAGGTAAAGCATTCAACAGCACTAAGCAGTTGTAAAATTTGTCCATGTAGCATTACCATAGAGCAGCCTTGAAATCTATGTGGTTGGCAGGGTGGTTTTTGAGAACTTGCCCAAATACAAGTACTTGTTGCTTTGAGGGTCTCCTCTTAGAGTCGTTTTTATCTTGAGCAACCTGCTCACCTTGCTGATACCTGGTGTTCCTGTGCACTGTCGCAGCAGAAGGTTGTCCCTTGCAACCTGACTAGTAAGGACAAAGCTGCAGTTAAGTTCAAGCCCATCTGTTGGACCCCATGGATTCCTTGATGTATCTAGAGGTCCCTTCAGATTCTAGTTCCCATGAGGAATAGAAGGTGTTCAAACTCAGTGGAAAAAGACAGCTTAATTCCTTCCTTCCACCTGTTCCCCAGTTCATGCTGGAGACAGAAGAGGTCATGGACATCTTTTGTGGGCACAGGGCTCACTGATATCTAGCTTACTTGTATATGGGAGGAGAGACAGAGAAGTAAAAATGCCCTAATTGTCCCAAAATATGCCTGTTGTCTTTCTTCCAACTTATTGCTTTCCAGGATACCATACCAAGCCACCATTCTCTCAGTTTCCACTGGAATTATTTTTCTTTTCCACAACTCAAATCAACCTCCACTTTCCACTCACTCTTCACAGGAATCATTAAGACCCTCATTTATTAATTTATTTATATTCTAAGTATTTACTAAAAGGTAATATATTCAAATCCTGTTTTATCTCAGTATTTAAAACATGCATTTGCAATTAAATGAAACCAAATCCCTTCAAATGTGAGGAAGGTGTATCGTAACTATATTCCTATAGTTCTTTGATTTTCAGCAAAGTCCAAATTCATAATACCTAGGTGTAAGTCAAATTCTGAGTCACTAAAATCTTTTGAAACAAGTATGGGGAAACCATTTTGGTGAAGTATTTCTGTACAAGAAAATGTCGTTTGCTTGACGAACAAAATCCTACACTTCAGGATGTGTTAAATTCAGCCTCACCAAATGAGAGGTAGAGTTTAGTCATAAGTAGAGAAAATGCTGAGAAACTACTAAAAACAGCCACAAAAAACCCCCATGATGAAATCTGAGTACTACAATAAATGTCATGGGGTCCCACACTCCTATTCCTGGAAACTGTATCTCAGAAGTCTCCTGCTCAAATGATCCCAAGTTTTCACCACTTCACCACTTTGTATCAAATCCTATGGATTTCACAGTAACCCAAAGCAGCACAATGATTTCAGAGCCCTTATGCTGTAGCCACAGGACCTGCAGTACACCCCAGGGTTCTGGTCCCACTCTCATCTGGGGACCTGGCCAGGCACTCTGCAGCTCCCATCTGCTGCACACAGATGGGCTTCCTCGCACAGGAAACAAAAGCAGGAGGAGGGGGGCTGCCACACATCCTTCTTGTGCCCTGGTATGCCCTAGACAGACTGTGACCAGGGCATATACTGCTCCACAGGCACTCGGGTCCCATTCTCTAGAAACTGTCCTAGAAAATGTGGGCTTTCAACTCAAAGGCCCTTCATAGCTCTGCAGCAGAGTTGGTGTTCTGCTTTGCTTTAATTCTCATTGAGCATTTAGTAGAGGAGTGAAAATACAGAAGCATGCTTAACTACTTATTTTTGAACATGCAACACATATGCAAAAATTTGAATTTCTAAGTTATAATTACATAAATATATTTCAAACAAAAACATTTTTAAATTCTTTATTCCCTGTTTCTATTTAACACTATTTAAGTGCTTTGCTAGATTGTGGCCAAACTGCAGAATTGAGCCAGGTGCATAAATCCAACCTTCAAAGGAATAAAATATTCACAAAGATTGTATTTGGTTGAGCAAATTTAGAAGAATGAAACCAACTATGAAGAAAAACTAGATTGGCTGAAAATTAATAAAGCACAGTTTGAATTATTCGATTCTTCCATATTTGTTGCTTAAATGGCTCTAGGGCTAGGTTTCGCAGAAAGAAGATACTTCAAGACTCAGGGGTCAATTGCGTTTGGAGACAAATTGACCTACAGGAACACACTTGTCTAATTTGGTTCTTGCAGTGGGGCAGGTCTACAGAACTATATAACCAAAAAACCAATTTTGATTCCAGTGAGCGACTATGAGAGGTCAAGTTTAAGGTTCCCATAAATTTACATATATACACTAAAAGATTAATAACTTCTCAAGCTACTGAGTTTCTTTGCTAAAAGCAAATGCAGATAAAATCTGAGAAGGAAACAACATATGTGCTTATTCCACATTCTGTTGGCTAGATACCATGCAGTCAGTCGTTGCATGTTGCTGTGCCTAGATCTGCAGTATTTCATAAGGTTTGGTCATACTCGGGGAGTGCAAGTAACATTACTGCTGGCTCAGCTCCTAGGAAAAAGCTTCTTTAGATCATATGATCATTAATTCTGAAACTAATTTTTGCCAATTCAACTCTTATTAGTTAAATGGTGTTACTACTATTAGTTATATATCCAGTCATATAGTAATATAGTTTGCAATGAGGTCTTGTGAACACAGTTATCCATTCTAAATATAATGCTTTTCACCTAGATAGGTTTTATAGATTCATACACTGGTATTTTTTCCTGTTCAATATTAGGAATGTACTTTATAAAATGGCACCAAAATGGAACAGTATTATAATAGTTACCAAAAAAAAAAAACAAAAAAAAAAAAAAAAAAAAAAAAAAAAAAAAAAAAAAAAAAACAACACCACAACCACCTAAAAATAAATAATTATTTCAGATATACACACTCAATCACAGCAAAAACAGTATTTTGCAGTTGGGTAATTTACCAGGGGCAAAAAGGAAAAACTAAATTCATGCATTTCATTGTAAATTATGAGAAATCTGACCATTGTATCACTGATAAATGTATAGGAAATAGATACTGTTGTACGTAGAAAAATGTTTTCATTAAGCTTTGATTTGTTTTTCATTATTGCCAGGATCAATAGATATTTGTAAATAAATAATTTGTCAACAAATATATAAATCCTGACTGAGGTTATATTTAGAAAATCATTCTCTGGTATGTGGAGTTGGTTGCAAAGACATAAGTGTTCAGAAGAAAAGAAAATACTATCACTTTAAGCTTTTCAGTCCTCTTTTCTTAGAGGCACACTGTTTTGGGATGTTTTCTATGTTTATCTTCTCAAATCATGGAACTAATCATATTCCTTATAAGTATATAAAAAAACATCTTACATGAGAGATGTACTGCCCTGTGACTTTCAAACTACAAAGGCCCAGAAGTGTAATAATCATACAATCCAAACATGAGGGAGAGACTCCTTTTACTGTAGGTCCCCATGTGGGATTTTGTTGTGGATTAGGAGGGAGGTTTTTTTTTATTTTATTTTGTTTCAGCTGATCCATTTTTTTGGTTGGTTGGTTGGGTTTTTTTCAGTAAACCACTGCTTATTTTTTACATGATTAAGAAACTCTATCTCCTCACAAGCCACTAAAAAAAAGAGAGCCTATAAGCTGGGGTAATCTTCTGTCTAAATAATGAGCTTCTTCTTAAAAGCAAGATATTCAAAACTCTAGGTAAGTAACTTTGAGTGCATTCAGAGCTTCAGTGAAGTGTATTTGTCTCAAAGTAGAAACATTCTGCTGTTTGTACAACATCACATAATTTTTATGATGCAGCAAGTCTAGGCCCCACGTTTCAGTATTATTTGCATGCCCGAGAGGCTTTGGTGAGATTACCTGTATAGTCCTCTGAGTGCCATCAATGGTGACAGACAACAAGGGTGAAGCCAGGTTCCACTCGCTGGTCACATTTAGTTTCATCCCATCAACTTCCACCTGTTGTGACACCAAACAAGGCTGTTACTATAAAGACAGACAGAAAACTGATCTCAAGTTCATTACTGCATACAAAGCAGCAACCATTTTAAAACAGATGGCTCCCAAACAACCTGTCATGTTTACTGCTTCTGCCATAAAAGACAGGGTCCAACAACAGTCTTCCAGCTATCTCTGGGGAGAGGTGAAGGACCTGTGAACAGCTGCCTCTGAGTAGCAAGGTTTCAAGTGATTTCCAGCAAGTAACAAACAGCCATCCAACTTTTAAACCTATCTGGACATGCTACATTTACTGCAATTAGACAAGTAATGCATATAAATTCCAGTGACACCTTGCAACCCACACAACAGGGCTTGCATATAATATTCTCTCCAAGGACCAAGGAAGAACTTTTCCTATGCTTCTAATGAAGGGCTTTGCATTGTTATCTTAATTAATATGAGGCAGTAATTAATTCTTCAGCATTTTGCCTCAAAGTCTAGAAAAACTTTGCAAATTGACATGTTTTCTTTCAGTATACAGCTGATCAGAGAAATACAATTTCTGACTTGAATGCCAATATGCTTATCCAGAAAGTGGGTTTTATTTTAAATCATACCATATTCATTATGCAAAAATATTTCTAGGTGAAGAGCAAAAATTCTGGGTTTTGAAAAACCAAATCAGATTAGCTGTAATGACACTTCTATCGTTCTTCTGTTGCATCACACTGCTTAAAAACACACATCACCCATTCAGCACTATAACAGTCTCAGAGATCATTATGAAAAAATTATTATATATGGACTAACGTAATTGGTGATTAATATTTATGGCAAGTTTTGAACACTTATCATTCTATTGAAGGTAGATAACTATTATTTACTATAAACAGAAGAAAAATAATGGTTGACCAAGTTCCTTCCTCTCTCAAAATCTCCAAAGTATTTTCTAATCAGTAAATTTCAAACAATAGTGATGACACAACTATTGCATACATTCTCAATAAACTAGAAAAAAAATCAATACATTTAGAATAAAACCTAAGCACACCTTTTGCAAAATAAAACTTATGAAGCCTACTCTTAGATATCAGACTTATCATTATTTGATCTAATAATAAGTATCTTAAAAGAAATCTGTAACAGAGAAATGCAGAGGAGCAGAGTGTAATTTGATAAATTTATTTCAGTTAAGAAGAAATAGTTCTGCCTTAAAAAACACTCAAATTTTATAGACTTTAATTAAACACAAAGTTTGCCTTAGTGATACAATCTATAAAATTTCCATGGGCTTTTTGACTATAAATAAAGTTACATGCAAAGAACAAGAAGAAAAACAAATCATTTATAATGGTTCACCAATAGGCCAGATTAGCTGGCATGCTTCAGGTACTTTACACTGCTCCAGTGATGCAAACCAGCCACAAACCTGGCTTGAGTTAAGCCAGACCTGCAGCTGGTTTGCATTTCCAGAGCACTGCAGAGCAGCTGGAACACTCTGGTGAACCCAGCCCACTCTCAGCAAACGTGTATCAGCAAATACTGTCTTTATTGAGAACAGGAGAAACATCTCAAAAAGACTTTTCCATATGGAGAAAAGCAAATCCAGTGCTCTGTCTCAATCCTCTGTGATTACCAAGTAAACTTCAGTAGGGCAATTATTTAAATTCTTTAAATGTTGCTATTTTTAAAACCAGAGAAAGAGAAAGACTGTCAGCACAGGAGGCTGGGTCTGAAACATCATTTACCATATGTCTCCAGAGATAGAGGTGAGGCACCATCAAAACAGACGAGGCTACTGGTCATCAAAACATCCTTCAAGTATACACCATACTGCTTGTGGCAGTGTAGGATTTACATGCAGCCTCAGAGAAAATCTATAGCTGCTATCTACAGTTTTCACAAAGGGTGTTCCAGGGGCAGGATGCAAGTCAATACCTCCACAACAAACTCACTGTAATCATTAGCTATTTTGTCACTGTACAGATGAGCAAAAGAGGAGTAAACCTCTTTGTCACAGTGGTAAATGACCTGTCCAAAATCCCTCACAAGGATCTATACAAGTCTCTCCATTCTTGATTCCAGATTACATTATTATCAAACATTTCTGGTGGAACCCACCCTGAAAGGAGAGCGCAAGCAGATGCTAAGCCTAAACAATCCATGGCACTCCAGGCTGCTTATATACAATAGGGAAACCAGCAGATAATATATTACCACTATTATGGTTTCTCTGTTTAAGAAAGAATAAGAGGGTCAGGGGAAGGGTTATATGAACTATATATAAACTGCAGCAGGCTTCTGTTGAGGCGCGGCATGCGCTCCTCGCCGCGGCACTCCGAGCCGTGCTGGGCGGTGAGGGAAGAGAACGGGCGGCCGCTTTCCCCCGCAAGCTCTGCAGTTTCAGTTCGTGGCGCGCAGGGACAGACGAAGGCGACACGGGACTTGGGGGGGGAACGAGATGGTTTTATTCCATGAGCCCCAAGACCCCGGCGGGCGGGGGGGCAAAGGTTTTATACAGAACTCAGGAGGACGGGTGTAGGAACAGTAACCAATGAGGGAATAGCAGGGGAGGAGTTTAGGGCAGAACTAACATCTGGAAGCTGAGGAGGGGGCTAGAATGAATGACAGGGAAGGTTCTAGGGAAAGGGGCAGGGAAAGGGGGGTTGGGGGGGGGAAACAGATATTAAACAAATATCAAATGAAAGAAAAACACACCACCGCATCTCCCTCTTTTACTTTATAAAAAGAAGGAGAATTTTGTGGTTTAAGCAAATTAATAAAACATGCAAATAATATAAAATTATATGATAACATTGTAAATTACTTAAAGGACATGAAAGACACATTATTGCATTTATAGGGCAGGAAGAGTAGTAACAGCTTAAATTAGACACAAGACTGCACAAAACTTGCTGTTTTGCTGTTCTGAGTAACAATTTAAAATAATGTAAATAATGTAAATAATTGAAATAGAATGAAATAATTGACAGAAATTAAACTAAAAAATTTAATTAGAATGATTAAAATTATAACTATCTAATTTGAATAAAATAATTAAATGGAATTATTGGAATTAAATATAATAAAAGATCAACTAAATATAACTAATAAATTTTTTAAATTTCGCAGCAATGCAGCAAGCCTGAAGCGATATAGTAGTTGAGTGATTCCTGTAGCAATAATGGTTAAACACAGTCTTTAAGTTAAAAAATATCAGAAAAGATTGAATTAATTATAATTACAACAAAACAACTTAATATAAAATCAAATTGTAACATTACATATTATTAAAAAAACATAAATTGAAAGACATTAAAAAATGATAAACTAATTGTGATTACAACATATGAAACATATAAAAACTTTATCTGGAATATATAAAATTGTCCTAAATTAAAGTCCAAATTAAGGGTACAAAGCACAGCAGGATTTGTGATTTCATCTGATTTAGAATTTGCTTCGTTGCGGTGCTTGCGATGTTTAGCTTTTTAAATTCTTAAAGCAGAGTCAGCGGATAACGGCGCTTGTTTTAAAGCAGAGTCAGCGGATAGCGATGTGGTTTGTTCAATTTGAATGTCCGTTTGAGAGGTGGGCATAATATCTTGAGTAATAATTAACTGGGATGATTTTTTTTTTCTATAAAATATAACTCAACAAACATATTATTCAAAAATAATCAAAAGCAAAAAGAGGAATTCGTAGTTAAATAAAAAGGAGTATTGGGTAGGGTACATTAAGGAATAGGATAGGGGAATCAGACAATCACTTAATTAGTGATTGCCATGATTAACAGGGGGTATCGGTAAGGGGTGGACCGGGGCGCCGCCATTTCAGGGGGAAGACAAAATGACGGATCCCCAGTTCCGGGTTTCGGCTCCATTTCCTCGGGAGAAGATCCCTCCCGACCCTCCCCCCGGAGGACGAGCCCGAAGAAGGATGGGGGAATATCCAACCCCGCCTCCCCACAATAGGGACTAGCTTCGTGCAGGGACGGTGCAGGGCTATTGGGAGAGAAATGGGACTGGCGGGAAACCAGGGGCGGAAAAGAAGGGTTAAGGCGGGAAATGGGTCCCGAGCGGCGTGGCCAGCGCCATCTTGAGAGGGGGTGCCAGATACACTGCACTTGGCCTGAGCAGTGTCCGGCAGGGCACTTGGGGCGGCTCGGCCACAGCAATCCCCAAGGGAGGATAGGAAAGGGTTTTAGGAAAGTCCGAGGGGATGGGGATATAGGGAGCTTCACAGAAGCAAAAAGGGGAAATTTATAGGAGGGGGGGGGGGCCGCCCGACGCAGCTGGATGTCGGCGCAATGCGTGGGTGTAAAGGGCCCCTTTTAACAACTCTCCTATAGCTAACGTGTCGTCTTCTTAGCTGATCCCTACTGGTGTCTTTTCTACCCCCTCCGTCCAGCCCAGAATGGGGAGGGGAGGATAGAGAAGACAACTTTTTCGAGGAGAAGAAAAAGCGATCTAATCTAGGTCCCCACAGAAGACTAGGCGAAGGATAGCACTCAGTGCTAGCTTCCCCCAGAAAAAGAAAACCCACCCGCTTGCCAAGGACATGCAAGGCTACAGCCCCAGTCTGGGCGCAGACGGGGGTTAAAACGCGAGAAAAAAAAGGTGGCAGACCCAGCCGCCCGTCGGGGCGACCCCCACCCCGTGTAGCCTACCTTACCTTGCAGGCTCGGACGGAGATGGCTTGAATCTTCTCCTCGACTCGATGGAAAAGTCGCGCTAAAAACTGGGGATGTTCCTTCCCGGTTTTGGCCCTTCCGGAAGCCTGGGTGTTCCCGTTAAACCAAGACTCGTCCCCGAAGCCTTGGTTTCGGCCACTATCAGCCTCCGGTGGTCTCGCTGCAGATGCTGACCGAGGAATGAACCTCTTCTCGGTCAGCCCCTCTTCAGGCTCCCCCGAGCCGCTGCCAAAACCGCTCTCTGTGTCCTCGGGTAAGTCTGCCCGCCAAAAAGCTCTGCAGCCCGGCTGCCCGTGCAGCGCGGCTGCTCCCGGGCGGGAAGATGGCGAGAACAAAGAGGGTCCCGGAGCGTCAGTTTTTCGCTCGGCGCTCAGCTCCTCTTAGCATCAGGCAGAGCTTTTACGGCCGTAGATGTTCCTCTTCCCTCCTTCTTCTTCTGTGAGGCGGGCGCCCCCACGAATTTGCCCGTTTTTTCTACAAGACGAAGGAGGGAACCATCCTCTCGCTACCATATGTTGAGGCGCGGCATGCGCTCCTCGCCGCGGCACTCCGAGCCGTGCTGGGCGGTGAGGGAAGAGAACGGGCGGCCGCTTTCCCCCGCAAGCTCTGCAGTTTCAGTTCGTGGCGCGCAGGGACAGACGAAGGCGACACGGGACTTGGGGGGGGAACGAGATGGTTTTATTCCATGAGCCCCAAGACCCCGGCGGGCGGGGGGGCAAAGGTTTTATACAGAACTCAGGAGGACGGGTGTAGGAACAGTAACCAATGAGGGAATAGCAGGGGAGGAGTTTAGGGCAGAACTAACATCTGGAAGCTGAGGAGGGGGCTAGAATGAATGACAGGGAAGGTTCTAGGGAAAGGGGCAGGGAAAGGGGGGTTGGGGGGGGGAAACAGATATTAAACAAATATCAAATGAAAGAAAAACACACCACCGCAGGCTTCTCACAGAATGGAGCTACCGGGTCTTAGCTGCCTTCACCTGCAGCTCACTATGTTATGTGCAACTGAGGAAGATGACAGAAATCACAGAATATTCCCAAGTTGGAAGGGATCCACAAGGATCATTGAGTTTAACTCTTAAATTAATGGTCTATACACTACCTGTGCATTATTTGCACAATGTGTAACCAACTGATGATGTGAAGCCAAGAGAATCCCAAGGAAATGTGGCTACCTATGCTCTGATAGGTAGGATGACAAAGAGAGGATGTCAAGATATCAGAGAAAATAAACAAGGACTGAGGATAAGATATTTACCATGTAGTGACCACATTCCTTTTACTATAAATGAGGTAAAAGGCAGGGGTGGAGGGGAAGACAGGACACAGAGTGCCAAAACCAGATGGGGATTGAAATCAAACCAACACTTTATCTAACAGAGCAAACCTTCTTTCTGCAGCTCAACAGCCAACAGCCTAGCACGGCTAGCAGGTAGAAATAAGGGAAGACAGAAGATGGTAGAAGAACCTGTCAGAAGTTTGCATTTGCCTTCATTCCTCCTCTAGCAATGGATAACGTAACTGAACCTAATGAATACTGCAATAAACTCAGGACCTTTTTGCTTTAGGCTTGTAGGGTTGGGGGTGGGGGTTTAGGGTGTGAAGGGGGACATGGGGATTAACTAATGACATTGCATTGACTACTTCCCATGTTACTTTGTTTCTTTGCTCCTAAGACAGCCATGAACAAATCACCATGCAATGGATGCTAAGACTTGAAATGCAGGGAAAATATCCCAGTCAATTCACTCCTGCAGTGGGTCACATTGTGCTTTATCACACCTATATAGTGTAGCTTTATCCTTAACTACTCAGTTCCAAGTATACACATATGTGTCTATGCATCTACAGTAACTGTGTTTGCATTGTTGCACTACAACCATGTGACATGGTGGTAGTGAATTATTCCTTTTTTAAAAGGTTTGTTTGTTCCTATGTGAGGACATAAAAGACGAAAGCAGCCACAGTCCTTCACAATTATTTCCAATTCAAAAGCTACTGTAAATGAGGTCTCAGAAAGAAGAGTGACAAGTCCAAGACACAATGCTAGAAAAAGGTCAACAGCTTACCCTACTGTCACAACTTTGCAGATTTTCACTGGCATGCACCTGAACTACACAAGTAGCAGCCCCTTCACCTCTTGTGGAGTGAGTTCCTGATGTTCAGCATGATATGTACCAGCTAACCAATAGTGCAAAGAGCTGCAAAGCATAATCTGCATTCAGTTTCCTTTAGAGAAGATAATTTGGCATTCTGTGTGCATGTCAGGCAATTAAAGAAGGCAGCACAAGCCTGAGTGTTATAGCCCTGTTAATTTACTAATGCAAAGTCTCGCGTACATCTGGCACATGTCACTTCTTTTCTCCTGGAAATGAAGGTGGTTTTCCAGGAGACTAGAGGGCAGCTAAACCATTTGTTTCCTGCCTGATCCTTCAAAACATTATGTCTGAAGTTCCTCATGTCAGCCTTGAGTCCAACTAACTTAAGTCTGCTGATTTAATCCCATGGTTTCAATTCTGCCTCTCAGCATGGTGTTTAACTCAAGATGCTGGCCCTAACGACTTGGCTATGCCACCCTCAGCACAGGACTTACAGCACTTAATTCTACCTCTTACTGTAACAGAAGTGATGACATTCTCTAACCAATCATATCTAGAAAATGAAATATCACCCTCTGCAGACCTGCCTTGCTAAAGTCTTTCTCTGACCAAGGCAGCTGCCCATGAAGAGGTACTTCTCAGGAAAACAGACATTACTCTTCACAGGGTATGAATATTCATTGTCATAGCCTCCACTCCCTTCAACTGGCATTAATCTAAGGCACCAGTGGGCAGCAAGGGCTCTACAAAGTGAACCTTAAAATCATTCCTGCAAGGAAGGAACAATAACAGCAAGCATAACTCTTGTAAACGTGAGGTAGCTTATATGTTTGAGGCTACAAAACCTACAAAAAGATCTCCTCTTCTGTGGAAAAAGTAACTGTCTCAAGCAGAAGACTCCTTACCTCCATCACTGCTAACCACACCATCCATGCCAAAACATCAAGGAGATTCTTCACATTTTTACAAATCAGGTAAAGGATAGGTATTGCTTCTTGTGCAGAAGAGGGGGTGACCAGACAATCTGTAGCACAGTGTGGCAATAGAAGGCCCAGCCACCGGCAGCAGTATTCAGCAACAGCCTGCAATGACCTCAGACTAAGCCAAATTGGGTTGGATAAAGCAGTTTTTGGTTCCCAGTTTTCACAAAATGCATGGAATTCTCATCTAATCTACTGTCTAGCCAACAGAGAAGCACATGGGGATGGAAGACAAAAGGCAAGTGAAAACTGTTCTCTTTCAATGGTTACCTTTTGCAGTCCCATGCAACCTCAAGAATGTAAGGAAAGTCTTTATGGGGGTGATGAGCCCAAGATGTCCTTTAGAAGCATGATGCATGAAACCCCAGGCATGTCGTAAAATATTTTGCTAGTTTTTAATGTAAAAAAATTCACAGTTAGCAGAAGAGTTTGAACACTATCTTGCATTTATATATTCCCATAGCAAATAATCACAACACACTTCCTTATCATGAAAATTACTGGCTACCTCAAGCCTGCAAGAACATGTGGTAATTTGCAGAGTTGTCTTGGAAACTATTGGGTCTTCTTATACAACTTTCTCTAACTTCCCCACATTACCTTTAAAAACCTTGAGCAAAATCAGAATCATATTTGCCACATTTGCAAATAGCAGCAACAAAATAGTGCTTCACACGTTGTCATTCATAAATGCAAATGAATTATGCATAAATGCAAAGAAACCCAGTAAGATTTCCCATGTGGGCAGTTCTTATTAGTTAAGCTTCTTGTATATCTTACTCTGCTGTTCTTTGGACTGTATTTGATAGTAACCCAGGGTTTGATTACTCCCAAAGCATTTGATTTTTCCAGGACCATATCCTGGAAGAGGTGACAGTATACTCTCATCAAGTTTACAGATGGCACAAAACTGGGTGAAACACTCGAGAGCAGGGCTGCCATCGTGGGGGGCCTAGGCAGGCAAGAGGAAAGGGATAATGAAAACTTTGTAAAATTCAAGAATAATTTTTAAGTCCAACATGTGAGAAGGATGAACCCATCACGAAGATACATTGCTACCTGACTGTCTAGGGAGCAGCTGTGTGGAGAAGGACTTGGGCAGACACATAAGCAGGACGTCATCGAGTCAGCAGCGTGCCCTGGCACCAAAAGTTGCTATCAGTGCCCTGTGCTGTTAATAGAGGTGTAATCTGCAGATAGAGGGAAGTCATTAGATCCTGCTACTCAAAACTCAAACCACATCAAATACTGTGTCTACAAGACAGACATTGACTTTGGTCAGTTTAACAAAGTTCCCATTAGCCCATTCCTCTTGCTTGCCCAGGTCCCACTGGGTGGCAGCATTGCCCTTGACTACATTGAGCACTTTCTCCAATTCTGTCTTCTGTAGATCTAAGGACTGTGCACTCCCACTGCTGCCTCCAGGTACTGATAAGGTTGTTGAACACAACTGGTCACAATACAATCCCTGATAGTCCCTTGGTGATCTCTGAGCACAGTACAACCCATTAACCATGGCCCACTGAGTCTGACAACTCAACTGGCTTTTTATCTTGCTGGGTGAGATCACGACAAAGACTTGTTAAAGTCAAGGTAAATGACATTCACTGCTCTCCCCTAGACCACAAATCCTGTCAATTTATCATAGAAGTCTGTCAGGTTGATACCATTTCACGTGAGATCTCACCAGAGTGGAGTAGAGAGACAGCATCACCTTCCTCACCTGCTGGCCATGCTGGTTTTGATGCAGCCCACAATACTACTGGCTCCCATGAAGCCGCACCCCCAAATCCTTCTCAGCATGGCTGCTTTCAATCCATTTATCCCCCAGCCCATACTGATACCTGAAGTTGTCCCAAAGCAAGTGGAGCACCTTACACAAATAAAGAATGCACTGACATCCACTAGCCTGGTGTCCAGGATCTATGCCCTGCTAATCTTTTTCTTCATTTCCTTCGGACAGCCATTTATTTCATGGCTATCATAGCCAAGACTATCTTTGGTATCACCTCTTCAATCAGTTCTTCCTTGAAAGTGAGTTGCAGATCTGGGTGTGTCAACACCAGTTCATCTATCCAGTACTAGTATCAAATAGTTATCCCAAACTCCATTCAGAAACCTTCCACCATTCATCCCATATGTTGTCCTTCCAGATGATGTCAGGTGTCCAGCACATCCTGTGACAGAGATTTCCTTCAGTTGTTTAGAGAAGTCTTAGTTGACTTCCTCACCTAGATCAGGGGACTGTACTATGCTATTTTAATTTTTTTTCAATTGATCAATCCAGTGACCTTCACCTGCTCAAGTGATTTCCTAGTCTGGACACTTAGCTTTCAGTTTCTCTGTAGGCACAGAATGATTTGCTCTCCCAAAAACTTTCTAAATATATGGCAAATTTCTAAATAGATGGATTTCTCTTCTATCTAGTTAAGAGAGATGCCTTCTGGCCTCCAAGCCCTCACAGTCATATATCTGCTTCCTAAGCTCTGTCCAGTCATATGTGCACACACTGTGCTTGCTGGTGCCAGTCCTGGTGCTAGATGTGTCCTGGAGACACTGACAGAATTGACATTCCCAGCAGCCAACACATGCCTGCCACTTTGTCACCATCACCATCCAATTCTGCATGCACACTGCTACCAAAACCCCAACTTTACATGCACAGGTCATACACAGGCAGGGAAAGCCGTATTGAGAGCACTTTCAAGATGACTGCTCTCAACTCAGCGAAAGAAAACTTAATGATCCAGAGTCCATTGGGAAACCACCCTTATTAACAAAGGGTCCAGAAAGGCTGGACATACTTTTAAGATGGAAACCTTAAAGGTGTGGGAGCAGGCCATCACTACATACTGAAAGACAAGCTGGCAGGGAAGATCAGCCTGGCTGAACGGGAAGCTTTTGCTGGAACTCAAGAAAAAATGAGAGTTTATGACCTTTGGAAGAAGGGGCAGCAAACTCAGGAAGAGTACATGAATCACGTAGAGAGAAAATTAGAAAGGCGAAAGCTCAGCTAGAACTCAATCTGGCAACTGCTGTGAAATATAATAAAAAGTGTTTTTATAAATACATTAACAACAAAAAGGAAGGCCAAGGAAAATCTCCATCCTTTATTGGATGCTGAGGGAAATGTTGTAACCAGGGCTGAGGAAAAGGCAGAGGTACTTAATACCTTCTCTACCTCAGTCTTTAACAGAAGGACTGGTTTTCCTCAGGACAACCAGCCCTTGAGCTGGCAGTCGGGGACAGGGAGCAGAACAGAGCCCGGCAATCCAGGAGGAAGCACTTTGTGACCTGCTGTGCCACTGAGACACTCACAGCTCCGTGGGGCCGATGGGATCCATCCGAGGGCACTGAGGAGCTGCTGCAAGAGTTCACCAAGCCTCTCTCAACCATTTATCATCAGCCACGGTTAACTGAGCCTGTCCCAGGTGACTGGAGGTTGGCCAGTGTGACACTCATTTACAGGAAGGGTCAGAAGGAGGATTTGGGCAACTACAAACCTTGCAGCCTGACCTTGGTGCTGGGGAAGATTGGCTTCAGTGCAATCACATAGCATAGAGAGGACAACTGGGGCTCAGGCCCAGCTAGCATGGGTTTAGCAAAGGCAGGTCCTGCTTGACCAACCTGGTCTCCTTTTATGACCAGGTGACCCACCTAGAGGATGAGGGAAAGGTTGTGCATATTGCTTACCTGAACTACAGTAAAGCCTTTGGAACTGTTTCCCACAGAATACTCCTGGAAAAGCAGGCTTTGTGCCATGGTTTAGCTGACAAGGTGTGTTAGATTAAAGGTTGGACTCATTGATCCTGGAGATATTTTTCAACGTTAACAAATCTATGATTTTATAGAATTTTTCTTCCTTCTTAAAAATGCCACATTATGAAATTTGGTAGATGGACACTTCATTTAGCACACATAAATGTCTTAGAAGTTTTGCTTATTACAAATACCAACAGTCTAAAAACCTGCAATATTAGTTGCCAAAAAAAGTGCATGAAAGAGCATATAGGACAGAGAGAGACCCTGCGGCCAACAGTGTGGTATATAGACAAATGTATAAAAGTGTCATAAAAAGAAGTTCCTTTAAGCCTAAAACTGTAAAAATTGAATTCACTGATGCTTATATGACATCAGTTTCTTTGATTCAAATTAACCAGCTGTATTATCCTGTATTTTCAGTTATTGACAATATATTCACATCAGATTAGCAGACTGACCTTTTTTCTTTTCTTCAAGTGACTGTAAGGTTAGCCTTTTGGACTTTTGAAGTGGTTGGCCAGATGCTTTCAAAAGGAAGTTAAAGTATGTGAGTTTCAATCTCATTAAAAAGGCCTTTTTTTTAAACAAACTTTCCTTTTGTTCATATCAGCACTTACTTTTTTAAAAGACCCCAAGAGAGAGTTCCAGTCTATAGATCACTTGTCCTGAAGAAAGCTCTGTTAACTATTTATAGATCATGTCCTTTTGTACTGAACTAGATCAAGCAATTTATTCAGTGCATGACTGCAGGAGAGAAATTCATTTGCTCTAAGTGTCATCAAGGCAGCCTTTTACCTGCTATGAACAAGACCAGATGAACTGAATTGCTGGGCTTTTACTTCAAATGCACATTTTGACATTGTGTGGGGTGCCATCATAACTTTCAAGTTTTCAAAGTATTAAGCACATTCACAGAATGGGCAGTCCTCAATCACAGGAGCAGCAAATAGCACATAACCACTAGAATAAATCAAACACATGTGCACACATTGAAATTATCTCTCTTTTCTTTAAAGTAGCACTTATAGATGCAAATTGCCATTAGCTGCTTTGGTAGATCTCACTTTAGAAATGGGAGCATGCCAGCATAGAGACCAAGGAAAAGAGCACACAACAGGCATCAGCTCCTCAGCTTAACAACAACAGAATCAAAACAAAAGGAGAGGGAGAAGTGATGGCCTTCATCACCTCTAATCAGCAAGGGCTTTCTTCAAGCATTTACCAGGGAAGTGATCCTCTCTGCAAAACCTAGTAGAGAGGCTGTATGCAACAAAAACACTTCAATGCAGCAAATGCTTTGTTTTACTCCTTCAGGTTTCCTTGCAGAGTCATTATTAAAATGACATGTCGTACTTGTAACCTGCCTGAGCCCACTAAGGCTACAAAAAAAAAAAAAAAAAAAAAAAAAAAAAAAAAAAAAAAAAGGAGGGGGTGGCAGAAGTTAAAAATACATCAAGAAAATAAGACAACATTTAAAAGTAATTAACATCTGCTGGCAACAGCTTCAGACACAAGAAGTACAGCTGGTTTGGGGAATATGGGTGTCTATTGTTATTGAATCAGTGTGGAAAAGAAGAAAAGAACATGATTTGCTTTCCTTTTCACTTTGCTCTACAGAGACAAATGCCCTGGTGCTGCAGCTCTGCAGCTAAATATGCTCCAATCTGGCTACAGCTATTGCTCCTAGGTGGCTGGAAAATCGTGCAGGTGGTTCAAACAGTATTGCTATCATGTGCATACTGGGCACTTTGAAAGCTGCATTGCACTCAGCTCCCCGTGTTTGATAGGATAATCTGTTGAGGATATCCTTGTTTTCCGTCTTGAAAAGGAGTTTAGCACAGGGACCAATGACAGGATCTGAGTAACTAGGAGCATTATGCTGGGAGCTAAAAACACATAGATTAACAGATTCTGATAAGGTAGATAGAGCTGGTTTAGTAGCTATTGAATCATGATTCATGTCTATATACTGAAATCATTAAGCAAGCTTCATTCCAAAATGACTTTGAGCTGCCAAGTTTCCATTCTTTCACTTCAGAGGCACACAGAGATCCCCAAGCCCTATCCCAATTGACAGTATAAATTCTCAAAGAGTAGAATGACATTATCATACCAAAGTGCCACTATAAAACACGACAGACTAAAATTCGTACTACCCTTTCAGAAAAAACACATTTTGGAATATATTTCTTTCTTTTTACGTATTCACCTAATACATATATTCATTTAGTGAATATTCATTTGATTCAGTAAAAGCTATGTAATAAGGATACACAAGCTAAGCTAAGACAGATTTTACTTTTTTTTTTTTTTTAATAGACTGTATCACCAGAAGCTGGATCTCAGGCTTAGAGTCAAGAATTAATGAAGTACTGCATTGATTGCCAATGTGCTGCTGACAAGTCAAGTGTAAGTCTCAAGTCTCAAATTTTTGTTTTCATAATTAGGAGAGGGGTGGGAATTAAGACTAGCCAGTGAGGAACTCCCAGCACTACCACCCAGATATCAAAAACTGGTTCCGATTGGTCTTTTTTCTATCTACTTTCTAAACTGAACATTATGCATTAGGTAGACTTCCATGTCCGATCTAAATAAAACATACCATAGCAATCTGAAGAGCATTTGCAATCATGAGGATCATATACATTAGCTCAGAAGTGTTTTATTTCACACACCATTTACAACTTGATACAGGGATCCAACAAAATCAGCAGGCACCAAAATAGCTAATGAGAAAGAAAAGCACCACTTTATTATATTTGGAAGTTGTATTCCACTTCGGCCTACTTATGTAGGGTGGATGCTCCGACTGGACACAGTCTGCCACTGATTTAAATTATTTTTCCCATTTTACTACCATGGCAGCAAGCCTATGTTCTCTTTCAATTAGTAAATAGCTAGAATAAGCAACAGTTTAAAAAATAAAATAAAAAAGTGTCTTTGATTTGACATTGTGTAGTGACAAGAAGAAAGTACAGTGGGCAACTGAGTATGGATTTCGTCCAGCAGTTCCAACCTGCTGCTCTCAGCTGTCACAACAGGATATAGATCAACACCAGTCCTTTGAATATACCCAGTCCAAGGTTATTCACCACTTCAACTAATAGCTTCACATGCAAAATATTTGCTATTGTATATCTTCCCCAAACTGCCCTAGATGGTTCAGAACAATAGGTGTATCATAGAGTCAAACCTGATTCTTACAAAAGCCAAATCTCTTTTGATCTCATCTGCAATGTCCTTTGATCAAATAGCCAAAGTGATCACTTCTGTATACATCACCAAGCATTGGGATTAAGGTAAACAATAAAATTATAACAGCTAGACTAGCCTTAATGTTTCTCAAGTATAAGAAAAAGTATTTAGAGGAGACCTTTTCATTGAGTCAGGAGATATAAGCAGATTTTAATTTTAGAAATAAAAATAAGCATTGAGGAAGAAGAGTCTTGATGCAATAAAAATACCTATAAATCTATTCCCATTGTTTGGTTACTCTCAAGGTTTAATGACTTAAAACCAAAGCAAGTGTTTTTATCTGATAACTTTTCAGAAGCTGGTGAGAAGTAATAGCATTATGAATCCTTACCAAATACTTTCCATAATTTCCTGCTCCCCAACCACACACTTGAATTATCTCTCTTGGGCATATTTGACCAATACCAAAACAAAAACACTCATTTTTATCAAAACACACCAGCCATCTTGCAGGGAAAACTGTAAGGAACTAGTAGTAGCAGAAAGTAAGCATATTCCCTCTTCAGAAACCTCTCCACTAGCTTTAAAATCAAAGCAGAACAGGGAATAAGAATGTCACCACTCCAGATGTGTCAGTGATAAATAGGAAAGAGAAGAACACAGGCCAGTGCACAGGGGATAGGGATGCAAAGCTGACACAGCAGGTGAAAGATGAGATATCACAAGAGTCATAAGCCACTTACACAAAAGAAGAAATGCAAAAGTTTCACAGTGTTTCCATATGCAGAACAAATCAAGCCATGTAGCAAGGTAAAAAAGATGTTTGCATCTAATGCTATTTACCTTAGAAGTTAATGGGATTGCATTGTTTATGTTAACAAACTGATTACCATGAATTCACTCAAGAGGCATAAAATAAATGAAGAAATGTGTGTGAATAGATACCTCTTCAAATTCAGTATTTCCTCATGGTTCCAGCTACTTACATTTAAATAGGTGACAGTGGCTTGGCACTGACTTTTACTGGGGTAAATTCAAATCCACCATGCTCACAAAACCAGTTAAATAAGAAGCAATATTTTCTTTTTAAAAGCCATATAAATTAAATTTTTTCTTTTTTACGTTTTAGGTTGAACAACTTTAATTACATTTTTAGTACATAAAAGTTGATATGGAAACTGTTCCACAAGTTGTTTGGAACATTCAGTTTTCCGATCTACGTAAATGCAGGGGAAAAAGTGAAGTGCACACCCTGAAATAATTTGGCATTAGAGACAGATTACCTACATCCTTTAGCATTAAACAAGGACAATTTCCTTAACAGAGAAACCTCATGAAGTGATTATGATACTGCAGCTACAAAATTGCAGTCAGCACCTGCTAAACAACCTCTTTATTTTAATCCCTTATAAATATTCAGACATTGGACAAATCAAAAATACACATCCTTTAAACAGCTGTCAAAAAGAACAGAGCAAGTTTTACACTGTCCAAAATAAAACATTCAATCACCACACATTAAGCTGCATATTTACTACAACACAGATATAACAGAGATATGATTTAGATATCAATTAGATGTCAGATTGGAAGAAAATGCACAGAAAATACCCAACAATCATGACTCTGCTTCTCAGGCAGCAACAGAAACAGCTTCTTGACACTACAGTTGACTTTGCTGGTTTAAATACCATGGGAAATATATAGATTTTATTTTTACTTTTTTTTTTTTTTTTTTTTTTTTGGGGGGGGGTTGTCAAAAAAGGCTTATCTTTCATAGAATTGTACTATGGTGCTATCTCTAAAAACATTTTGGGACCTTTCAGAAACTCCATTAATATTTCTTAGCCTGATTTTCTATTAACTTTTTCTGAAAACTTAGAAGACAAGACAGAATCTTTCATTCTAGCAGCCATCATTTCATATCCTCCAGTGTAGCTGTAAAACATCAATGAGATGGGAAAATGTGGGAGGTTTACCAGGGGATCCTCACGCTTTCATATTTAAAATCCTAGAAGTCATAACACTTTCCCACTTTTACCCAGCACTTTAGAATGAGGGCCCAATTCCTAAGCCCAGTAAATCTGTCTGGGCTCTAACACACATGTAGAAAACATCCTGTGTAAGAGATGGAGATCCTCGTACACTTGTATAGACTACACTACCCCAGTTATTTAAAGTGGTCCTTGCACGAGAACACAGATGCTCCATTCAGGGATGAAAGAACCAAGAAAATCTCCGTAAGAGAAATTCCTCCTCTTAGAAGACTGAAGAAGACCTCAATGCGAGGAATGCAACAATTCTGAACTAATTTTGATCCCTCATTCATATTAAATTTTGCCAGGGGTATCCCTGCTTTTAAGGGGATAAGTCAGTCACTCACCTCATACTACACAAGGCCAGTATATCCACACAATGTAGAAGCAATTGCAGTTTGCCTCCAATGACAGGATATGGGGAAGCAATCAGCTGATCTCAATTTATTTCAAGAAGTGTGAAACTTATTCTCACTAAGAAACAAGATTTAACTTTGATAGTATAACAGCGAATAGATGGAAGCACCACAGAAACCGAACAGACCACATTAAAGATTTTGCCCCATTCAAGCTTTAACCCAGAAAATAAGAAAAAATAAAATTGTACGAGGCATTCTTTGAAATCCAGGCCGTCAGAAGGCTGTATCTAAAATCCAGAGAATCACTGTAGCTGGAAATTGAAAATTTAGGAAATGGTCAATGAAATAAAGCAAAAAGACCATCCTAATATTTCTTAATAGCTTGAAATATTATATGCAAGTATATCAGCAGGAAATATAATACAGTGCAAATAGCAGGCAAAATGAGAAAATTAAGTAGAAGACAAAAAGTGTTTAGAAGCTGAACAACATTTAAAAAAAAAATCCACAAGCAAGTTGCAAACTTTAGGGAAAATGCTCAGTAACATTAAAAGAAAACACCGGCAAATGAAACATTCATTTTGGATTCAATAAAATAACTACTTTATAACAAGGTCAAAAAGGCAAGGGACACAATTTCAGAGCAGGGAAATCATAGTTCCTGTCTATACAGAGGCCCTACTGAGAAAATCATCTTAACAAAGCTAACTTCACACATGAGAAAAATCAAACATCATAAATGGTAGGGAGAGGGCTATAAAGTGCTTGGTACCATCATGTGTCTATAATTCAAGGCCTCATTATTCAAAAAGTGGTGAAGAATCAAGAACAGCAGAGACAGAGAAACAAGGACTCAAGAGAGCTTGAATATACTGCTATGAAAAACAGTAATATGTTGAAAGAGACAGCCTCCAAATTATAAGTGACAGATCTACATAATATCACATCATCACACTTGCTTCCCCCCGGCACCACCATGTCCAATGCTTTGACTTATAGATGAACTTTGGCAAACAAAGGACAGTCAGGAATAACAAGTTCCAAAATCTCCTACAGGTGTAATCATCATAGCTCTTGACTCATGTGAGTAATATGGCAAAATTATAGGGAAAAAATCTGGATTAGTCAGGAAGAATCTTTTAAGCCAATGAACAACAAATTTCCCTCAATAACAAATGCCTCCTCCAGCCCCTGCTCAGAGTTTCCCTACTAGTTGTGTGAAAAGGACTCAAGAAAGAAGGTAGCACTGTCCCTTCAGATTTTTCTCGGTGGTCTTTCTTGAGCACAAGAACACTGATAGTTTACAGAACTACTGCTGCTCTGTGAGAGAATGGGATGACCAGGAGATCTGAGAGCCAGGGATCTGGCTCCTTTACCTTTTGCATAGAGTGGGATACAGCGGAGGACAGTCAGGGAACACAGTAACACCAGGTCCTGATTATTCTCAATGTACTCTTCATAACAGAATCACGTATCAGCCTAATGCACACTTCTGGAAAACAGGCTTCCCTTATTCCTAAGACATTATTAACCTAAATCAGTGTGCTTACAAACAGGAAAAATTTTGCCCTAATAATAATTTCAGTTTATCCTTCGGAACTTTCAGATTTAGGAACTTTCAGAGTTAATTTGCAGACCCAATTAAAGAACTGTGTCTGTAAACACTCCTTTAAGCAAGCTACTTAACCTAGCATTCTGTATACACCGTCAGCAGATGTGAATGGATGGTTTGCTTGACTTCAAATACTTTAAATAAAATTGTTATCTGGAGCTAAACAATACTGAATGATGCTAGCACAGTATTTTAACTTCCAAAATAATCCAACAAGCTTGTGTGAATGCCACAGACAGAACAACACTCGATACTACAAAAAGTATTAGAAGTCTATTCCTTGGAAATAAATCATAGGCACAATTCACAAACAAGCTCTCGTTTTCATCAGGCCATTAAATACACATTTTCAACTTGCCACCACTTGCACCTCCCATAACAATTATTCTCAATTTATTTTCATCTGTTCCATAAAAAATGATTGCTTCTGCTTTACCTAATCCTCCACTTACATCAACCCTATTGTTCATTTCTTTCCCTTTCATCTTCTCCACATTAATTCCCCACATCGCTTTTGATCTAGCTTTTTGTTTCCTTTTTTCCCCTACTGATTCTGCCTGATGAAGAATTTACAGCCCTAATGTTCATCTGACATGTATGGTGATATTTTATTGATTCGCTACATTGTCTATTAGTTCTGTATAATGAATAGCATTACATATCTTGGATTTAAAAAAATCAATTTAACCAAACTTGAGAAATGTCCCATTTTCTCAGTAAATATTCATATTCAATTATAATTGGAGCAGCATATGCAAAGAGCAGCCAGAGAAAACAAACATTTCCTCCTCACAGTCCAAAGAGTTAGGCTTTGCCATAGAGGTAAGCCAAGTAAATAGAATAATCGTGATTTTCACTGCTGCTAAATAAGAAATAGCAAAACCTCTCCAGGAACTGTTCTGTGTGGCTATAATAAATGCCCACAGAAACAAGCTAACCTACATTATTCATTCCCCTACAGAAAGGATGGTCTTTTTAAAACTGGAAAGACTTCAAGAAGTGGAACAGCTGATTTTAGCTGATATAAACCATAAGTTATATTTTAAATAGATGCTATATTCAATTTTTAAGGGGAAAAATGGCATTTAATTCAGGCGACTCTTAAAACTTAATGCTGAACAAGTCTTTCATGTTCATAGATTAATAGCAATACCCAAGTACAGAAAACACTCAAAAATTATTTTACTTAGCACACTGTACTTATTGCAAGACCACAAATCCTAAGCTCAATTTTGTGTTTACTCAGTTGTGTCAAAACCAGTCACTGGCCAAAAATCTCTGAGCAGTCCCAGGAGCAGAAGCCAGGCCAAGGCTCCCTTTCTTCCAGCCTCACAGCCCCATGGCTGTCCTGCAACACGCTCCTCCTCAGGCACTAGGACTCTGGCCTCAAGAATCTGGTATTCCTCACTGCACCAGTAAAGCTTCAACAAAAGGGCAGGGTTTAATTACCTCCCATTACACAAAACTGGGAGATGGGTGAGTGGCTGCTGGCTCTCATGCTGAACTCAACACTGATAGTGTTTGTTAGTCTAAAGGAGGCTTGTACAGGAACAGCCAAGCCATTTGTCTACAGCAATAGGTGGAGAGGAATTCCAGCACTTCAGCCCAGGCATGATCCTGGAAACTCAGATATACTGAAGGTTAATCCTGGATTTTGATGAAGACACCCACCCCCCCCCCCCCCCCCAGGAATGAAAGCTCAAAATACCATCTGCATACAACAGAGATGTATAAAGAACTTTTGTTGTTGGAACAACTGATTTCTTCTACAGAAGAACTACACTGGTTCTTTGGTTTTCACAAGGAATCATTTGTCATGTTCATCATCACAAGTCAGCCAAGATTAAGGCAATACTGGACAAATTTAGAGAACTAAGCTACACTATCCTCCTTCTACCCCAACTACTGGCTAGGGACAGTCAAACACTCATTTAAGGAAAACTGAAGAATACTTCTATAAGGGAAAAATATCCAAAACACATTGTTCAGGTCTCCTTCCTTCTCTTTTACCTGCAAGGGTTATTTTCATGAAAACAGAGCTTTTGCCCTTAGCCATACACAGCACCTCTCCCCGTAAAATGAACTCTTCATGTCTGCCTGATGAGGACTTGGCAAAGGCACCATTTGTTAAGATAAAACTGGCCACAGCATGGTTGTTAACCTCTGGTTCAGAGTTTTGCAGGCATCCTAACAGGAAAGCTTTAGTGAAGGACTGGAGAAATAGTAACTTTAATGGGTAAACCTAAACTATGTCTTTCTTTCTAGTCAATAGATGGTAGAGTGTACAACTTAATCAGTAAGCTCAGGGATACTTAGGAAAAAATAACAGTAAAAATCCTGCAGCACATACAACTGAGGTTGAAAAAAGCCTATTTTTTCTGCTCTTAAAATGATCCAGGAAACAAAACCTGTCTACCTATCTATACCAATTTTCAAAGCAATCATACTCATGACTGCCAGCTATGAAGTCTGACACACACAGATACCTCTGACAGTTTACAGGTGAAGTGTCAAGGAAAGGTCAAAATACCTAGAACAACAAGATCAGCTGTCAAAGCTTTAAATGCATAATGAAATGCTAAAATTCTAACACTGAATTGTTATAACTACCTAAAAATGACAATAAGAAAACCAGGTATATTTTATGCACTTATTTTCTCAGCAGTCTCAAAAAAATTTTGGTGCATTCCTGAATAGTCACTCTAGGAAAACTGAATTTAGACAAGTTCATTCTGCAGCAACAGACTCCAATAGCTGAAGCACTCATCATTTGGTTTTACTGCTAGCTCCTGCTCCCTACAATGAATGATCTCTACATTTTATATAAAAATAGCTTAAAATATGAGAATTTTTTAAAGTTGCATAAGACTTCTATGTTGCATTACAGAACCAGCTGACTACAAAATAATCAAAGCTTGTTAACATAGATATAAACTATAATTACCTGACTCTGCATTGATCTTCACTGTGGGGAGTTTTCTTGTTATAACCACAACAAAGGTGATGTCTAATGATAGTAATGGCAAGTAGGATAGAGAAAAATTAATATTCAGAACTAGCAAAAAGAATCTCTCAAAATACCTGGAGCTTGGTCAACTTTCTGTCCAAGAAAATGCCAGTTATTGCGTTAAGTTTACAGGTCTGCTCTTTGTTAATAACATCTGATTATTTTGTAGCTTTGCACATCTTTTTACAGAAATCTACTCTCTTCCTACCCATGGACTCAGGATTGTTCAGGTTGAATTAGCTTTGATGCCATTAAGAGTGAGACCATGGGCACTGATATTGTCTGATAGAAAGAATTCCACCCACCTCACAATGAAAACTTTTCAGACATTTTTCCTCAGCACAGCCAGATAATGTAAAACAAAGGAGTGATCTCTCTTTTCAAATTCTCCGATTCTTTCAAGATATCAAGCCATTACACTACTTGCTACTTAGGAAAAAAAATCACACTATAGATACATTAGCATTAAATTTCATCTCAACTATGTGCCAATTTTTTATCTTCATCCATTTTGTTTCCACACAAAAGACAGCAGAACTGTCATAAAAGTGATAAAAATTAAATGTACTTTCAGTAAAGGCACACATTCTGTATCTGTACTCTTGCTGAAGGCATTAATTCAGTTAATAAAGCCCAAAATTGCAAAAGCCTCTTTACCATTATGTTATAGAGAAAGGACCCTTATATCTTCAGAATCAGAGATATACTGAACAAAGCAGCTCAACTAGACAGAAAAGAGATTGGAAGTACTTTGCTCACCTAGTTAACCTAGTCATGGATTAGGAGAATGTCAAGATGGAGTCATATCAATAGAACCCTGGTTTAACTGCTTTTACTTTATCAGTTGCTGTGACTTTGACATGTAAGGAAATGTGGACTTTTTAGAATTAATCAATCTTTTTATGTGATTCCAAAAAGGTGTAATTCTACACCTATTTATCGATGCTTTTCTTTTCCCCTGAAGTGACTCCTGATTTATAACAGCCCTAAAAATGAAATCTACATTTTATTCATTGTAGGACCAGTGCAGCCAAACATGCTTGAATTGAGACTTGGAACAACAGGTACCTAATGGGATATAAGGTATGACAAGTTATTTTCCCTTTAAATTTAGTTAATCACAAAGCCATAGTGGTAGTTTTAGGAGAAAATATTTGAACATCTTACAAGTTCTTGACAGAATTTAGACAATTACAGGGATAGTAAAAGACATAGTAAAAGTTCCTACTCAGAGTATACCTTTACTCCCATGTTTCCTAGAAATAAACTTCTTTTATTTTGGCAGCCAATGTGTAACTTTGTGTTACTTTGCATTTGCAGTGGTGGAGTGTCCCAGTCCTCCTTGCCCCAGGAAACTTTAAAACACTTTCTCTCTTGTTAAGCTTCTAAAGGCTTAAGATTTGCCTTAATGAGGCCACAACACTTTTACAGTGTCCTTAATTCAGTTTCTCAGTGCAAAATCCATTTGTCAGCTTCTGGTATAAATAGTGCATGGTCAGATTTCTCTCCATGAAAAGCCATACCTTGCCTTTTCTTGAAATTATGACTGTGCCATTTACATAGATGCTTCTTGCTGCTGCTGTGTTGTTGATCATGATAAGAGCCTACTTTTCCACAAAAAAAGTTTCTGAGACTTAGATAATGATAGTATCCTTCAACCCAAACCAGATCAAGCTGCCTTTCTGAACCAGTTTAAATCATGTTCTCTTCATAGAGCTGCCTGCCTCCCTAACATAAAAAGCTGGCAGCTCTTTTTACATGTTCACTATGGGTTTAGCCCTCAATGATGAAAAAAAACCTGCAATAAACTCACTACTAAGAAAGGTGGAAGAGAAAAAGGAGAAGTTTCCAAGTTACACTTACTCTGACAGAGCCTATTTCTTCCTGCTCACTGGACTCAAGCCAGACCAGAGTATGGGGTGTCAAGTGGGATGTGCTCTTTACACTCAATGGGATCTTTGTCTAAATACACACAGAGATGTGTGGATGCTGACACTGGACAAGCTCCTTCAGTCATTAGGATGGATTTCATCCTCGGCACTGAGAAAGTAAAGTACACCCACTACAAATAATTTAAAATCTTATAACTGACTTTTCCATTGTCACTTAAGAATCCAAGAAAAGAAAAGAAAAGAAAAGAAAAGAAAAAAAAAAAAAAAAAAAAAGGTAACTCATGTATACTGTAACTAAAGTAGACATTCTATGTTCTTTTTCATATGGAATTGCACAGTTCCTACAAGACCTTGCACATTTGTAGCACCTTGGAAGAAAAGAGATCATTTCTGTGCAGAGAAATTTCGGGCAAGATTTTTCTGCAAGATAAACATGATCCATGAAGTAACCAGTACCAGATAATCAGCAGTGCCTCAGTGAAGAGACACTTTGGTATCATTAGAATCCTCCTACCTATCAGCAACTATTGACCAGTTAAAAGAAGATTTAAATACTTTCTCACACAATGAAAACCATCGGTCACATATTTCCATTATAACTGACAACATTATAAAGTTGCATGTACCATGAAGATTCATGCAAGAATTTTAGAGCTTTCCATGATCCTAATAAGCCACTTCATTGTGTTAGATCTAATACCTAAACTGTCAATAAGTCACATCTGTAAAAGCCCCATTTCCTCTGTAATACAACATAATGCAGAATGATCTAATAAAACCGTATTACCATTAAATTCACAGACAAAAAAAACATCAGTCCCAGGAAAATAGAAATTGTTATGTCTTATCCCATCCTGAGATTTTCAAAAATCACTTTTTTAAAGTAAGATATACTGCAACCACAACTTGTTTAGCCTTGAACACATGCAATCAAAATGGAGACTATTTTAAATACAGATGTCTTACAGTGGAACAAGGAGAAGAAGCAAACTGTGCTTATGATAAAAAGTTAAAGGACAGCATGCAGCTCAGGGTAGGATCATGCAAGCATTGAAGCTCAAGGTTATCTAAACCCAAGAGATTGCTCAGACAAAATGTATTTCCTTAAGGAAGGCCAAAAGGTGCAACCAGTGAAAAAAGAAAAAAAGGCATACCAAAAATATCAGTTCTCTCTGATTGAGAGATTTAAGATGCCATGAAAAAGTATCTCAGCAGAAAATAATGAGCAACACCCTTGTTGTAAAGAACAGTTATATAAAAGTCATCATAACAGACAGGCCTTAAATCTGTATATACAACATCCTTAAACTGGGAATAGACATTTTACCTTTCTCAATGCTTCCTTAAATTAATTGTTTCTAAAAGGGAGTAAACACCAGTTAAATGAATGTGTCTTGTTTTGTAAGCCAAAAAAATATTTAAAGCCTCCAGTGTGAGAGGATAATATTCAAATACATGGTATTGGCATTACCAGAAGCCATTCAAAATACAAAAGGTACCATCAAAAATAAAATAAAGATAGCTGTTGGGGAAGATGACAAATAGCATCAAAGGCTGGCAAACTCAGCTGGAGATAAAGGGTACCTTACAGGTGAAAGGCTCAGACATCTCTTTTCTTCCCAATGTTAATTTATCCTTTGCATGCTTTGCACAGATTGGGTTTTAATAACACTACTTTACAAGGAAAAAATCTAACACAGTTAAGATATCTCAGATTATCTGAAGCCACAAAGCTGTATCTAAATCATAATGTTCCTAAAGTTTTCTGCACTTTTTATTTAGTCTTCAGATATTTCTTGAGAACAAGACAAAACTGCAAAATTTGCACTGAGCTTTCTTCAGTGCTGCCATCAATGACAGGACATGCTGATGCAGGTTCAGGGATGAATTGCTATGTTCCACGGAAAGTGCAACAGAGAATAGTGGTGTTTTAACAAGGAAAAACCAATCCAACTACCAATAGTTTAATTGAAAAATATACCAAACTTTGCCATGCAGCTTAAACCAATTATTGCTTTAGTATTTTTAAATATAATTAAGCTTAAATGAGAAAGAAAATACTTTATCAGATTTTGAAGAAATAATATAACATGTCAGCCCATGTTATTTTTAATTCTGATCTGGAGAAGTTCAATAATACATCTTTAAAATTCTAACTGTAAGTGTTGAAGTATGCTTGTAATTAGGAAGGCATACAACAGAGATGAAATATAACCTCAAAGGCCAAATGAGAATTTATACTCTGAAGTCATTTAATCTGCTAATCACTCCAGCTATCTGTACACTTGTTAAAATGATAAACTAATGGAGACCCTTTAAAAATTCCATCTGAAGAATATCCACAGAAAGCCAGGCAGATCTAGTAAAGTACATTCATAGTCCCAAATAACAGTTTTGTGCAACATTGAACATACTTCCCACTGCCCTTTTCAAAACAATTTCCCTATTCTGGAAAGCATTACTAATGTTGCATTTTCTGGGACACACCCATAGCTATTGAACCAGCTTCTGTTGGGAAATGTGAATTGTTCAACAGATTCAAAAGATCCCACTCTGTAAAACTCACAAAGCATTCATCCTTACAGACATATGGCACTTCATTTTTTTCAAGCACATTTTTACAAAGCAAAAGCACGTCTCTTGAATTGGGATTTATTATATAAACTGCAATAAAAGAAGTAATGAAGATTCATACTCTGCACAGTGAGCCTGAGCAATTCTACATCACCAATGGTACACCTTGGATTGCAGATATAGGCCATGTAAGGAGCCAGTATGACTTGATCTCACCACAGACCTTGGCTGCACAGACTGATTGATTTTGACTGACAATGACCATCCCTTGGCCCTTTTCCCTCTGCTCCTATTAACTCACCTATTTCTGCAAGTTTTCCTTTGCCAAGGAGAGGAAAAACCCATTAGCTGTAAAAAGGAGAGGATCTATTTCTTTTTTTATCTTGAAAGTTGCTGCTATCTTATTCTGGCTGGTTTTGCTCTTTTCTGTTTAACTGTTAAACAAAGGAAGCTCAGGTTTCCAGTTTTCTGAGATTTGGAAATATTATCTGTCTTTCTGTCTCTACCCTTCTCTTCATTTATTACTGCTTTAGACAACAAAATCAGTCTTCAGTCTTGCTTATTGCATATTAAATGCTCAAAGCCAGGCTGGATGGGGCTTTGAGCAACCTGGTCTAGTGGAAGATGTCCTTGCCTGTGGCACAGGTGAGTGTGTGTAACTAAATCTTTAAAGGCCCTTTCCAACCCAAACCATTCTGTGTTTTTATTATGATAATGTACCACCAGTGTAGCTTTACTTTCACTGTTTAGTTGATAAAAACTACTACAAAAGAAGCTAAGTTATTCAAAATTATGTTTGTCATAAATTAACAGTATTCTAACCTCACCGTCGTCAAAATCAAGATGCCAGTTTGGCTTAATATAAAGGGTGTATGGTTATTTCCCTCCTCCTCTATCAGCTAGGAGAAAATATTAAATTAAAACAGGATAAACTATGCATACAAACTAGTCTGTTGCCATCAAACAGCTGGGCTGCTCCAACTGTGACAAAGAGGTCACTGTGTGAAAATACACAGCGATTACAGCAATAAAGGAAACAGCTGATAGAGGTTAGATGGTGGAAACAAGAGGGCAGCCACAACAGAAAGAGAAGGTTGGAATGAAGACAGGAGCATGGGAGAAGCAGAGGAAGAGCCTGCCAAAAGGTGTGGGGCTGAGATACAGCTATAGAACAAGGGGGAAGGGAAGAGCTTTGGTACCAAAGTTGTCCATTATCACACTGCATTTTCAGTTTCTTATAACTTACATGGATTCTATTTAGACTGAACAGTCATTCAGGAGTGATTTCAGAGAGGAGAAATTTCAGTGAGAAATATGCAGCTATTTCTGACACAGAACAAGAGTGCATTTTTGGCCAAATTACTAAATTTTATTTACTTTTCTATGCAAGGCTGAAATATCTTTATGATTTAGAATGGAGGCTTGAAAATCTGCCTGGAAAGTGAAACAGTTAGAATGCACCTCTACCATTCGCCTACAACTTGCATAATTTTGGGCAAGTTCTATGCATTTCAAAAGGCAAATCCTATCTATATCTGTAGGTCACCACACTTCACTGCCACAGATCTAAATGATTCTTCCTTGCATTTAACATATACTAGCCTAAGGAGGAACACAGGTTCCCACTGAAACTGTGAGTTTGGATTGTAGAATACCAGGTCAAGCAAAAACTAGTAAGACTATCACCTGCTAGGGCTGAGCAGCAAAGGAAGAAGCAGCAGCATAAACAACCCACACACAAAAGAACTGGACACTGAGGGCCCCATAACTGGAGAAAGCAGGCCAGGACAAAGACTAGATGCATCTGGGAGGGAGGTGCAGAAAAGATGGAGAGGAAAATTTGAAGCAAGAAGCAAGGAGGCAGGGGGAAACTCACTGAGCAATAAGACTAAAAATGGAGGAAAGAAATGGAAGTGGTAACAGGAACACATGAAACCTATCTCAGAGAATGGAAGCAAGGGAAGTATGCACTGAATGTTCTGGAAGAAGGAGCTAGAAGTACAGGATTAGGGTAGAGAGTGAGAGAGTGGTATTAGAAACAGAAGTACCAAATAGACTGTATGGTAGAAGAAATGGGATAAGCAAAACCAACACTGAGTCCCTGGAAAGAAGGACCAATACATGGATGAAAGCCTGTAGGCCTGTGGAGTAGGGCACAGCTACACAGAGAGGGTTCTATAGAAGAGAACCAAGACTAATTGCTAATTGATGTGGAAGACTCAGACTAGCCAGACAATGAGCATGAACCAGTCAAGACAACTGAGAAATGGAAACTAGGACTAATCAGAAGAATGAAGCCAGAACAAAGAAACTCAAAAGAGGCAGGACTTGAAAAATGACACATTAGTAGCAGTAAGGAATACATGTTAACAGGCAGAAGGTACAGCTTTTGAATGCATGATCACCTTTTAGGAATGGATTCTTCCCAGAAAGTAGCCTGACATCACTTGCTGATAGAAGGCAGAGAACAACACTTTTGTCTTTTCCTTTGTTTGCATGTGTAAAACTTAACTTTCTTTATCTAACTGCTTTATCTTAACCTATGAGTTGTTTTCCATCTTATTGTCTCTGCCCTGTCCTGAAGAGAAGTGACAGGGCAGCTTGGTGAGTACTTGTGTTCAGCCAAGGTCAATTCACCATGCTGGTGAACACAACATGACCTGAAATAATTCTAGAATTATGGAGCTATAGGTCTATTTTGGTTTCCAATTGATTTAAATTTCTTTTATGTCCTTGAGATACATATATTTTCTCCAGAACAGCAAATATTGGCAATAGATTATGACTACTTAAATCTGATTCCTTTTTCTATTTTTGATACGCCACAGACAGAGATGCAAGTCATTGTAAATAATTTAAAATAATTTTCCTCTCCTGCATTCCAAACAGCCTTGTTTTCTCTGTTAACCCTTTCAGTAGCTCTACCTTTAGCCTGATCTCAAAAGGAAAAAGAAGCTAACAAAATATATGGTTTATCTGCATGTCCCTCCTCAAAATTCCCTGCAAACACTCAACCTCTGAACCCCTGACTAGTCAGTATTAACCAGACATATTAAAATCCCTTTAAGTTTTATGAAAATGAAAAGCTGCACAGTGGACAAAATGAGTGCTTCCATTCTGCTCTTGGACAGACAAAGGCAATTTGGTCATCACCCAACAGCTGGACTGGCCAACCTGTGAGTGAATACACAGCAGAGCCAGTCCTGCTTCCTGGCAGGACAAATGGGGAATGTGAAGCCTCCATGGACAGAAGACTGAGAAAAAGGAGAGTGTCATGGTGAGAGGCAAATGGAGGAAATGACTGGGTGAGGCACAGGGCAGGAAGAGGTTACAGTAAGCGGCTCCCAGCAAACACAAAAGTGTGGCAGAGTTACTGATGTGCACAAGTAACAGGGATCCAAGGGACAGTCCTGCAGACCAGCCAGTTCCACCAATGTGAGTCTGCTTGCAGCCCACTCCACCTCTTACCAACGTGTCCTAGGGGCCACCCATCAGAAGCTGGACTGCCCTTCCTTTCACAGGGAAGATCAGAGGCGAATAGCAATGTCCAGTGGCAAAACCAGCTCAGCTACACTTCTGGAAAGTACAGAAGTAAAGCCAGCACCTACCAGCCTGTTCCTGCAAACTCCACTTAGACTAAATGACATCACGACCACAAAGCAACCTGCAGAGTATAGACATGGGCAGAGTATCTCCCATTTTGCTTTCCTTCCACTCATTTTCCTTAATCATCAACCACAGCTGTATCCAAGTATCACACTGATTATTTAACAATGATCAGACACTTCCCACTACAGTTTTAATTATATTCTTTATTGTAGCAGTGTCACAACACGGCACAATGCACTGTTGCACAGAGTTGCCAGCTCTTAACAAGTTATTCCAACTAGGAGCAGTAGAGCATTATTACAGCAGCACTGCCCAAACTAGGTTAGTCAGCACAGGCTCCTTTGTGCTGCACTAAACTGAGCCATGTAAACATATCCTAAATGGGGAACACAGCATAGTGTCTCTTACAGTATACACATTATACTGTGTATATAAATAATAAACAGGACTACTATCCATCAGTGGGCCCGATCATTTGTACTCTAATCTTCATTTTCATCTTCCCACAAACCAGGTTCCATGGTCTTATTAGAATATCCTGCTTGCATTCAAATCTTTGTTACAACAATCTCAATAGCCTGCCGTACAGCTGTCCCACTAGTCTTGTATAGCAAGATCTATTCCACAGATCTCTGACTGCCACCAATAGCCAACATGGATACCGAATGAACTCTCATGAACAAAGCTATGTTTTCTTAATAATAACAGTTGTATAAACATAAGGTCTTCTCAGTTAAAGGGAAACCAACATCAAAAAGCAGTAAAACACGGAACCCTAAACCCTTCTTTCTTTGAAGAAACACGTTTGAAGCGAGGTGTTTCTAGTTATGGGTGAATGAAATGAGAATTGAGCTGCAACAAACGGACATCCAGTCTGTATGAAAGACTAATTAGATCCATCTGAGAAGCTGTGTCTAAAACTGCTTCACAGATTTCAAAGGAAAGCTCTTCTAGTCTATCTTTTTGAGAAGACTACATCAAAACATTTTGTCACAGCTGACGCACATCTATCCACGACAGGAGCACTATTTTTCATAAGCCATAAAAGCTACATTTAAGTAATTTTAATAGTCTAGCTTACTTAAAAATTAAAAGGGGGGGGGGGGGGGGGGGGGGGAAGCAGCAAAGAAATACAGAGCTAAGAAAGGAACTCAAAACAGCAACAACTTGATAATTCCGCTTTATGCCAAAGCGTCAAGAGATCCCAAAAAAGAGTCCTATACCGAATATTAAATGTGCTAAAATTTGCTCAGAGAACAGAATTAAAGCTGAAGCAGCATCCAGGAGCTGCAGAGTTAACTATGGCTTTTGTGGTAATAAGCCAGGCTCTTAACACTATATTAGCACTCTTTTAAATGCAACTATTGCTTCTGCTGAACCAGCAGGAGGAGCTCACAACATTTTTTAATCTATTCATTCTACAAAATTTGGGAAGAGGGGTTGGGATGTTGGAGGCATTTCTGGGCACAGGTTGGGTATTTTCTTTAGAGTTTTGTTGGAGAGAAATCAGTGTTAAGAAAAACATCAAAGTAATGTTCATGTAAGCACTGCTTTTAAAAATTAGAAAATCATTATATGAATATTGTACTGCAGGATGTCAAGTGCACATGGCACAAAACAAATTGAAGCAACACCCACTCCTCAAGGTGTTTCCAGTCTTACACCAAAGACCACAGGAAGACTAAAGGGTGACAGGACACATTAAATGCTGTGTGCCAGAAACATGACTTTCTGAAGAAGGAAAATGGTATGTTATTGCTCTGTATTGTTACACAGCTTCAATTTATATTTTAGTTTACTGTTCACTGGAATTCCTGTAACCACTGGATCATTACCCATGAAAGAAAATAGTCTCTATTTTCATACCACAGAAATTCATACTATGAAGCCACCTGTGTGGGTAAAACTCTTCATTAGGTGATTTAAAGTTAATCATTGTAAAAACCTAATTCCTCCTCTGCCTACTGAGGAATATATTTTAAATCAGTGAACTCGTATTCTAACACAAAGAAAGTATACATCCAAATTGACCATGCCTACTTTCAAAACATTTTGCATTTTAACATTTCAGACTTTTCATCACATTTTCTTTTTAGAAATGTCTTGTAGGCTGCCTACCAGTGCCAGACCATGTTACTGTGAGATTTTAGTACAACTACAAATCTCCAAAAACTTCTATAACTAAGCTATTACACTGCTGTGACACAGAGGGAAGAGCATATTTAAAGGCACACTGAATGCATTAGTCAAGTAAGTAATTTTAATTCCCAACCCTGTAGGTATTTTCTCTAAATGCTTATAGAATACTGTGTGAACAAACTAATTTGAGACATACAAATCCACACCAAAAATTCCTCTTTACAAAACAAATATGTACCATCACATACTTGGTGCTAAACTGGCATGGTATTTAAAAAACTGTACAATCCAGATAAAAAAACTGTACAATCTGCTTGTCCTCTGGCTTAGTACAAAAGCACACCTAAGTACATACAAATATTATACAAGTATATTCAATATTTACCTCTATTTCATGTAAAGGATCCCAGCATTTAAACTTTCTGAGACATTCAATGAGGCAGAGTGGAAATGCATACCAGAAACACTGAGTTCACAACAAGACACTGAGGCCAAGGCCACTTTCATTAAAAAACCACAATGTCAGCAGTCACAGAAATGTAGCAATTAAAGCAGTTGCCACAGAGTCAAAACTCAGGGATCAGTGCTCTCCTCAGATTGAAATATTCAAGTGCAGAGTGCTTGCCTCCCAGGAGCACCTGTCTCCACCTCACCAGGATAGGATGGGACAAGCTCTACCCTTAGAGTAAATCTGTCACTACAGAAAAAGGAATGCAGGATCTGTAAAGCCACAGAGTCCATCAATAAGCAGCAGCATGACTACTATAGCCAGTGCTTTGCAAGCGTGGAAACTGGGGGTTTTGCTCTCACCACAGCACTAGATTATGCATACTGTATTGAAGTGACATTATACACAATACACAGGTCTTACAAACAAAAAATGCTCTGGATATGAACCTGAACAAAGAGATTGGAAGTAGGTACATAATCTTTACAATAATAGTTTCTATACATATGCAACCCATAGAACTCTATAACATAGTTTTGTTTGCACAACTGTACATGTACTGCAATGAAGAGCTTTGCTATGTTGCAAGTAAAATGCAAACCATGTGGAAAAACACTACTTACAGCTGTAAGTATTATCTAATAGATCTTGCCCCACACACTAGTGCCTTTAGACATGCATTCCCTTTCATTCAAACTAATATTGGACAAGAGAACAACTATATAGTTTATTTCACATACATAATATGCAACAATATATACTTAGAACTAGTCTAAGCAGAAAGTCTTCATCTGCTGCTTTATAGGTTTATATGTTAATTCATATTACAACTGGCTGCCCCTCTTATTGTTTAATTCCTACAAGTACTTGCTTTCATCCCTATTAACACAGCACTCATATTTCTTTCATGTCATTATGTGCCTGAAGCATATCAGAAATGTGAAACACTATTAATAATAATTATGGCATTTTATTGATTCTCTTAACAAGGTTAATAATTTCATTGTGATAGATGGGCAATGTTATTATTCTACATGGACTACTGGAAGGCCAGAACTTAATGTGCACTGAATTACTATCGCACTCCATATATTTGTGTTTAAGGAATTATATGTGAACTAAGTTTGCTTACAGCAACTTTCTGTATCATTGCTCTGATTTTCCATTATACTATTCCTTGTTCCACTTGATGGTTTGCATACTTCAGTTTGATTTTTGGGTAGTAGTTTTTCTTCCCCCAAAAAGAGAATTTACAACACAATGAAAATACTTCCTAAAGTAGTTTTCAAATAAATTTACCCATCAGTCATGAAATTTACAGTAAATGAATGCATCAAAGTTCTCCAAATTAAACGTTTATTATATTTTAATTTGAAGTCAAAGCTTAACTATAATTAGATAAACACGAATTCACTAACTAAAGTAAAGTATTCACATAAACATGCCCCTACTCCATATTGATCAGAGAGGATGTACTCAAATAATGATGACAGTAATGCTTTAGATTTTATTTTTATGCTGGCATTTTGTACTATACAATAGATTTTCTCTTAGAAAAGTTAAGAGGTACACAGGCTGATTTTCCACCCACACAGGTATCTAATAATCTCAAGAAAAAGACAGAGGAAAAACACTGGGGTTTTTCCTAAAAAGTATTTAAAACATTCATTTCCCACTGGACTGAACAAGCTTCCAAACATTTTTCTAGAGATTTCATATCTGTACTACATGTTCTTAACTTTGTGTTTAGGAAGTGATCCAATGTTTTGTGAAAATGGTAGCCCATTCTAGTAACAACCTGAATTAAGGAATTTAGCTTTCTCTATTCCTCTTATTCAGCATTTGACCTATACAGGTCCCTCTGGAAATATATCGAATTTCCATTTGCCCAAAGTAACTTCTGAACTATGACACCTTATGCTTAAAAAAAACTAAAAAATAAACCACTTCAATGATAAGAAGCTACTTTAGAACTGAAAACATCTGGAAATTCTTTGACAACTAAACTGATGAGAAGATGAGGTTAAGCAGTCTGAGAAGGTATGCATTTAGTACAGAGATGAAGAACTCTAACAGGAAGGACTGTTTGCAAACATGAAAAAGGAGAATAACAACTACGTGCAGAGAAAACATGCAAATTATCAATAAAGAATTCTCAAGACAGAGTATTCCTACACTGTAACAAATAATCAAAAAACGGATAATGGCAAAAAGATTTTCAGGAATTAAGTTATCTGCATAGAATATAGTTACAAATTCCTTATTGAACTAAAATTAGGTTAGAAGAAGGGTTAGAATTAAATGACCTTTAAGGTCTCTTCCAACTCAAACCATCCTATGAATAAACAATGCCACCATCACATAGAATTAGACCATCCTTGGTGGCTGACGTCTGGTTTTGAAGGGCCACATTCATACACTGCAGGGAAACCACACAGCTAACCAGGTTTCCTCAATATATGTAGGTTCCCATTTGATTTTGTCTCTCCCACCCTTCAATACCCTGCAGAACAGTCGAGTTTTATAAAGGAAGAACAGACTCCAACCTTTAATAGCAAATCTCAATCAATGAAATCATAAACAAATGCATTTGATACCCAGACTAGCAATTTAAAATGGCAACATGGGAAAGACTCCTGGTTAAAACTGAAGTAAACAAAAGATTCCAGAGTCTGGTAATGGCATGCTTCTGGGCTGCTTGTTGCTGTTTTGCATTGCTTGTTACTGTCTCATGTAAAGGAAGGTATTCTTCCTTCAAATTCTATTTTAGCAGCAATCTTGATTATAAGATCTTTAATTCAATTGACAAGAGAAAAAAAATTAAGCATAAGAAGAACATTAATCAAAGCTAAGAATCTGACCATCTGTCCTCTAAAAAACTAAGTGGTATACATGACAAGCAGTTAGTTTAAAGATTGTTCTAGCAATTAATATACAGAAGAAAAAAAGAATAAATTACATTTACATCAATTTAGTTGGTAAGTTCTTTGTACACAAGCAAGCAGGTCCTACCAAAGCTGCTAAATTTTAATTTTCAAGTCGGGTCATTGGAATCTTTTAATTGCAAAAGTATTTAATATGTTGATAGGGTATCACCAGAAACAACTGTCTGGTACTGAAAAATCTAGTACAGTAATTTTATATAAATTTAAATGCTAGCATATATGTTGCTGGCTTCTGAAAAAAAAACCAAGTTACTTCTATTTTAAAAGAAAATATATCAAATTAGGATTCACAGAAGTTTTTAACCTCTACTGGAATAATAAAAATTGATATTTTTGTTTGCAGCACTTCAGGCTAAGAACATCGCTCACACTTGACCACTCAGCCTTTAAATCCTTCGGTTTTGGGAAGCAAGGCTGCTGAAGTGGCCTAAAGCCAGCCCCCATCAGAGACCTCTGTTACAAACAAAATAGTTAAAACCAGATGGTTTTAAAACTCAAAATTCTCAAAGAGTAGCAAAGGGCAGTTAACACTGCACAATTCAATAAGAATCTGCTAAACGAAGAAAACAACAGATGACCCGTAGCCCAAAATGCTGAGGAACGATCCGCTGGAACAGCGGGAAGGACGGAGCAGCCTGCTGCTCACACTCCCTGAGCACAGCACTGCTCACTGCAACGCGGGAGCTTTGGGCTGGTGAGAGCAGCAGAGGTACAGGGGAAAAAAGGAGTCACTGCTGGAAGGGTCCCTGTGGTAAACAAAGTGAATCAGGATGCGGATGCCACTGTGCAAAGCACAGTAAACTTCTGAAGGGGAATGTGAAGGTGGCTCTCCCACTGGGCTATCTAACTGCACCACAGATTCAGCACTCTTTGTCACAAGCCATGAGGGGACACAACCCACAAAGGCAGGAGTCTGTGTCACACCAACTTAATAGCAAAAACTAAATGCAGAAGTTCAAAAAGTGAGGCTTGTGTTTCTGTCAGCAAAGTCAATAAAGCAAGCTTTGAATTTCCCCATTTTTTCCCTGATTGTATGTTGTATCTCCTGATCAGAAACAAGATTTCTCATTCCTAGTCTTGACTTCTCTTCTTTGAAGTTTTAAGGCAGTTGGCTTTCCATTGTAGAATTTTGAATAACAATTCTGATTTTTGACAGTGCTGTATTTACTATATACTCTTATCTGCAGCACAATCACAGAAGAACACCAGGAAAAAGAAAATTACTGATGCAGAATAACATGTCCTCTCTATTTATCCAATAACAATAAAAATAAGTTTAACTCTATTCAACCCTGCTATTAAAAGAGAGTTATCTACTTTTTACATAACCACGCTCAGGTGCAATTTTTAATACACTGTATCTTTATAGGTATATGGTTTAAGTATGCACAGCATCTGACAGAGGTGTTCTGTTGTTTGAATGGGCTGTATCCAAGTTCACAGGATGCCTGTTAAGAGTATTATATAGATTTTAAAAAATTCATGCAGAATTGGCCTTTGCTTCTGAAACAATAATTCAGCAAGTAGGGTGTGTCATTGCCATTTTAAGAAAATTTGCTTTATTAAGGTCCTTTTAAAACCTTTTGCCTAAGAGTCAACAAACACTATACAAGTCAACTGCCTATTAAAAAAAAAAAAAGTCTCTTTCTGGTTGTGGAATCACCATTAACAGACATAAAAAGTAGTTCTCCCTATAAATTTATCTTCTTAATACTTTAACCAGCTTGTGTCTCTTGGCTTTATTCCACTGAACGGCTGAATTACCAAGCCCAGCATTACTGTTCCTCTACTGTCATGGTCTGTCCTTCTGCCTTTCATGCTGACAACATTAAGTGCTTAAGTAATTACCTTAGAACATTTGTAAAAAACAAAAGTTTTTACACATTCATCTGAAGTGAATAAGCACATCCTGAAACACTGGCATTTTACTACGATCACATACAGTTCCACCACAGAGTGCTGAATAATGCATTTCCAGTATGACTGCTTATTCAATTTGCTTGGATCTTTGATTTGTTTTTCTAAACACTAGCTTAAGGTAATGCAATTTTTGTCAACATTGCATTTATTTTCTTGCTCTCACATATCTACAATGGAGTATAAGATGCTACTTCCAAACAAGACACTAAAAAGAATAATTTAGAAACATATTTAACAAACAATTATGTACAAAAATGTTGCATAAGCATAAGCCCTGAGAAAAATCTCAGTATACTAGTACAGTTTAACTGTCAGTGTCTTGTTTGGTAATTCACAGCAATGCCCATCTAAAGAAAAACACACATTAGTCAACGAAAAGATGGAGAATTTTAGTAGGTTTCAAGGATAATATATATATTCACTCAATGCACTGAATTTCTTAGAAAATGAGCAGAACTTACAGAAAATGATGAGCCATGCTTTGAAACTGCAGCTGGGTAAATTCCATCTCCTAGATGCACAGAGAGCTCCCAGCTCCTTCTCTTTGATTTAGCAATAGGAATTCTAAAAAAGAAACAGACAGAAGAAAAATTTTTAACAGAGATTTCATGCTTCTCCCAAGTTAACCAGAAGCACTTGCCTCATAGGATGGTCCTGAAGGATATAAAATATGATTAATCTATAGACACAGTTGGAGAGCATACTTGAAAAAAATATAAACTAAATACATTTTTCTGTCAAACAGCACATAAGGAAAAAATACACTCTTATTTTTCTTTCTAGATTTGCCTTGACACACTGGGTATGCTGATAAAGTTATAGGAGGCCCTTGAATGCAGCCAGCACTTGCTGCAGAATTAGCTCAAACAGGATAAAAAGCAGATGAGAAAATGGGTTGGCAGGAGAATAGCAACAGTGATAACTGGAGCAGTCTTTTCAAGGGCAAAATATAATCATTATTTCTTTTATCTCATTCTCAGTAAACCTTAACTAAAAGCCAATTACAGAAGAAAGATTCAGCCAAACAAGTAATACAAGTAATTTTATAAATAATATACATTTTTAAGTATCTCATCCACAGAGCCCTTCAAGCATACTGAAAAAATAATGATGTATCATCACAGCCCACATGGAGGATTATTCCTGCAGTATTTTGTGACTGCACCATTTATCAAGTAATACAGGAAACCTGAATCTTTTCAACTTAAAAAAGCACACACCTGGCAGCAAAGGAATGAGAACTGAGCCTCCATTCTTCGAAGTTCAGAGTGAAACATGCAATTTTCAGCTATTTTATTTAAATGTATATTCATTTTCAATTTCCTCATTCTAACTTCTCGAGTTTCTTCCACTTTGCCATAACAACTGGCATCCACAAGCATGCTACAACTTTTCTAATGAGTGGTCACCATAGATTACCACAAGCAGGCACCACATGGCCTAAAGGGAAGACAGGAAGGTATGATTTAAACTCCATTAAAACAAAAATACATTTTGGTAGAGCTTTTCTTCCACACTATTTAGATTTTTCTGTAAGAAATCTGTAGGGATAATAATTTTATCACCTTTACATCTGTCTTAAGGATGATTTCTGCTATAATATTAATCTATTGCACATTACAGCACTTACTACACCTTTCATTGCAGCCTTCCAAGTCTTAAAACCTGTAAACACATTATGTATGCCGTGTGCATCCTCCAGAGGATTCAGGTAACCAATGAAGCATATCTCCCCAAAGAGAGTGTTCAGGTTTCTCCCTGGAAACAGGGAGAAGCACCTGTAAGGCCTCTAGAGCCACATGAGGAGAAATTATCTGTCCAAGCCAAGGATAAGACACTGACTAGCTAAGGATTCCAACAATTATTTTAGAACATCAGGTTTTTAGATACCTGGAACTTAAGAAAGCACATGTTCAAATACTTAATGAGGCAAAGAGCTTCCAAAACTTTTGCCTTGCCATGTGCCTGAAAAGGGAAAATGGAAATGCTAAATATATCAGACACAAATAGATGCATACTAATCCTTAGTTACTTCTGGATGCAAGCCATGTAAGACCTACCTCAAATTTTACCAAACACCTTAGCTTACCTCCATCATGACCCTAAAAGTTCAGAAGACATATTATATTTTTTTAAACAACCTGCTCCTGGTACTAACAATGCCAAGTGTCACCTTTCACATTTAATACAGTGACAATTGTCAAAATAATAAATCTGAGGAATTATCTATGGTTCGTTGGATGCAATGTCATTTCTCAGCAATTCATATTGGAATTCCTGTATGTCACCAAACATTTAGACTGGCTGATAGGAAATGTGACAGACACAGGAGTTCCTGAAGAAGAGGAAGAGGAATTTCCTGTACAGGTAGCAGGCAGCAAGCTGAGAGATGTTTTCATTGCACTTCCTGGTATCGGAGCACCAGTAACGAGAAGTACAGGCAGCACCTGGATAGGTTCTCAATGATACTCCACTGCAGTGCAACCAACAGGATTTAGTGGTTTATAGCAATATCATATTTCTTATATTAGAACTAGGACCACAACACAAACTCAGCTTAGTAGATCTGCTTCACTGGTGTCATGAGATTCCTTACAGCCTTGCTGGCACAGCCCTGCTTCATATTGCATTTGACTGGAAGTGACCTCATGAATCTGGCTGCTAGCCATCAAAGGAAAGACAGTCTTGTTCTCCAGCAGGGATTATTTTTGTTCAGTCCTGTCTTGCTGAGCTTTGTCAAGTGTATCTCCAAACAGGATGCATGCCTCTTGAAAGGCACGACTATCATCACTGCTTTGCCTGGGTTTCAAACAGCCACGTAATTCCTCTCTCTGCAATACCAATGGCCAGGAGGGCAAGGTCCAGAACTGCATCAAGTATACAGCAAGTTGTACTTCCCTCCTGGAATTACTAGATCCCTTTGCACAGGGACATTTTTCATCTTTGCTAATCAGCTTTGCCTGTGGCTTTGTAACTATAACTGACACTGGCTATGACATATACTTACATTAGCTCATGACAATCCTATTTCTTCATTAAACCAAATTCCTTTCAAAGAAATTATCTTGTAGTAGACTCCATTTTGATAGGATTTGTGGGTAGGGAACATTCATATAAATAAGGATTACAAAGTCCAAAAGTAAGGATCAAAGTCTAAGTTTGTTGAATATGAAAACTAAGTTGCTCACATCCATGAACTACTTTAGAAATGCAGAAGTTTTTACCAGGCTAGGAAATGAGATCTGTTGTGGGGTTTTCTGTTGTTTTGTGGTGTTTGGGGTTTTTTGTAATCTGAAATGTCCCAGTGCATGGGAAATTATTTTTGTTCTTGGCCAAGGTTGCTCCCTTAGCTGAGATGAGAAGACTTGTAAGTCCTCCCTAAGAAAGCATCTGAACTCTGCATATATTTCACACTAGTTCACAGAAAACTCCCCAAACTTCTGGCTACTCTCAAAATACAGAAAAAATATGGAACTTTAAAAATTCTACATAACGGGCTGAAATCCAACATTATATCACAGGAAAAAAAATCCCACTGAAAATAAAAATAGTGTAATTTTTTGCCATCATAAAAGACACAAAGAAAACATCAGGCACTTCCCTTCCAACCTTAGATTCAGAGTCCACACAGTATATCTTTCCTAGGGTTCAACATGCCCTCCCTTTTTTCTCCCAGTTTTGGCAAATGACATATTATCCAATAAAATTACTTCATTTGCATATAAAGAGCACTGGCTGCAGGAAGAAACACAAGTCTCACAGCAAGATGAATGCCAGGTGGGTGGGGAGCAGGGCCATGGAGAACTGTGCACTGCTGATCCTTGCCAGGAGCATTACACACAAAGGGACAGAGAGAGCAAAGGCTGCATGGCAGCCACAACAACAGGAGATGGGTGGAGAAGGGGGTTAAAAACTCCTTCCACACTAAAAAGGGAAGTTCTGAATCTCTTCACTCTAAATTGCCTTCTAAGGGGAAGCATGACAAGCACAGGAACACAGCTGAAGAGTGATGGCCTGGCTTTAAGTCATAAAAGGTTTACTCCAAAGCACCAATTACAAAAAATATGTAAGCAATGCAACAAGAAAAACAGCACCATTTGCCTGCTTAGTTATTTATTTTCAATTTCTACTGCTGTCTGTTCAACTAGAGATGATATCTGTGTAGAAATGTATTATGTCCCTTTTACCCCCAAATGCCATGTGTGGGAGAGGAAGACACTAGAGAATATGACAGCAACCAGAGCTCCTGGTTTCTTTGCAATTTTTCAGTGAGGAAAGCAGACAACTGCTAAGAATTTTAGGTTGACACATACTTCCTGTGCTCATGGAACACATTAATTAAACTATTATGTATTCAAGTCAAAAATGAGTAATGAAAGAAAACAGATACCCACAAAAGCAAATCAAGTAACAACTCTGCCCTAGCCATTTTGATTGTCACCAATCAATCAGAGAGAGGAACTCAGTAAAAACTACAATTTTCTGCAGTTTGTGGCAAATAAACTTCCCTTTCCATATTACCACTGATCATGTAAATTAGTTAGGATGTCACCAGCTTCTAAAGGATCAGAAAACTGAGTATAGATTTTTTTACTTCCAATTCAAAATATGTGTTGTAATGCTGAAAGGGATAACCCTTACCAATTCCTCTTCACTTCTGATATTTTTGCTGCATAATACTTTATGTAAACAGAGAAATCCCAAACCATCATAACAAATCCTCCCGTTTGAAAGATTACAAGTGTTTGAAAACCACATTATATGACACTCCATAAAGCTGTTTTTCAATTGTGCAATTACCTATTCAGCAGTTAAATAAAAGTGAAATATTGACTTAAAACAATGTTAATGGTCAAAGAATCATTAAGAAATCCTTCATCATAACTTTCACAGCAGGTGGCCTGTAAAATGATCAAGAATAATGTGCTGGATTCTGTAGCCACCAAGGTCAGTTTCTGCATACAAATCTTGCAAAGGGAGAAAAAAAGACCTTCAGAAAGTGGGCCATTCATCTGAACCAAGTTCAGAGAATTTCCAGCACTGTGAAAAGATATGTTATGCAAGCACATAGATGTATTCAGTGGGGGTAGACTGAACCAGCTACATGGAGACTACAAAGGAGCCCTCCCATGGCTCATGAATAAGTCGAGGAAATGATCAGAAAAAAATGCAGAGATGTTTAGACAGATGGCCCACTTAAAATGCCTGGGACAGGGCATAAGCAATTTTAATGAAACTTTAGATCTACCATATAAATTGTTTCTTATTTTCCCTGCCCTCCCCCCACCCTTCAAAAAAAAAAAAAATCAAGACAGGCAAATAGAAATTTAACAACTCAAACAAGAGCCTATCTTGTGATGAAAAAAAAAAAAAAAAAAAAACAAAAAAACCACAAACCACCAAACCCCCACCCCCCCCCCCCAAAAAAAAAAAAAACAACCAAAAAAGGGAAGTAAATCTCACACTTTTGAGCATTATTGGTTTAATAAGTTCATATGCAGAGAAATATCCTTCAGAGAACCTTCAACTATCAGATGAATAAAAAAAGCAGGGAATGGATAGATTAAAAGAATTCTAAACAGAAGTGTACTGCCAAACAAAACAAAAATCTAAGCTTTAGTATCTGAGTACTTTCAACACTTTCCAACATAAAAGTTCATCATCACACAGAAAAGATAAAAGCAGTACTTTCACAGGATTATTTTAAGAACCAAAAATTATGTGCAAGGAACCTAAGAATCTGAGAATATTTTATTCAGCAATTTGAAGTATTTTCTATATCTATTCACATACATTTTCTACATATATTCAGACTGGTCTATCTATACATATCATGTGCCCTTTTACATTAAAATAGGTTTTCCTTCTTCCTGCTTTATATGTGCATATATATACACATACCCCTTTCACTGTGAATATGAAAATATACCATCATTAGACTAAATTATAGTTCTTCATATGTCATACAAAATAATAACCTCTACTAGCCTGTATACCAGCTGATCAGATAAAGGCTGAAAGAATTACTCAACAGTAATATCAAAAAGGTTTTTCATTACATTTTCTTACATATCACATTGAGATCAATAAAAAATACACATAGTTATAGCCTATACACTATTTGAATAGTGACCACAGGAAAAAATAAAATTACATGGAAGGTAAGCCATAAAATAAAATCAATGCTTTAAAAGGATGCCATGGAGTGCACTTTGCTTTGATTCAGAACAGCATACATCTGGATGCTCCCTGTCCCTTCAACAGAAGCTTTTTTGAGCAATTTGCACTGACATAAGAGCCTGCAATCCAGTGACCAGCAAAAACCTCCAGTACTGAAACCCAGATGAGGGCCAAAGAAACAGTTAAAAATCTAGGGTGAATTTAGCTGGCCAGACCTAAGAGTATGGCTCAATGCCTTTCATCTCCATTTTACTGAGAAATAACCTCGCAAAGAACCTGAGCTCACCCTGGCTAACCTACTTCCACTGTGGAGGTCTCTAAAGGTGCAGGGCTTGGGTCCTGCAAAGAGAGACACTCTAATCCCAATGTTTTACAGCCAGCAACCTCAGCAGCCTGGCAGGGGCAAGGAACTAGGGGCTCCTCTGCCAAAGCTGTCTCCTCAGTCTTAACAAGAAATTATCCTCCAAACATGCAGAAAAACAACAATTCTAAGCCTCTTGAAATATCTTTCTTGAGAGATCTCTTAATTTAAATCTATTAGGTATCTATCTGAGAAACTCACCACCCTAGTCTGCTGATGGTAGGAAGGAATGAGAGATTAATGGAGACAGAATTCATGGAGACTCAGGTTTGCAGCCTGACGACCCATTCTTTGGGACAAAAGTTTTGGCACTTGATCCTAATGACAGGAAATTTCTATGCACTTTGCATTAGTAAACTGTATGAAACACAGTAATCCTGGGAGCTGCTAGTAGAGCCCAAGACCTCTCAGTTTCAGAAAAGGGTCCTCCAGCAGGCAACAGCATACCTTGAAAATTTCAAATACATAAATGTAAAATATATCTGAAACTAATTTCCTCTCCTATGAAATGTTAGGGCCTACTTTAGTATTTGGTTTCTGTTGGAAAAAGCAGACATCACAAGCATTAATGCTGGATAAGAAATCCTGCCATTTGTCTTATTGCAAGCATTTGTGAAATAAGAAGCAAGGAACATTCAAATCAAGTGTTCACAAGTACAGAGAAAAGACGTTTATTTTTAGTCTAATTTACAAGTCTGTTCTTCTATAATCTGTTTTTTAACCATCTTTTATTTACCAAAGGAGGACCCACTTGCAAGCAGGTGTTTTTAATCAGATCAGTCAACAATATTGACTTGTGTGTGCTAACAAATGTTATGGAGAGAAAAGTTGAAAAATCTGTTTGTCATCAAAAAATTGGGACTGTTTCTCCTCCAATTAAAGTATTTAATTTCAAAATTTGTTGTTTTCCAAAGTTTTTTTTATTTTTTTATTAAGAGATAACTTTGGGCAGTTGGAAAAACTAATAATAATAATAATTTACTCCATAAAATGAAGACAGCAAATACCTTTTCCTATACAAATTTTCCCTTATTTCCTTAAGCAAAGAAACTTATTGTGCTGATATTTAAGAATAATCTTACAATAATTATCTCACTTTCTTTTTATGTGTAAAGAGCTTCAGAACAAGCCACTGCAATGCAGTAGGGAGGACTAAAGCTCTTCTGTTAACATCATCCAGTAGCAGTTATATACTTTCATATAACATAGTGGCATTGGGATGTAGCTGCCTGTTGGGCAGTCGATTTCCTACACCTCCATTTAAAGAAGGGCTGTTCCCAGTAATAATGTGCTATTTTTCACTTTATATTAAGTTTAGAATGCTACAGGTTTGCTGTCCACATAAAAAATAGGCGTAAAGAAATGCAACCTACTAATATGAAAATGAGGTGATGTCTCAGTTTGATAAGGAAATAATGCAATTTTATTTCTATATATAAGACTACTTTCCATACTCTCTTTTTTTGAAACATCCAGGTAAACTTCGTCTGGGTTTGCTGTACTCATCTTAGTAGTGAAATCTGCCTACTAATCTTGAGCTCAATTGCCACCAACTGCTGTAAACCAGAATCAAAACACATTTAGTGCTTTAATCTTCTGTCAGAATTTCAGTTATTCTCCCCCTTTTCTAAGTTCTGGAGAGTATGGTAACTCAGAAGTAAGAGGACAATATACATGGGCTGTGAGAATATCAGTGTTGTACCTCAGATCTGGAGTCCTCAAAGCAAATTATCCCAACCATCGCCACTTAGATTGCTTCAGATCACACTGCAGAATGGTCTTGGGATGTGCAATCCAGTCCCTTTCTGATGAAGAAAGGTAGAAACCAGCTTCCAGAACTCCACACTGCACAGTCCAGTCACAAATGGGCATTCAGTTCACAAGACTAGATTAAATCTAATCAAAAGTCAAATACATAGTGAGAGTATGAGCTCCTCATCATGAACAAGATGGTACACTTGTACTGGCACAATCTCTGTTGACAGCTAGATTAGGTCTTGAAGAATCCTTTATTCACATGAAGAGATTTTGATCTTGACAATTTCTGCAATTACATTCCCTCAAAATCCTATGTTTGGTATTTAGTGTAGATACTCAGGAAAAAAAAAAAAACACAACTCTGATGCTTAAATTCAAGCTCAACTCCTCTTATTTCGTTGCCCCAGTAAAAGTTACTACAATAAATGTTTAATACCTGCCAGTTCCTGCCCAGCTGAAAGCTGAAAGCAAAGAAAATACTGTGAAGTGCAGCATATTTGAAAAATTGTTCTGCAATTGTGGAGAAGAAAATTCATATTTTAGACTCAAATTTTAGAATTCCATTTTGAGAAACTCATGGCCTGAGCTGCCTCTATCTTGTTAGATAGTATCTCCTTGAACAGATTGCCATTTCCCCAACTACCACTAATTTACAAACTTAATCAAAAAAACCACATTAACCTATTTCTTTCTTATTCAGAGATACACATTTGACCCACAGGCACTAACAACAAACTGTAATACAGTGTTTCCTTAAAGAACAAAGTTTTTAAAGCCCAATATAGTGAAACTTTTCAGTAACTGATGAATTTCCTAAAGGAGGCACACTATCAGGAGTGCGAGACAGCTACAACAGCAAGGGAAAAGACATCAGAATAAAGCTATCTGAGGAAATTTGGCAACAGCACAGAGAGCAAGAACACTGGCCTTCTTTTAAGGCCCACAAGGAACACAATGTGCAAACTAAGGAAAAATTTTAAATTATACTAGCTAACCAAAATAAAACCCCCAACCTGTCTTAGGCCAAACTGAAAACACCTTTTCAGAGATCACCAGCTCCAAAAATCTTTTCGAAGTCTTTTGTTAAGAGCTGTGTATTGAATGCTGTCTTTCCTGTGGTTTACAGTTTCATTTAGGTCTCTCACCCTTTTGATCTGCCAGTCCCCTTGGAACTAACCAGATTGTATTGCTAGAAGTATGGAATTTCTGCCACACTTTGTAGGACTCACGATTTGACCTGATCTCTCCAAAGCCTGTCAGATATGGAATAACCCAAAAGCAATTGTTTAAAATAGAATTACTCATTTTTTCTGTGCATTTTGGAAAACATAATCCTTGCACCAGATTTCAGTAGAGTTCCAAAGTATTGTAAGAGCTCATCTATCACACAGCTGCAGCAGAACCAAGACCCCATCCAAGAGTTTAACCATCTCATGCCAATGAAATCAGTTTGGAAATACAGCTGTATTGAACATGTTTTTCTGTTGTGCTTTCTCCTCTATAAGATACTTAATTCAGGCAATACATAGAATGTACATTCAGGACAGCCCACAGTCCTGCAAATGGATGACCATATTTTCCTTGCTAGCCACCTTACGTGCCATAATGTAAGAAACTGAAGCTGGCCAAGAGCTGTGATTCATTTGGAGCTCTCTTTTTCTAGGCAGTGCCTGGCTTTTCAAACTACATGCACAAGAACTAGTGCTGGGTGACAACACAGGTATCAACAATATATCTGCCAAACCACAGGTAAATGTGACTACAGCATTTGGCCAGAAATACTCAAGCCAGTTTCAACAGGCTATGTCACAGCTACTTCTTTCCCCCTACATGTAAGAAATGTGGCATATTTCATGGATTCTAAAGCTTTGTTCTCTGTTTCTTCTGCACTAGACTCCCATGAAACAGATTAATGCCACTAATTCTGTTCACTTAAAGAAAAAAAAAATCATAGCAGATGAGAAAACCCCCAAAAGTCCATTAAAAATTATATTAGATAACATAAAACATGCCTATCTCCAATGAGCACTCGTACATCATGTCTAGACAACTACAGCACATAGCAGAGCTCAGCGACTCCCATTACCTTCCATGCATCACCCCCTGCACTTCCAGCTCACATCCGGCACTCACAGCACTCAGCTTTCAGCACCTGGTATTAACCATCTTTTCCCTTCTCAACTAATGGAAAGAGAAAGGTACCTCTCACAATGAGTTAGACCTGAAATTGGCTGAACTACCTTTACATAATGCTTAGTTATATTTTTTACATTGCCTAGGCACTGCAACTCTCGGCCACAGAAATACAGGCATCCAAGAACTTAAGAGTGATACATATTCAAAAGATGATAAATATCTATTGCCCTCTATGTATTTTCATCCTTTTAATAAGACATCTGCCGTTGTTCATATTATGGTCTCACAAGTACAGAGAAAAAAGACAATAAGGAAAAAAATGTGCACAGACTTCCAACTTTGCTAAAGTTATATACATTAGACCTGAATGACAGAATTTGAGAATTATTAAACTAGGGTTGAATGTGAAGGACAAAAAATGTGTAACAGCTCATTCTCAGTACTAATATAAAAAATTTTGCCCACTAAGCTTTCTGCTGACGAAGGTCAGAATTAGAGAAGCCAGGCTGTGTAGGTGGGATGAACCTTATTGATGATGTTTATTTTAGCATAACCATGATCAACACAGGATGGGGACATAAAAATGGCTGTACTGACTGGCCTAAATATCCATCTAGTCTAATATTCAATGATAAACAATAGAAAGCTAAATAAGGTCTAAGAAGAGCATGAGAATATAGTTACACTTCTACAATGTACTTAACTGTAAGTTCCATCTCCTTCCTTTCATTTTTGCCCAGACAATTAGCACTAATCAGTGCAGTTCAGTAATTCACAAGGCAAAGAGTAAATGTCCTAAATATATAAATAACATAATATATTAAAATGTGCTATACAAATTTTAAAATGCTATGAAAAAAACCAATTTTCTTTAAACATTACCTTTTACACATCCAATTATTATTTAATGAATATAATTACACATAGATGATACTGTAACTCTTACTAACCCAATACACATGTTTTTCTGTGAATGTTTCTATTCCATAAACAATCATGAATAAACAAATTGTATGTGATCAAAAGGATGCTAAAAAGAACATTAGGATTTTTCTGACTCAAAAACAGACTCATTTTGAACAGAAATGCTAAAATGTGAAGTAAAAGTGTTGTAGAAACATGAGGAAGATCCAAAATATTGAGAGAAGATACCTAAAGAAGATGTTCAGAACTGGTCCTCACAACTCTTTTCTGCAGCCCCAATCCTTCCTGTGCACTCACTTGCTGAGGGAATACATGCACAACATCTATGTTCTCCCTCAGCCCAAAATTCCCTTGCTTATATCCAACATAATTTTTCTAAAATGCAAATTAATGCAGCCCCTCTGGACCTTCCTAGGGGAAACAAATTAGCCTTGTGTGCTGATTTTGGCTACGGTAGAGGTAATTCTCTTCATAATTGGTGGCTGGGGTTAAATCACAAAAGTCCTTATCTCTGAAGAGTTATGCTCCACCCTTTACAGGTCTTGAACACAACAATTTCTCATTGCAATCCACTTTTTTAAACTGTGAAACAGCAAAATGCTGTTGGCTCTCACTCCCCCTTGCTTCTGGAAAGACATATATGAATGAGAAAGCTGAGGGAGCTGAAGAAAAGTGGGCTGTGGAAAGGTGCTACAACACCCAACATAAGGAGACTGAAGCTTAAATGGCTGTCAGACTCCCAGAATTTGGAAATCACTGAAACAGAGTTGCAGCCTATTTACTCAAAAGGATTCACTTAAATACAAGTATTAAATCTTGGGAAAAGGCAGCCTGTTGTAGAGGTAGACTTGCAGTGTCCGAGATCAAATAGAAAAAACCCACAGTGAATAGAGGAATAAGGAGGACTTAATATTAGTAAGCATCTTAAAATTATTGTGATTTGAGGATACAAGTAACAAGACGAAAGGCTTTGTTGCAGGGGAGGGAACAGAGCAGTCAACAAAGAATTTCAAGAAAAGTGCTCTCACTAGCTCAAGGAGACAAACAGGGTAAAGTTGTCTATGGATATTAACAGTTAGGTGCAGCCAGATGAGGACCTGCTTTAAATTTCAGTGTCTGATAGAAAAATGGGCAGCAGGGCCTAGAGAGAATCATTACTGTGTCACCAAGGTATGTCACCATCTCTGCCACCATCATGCCAGAGAGAGGAGATTCAGAAACACATATCACAACACACAGGGGTAAAGACAAAAGCTTAAAGCCTAGGAACACAGATATTTTAGAAGTATTTTTTTAAAACTGGAATTAATATGCAAATAATTTATTTGTATCATCTCACTAGCGACTGTAGAAAGACTAATTTTACTAACTACCACAGAGAGACAGGATAAAGACCTGTCATCTCCTTTCTAAGTCCATGGGTAAACATCCCTGGTTTCAAAAGAACGAGGTCCTGTGCTGTTCTTTCCTGCCCAGTCTTTCTCACACTACAGGCTTTGAAGATATATGTTAAAGGGAAGCCACAGCCAAAACAAACTCCAAGCACTACATCTAATTACACAGAAAAGAATGGTCTGTGAAAAATATTAAAGAATCATCCATAATCATAAAAGAAAAAGTCATCTGAGGAGTCTCAACACAGTTCTTTCAATACTTATGAAGAAACAACAGAAAGCAGTATTATTTTTTTTTTACTTAAGGCACCATCTATCCCAAGTATCCCGCTGAAAATACAATGGCTTATCCATGTAGCTTTCCTTTTAAGATTCACAATACCTCCCAGTCACAAAACCAAAAATATATAGTACCTAAGACTACCTCTAATGCAGGTAGTAGATGACAGATTTTGAGTTTGCAAATATCAGGGATGAGATTCAACTCCAAGATATCACATAGCAACACTATTAGCAATGTTACCTCTCAAGTAATACTCACATTACAATTATACATCGTCACAAACCAACAAACAAGCCTGTGGTCTTACATACAAATAAATGAAAAATAATCCTTTCTTCTAGCATTCCTTGGTAATGCACATACCAGGAATATCTTTAAACAAAAGTGAAGAAAGATTTCCAAGACTTCTGAGACAAAGGCAGGGATTATTTTTCTCCTCAAGAAAATGTCTTTTCAGTATTTTTTTTTAAACCCACACACACTAAAATTATACAGAAGAGACCCACCTCTCTGAAAGATGAAAAGAGAGAAGTCTTAGCTCAATCTTGTATGTTTACACTTTTAGTCTTGCCCTTAAACAAGAATGAATTGAGCATAGCTGCACTGAAGGTTTAGCTTCTACACTTGCATATCAAATTTCAAGTCAACAGCTCTTTTATTTAAAATATGTTAGATAAAAAGGTAATATGCTCTCTGTAAAGAGCTCCCTGGAGGTTAGAAGAACCAATAAATTAACTGTTACCATATGCTTGGCTCCTTTTGGCAAAATTCAGTAACAAAAAACTGCCAAACCTCTTTAGGCGAGCAATAACATTTGGTAGCTTATAGCACAACTTGGGAAAATAGAAACCTGGACAGAAAGTTTGGAAAATAATAGAAGAAACTTCATTTCTATCCTTCTATAGTTAGCTACATGTTGTTGGAAGAAAAATTCTAAGTCAACTTAATGGATCTGATCTATAGCAAACAGTTGTCTTCTCAAGAAACTCACACACTGGCTAGTACAGTAATCAAATATTCCACATTTGGTTTTTCTAAACAATAGATATGTATGACCTATTTTGAAAACAGGAAGGTTTGCAAACTTAGTAGTCTCAAGTGTTAACATGTATATTATCAGTGCTTTCATTATGGGTTTATTTCATTATAAATGAGAAAGTCTGGGCTTATTTGCAATGCAATGTTCTCTAGATTTTACCTATCCTAAAATTAAGTACTTCCCAGCCCTTCCCCCCATGTATTTTATACCTATGTAATTAGACTAGATTGTGGCAGATGAAAAGCCTTTAACACTACACCTCTCATTATAGTTAAAGACTGGGTGTTTTCAGGATATCTATTACAGACATATTTTTAATACCAACAGAAAATGCAAGGGCAAACCTGGCTGGTCCTATTCCTTTACCGAGACAGGCAGGACTTGCTCTCTAGCATCAGTTATAGGAAATCAATGGTTTTTTAGATATGAAAATGTCAATTTTATTTTATTTTTGTAATCATCTATAATAATACATTCCTTATTATTCTTATTTCCAATAAAATGGTTATAGCCTGTTCTTCATGCCATGATGGTTGGCATGGAGAGGAAAAACAGATACTTGAAAATCCTATATTTCTTTAACCAACAGCATCATCCAAACAAATTCTGATTTTGATGTATTAAAAAATACTTGTTCAGCTTACAGTTCCACACACATCTGGGAAGCAGTGTGAAGTAGGTTGACATGTATAGGCCAGACATTTGACTTCTTAAAGTTATGTTATTGCATGGTTAATCCTATATTTGCATTAATTTGATACAAGCACTTACAGGTAAAAATAATCCCAAAGTATAGGTCTAAAGATTATAATAACAAGCCTCTGGAAGGCTTTACCAGAGGAAAAATATTTTTTATGATTCTATGGATGTTTGCCTCATTCAGCCATTTGGGATTTTATTAATAATCTTCTCATTACTGTATTCATCTTCTGATTTCTTATTTTTTATTTTAAGTAAGACAATTTCTGTGAAGATTCAACACTGAAATCAGAGACTTCATTACCCTGCAAAATACATCCACATTTTAAAGTATTTAAGAGGGTTAAACAAAATGCAAACATTTAATGCAACATTAAGCATGTGAAATAAAAACTTGATTGCCTAAAGCAAGCATGCTATGCTGTTACCCTGGTGACAGGTTAAAAAAGGATTGTGAGCTGAATGGCTGTATGATATGAAATTAAAATGTTTCACATTGAACAATCCAAAATGAATTGGGAAAGGTTAGAGCAGAGGAGAGAGAAATCAATTCTCCAATGGCAATGGTGAATGAAAGTGAAGTCTGAATAGGATTTGCCAGTGGGGTGCAACAGCTGCCAAATATCCTGCAGCCAAAGAATTACAATAATACTGATGAAGTGTGCAAGAGCTTTTGGAATCATTGCAGGGAACAGAGAAATACTCCTACAATAATGAGGCTATTCTGTGTCCCATCCCACTTTTGCAGTTGAATCAAAGGGAAAAGAAATGGTTGGAAATTGTAATACTCAACAACAAAGGTATAAATTAATTAACTATCCCTTCAATCAGTATCTTGCATTTAACTACAGCCTCTGTGAACATGAATGAAGTAAGCATGCTAAAGAATGGACAAATCGAGACACATACATGTGAAAGTATACAGATAATATTGAATGATTTATTTCCCATATATTTTGTTGACAACATTTCTACAGCAACAGCATCCAGAATAAGCTGTACACTACACAAACAAACAGCAGGACACAACCAGTGCCTCAAGGAACTACACAACGTCAGGTGTTGATGGTCATGCTTATCTTTAATAATCCTAGAAAAGAAATATCAGCAAAACTTCTCATGCAAATGCAATGACAGATGTGTTTACTGAGCTTAGAGACCCCAGAAGTCAAGAAAAATGTTGCCCTTCCATAAAATTATCCTACACAACTTCATTTCTGCCCCTGGAAACTCCAACTAAAATACACAGAGGAAGACAAAAGCATATCCTAAAAATACCTGTGAAATGACCAGGGAGCACATGGCAATTAGCACACGTCTTGTTAGTTTTATGGTTTCATGCATACACATTCTACACACAGACAAATATTAAAGAACAGATTTAGGAGGCGTAAACCTGCATGAGAGGAAATAATCGTTGGGCTTATGGAGGGGATCAAAGTAAATTAAATAGAGAGAAGTCTTGTAAAGAGAGGATCTTGCAGAAAAGGTCATAAGCAAAGCACAGATGAGAAAAGGGCCAGATGAACAACTAAAAAAGGAACAGGAATTTGGCAGCACAATAGAAAACATTCACATGTCTATATTATGCAAATTCAAGTTTCAGCATTAAGTGAACAGTAGCTACAGAAGCTATCAAGCTCTTACAGCAGATGCTGTTTTCCCAGAAGACATGGTGAAAACAAAAAATAAACATAGGGACTTAGCCAGGTCCATTTACTTCAGTGAAAGCCTTTCCACCAGCAATCACCTCAGCAAGATGTGGGGATCTTCCCAAGAGATGTTCACTGAGATTCAAACTTTAAGTAATTATTATCTTCGTAATGATTTCATAATGGTTAGCAACTCTAAAGGTTGAGCAAATGTGGATTCCTGAGCACCCAGAACACATTTTTCCCTACAAATGACAGGGATGACAAGCTATGAAAACTTCCCATGACAGACTGCTCTGTTCCTGGAATAGATGTTTAGCAATCATATGGAACAATGCCTGTGCTTTCAAACAAACATAAAAATACCTTATATCACCTGTGTTTTCAATCTGATTGCATTAATTTAATCAAAGAAAAAAAATACCATACATACACACTCCGTGGAGTCATAAATGCTACCTTAACATCCCATTCCAACTTTTATATTTTCCATAGAAGTTCGTTCCCAACCGGCAAAAAATGCATGTTTCATATATTTGCTGCTACTTTTTTGTTTCTAGCACATATAATTCTCTTTCTGTGATAAGCAACTGAACAACCAAGAAGGGTAAACAATACCACATTTAAAGACATCTAGAATATTATATAGGGCATCTGGTTTTGTAGTTATTAAGCAAGATTACAAAAAAAAGTACAGTAACGGCTTTTGAGAGGTCAAAAGAACATTAGATAACAGCTAGTGAGACAAGAGGGTTACCACAACCAGAAAAAGTTCATTATAAACAAGGATTTCACTTGAAAAAGAGAACAGGGTCTTAGTGCCTTGTGAGTCTGTGGCAAAAGAAGGGACCACACAGTGAATAATGGTGTGAAGTTGCAGTAGTTACACAAACATACCAAAGACTTTCAAAGGCCTAACAGTAAACCATGGGAAGAATGCTCTACTTGTTGAGCAGGGGAGCAGAACAGTAAGGATAAGGCAGTGCTGTTTTCATGAGCTAAGGATGACTGCATAACTCCAAAGCGGGGGAATGAAGAAAGCCACAAGTAGGGTGGGATCAACCATACCAGTGAAAACAAAGCAGTTTATCTCTATATAGAGGGTATCTGTAGGATAGAGGGAAGTATATATGCTTAGCTGCATTTGCAATAACTGTTCATGTTAATACTACAGTTCCAAGGAAGAAATAAAAATTAAATTCACATAATACAATTTATATAGTTCAGCAGTGCCTGTGCTGAAAAGTAAGAACTCCTTCCCTTTCCAAGAGGCCAGTTCAGATGACTTCAGTGAATTTTCCTGACATCATCTTCCTTCTTTTTAAAATTAATGTAACATAACCTTATTTTGTGCTGCTCCAGCAGTGCAGGAGAGCCAGAAAAGCTCTGCTATTGGACAGCTGACCATCCTTCCATATGGGGAAACCCTAGGCTGGCAAAGGGCTGGCTCTGTCCCAGACTCCAGCAGGGTAATAGGTGCAGTCTCTGTGAGAGCAAGGATGCCTGAGAGGTGTGGGACTCTACTGCTCTCTGAGCAGTTCCCTCGCTGCCCTATAATCAAGCAATGGCAAGGCAAACATCAATATAGCTGTACTGAATCAACCCAGACAGGAACCTAGAATAATTCATTAAGCATAAAGCTAAATAAATTGATTTCTGCTCTTGCCATTCACCAACCATTTTATGTTCACTGCACTGGACCCCTGAATTTCAGAATTTTAAAACAAAAGTTTAGCCCAGCTATTTCAGAACTTGACAAAAACTTGTTTATATTTTAACTTTTCACTATACACTTTCCTTTCTGGGAAAATATTATTTTATGCTTAGAAAGCATAATCCATTTTAGGTCTCAAAATACTTCATACATGTTTGATAAACAGATATTTACAAAACCTCAACAGGGCAGCAAAGTATTAAGGCCACTTTGTCTTTTTGTAAACTGAGGCCAAATTCAACTGACCTCTCTAACGTCCCACAAGAACAGTTGAACTCAAGACTCCCAATCCAGTCTTCTATATTAAACACACAAGCAAGAAAAACCTTTAGTGCTGTTTTTGTTTTTTTTTTTGCTTGCAATTTAAAACATTTTCCAATGTGTTACCATCTTTTTGTATGTAGCATCAGGTAATATGGGCATGCAGTCTCACTGTTTTTTTTCCAAGTCATAAATGATGAAAGGGTAAAATCCATAGAAAAATTAGGAAAATACACTTAGCAGCCAACACAAGCAACACATAGGAAGTGCTGTAGGCAATTGGGTTTAGAAGTATAAACATCACATTAGTAGACCCATGAGAAGGCATGATGTAGCCACACCTGGAGAGACACTCTCCTAGTCCCCTCCCAACCCACTAATGAAAACAAGTCTGAAGCCAAAATGTGAAGATTCAACTGTACAACATCATTTCTGGTCTCAAAGGCTAACTACATCAAACAGACATAAAATAAACTGGATTCACTTCAGCCAAAATATGTTTCCACTTGAAACAAGATCAAGTTCTGTCTAGAAGACCTTGGGGTTTTATTAGATGTTGTAAATCTGTTCAGCAGCTGTGGGTGGCACCAGTTTCACAATAAAGTGGACTATGGAGTAAGTAGGAAAGGTCCTAGGTAAAATAACTAAAAGCTGAACAATGAAACAATCATTAATCATCCATGGCTCTTTCCTGTAGGAAATATGCATCCCTATTATCGGGATATCACAGTGAAATATTCACATTAGTATGTAGCTCACAAAATACAGAACACTTCCATTAGCAAATCATCTTTAAAGAAATACTAAAAAAACACCCCAACCAGGAAGAATCCCAAAAAACAAAACCATCCCACATCCAATTTTTCCCAAGAAAATGGGTTAAATAAAAACCAGTTAAATTAAAACTAAAAAAAAAAAAAAAAAAAAGCAAAAACACACACAGAAAAAATGGTCTAAATACTTGATCACATCACAAAAGTAAATGCCTATATTCCTGTAACTCTGAGCATTCATGGATCTCCAACAGCTGTTCTAGCTAAAGCCTGGCAGTTAATTCTAGGAGCCTGTTGATGAGGCCAGAGGCACTATATAACAACACAGACAGTGGAAACTCACCTGTGGGTGCTCCACCCAAATCATAACACCATTTATTTGGGCACAGGAAAGGCAAACCAGCCTTGGGCTTGTGACCTGAGCTAACCTCAACACCAGCCAATCTACAATGAAAACTGCCACTACAGAGGTCAGGCTGGCTGAAACTATTTGAGGGAAGTTAGGTGCCAAAGGTGGAAACAGCTTGCTGGTCATCAGAATATGTTTCAGCAAGAACCTTACATCTGATTTTTCAGTCACTCAGCGGACTGCAAAATACATATTTTCCAGCCACACCCCAAAAAACAGCATCAGTTATGGTAAAATCTCCCTTATGAGGCTGTTACTACTTTGACCTGTGGAAAAGAGCTAATGCCCACCTCTGACTCCTTTTTATGAGCTCGCGTCTTCCTCCTTGCTACACATTCCCCACTCTTGTGGCTCTTCCAGAACAATTTCACTTGTCAGAAATAACCTGCTTCTGACAAAGATCTGAAGTAAACTATTATTAAATAGTTTCTATGCTAACATAGGTCATTTTTGCAGAACCAGAGTGGAATGCAACTACAAACAAAATCACACCTCCATAACCTGGGAAGGAGAGGGAAAGACAGAGAGCAAAGGAGGAGCAGCCTGGAACAAGATTCCTTAATCTGGCTCAGCTGCACTTCATATGATTACAGTCCTGGTAACCCAGAGAGTGAAAGCTGGAGCTGCTGTGAAGAGCTCCAAGCATGGTATTTTCTGTCTATCTGACCAGAATAACAATCCTGATCATGGGCTAAATAAATCACAGGGAAAAATTTTAGGTCGCAAAATAACATGTTGATAAACAGATATTTACAAAACCTCAATAGGGCAGCAAAGTATTAAGACCACTTTGTCTTTTTGTAAACTGAGGCCAAATTCAACTGACCTCTCTAAGGTCCCACAAGAACAGTTGAACTCAAGACTCCCAATCCAGTCTTCTATATTAAACACACAAGCAAGAAAAACCTTTAGTGGTATTTTTTTTTTTCTTGCTTGCAATTTAAAACATTTTCCAATGTGTTACCATCTTTTTGTATCTAGTATCAGGTAATATGGGCATGCTGTCTCACTGGTTTTTTTCATATATTGGGTTTTTTTTCATATAAATACCCCTGCAGTTGTGAAAAGAATGCATATTATAAATATGGCTCCCAAAAGGGAAAATAAAACAAATTAAAAGCAAAGTTAAGCATATAACTTCAGTTTAGCACAAAACTGTCTGTTTAACAGCTGCAACAAGTTTAGAAGAAATAATGTGTGATTTCAAAATACTACTCTTCAGTAGTTTTTTGCACAAGACTTGCTCAATTGCTTTCAGTGCAGATGAAAAAAAAATGCTGTCAACATATGGTGCCAGAGAGCTGAAATTAGGTAGCTGAAATACGTAGGTGATGATCAACGTATCAATGTACTTGTCCAAACCAACCAGTTGTCCAAATGTCACAGATCAGCTTTGGAGCAGGCAGTCTGTCTAGTCTGCTCACATCCTCCAACATGGATTTAAAACTCACACAGACTTCAAATGCCTGATTCTGCCATAGTGAGGATTGCACCCAAGATCACAACTGGCCTTTTGGATTTGTTATATATGGTTCCTACTCTGAACTTTTTGTTTACGAATATTTTTCAGAGTCTTATGAATAAAGTTTTGCTTTTTCTCTGGCCACAACACTGCTCATTAAAAAATACCCACAATATGAAGCACCTTCAAAAACAAGTCAGATGCAGTTTGGTTAAGGACATGGCAAAGAATCCTTGCTGGGACTGTAGTAACTCATATGCTCCACAGTGCTCAGTCCCCTCTAGAGGGAGTCCACTAACTGCTCTAAGGAATGGAGAACACTGTCCAAGACACCACACAATCCTTCGACCTCATTCTGCCTTTGCTTCTTTCCTTTTTTCTTAGAACAAGCTGTATGACTTTGGGGAAAGGGTATCATTATCAGGTTTGGTTCTTCAGAAGTTACTCACCAGTAAGCATTTTTGCATTAGTTCATCCTTACTTGGCCTCAAACAGGCAGCTTTGCAATCATTTAAAGCAAGTAGATCTAACAGTATGTATTGAAACCATGAGACATTAAATAAGAACCACACTCAGCCACCACTTGGAGAAAATGGCAAGGCTTGACTTCTAAAGGATTCATAAGTACACGCCATCACAGTAAGAGAAAGTGATTCTTCTGCACTGAAAAGATTTCTTAGCCTCACCATTTAAAATCTGAAAAATCTTACCTTAATCTAGTTTTACATATGTGTGTTTTTTTCATGTGACCAGACTCTGCTGCCTTCTCTTCCCATGGTAGAAGAATACCTGTGACTGAGTTTGGCTAGCACTCCAAAACTGAGCTAACTTTTTTTCAAAGCAGGAGTGTATTTGTTTCCCTAACACAGCAGAGAAAGAAATGGGTGACCATGTCTGATTGCTCAACTTCATTTACATCTCTGTTATCTCAGTTAAAATAGTCGTATGTGTCTTTCCTATTAAGATACAGAGACACCTGGTACTAAAAAACTACTTGCGAAAAAATCAAAACATTGAAAGACTTCAAAAAATTGATTCCTTTCTTTTCTTTTTAGCTAGTTAGAGCATTTTACAGAGAAGAGAAAAAATCACAAATCAGAGCAGAGAATGCAATAGCAGTTTGATCATCACTGCTTAAATTAACAATTCCTATCCTTATTCTAAGTACAAAGTAATCCATCACTTCTCTGTAGCAGTACCAGATTACTTAACCTCCTATGCTGGCCAATAAAAAAAACTACAGTCAAGGCTCCTCCTCATTTTCTCTGATTCATCTTTTTTTAAGTAAGAGTGGTGATTGAGTGTCTGTTCTTCTCCTTATGCCATTCACTATGGAAGATATAACTTGTAGAAGGAAATAAAAAGGTGCTTTACTTTCCCCTACAGATGCATAAGGCAAGCAATGACCCAGTCCTGCATATGCTATACATTACAAAGCTGTTATGCTTGCCCTAAGTGTCTCTTTCTTTTTCTTTAATACCATATGGTACTAATTATCTTTGTGGGTACAAATAAAAATAAAGACTTCTTGAAACCACATTTGATTTATTCCTGACCACTGAAAAATCAATAACAGAATACACTGTCAAACCACTGGCATGGAACGTGAATAATGTCTATCCTGCACTACGACTTCCCTCACGTACAAACATATATGCAACTACATTACAAAACATGAGGCAAGGAGAGTTATGTTGAAGTCAGGACTCCCTGTATCCAACTATTGCTAGCACCAACTACACAAACAAGCTTAATAAATTCAGTTAATTCCAACAGAAGGTCTCAAGGCACTGACAGAGATGGGCCAGAGGACAAGAAAAGCAAGATATCTGAGAGGAAAAAAGCATACTGTTCAAAAAAGCCAGAGAAGTGAAATAGAATTTTGAGTGGGCTACTGCAATAGCTGGACAATTAACAATACTGCCTAGGTTACTGGTAGCTACAATTCAAAAAAAAAAAAAAAAAAAATGAAGGAGTGGGGGAATAAAAGCACAAAAATCCCCATACTTAAAGCAAGATGTTGACTCTTCCATCAATTACCTTCCACGTTTACATTCTGAAAGTGTTATCTGAATTAAGACTCTAAACTATTAAGGTTCTTCATCAAGGTAGCAAATTACTCACAAATCTACAATATTTTAAAGCTCTGTAGCTGAATATTCATATTATGCCAAAGTGCTTAGATTGCTTCAAATGGGCACATGGGAAATTTGTGATGCTCAATTTGTGGTTAGTTACTAATACAGCAACATTTTGCATTAATGAAACTCCTGATGTGCATTAATTACTGTACTGGCTTGTAACACATTTTTGTGCCTATTAGTTTGCTAATACTTAGAATAAAAATAATCATGTATGACTTGTGCAAGTAGGGAAATGTAAGCCACAACTCATTTGAATTTAGAAAAAACAGACTATATTAAGAAACCATGCAGTTTCTCACCAGTTATTCTTGTGCATAAGAAGATGCCATTAACAAAATGCATCAGCACATCCAAATTCCTAGAAATGAACTTACCTTGGAGTCCCTAAAAATCGCTGTGATCTCAGTTGTTCAGCCACATACAAAGATGCTGCTGTTGCCAGTAGTTGTCTTCTTTCAAGATCTGTCAACTCATGTCCTAGTTTTCAGAAGGAAGTTAAAAAAAAATTTGATACCACAGACCAACACAGACACAAAAAGTAACAACTACCAGTAAAGACACTGCTCAGTCCTTATGCATGAAAGCTACCTTTTTCCCCTCTAAATTGGGATGAGGCATAGCATAGCAGACGCTCTGAGTTTCAGAGTTTAAATTGCATGTTTTCATACAAATCAGCCCAACTGCTAACACTGGTATCTCTGTTAAAAACAATTTGACAACTGAAAAAAAAGAAACTGAACGATGCTGCAGCATCTTGTTTTCGTTACTGAAATGTCACTGGTTGACATATTGTGCCTCATGCTGGTAAGGAATCCATCTGTACATTAGAACTTACTCAAAATATAGAACACTCTCAGTACTTTATCCGAAGCAAAGGCTACAGATCTTTCAAACAAACAGGACAGCATAACAATATAAACCAAAAAAATAAATGGGGATAAGGCTTCTTGTCAGCCCTGGGTAATTTAGTGTTATTTATGTAATCATTAGTTCACAACTAATGGAGTCAAAGCAATGTTTGACACTTCAGAAGCAGACAGCAGCTCAAAGCAGTCTATAATCCTAAGGCAGACAACCTGGAAAATATTTGGCAAAAAGACAAAACCAGGGTGACAGGAAGCAGGTTTTCTCCCAGTCTGGTCTTGTTCCAGAAAGTGAAGGTTAAATGGAGATTCAATTATTCATTCAACAGGCTAAAAGAGCACAGTAACTCTGCCCTCCCTGTCTTTAGGTCAGAAATCACACAACAGATTTGGTATGAAACAATGGCAAATAGGTGGCCAAGAATGATGCAAGATTCCAGAGAAGGGCCACAAAGATGAGTAGAGAAATGGAGCACTTCTCCTTTGAAGAACAGCTAAGAGAACTGGGATTGTTCAGCTTGGAAAAGAGAAGGCTTCAGTGTGACCTAACTGCAGCTGTCCAGTACCTGAAAGATGTTTGCCAGAAAGATGGAGAAAGAATATTTAGAAGCGCACATAGTAAAAGGACAAGGACAACTAATTAACATTATTTAATTCAAATGAAAAGAGTTTAGATTAGACATTAGGAAGAAATCCTTTAGCAGTGAGGCACTGGAACAGGTTGTCTGGGCATGAATGTCCAATCCCTGGAAGTTCTAAGGCCAAGATGGACGGAGCACTGAGCAATCTAGTGGAAGGTATTCCTGCCCATGGCAGGGGGTTGGAACCAGGTGATTTTTAAGGTCCCTTAAAACCCAAACCACTCTATAATTCTGTGGGAGAGAACAAAAAGATAAAGGAGTCGGTCTATAAGGCAGGAAGTTAAAATTGATATAAAACAGGACCAGAACTGCAAAGCTGAATTGTCGTGAAGGGAAGAGGCAAACTTTATCCAAGAGAAAGATTTTTCATAAATGAATGCAAGAGCATTTCACAAAGAAAAGAGGAGGATTACACAATAAAGTTAAAGAACTGAAAGACTTTGCTGAACTCAGTTACAACACAGCTCTCAAAAAGCACTTTTTGTGTATATATCACAGCAAATGCCATTACCCAGAAAAAGTACAGATTTCACATGAAAGGATGGAGCAAGAGCTTCAGATGGCTCTATCTCCCAGAGGAACTCTGCTCAGGGAGACACATTTGCTTCCAGTCCTGCAGCAGACAAACAGTTACACAGATCCCTTCTATACCTCCACCCTCCCATGGCCTCAGTGCTATGTAATGTAAATTCACATTCCCCAGTACTGGTTACTAGCCAGTGACAATTTCTATCAGCAGAATAAAATGAGTCTAATGAGATCCTGAAGAAAATCCAGAATGGAGGCTGCTGCAAAGGACTGGAGAAGACTCTACAACAACAAAGCCACAATTTCAAAACAGGACCCATCATTCCACTGGGCATATTAAACAAGGTTAGGTAAAGAGGCTAGTTAGAGTTCAACTCAGAAATGTAATCATGCCACAGTGATGGGAATACATTCATTAAAGTCCAGCTAACACTACAAAGAAGTTATCACAGCCCAAAAAATGTAAATTTAAAAATAACAGAACTCAGGAAATCTGCATGAATTTCTTTTTAATTTAGTCCCCCATTAGCATATTCTGGCTGAATATTACTGCAAGTTCCTTTGCTCAGTGTTTATTTTTTTATCTGCCTTGAAATGGAAGCTGTCTTCACTTCAACAAACACATGCAGAAATACAAATGCTGAAAGGTTTAGGACCTGGCTTCAGAAACAAACTCAATCTTTCCTTTGCCAGTTACTAGAAAAACTGATTGCGAGGCAAGATTCAAAAAGCACTGAACTTTTGTACTATTTGTACATACACACATATATGTGTGTAATTATCTAATAACACATTTCAGTAACATCAAATATCTGGATCTGAAATGTGCCAATTTTCCCAATGCTTACACACAGTGAAGAAACTGAGATCACTTTTTCAAAACACTGAATCTAAAACTGATGACTTGTTTATATACCCCAGCTAAAGGCACATCAGGAATCTGCCCTAAAGCCTTTGTCTTTCAGTTCCCCTGCCCAACATTCATGACAAGACTGTGTGACCAAAACTGCATGCTCCCACCTGCTCCAACACACACTGTTAGAACCAACTTAAATAAAGGAACAAGGTAAATCTGGAAAGGTCCCATTTCAAAGGTTTTATTGCATGGCCTCCATCTAAGATGAAATAACTACTTTTGAGCTCGCTGTGCCACAAAAACTACTTTCTTCCTGTATCTTCAATAAGAATCAAACTCAAAACAGCAAACAAAGGTCAGTAAGTTGAAACCGGTTAACTGATCAAGATCACATTTGCTTCATCACTGCCAACATGAAAAGTATAATTATCCCTTTGTCTCTATTTACCAGCTGTGGCAAGGAGAAAACCAGTTATGACTGTGGTATCCAATGTAGGATTTCTGGGAGATAATAGAAACTGTTAACAGGAACATAGCAAAACTAGGTTTTGGTGTCTGGCAGTAAACATACAACCCTACCACAGACTGTCCTTAGCATAACTTTGGAGGCATACCTCAGAAGTCTGATTAAAGGCTGTTTCCTAAGGATGGCAATTTACTTTTATTACACAGGACAGACTGCTGTCAATACTGCCTCAGTTCCCTGAACTCCAGTCCCATTTCTCTTGCTGTCTGTTTTTGCTCTGCTGCTAGCTCAGATGAATTCTAAACGGTTTTGAAGTCAAATTTACAGTTACATTAGTATATTTGGAAATACACCAATGTTCCAGATAGTAATACCTTTGTTTCCCATCAAGTATTACTTCCCTTCAGAAGCTACTCCTCAGGATTTCAGTGGGGTGTCTTGAGGAATAAGTTAATATTCACCATCAATAAAGATGTAACAACACAGTCCTTCACATTCACCATACAGATTGATTTGAAGAGTAACAAAGCTACCTCTGGAGCAGTTGTTCAAGTGCTTCCTTGAGAGAGAGTGAAATGAGTAAGTAGCAAAGGTCCCCAAACTTCCAACATAGGAAGTTACACCATTGATCCTTCCCTGCTCTCATCACTGCAGACTCCTGGCTTACACAGAAACTTCACCTCCACAATAAAACATGAAACTGGCAGTTCCCAAGTCTCTGTTTAAGCTGGGATAAACCTCTGCATTATCACTGAATTATCAGCTGAATTAGATAAGGCAAATGCAAAACAGGAAGAATGATTATAAAATTAAGTCACAACTAAAGGGGTGGAAGCAGTGTTGTTGAAGTAGTATTACTTAAAACTAGACTGCACACATCTATTATTACCAAATGGCAGAACCCTGGTCGGAAGGAAGAGAAGAAAAAAAGTATTTCTCTCTCATTTCCTTGATGTTATGATTGCTTAAATCAATATTATTCCAGTATCCCCCAAGCTGAGTCAAAAAGGTTCATGCAATTACTTTACATAACCAACTTCAAATTAAATTACATAAAGGTCATTTTTCCCATAACAGTCTCATTTGCATTTTGTCCTAGAAACATGTTTCCTACTATCAATTACAGGGAAAAAACAAAGCAAAACAAACAAACCCTGGTTATGTGCCCCAGTAAGTTATTTAAGATTTGAAGAGTGACTGTTTTCTGAGTGGGAAGAATAAAAATTAAAAGCATAATGAAAAAGATTAAAAGTGCAATGCATAATTCAGATCAACACCAATGTAGGCAATGTTTACAACATTCCTAGGTTCTGTTTTATCTCAAGTTTTTCCTGTTGGATTTTGAAGTTAGTCATTACAGATGGCACATATACCAAGTAGGCTGAGGCAGAAAACAAAGCTCAATGTTATAAATATTAGATTCCAATGCAGAGGGAATGTATGGAATTAGCAGCAAGCATCTCCTATGTTCTAATAGTGACAGACAGGGGAAGCTGCATTCCCCCTCTTACTAATGGCAAAAGCCTCAGACTTAAATTTATAAGTCATATCTGCAGTCCCAATTCACCTACAAAGCACTTCCACTCAGAATCATGGAACGACTGAGGCTGAAGGGACCTTGAAAGGCCCCAAGTTTATTCAGCATGTCCCCTTCCCCAGGAAGCAATCTCAACATCAAATTCAGAATAGGTTGCTCAGAGGTTTGTGCAGTGACACCTTTAAAATCCCCATTTCATGACCCCTGGCTCTTGCTGTGCTACTCATTGAAGAGCCTGGCTTCATATGCTTCGGAACCCCCTCTGAGGTTCTAGAAAGCTGTCCTTAGGTCTACCCTAAGCTTTTCTGCTCTCCAGGCAAAACAAGTTTGGTTCTCCCAGCTTCTCCCTACAGGTCAGCTGCTCCAACCCCATCACCACCATTATGGCTCTTCACTAGACTTACTTGTGTTTATTGCCATCTTTTATACATGTATGAGGGGGTTAAAACTGGACACAGTATTCCAGAGATGGTTTAATAAGTATTAAGGAGGGTAATAATTTCATCCAACCCACATAATTATGATAAACACAATATATCTAAAAGCCTTGACCTCATACAGAGTCTCTGGAGACAATATGTCATTTCAGAAGAGAAGTGCTTCCTCTTTATTCCTTTATGTATTGGAAATATAAAGAAATTCTGTTCTTCCTCTCCATTCAGATGAGGTAAACATGCTAGAAGAGGGAAAGTAAATTATTGCTTTTTTTTTTCTCTCATGTATTTTGGGATGACTTCTGTGATAATCTCTTGGAAAATGCCCATCTTTCATTGGCACAGGATGTGTCTCCCAAAAAGAGTGACTGATTTCAGACATTCTTTAATAAGCAGAAAGAGTGGAATATCAAGAAGAAGAAAATCTCAATATTTAAATAAAAAACTAGGAAAATATAAACTGTGAAACAGACTGAACCGCAATGACTAATCCCATGAACAGGTTACTAACCTAAACATCCTTTATCTTTTGTCCAAGACTCTTCTTGGATCTTTGTGAAAACAGAGATACACAGTAAATTTCCTTCTCATCAGGCAGACTAGAAAGTACAGTGTTTCCAGGTTGTTTGGAGGTTGTAGAAGAACAGTGCATCTGACTCCTGCATGCTTGGCAGACATTTTTATTCTGTAAGCAAAATGCTTGGAGGCCACTCTAAGACAGGTGCCACCTGACCTAATCAGTGTTCCTGCGGCCACCATCAGACCCACATGCCTCCCAAAACACGCATGGGTGCTCAGAGCAACAACCCACTCCAGCTCATCTACCGCCAGCCAGCATTCCAGCCAGCCATCCCTCACATGGACAAAAAAGGGCATGACAGCAGCTGCTTTCCCACACTAATCATACTCTGCACAAGGTTACTTTCAGCACAGCTACTATTTTAAAATAACTTACAATAAACAAACTACTCCTGGTGGTCAATGTTTATTTAAAGATGGGAAGAAAGAGTTAAAGTCTAATTATGGAAATTACTAAACATGCCCATTCTACGTGTAATTTGAAGAGAGCATCACCTAGGTTAATGGAAAAGTAGCCAAGATATATCTAGTATCACCTAGGTTAATGGAAAAGTAGCCAAGATATATCTAGTATCTTAAGTATCTAAGTTCTTAACTTAGAGTAAAGGTCTTCTAATAAAGGATTATAATGGAACTCATAAAAATCAGACTGGAAAACAAAGCATCTCTTATTTTACTCTTAACTTAAGACTCAATATTTATACTTGAAGAAAAATGCACATACAAAATGGGCCAGTACTTCATGCAGTCACCAGAGAGAACACAGCTGAGATTCATTACTTATCCCCAGCGTAGATCACAACTGTAGTAGCAATTGTGCAGGTTACAAAGAAACACAATGGATTGTGCTTGAACATTAATATTACACACATCTCTATTGAAATGTTTTTATTTCTTAAGTTTCCCAAGTTTAAAACACTTCTAATATGGATTCCTACTGTTAACAGCAGCACATATTTTTACATATTTCCAGATCTGTGTTGGCTACACATTGCTCTAATTTCTCAGATTGTCACAGCACTTTTTCTACAGCTATTCATCTTCTATAAGCAACAGTAAGATATATGAAGCTAATTAATTTTCAAATTATCCTCCTAGCAAATTTACTGTGGGTATTTGTATTAAAAAGTTCATTTAAGTGATTAAAGAAATTACATATACATTAATTTTTGTCTTTGCTTCTCTTGTTGCGCTTCTACCTGTCATCTGCCCACCATCCTTGCTTGGCTTTAACAGTTCTCATGAGACCTTGGATTTGTAGAAATATTTTCTAATGGGCACTTAAAAAATTATACTCAAGTTCAAGTCATCAATTTTTTTTTAGCATGAGGGATTTGATCCAGTGCAAACTACATCATTGAAAGGGCTCTCAGTTTCTTTGGTGAGCTTTTAATCACTACTCACAAGTAACTATTCTTGAATTGAAGTTCAATGCCATCATATATATCTTTATCTATAATTAAGAAGGCTAATGTGTGCTTGCATTAGATACATGGAAGGAGATGAGCAAGACTTTTCATACAGCAGGGAAAAAGGCTAGGAATTTTATGTGTGCCAATCATTAGTTTCTATTATGAAGTGTCACAGTAACTGTTCTTGTGTCTTCTAGTGACCAGAACAAAAGCATATCTTCAAGAATCTCTTAATAAAATACTGCTGTTTGATTTATGTTTTTATTGTTCCCAGTTATATGCCAGGGGAGGCAGCCTTCTCACAATATGGTATTGGGACTCTAACATCTTGCTTCCTTGCCTTCTTTCTCCATTCCCAGTCTGCACATCTGCTGAAGTTCACCAGTTTTCTTCATGAGCTAAGTCAACCCTGGAACTTACAAAAAACCACCCCAACAAAAGCAGCAACAGTAAAAAAAAAAAAGCAAGTTTCATGGTGGTTTAGAGATCTGGATCTACTCAGAAAAATGACTGAATAGTCCCAAAAACATCAGGGAGACAAGACAGAAGATTCTGTATTCAACTGTCAGGGAAGGGGAGAGAGACCAGCTACAGCAGCACCAAGCCTTCAAGAGCAGATGAGCAGAGTACCCTGGAATCTCTGCTGGATGAAAGCCAGCTGAGTTACCCAAAGATTAGCTAAGTACCCCCTAGCAAAAACAACAAAGGAACTTTTCAGCAAGCCCGCTGCCACTCAAGGTGGTTAACACCTGTTCCTGTAGTCTCAGTCAGGAGCCAGGAACAAGCAGGATGCAGTGATCCCACATGTAGGACTGTATCACACACAGGGTTGTCAATTACATCACGATATCAAGTAGTTCTGGTGCAAAGAATAGTCATCCCCACACTCACACACTGAGTCCCGAGGTAAGAAAAATCTGTTCTGCTCCTTAATGAGACTAGAATTTGGCAAGGTGCCAGTCATGTCCAGTGACTGCCAATCTGGCAGTGCTGCCTCCAAAGTGAGATGAGGATTCTGCCACATTGGATTAATGATGAATGCGGGAAAAGGAATCTCCACAGGATTCATAAAGGACCCATGAATGATGAACTATAAATACTGTCTTTTTTAATAAGAAAGATGTTCTGCCTGGTGAATGCCAGCTGAGGTGAGAGACCTATATGGAAGAACTGAGTCTGATCACACAGGTCAAGAAAGCATCTACAGCAGATTGGCTAAGAGAGAAGACAAGCTTTTAAAACCTGATTCTTGTGAAAGGAAACCAATCTATTTGTTTTCTCACATTTTTCTAGAAATGATTGGTAAACATTTTTGAGACTGAGTAGTTTGAGATGCTGTAAATAAATAATTACATTTGTGTTTATATTAACCTAGTGTATGAGTTAACAATTTTTAAATGATGCCCATTAACTGTGTGCAGTGTGTATTAAGACCAGGGTACTGAAATACTCTGATAAAATGCCAGATCCTCCAGAGAAGCCTATGGAGAAACCATAGGGTGCCAAAAGGCAAGTCTAAAGGTGATACACCTACTTAATGACGAAGCAACAGTTCTGAGTGAAAACTTATCCAACTATAGTTAACAGTAGAAGTAATGAAGCATGATAGCATAGCAGAATTGAACTGATGCTTATATTATATATTTCATATGATCTATATATGGTTTTTCTTGACTTTGGGTCTATTTCATTTACTACTTTATCACTAGGATATCACTATTTTGCCTTCTTGAAAATAAAAAGTTGACTATTTAAACTTTATGCATTATTTAAAAACTAATTGTGTGGATGCACAGTTATATTTGAAGAAAAAATAAAGACTCAGGAGCATGTCAGCCTAAAAATATAAAGAAGCAATAATCAAAACAACACCACTTAAGAAAAAAAAACCATTTCCAAATGGAACAAACCTTTAAAACCATCAGGATAGACTTCAGGAAGGAATTTAGTGCTGATGTCTCCTTGAACAAAACGTGGGTGGACGATCACTTCTCGCAGTAAAGAAATATTGTGAGCCACACCTGAAAACAAAAAAAACAAATCAATACAAAATCAGGTAATATTAATCAAAAATTCCAGGTAATATTAATCACAAATGCAGATTTACCACTTTGATTTCACTCCTGCCCCAAAACCCTTTTAAACGCTTTAATTATAAAGTAAACCATCTAAATTTTACCTCATCAAGCCTAATTCAAACTACTAGTTAAGGACAGCAAGGACAACCAAGAGACCTTTGGTACAGCTCTAGAAGATGTAGGCAAGACCAGAGCCATCTCCTTGGAAATAACAAATTAGTCATGACAGTAATATTACCTCAATTCCACTGAACCCTGAACGGAAAATATGCACCATGTTACACCCCAGTCACAGTAATGAAATACAGTAAAAACTTCTACCATTTAATGTATCATTTTACACCACTTTTATAATTTGTAATGCATAAGTGACTCCTGTGTAACTCACAAAACAAAGAAATGTATTGCTTCCTCCACATGTACTTTTATCCAACCTTGCCTGATCAATTCTTTTGTCGAATACCCTGGTTCCCCTTTAGCATCACTCTGTGACTCTGTTAGGCATATAGCCCACAAAAATTATTTGCTTTATTTTAAAATTATTTATCATAGAAGCTTTAGATACACCTTTATCCTTTAATTTCTTTGAATATTATGCAACTTCATATTTTCTGCATTTTTTCATCTATTTATTATTCTATTTCTCAGCTTGTCTCCTCCATCTCCTAAATGATTCTGTTTTTAATTTAATAACTTCTGTGTAACTAAGTTAGTGACTTAATGCTAAACTGCACTTTACTGAAGTACTTGCAGTTTAGCACTGAATATGATGGTTACTAAAAGTCATTTCCTTGAAATATTAAATACAAGTAAGTCCTTAGAGAAGGTGGGAGAGAAAAAGTGGTACAAAAAAAATCCTTGAGAAAAAAATTTCCTAGATCATTTAAAGTATCTTCTTACTGCAAACGATTTTCAAAAAGAAGGTACTCTCTCTTTTGAGAGTAGCATACAGGTCATCTCTGGAAGGTTTAAGATTACAGGTCAGAAAACCACCATCTTGAGCTCCATTCTCTTCTCAAATTTAGGAAGAGATCAAACAAACTCTGATGAGCCAGAAGAGTTCCATCTTAATATGACTAAATACAATAACACTGGCTCATTAGCATTAACATTTCTTAAGAAAAGCTGAACAGACATGCAGTTCAGGAGCATTGCAGGTGTTGATTTATTCCATGTGTGCATAAATGAGGAGCTCCTATAGGAAAGCGTTTATCCAACTTCAGCTGTGCATATTCTCACCCCTCTGGAAATACAAAGGAATCACATTTTTTCATCATTGTCAGAGGAACAGGTAACTCCAAATCACATTGCATTTGTCATATCACATTAACTTTGGCTCTAACTGCACAGCATTAAGTATAAAATGTGGAACACTTCACAAAACAGTAAAAATTTTTACAGCAAAAATTTGTCCGTGCATCCACATCTCTTGCAAAGCACAAAATTCTGTACTTCACGTATGTTTACTCACAAGTTATTATGATTGTGATGATACAATCACAATTAGAGATGACATGACTCAACTATTTGCACATTTTTCTAATAGCTCTAGCTTAAAATAATATTGAAAAATAATTAATTGAAAACGCAGGTATTTCAGCTGGAAATTATGTTATTTGGATTTTTTCTCTTGTTGAGATCTCACCAAAGCACAGACACTAGCATTACAGAGCATGCAAATTGCTGAGGCTACAGGAGAGTCTTTTACACTCCTTTTTTTTTGTGTTTTTCCAGTTTAGAAGCATGAACAACATTTCTTTTATATGCAGACCAGTTCAAACACTTTCAAAGCTTTCTACCCCTACTAGTCTGCTGCTGATGTGAATTTTCAAGCTCTCTGTGTGGCTGTCACTGAAACCACTTTAAACACACTGAGGCAGACTCAGTCTCATTGAATCATGAAGTCACAGCTTTAAGGACTCGTTCATGAGCCATTAAATAGCACATGACACAAGCAGTTCAATGATGACATGATAGAAAATTGTCCATTTGATTAAAATAAGATCCTTGCTGCCTGCGACTTAAATAATTTTTCATAGACCCTGATTTCATAAACACTGAATGAAAGTCACACTGCATCTCCACTAAACAAAAGAATTTAAAATCTTACACTAAATGACCTTAACTTGGAAACAAATAATGTCTGTATTTGGCTGCTACAAACTCCCCCAAAATTTACAGTCTGAACAGTAAGTATTGAAATATCCCAGAGATTTCATCTATTACAAAATCAAAAGAAGGAGGAGTCCTTCAATGCTACCCAACTTTGAATCCAGGATTTAAACATGCTACAATGTGTAACCAGATCATCTCACATTTTTCTTTTCTAAACTGCTATAAGATCCCTGGTGAGGTGATGGCTGATGACAGATGACAGAGCTTGGTGTCTCAACTGACTGCTCTGAAAGACCTAAAATCAAAAAAATACCATGAGTATTCTTGATTATTTCTAATTCATGTGCATCTGAAAAATAGGAGGCTACTGCAATGTTTTAAGCTCCAAAATTCCTTTAATAAGTTCGAAAGAGCAGACAAGCCTAGGTGTCTGAGAAGCAATATAAAATGCATTTTACATACATGACTTAGAAGTTTAATAAACAAGCTTCCATTAAAGTATCGTGAAAGGCTATCTTTATCAGTCCCCGTGATCATTATGTGAGCAATGATTGCATGGTTGATCTGCTTCTCAAGACTGAGTTGATACTTTTAGTGATGTACCAAATCGTACGGCTTTAAAAAAAAATTATCAGTGTAATCCTTCAGAAGTCTACAAGTTTTAGATTTGCAATTTAGTGTGACCTCTGTCAAAGTTCATAAGGTCTCCATCTGTGTGTGAGTAACTACTAGGCTACAGAAATACGGACCCCTAGAGCAGCTTGCTCCTGACTACCTGCTGCTTCCAAAACACTGGCCAGACATTAGCCTCACACTCTCACAGGATCAAACAGAGGCTAACAGGCAGTGCTTATTTCATGCAAAGTTAGACACAAAACTGAAGTATATTGTATTTATATTGCAGTAGTTTTCAGAGAATTTTTCTTTTTCTTGACCAGCTCTGTAGACTGCCAGGAACAAAATCACATTTGTTAGCCTGACAAGCCATGACATTTTCAACAAACAAACAAAATCCTAAACTATATAAATTTATTTCTCCTCCAGAAAACAAAATTTCACTTCAACTTCATGATTTTTACATTGTTAAGGCTGATGCAGAACTGTAGTTACAGTTTTATCCTTTTTTTCTCTAAGTCAAAATATAATAAAATACAATAATCACTGGTTTTATACCTCTATTTTTTCATTTTGCTAGGCTTTAGATTTTATACAATATTACATCAGTAGCTTCTTGGGCTTCTATTTTTACACACTATTTTCCAGAATATATTTGTAAAAGAAAGAAGACTAGCATTTAAGTTATGGAGAGCTAATGGAATTTTTTAAAACTACATATTCATATGTTTTATATAGAACACAAATTGCTGACATTCCATTAATTTTCCAGTTAAATTGTCATTATTGTTTAATGAATACAGGAACACACTAAATAATCACACTGTTCACCAGAGCTTATTAGCAACCCCCTCATTAAAAAAAAATTAAATTATAATCAGAAGAAATTACTCCCCATACTGCCTGTTTTTATCTTGCCTCCTTCCCTTCTTCATTCTCTGCCTTAAAAACTCTGCTGCACTAGACTTTTCATTAACTTCACTACATACTGTAGCCTAACTCCAACCCCAACCTCACAAAAAAACCAAAGACAACAATAAAATGCATTTTATAGAAAACAATATTAACAGGTTTATGAAGAGGCTATCACACCACATTTTTATTCACTAAAAATCAGAACTTGGAATGCCAAGGCACAAAATCATAGACAATGTTTTCACTGTAAATATTTACTGACACTAAACATATTCAGTGTTGATTAGCCTTTTTACAGTATTAAGCTTCTGTCATCTTGATGCCTGCAAACACAAATCAGCATTTATCCATGTAAACTTAATTGGAGTCCTACATGCCCCTCTGTAGATAAGCAGTTGAATAGACTTGCTGATAATTTCAAATGGTGCTAAGTGGAACAGAAAGAACTTTATCTGCACACTTACTGACTGCAAAACCAACATGTGGAGCACAGGACTAGAGGTTTCTCTTTTTAACAAGCCAGCAAAGCTAAACTATCACCCAACAATTTAAAGGCTGAATAAGAATAAATGTGATGAAGCTTAGGAGGTATCTCAGTTATTTCTCTAAAGGAAATATTTTAAAAAATTAAGTCAGCTCAGCACTGAGCAATATGAAAAATGTCAATTACACTACTGTTCACTTAAAACAAGAATATTATCGGATTTGAACAGACTAGGAAAACACTGCTTTTCAACACATGAACTTTCCAAGTCCACAATTACCACCCAGCAAGCCTCCATATTCGTAATTCCAAAAGTTTTCATAATATTCCCTAAAATCTTCAACATTCAACGGTTTAACTGTCTTTCAAAGCTTGTGTTTTGATACAACTTACTTCAGAGCTGGCTATCCATGTACAAAGTCCCATCCCAAAAGCAAGGTAAAAAGGGCTTTTTAGTTTACTTCAGAGCTGGCTATCCATGTACAAAGTCCCATCCCAAAAGCAAGGTAAAAAGGGCTTTTTAGTTTTTAATTTTAATACACAAACATCCACATAAAATTCTCACATGGGATCAGTACACCACTGACCCTCAGAGCTGAACATGTATTCCAATTAAAAACATTATTCTTTCAGATACAAAAGTCTGGAGCTTGCTGAACTCACACACCAGGATAAAGGGGGAGAAGAAAAGACGTAAAAGGAGATAATATACGGTAATATCATACCATAAAATTGTAAACTCAAATTTTTCTAACTGCATGTGGTTCTGAACTTCTTAGTAAGAGAAACATTATTTACAGTGTTAACAAACACAACACTTGAATCAGTAGAATAATTGGAAGTAGAAGCTAAGCAGACTTTGTCAAGAAAAGTGAAGGAAAATAAATGTGCATTCTTTCGCCATCCTCTCCTCAGATATCCTTTTACTCTAAAGATAGGGAATGCAACACTAGGACAACTTTATATCTAGAGAAATAACAGCATTCATTTCTTGTTTTTCACTGCCCCAGTTCATTCTCTTTAATAAAAGGGAGAGAAAAAAGACTACACAAGCAAAAAACTTATCTGGAAAAAAAAAAGGTACCTTATTTTAATTTCCACTTCTGCACCAATAACATTGCCTTCCTCTTTTACCTGATCAGCCTGTACTTCAATTGTCCTTGCCTCTTCCTTCTCCATAGGACACTGGTAATATGTAACCCTTTCTAAACTAGATGCCTACTCCCTCCCTTGTGACTAGCTTAAGAAAAGGAGAGACCAAGAGCAACATCTGAGCTCCAAGCTGATGCTGCTAAGTATTCTGAAATGGTCCCTTCTAGTAATTTTGAACCAAGTTTGTTTCCTTCCCTTCTCCAGTTTTGGTTTCCATATCAATACACTGGGGAATCTGCAAGGGGTGAGAACACTAATACTCTTGAAGAAGTACCCATCTGTTAGCTCTGCTATGCAAAAATTGTACAACCTGTTGAAGCATTTTTTAAAAGCACAGCCAAAAACTAAAACCTAATTTCATTTTTTAAGAGCAGACACTATACACTGTTTTTGCAAGCAAATAGGTTTTTTACATAAAAGATTGTTTCACTCACAATACCAGTGAGAGCTTTTGCAGGGGCTCAGAATACAGGAGAGTCTAAAACTTATATGCAGACTGCCATTGAGAAGTATCTTCTCAACAAAATAATTTAACAATAAAAACAAAATAAAATAAATAAACAAAATAATTCAGTTAAAACAAAAGAATTTCAGTAATTTATGATGTTTGTATCTAAATTAAAGTTTACTGTGAAAAGTTTGTACCTGAAATTAATTTGTTTGAAATATTTGATAAAATACTAAAATTGAAGTTGGGTTTTTCTTGTGCTCTAGGATGACCCTACTTGAGCAGAGAGGTTGGACCACATGATCCACTGTGACCCCTTCCAATCTTACTCATTCTGTGATTCTTGGAAAGTCAACACTTTTCCCCCCACAATTAGTGTGTTTACAGCTGCAAAAGCTCAAGACACGTTTCTGCTGCCACTACTCTGGCAGGTCTCCACTCAAGAGTTAACTTCTACATTTCTCCTCCCCTCAAACATTTAATACATTGCTGTTTTCTATTTTATGTTTGCTCTTTCACCTCATGCTGGAAAATTCCCCCACCCCCAGCTGGTGGGTCCCTTATTCTCTCCTCATTTCTGCTCCTTTTTGCCCTATCTGCTGCTTACTCTTTTCCTCAGAAGCATCTTCAACTTCTTTCTGCCTAATGGTCTAATACATTCCTCTCTACACACAGCAAGCCGGATCTCAACAGAGAAGGGTTGACTTTATAAAAAGACTTAAACTTCATGTGATTGCTTTACTTTTGAATGCTCAGGGAAGTTAAAAAGCAAACAGAGGTCAAAGGAAAGATTACAGGAATCTGCACTCAAGGATATGAGCTATCTGTCCAATCAGACCCTCTAGTGAACTGATAATGTGTTCCACTTGATGTATAAATATAACTATTTCTTTTATTTAAATGGATAAAAATAATTTTCATACACAAACTTTCCAAAACTTCATACTGGGATTTCTACATGCCTTCAAATGAACAGATTATCTAACACCAGAAATGAAAAAAGCATATTAAAGCTTTAGAAAAACCAAGAAAGCAAGCACACCATACCATGTTTACACACACAGGATATACACTGAAAATCATTCTTTCAATACCCTATTTCTGTTGCTCAAATTAAAGCCCCCCCAAAATAAACAAAACAAAAAGTTTCTGAAAAAAGTTCCATAAGAGACAGAGATGAACTACTAATAACAGTGCATGCTCAAAGAAAATAAATCATGCCCCTTCCCGATGAGCAACAGTAACTCTCTTGACTGGAATCTTGAACTTTTCACTATTCACAGATTTTCCACTAATCACTGCACAAAACAAGAAGTGTCTCTTCTTGAGAGAAATCTGAGTTGGACCCTCAACGTTAATCACCCCTGAATTATACTGCAAGACTCAGAGATAAAAATGTTACCTAATTAGACCTTTTGCCATTCTGGAGTCTCAGCTGAGATTTTGAATTCAGATCAGTTCTCAGTGGAGAAGTGAGTTCCTGTCAGAATAATTTAGACTGTAAAGAAGCTCAAGAGATCATTTAATCTAATCTATAACTCAAATAAATGCTATCCTAGACTTTCATCTGCCCTCATTAACAACAATGGAGATATTACACAGGAAAAAAAGATTGATATTAGATCCCACAATCACACTGACTATATCTTGACTCAATCTTGAGTTAACCATACTCTTAGCATCTAACAATGAACAGACTGCAGAATTTCTTTCTTCACTGTGTATAAATTGTCATCAACCCAAACTGTAATAAAATATTAATGCAACAGGCATTTTCAGAGCACAGCATTGTTGTAAATATCCCTATTTGCTTAATTCTCTATTTTTAATGAAGATACTGCTATTACAGCCACTGTATGATGCAGCCTTGGTAGCTTGAGGTAAGACTTACTCATATTTTGCTTAAGTCTGCTTTCTTTCCAAGCATTAGACTATTTTGTAAAATTATTTTAATTCCCTTCATGATCTTGTCAGGCAGATTTAACTGGGAAGGTAGTATCCAGTCCAAGAAAACAAGTCAATAAAGACTTGTCCAGGGACTTGTTCCCTGTAAATGGAACAGAGCTAAAAAGGAATGGGGTAACTTGTGAATACCACAAAGCCACAGTAATAGAAACTGAATGTTTTCTCACAGAGCCAGTAGACAAGGAGCAGCAGAATAAGTCCTTGCCCTTCACAATGCCAACATGCCTCAAGCCAGCCTAGATGAGTCACCTCCTGAAGGGTCACTGTGCTACTTCAGTCCTGGATTCTCTGCTGGGACTGCCACGAATGACTTTGTATAGTGGCATTTGCTCCAAGAAGACATTTGTCTTCTAGGAGCTGAATAAAAACCACTGATTTCACACAGGTCAGCAAGCAACCATCAAAATAGTAGTGACTAAAATTCCTTCCCAACTTTTGTTTGCTTTGAACTGGTGACACAGAAGTGATTGGGAAGACTTCATCCTCCATTAGCAGTCCCTAAGCTCCGCATTAGATGGTCCTTGACCTATTACCAAGGCACCCTACATCCCATTCCCACCCTATGTCAGTGAACAAGCATCTTTGTTTACAGAAACTGCAATCCTTGGGATTTAAAATCTGAAATTCTCCCAGTGCACATCATCACTACAACTGACACTGACTTCAGCAGGTATTGCTTATCTAAAATGCCCTAGAAGAATTCATTACTTACAGGGAAAAACACAGTGTCTCTAAAACACCGTGCAAACATAAATGCTGCTTCCCAGAAAATCAGAGGCACAAGGGGGCTGTGCTGAGAAACAGGGATCTGGAGCATACTATTCAGGAAGACTGGTAATCTTTGTGTAAAAGCTCACTATTTAAACATAAAACCAAGTAACCTCAAAACTAGGTAAAAAAATATTCTGTATCTTTTACTACTAACAAAAACTCAAGTTGGAGAAGACTTCATGTGAGGCACTTCACAAAAGATCAAGGTAGTTTAATACTTCGTTACATAGAAACCCAACTTTGCAAAGCAAAAATATGCACCATCACTTTAGGGGAAAAAAAAAAAAGGAGTCCTGCACAAGTCAATGCAGTTTAGAACATTACAGATTAGACAGTTTCTACTAACTACCCTACCAAGAATCATTCACACTAGGCAAGAGACTAATATCCACAAATGTTCCATTTTAAATAAACACTGAGAAGAAACTGCCAGCTGTATAAAACTACACAAAAATCTTGATGGTTTTCAAATGGAAACCACTGGCCACTGCAACTAAAAATGTGTTCTGAAAATTCATCTACTTTTGAAACCTGCAGTACATTACATTTTGTGGTTTGCAGTACTTTAGAAAAAAATTCCCCCTGTAGTTCATTAATTACCTCTTTAAATGTTTTTAATAGACTAAAAGCTTTCTCAGATAGAAATACTATGGAGACTTTAGATATGATGAATACAAGCATGCTAATAAAAAGACTGTAAAAACCTCAAGAATAGAAATTAGCACTTTTCAGGTATAAGGTCTCATACACTTCACTAATGTTTATAATCTGTGGAACTGTTATTAGGTATATCTGTGTAAAACACCTAAGCATAAATGACCAGTTTCCATCCCATATTATAGCACACAATAAAAGGCAATGCTCCACACACTTTTGCAATATACTCATCAAATAAAATACTCTTAGCATCACTTGCTATCAATACAACAGCGTGTGAATCCAGAGCTTGTCTCCATTAATAACAACACCAACAAATCCCACCTCACATCAATCAAACTATAGCAGTATAAATTTCTCTCATATAAATTTATTCAGCTGTTTTACAGCAGGGGTTTACATCAGCACATTGTACTGCAATAGTCTAATGGCTCAAGTTGCACCAATATAAATCTATGTTTGAGTTAGCAGTTATTTTACAATGGCTAATCCTACCATGTGTCTAACTACACTGTGGTAGAGGGATGTTCATTTTCCCCGGGACAGACAAATCTTTTGAGTTTGACAGGACAACTGTACCATTCAGCAGCCCAGCATTAAAGCCAAACCAAGTTTTGCAGAAACTTCACAGAAATTTTTACCTCTCTTATCCTGTGTTGTTGTTCCTATTTTCCATAAGACACAGAGAAAGACCTAAAGATTTCTCCCACACAAAACATGGTTTCCCTCACCAAAACTTAAAAATATATAAGTGGTCAAGGCTGATTTACCCCCGCTGCCTGGAAGAATGGCTGCATCTCCTACACAATCAGTGAACAAGAGCTGAAATACATGCTGATCAACAGCCTACATCTGTATCTGCCCAAACCTAAACAATGATCTTGAAAATTAGAGAAATATATATATATATACACACACTATCAAACACTGCATTGTGATATTTAATTGCAATCAATATATTAAATTCCTAAAATTTGCAATTACTTTAAATTTCTTACATTGCAATGGCTTTTTTTCTCCTCTACAAAATAATAAATCAATTACATGCTACCATTCAGTGAGAACTATGAGTTTTAAGAAAGTTATTTAAATATTTATCTTACAATATTCAAGCGAAAAATGGAAGAAAAAAGTCTCTTTAGAGTTGATGTATCTTCTCAGCTTAATTAACACAAGCTTTTCCTTTTTTAATTTGCACTTAAGAAGTGGGAACTTTACTCAATTTGCTAATTACTACATTTTCAAGCTGTTTTCTTGAAATAGATGACAGCCTATCACACTAGGAATCCAAATTTCTCTAGTTACCTCGAATTACGTAGTTGTCCAGAGCCTCTTCCATTCTTTTCAGTGCTTCAGCTCTATTAGAGCCATAGGTAATCAGCTAAAGAAAAAAAAAGGCATTTAAATTACCTAGAAATTAGATGTTTGTCTCTAGAATTTGAACAGCATTTAAAAATTAAACAGGTTTGCAGAACTTCTGCAGTCATAAAAAATAATTTCTTGACCATTACTGTATTTGTGCTACAAAGGCTCCCTGAAACATCAAGAAAAAGCTAAGATCTCTTAACCTATTCAATGAAAGAAGGCCAATCACTTTTTCCTTCATAAAACTTTAAGCTTCTACACAAGCTCTCAGAAAATCAGATGAGAGGTTCAATATCCAAGCTGACTCGCCAGATTCCTAATGTCTAACAAACTCCTAAGATATAATTTTTTTGAGGACTCAACCCTATCATGTAATATTTTAATTTTACCAATATATTCCAATGAATAAGAGCTATTACTGAGAGACACTATCAAGAATTTCTTTCAATGCTTCTTTTTGGAAGCCAGAATGATTGACATTTACATCCAAGATAGACCATATTGTAAAAGATAGATTGGCAGTAACTAAGTCAGACAATAAAGGTTGGTGCATAAATCAGAATTTTCTTAATAATTACAAACTGCTAGACAAATAACTACAGTGTCAAAAGGTAAAAATAATTTTATTTAGAAGTGACACTAGATTTCCTCTATTTGACATCTTCCTTCACTTTGTTTTCCCTTGAGGCACATTATGCCTGGCATCTTTAAAATACTGATTTATCAATCCTTTGATATGCTCTCTCTCATAAAAGATCTATGTATGAAATCAGTAGTTCATACCTTTAGAATATTGAGAAATAATAATCAACTCACTTTTGAGATCATGGGATCATAATAAATGCTAATGTCACTTCCTTGTTGTATACCACTGTCAACACGTACCTTCAAAAATAAGAAGTGAAAATAATTATATATTACTGGGAAGCAAATTTAAACATGAGGATCAAATCTACCCATCAGCCTTAAACCATAACCCCCACAAGACTTATCACATACATTTTCCCCTCTGGAAAGACTAGAATAATTTTTTTTTTTCAGAGAACCTGGGAGGAGGGAAGAGAAACTTTTTCCTTCACCAGCAAAACCACTTGCAAATTACTCTCTCATTTATGAGCAACTTGACTGCAATCTTGAGTTCATAGTCAAAATTCTCCTTTGTTCTCTAGAAGGCACAGTAAACACAGTAATCTGATCTAAGAATTTCAGCTGTGTTACATTCCCTTCAACTCTAAACACATTCAATTCTGATTTAATCCCTGCAATAAAATACAGTTGTAATTATTTTTCTGACTGACACCTGGCATGAGGGATGACCCTCATAATCACAGCCTTTCTACATTTATATGTAATCACATCCCTCATGTTCTGCTACAGCCCTTCCAAGGGCTTCAGCAGAATAGAAGTAGGGAGCATTCAGCAGGAACTTTGGACTCTGCTTATCAGCTCCATAGGAATACTGAGCCTATGGTTTTCATGTCTGTAACACTTTCCTTCTCTGTCTCACCCTCTCAACTGTTAAACATTTTTTTTTTCTGTTGCTGCTCTTCCCCTAAGGCTTTAATGTTTACACAGCTTTTTCCATGGCTTTGCTTTGTAAGGACACAGCCCCAATTAAATCTCTGATTCTGCAATATTCATGGAAAAAAATAACACGAGTTCAAAAATTTCTTTTGAAGAGGCTGATTGCTGTTAACCAGCCAACAAGTTAGTTTGTATATTGCTGATTCTTGTTTTCATCTCTCAGTTTGATTTCATCACTGTAACAATGAGGTTAGCCATATAAAACTTTCCAAATGAGCAATTTCTGGGGAATAAATATTTATTAAATTGCTGGTTTGAAGCACAGGAATCCGAAATATTTTTTTAAAACTAATCAAAATAACTCGAGTGATAAATGCATTCTGGGGATCATAAGGATGGAGGGCTCTAATCAAAGCTGTTGAAACAGCAGGGCTCTGATATACTGCATTGTAAAGGGGTGGGAAAGAGGGTCCTGGAATTGCACTTAAATCTTCACCTGTGGGAAGGAACCTTTGTAATAAACAGCAGCTCATCTGTCTGCAGCAAGGCAGAAAAAGGTCAACGCAACGGCTGTTAGGCCTTTAATATTTTAATTTAGGCAATTATCAAGGGACCACATGTAGAACCTCTTGTCTAGAGAATCCACATGAGGGCACAATGATGACTTTATTATCCAAATGACATAAAAAGATACCCTAGCAGGTGTATTCACTTTCTTCAATGAGAAACATTGTCTGACTAGTTTTCGGGACATAATATTTATTTTAAGAAGAAATATACTTATTCATATGTTTGTATTAATATATTTATATTTACATATTATTTTTTCTATACTTATTCCCATGTAAAGGCAGTATTGCTTCTGTACCACTTTAATAGATTCTTATCTGAATGTGTTTTATCTGTGCTTAACTGGGCTCCCCACTACTCACATCAGGTACATTTAACATTAGCTACTGATGAGAAGGTAGTTCAGACATGTCATGATTACAGAAAAAACATGCACTGTATTTCTCAGCTGCCCTTCTTCCAGGTGCTAAACCATCCTTTCTCACAGAATGGCTGGCCATGTATAAAGTCAATGCACATGTTCTCACATTTAAATCAGAAAAAATTAATCCACCTACCGAGTTCCAGATAAATCCCCTGCTCTTGACATTGTTTTTGTAACACTCAGTAAATACACACATAAGACAAGGTATGACATACATACTCCACACATACTTGAATTGTACTATGACTTTTGTCTCTGAAGCAGCACCTATAAAGTGCACACAAGCATTCAGGAGTGCCTTACATATGCATAGGTAAGTGTTGACACATGTATGTCATCTTTTGACAAAGAAAAAACATAGGAAAGGTGCATAATTCAGACCTACGATAAGCTGGTTAGTCAGAATCTGAAGTTAACTAAGACTTCTGAGGCCAACAACTATATGCTCTGCCTGGCTCTATGTTTCTGTTTGTATACAACACATATACATGACCACTACAACACTCACATTTTTCCCTAACTACACTGTCTTGAAAAGGCTATAGTGAATATAAACTACTTAAACTACTGTATAACTTCCTTTAAAAGAAAACAAATCTGGAATCCTCTATGGAAGTTAATTTTCATAAAATAAACTCAAAATGACCGAAAAAATTACAGCAAAAAAGAAATACATTTATACTTTCTTCAATTCTCCCTGTGGCGCTTACATTTTCAGAGCCTGGTAACAGTAGGTGATTTTATAAACTATATGGTGTGACAGAATTTAATGAATATTGGATGAACAAGAAGCCCTAATTCAACAGATACTCACTATAATGTGCTAAACTTGATAAGTAATAGCAATATTTATTAGATCTCCAGCATTTACTTCTGTTTAATATAGTTCCTTACTTTTACTCAGTATTTAAGATATTTAGGAAAAGCTAAGGTTAAAGGACCTGCTGTAGCCTAGAGATCACTCATATTACAGCCCTAACAATTTATTGCTGTTGTACTATCCTCATGTGTTATTACATTAGGACAACAGCAAAATGAATGAAAAATGCTTAAATGGGGGGCAGGGGGAAGCACAATCTGTGTCTCAGTCCTGCAGTGGACTCTTAATGCATCAAATTCCATTTAGGAACACAAACAGATTCTAGCATTTCTCAATTCTTTTCTATATCTGAGTCTAAGAATTTTCTTTTCCTGGTAAGAGTCATTAAAATACCAGACTGCTGCTGACACTGACAGAGAACAATGCTGGAGCTCTCCAGATGTAGCAGAACATTTTGTGTAGGAGCACCAAATATGAAAACTCACTATCACACATAAGGGGCTGGTTTGTAGTCACTTGTGCTACAACCAAGCTTCATTAACAAGGACAAAAAAAAAATTGGCATTTATGACCACCATGTTTCTAAGGAAATTACAAACTATGTGACACAAAAATAGTCATCATATTCTTCCCTATGGCTAAGCAAAACCTGGCTCTCACACAGCCATGCTCAGCAGTTCCACCAGCATGGGCAGCTGACACACAGGCATGGTAGGCAATCAGAGCTAGCTTGAGACAGAAGAAATGAATTGCAAATACATTTGGCAATACACATATGCTGAACTTGCTGTGACACGCTACAAGTCTCTGATAATTTTTCTCAAGCCAAATTGTTGACAATTCTAAAACGTAAAACGCAGAAAACAAACACCATGGCACAACAGGCCTGTAACACTGTACCTTTTTAGCCATATTAATTTTGTTCTTAGCAGCATGACTTTCTCAGGAGAGAAATTAGTTTCATGCTAGCAGAAATATATGTATTAAGACACCAAATCATGAGTGTCTACATAAAAATAGTTTTTCTATTTTTTAATATGACAGTGCAAGTAAACAGGAAGAGAAAGCCTAGAGACTCCATATGAGCTCCTCAAACCATTGCTCTGAAGCCTCCAGTGTAATTAAAATCTCTTTCTTTGGTACCACGACGGACTATGTGAAGCAATCAGGCATCTCCCACCCTTCATTTTCAATTCACCTCTCCCTCTAAGCACAACTCCCAGCCCACCCCATCTACCTGACAAGTGACAGCCCAATCTGATTAAATGCTTGCAAGGGAGGGGACTCATGGGCCTCCATGACAGGCCAAAAGTGATCACCATGGAGATACATAATTACAGCTGTCAACGCGTCTACTGTCCTGCTGGCATCAATTTGATTGCTCCCAGCAATAATGATAGACAAAGCTTAGTGTGCACTCTCCTACACCCAATCACTTTATCTATTCCGTGGTCCATTTAGCTGACATGCAACATTCACACAAGCAAATAACAGCAGTAAGCAGAACATTTAAGGCATTTTAATTGTTTTTTCTTTGTATGGATGGCTCACGAGCGCAAATGTTATTACATAAAACTCCTGCTGCAGCATTAATTGAAGAAAGATTTGGTGGGACAAAGACTGTAGGGGGTATAGTTTGTCCATTATCACTTGTACTTTCAACAGGTCTCACGTTTGGAAAATTGCAAATTGCAAAAACTTGCAAGGGCAAAATGTTTGACATCGTGTTAGCTATTACAACATGGTGAAAACTTCTAACAACCACTGGAGTACTCATTATAAATTCTTATTAAATACACTCTTTGTTTCATTAAAAAGAAGTTTAGATACATCCAGTGATACCTTTTTCCCTCATTTCCTCTTTAAGAGCACATAATGCCTTTTAGATCTTCACAGTTTTTTTCTGCTTTCAGGCTTTGAACACAGCATGAAGCCTTAAAGACCAGAAAGGGTCAGGTCCCTTTGGAAAGTACACGAGCAAAAACAATTTAAAAAGTGAAATAAATCATATATCCAATAACAACTCCACATTTAAGATTCCTCCTGTAATCTCTCAGTATTTTCCATGCAAGGAATCAGACTGAATAATTGTATTCACAGATGGTACAGTCTCATCACTGCACTGACACAGTGTCATTCATGTATATGTGCACTTATAATTTAAGACTACCTTGATTTTACAGAAAGGCAGCACATTTGCTTTTTACACCCAGCAGAAAACACTGTTTGCTAGACACCTATTCTATATGGTTAGGCTGTATCCTGGAACACATAATAACCACTGTAAGAAACTCCTCTTTAAAGTCTATAAAGCTAAACAAAAAGCACTGTCAGTTTATCACCAGTGTCCCCAGTTCTATATGCTTAAAAAGCTGACTCAACAGTTCACTGTCATTTCTAATAACCACAAGTATATTTACTAAAGCTGTGTTGGAAAAACTTAAGCTGAAAGTTATAGAACAAAGTATTTCAACATGTATTGGTTTCCTGTTATATCCAATCTGAACATTTTTAACCCAGTTTTGAACTGTTCACTTTTAAGCAATTTTTCAGGTTGCACAAATCAGTACTGCCATGTCCTGTCCCCACTCTGGTAAAAAGCTGGAAAAAATGCTTGGTTTACAAAGCTGCTGAGTATTTATAGTCTTTATATAAGAGACATTCAGCACCCCCAAAAACGAGAACAGAGTTACTTACACTTGGCACATGCAATGGTTCCTGATACTGAGACAGTTTACCAATGGATGGCAGGCCAAAAGATTTGTAGGGGTCCTGAAAAAAAATTCAACATGAGAAAGCATTAAGCTTTTGCAGATGTGGAGCAGATAATGTTTAAAAGCTTTAAGTATAACAGAAACTGCTCCTGGAATGACACTGATTTTTTGCCTAGAATTACTTGTGTCAAAGAACATTTTTTTATCCAACTACCCCCACAACTCCAAATAAAGAAATGGAAGTATATAAAATCTCTTGCATTAGTTAAAAAAAAAAAAAAGAAATAAGTATTCTGCACCCAGTTACAATATACCAAAATAAAATATACAAAGATGACATTTTCATTAGCTACACTTGAAAGAAGGAAGGGAAAGTATTCAAGAGGCCAGTCTTAAAAAGAGAGTACAAGAAAAAATTTTCAGAAATAAAAAGGGCAGTCAGAATTTCAATTATCTTAAGAAGTCAAAGCAACCTTTACACCGCTGGAAACCTCCTACATTAATGTACATAATGCAACACTAATACAAACTTAATAGGAAAACAAATAAATATATGGCCTACAGAATAACCTAATTAACAGCAAAATAGTTGGATTCATTACTTAAAAATATGAGGGGATTTAAGCTGGACAAAATAAAAAGCCTAAGCATCAGTTGCACCAGTGTAAAGCCTACTAAAACTCAGAATAGTTTCCATGCCAGTCACTGGGCAAATATTTATTCTTTATCAAAACAGTCTGTACAACTTGGAATCAGTAGAGCAATTTGGAGGTTATGTGCATGTCATGAAAGGAAAAAAAAAAACAACATCAAATAAGATATCTAGGTAACAAAATTCCCAACAGTTAATCAAGGGAAAAAAATACCTTAAGGTGCCGAATTAGTCTTGAAATGCAGTTACCTAAAATTTTCCTGAAACTAAATTAAGGAAGATAGGCATTATTTTCCAGCCCCCAGGCCAAATTGGATGAGTCTAGCAGAAGGTGTCCCTGCCCATGGCAGGAGGGTTGGGACTACATCATCTTCAAGGACCCCTCCAACCCAAACCACTCTGTGATGATTTTTTTTTTTTTTTACTTAACAAGTTTTCGTTTTCATGTACCAAAAGTGACACCAAAAAGATATTACATCAAAATGTCTTGAAGGTGCTTGAAAATCGGATTTAAATATTTGTAAACATCTTTGAGGTGAGATAGAGACTCACACCATAATTATAGTTATTGTTTTGGAATGTGCTTTCCAAGTTGATCTTATAAATTGTGTTTTCAGAAAATGTGTAACTTGGTTTTCCAACAACCTTTTCAAAAGTTTTATTAAAACAACAAAAATTCTGTAAGACATTGAATTAATTGCACTTGTCTTTTTAAGTCAACAAGTTTGAACTACACATTTCAGAAACCTGGAAAGAGTAGTTAACTCTGGTAAATAACTCCAGCATCATTAAATGTGAACTGAACATAGAGGCTTATTTCTAATGATACCTCTCTTATCATCTTTACTTTCAACTTTCTGGAAAAAGCAATGTTGAAACACACACCATATTTTTAATTACAAAATAAGAACTTGACAATTCTACAAAACCTCGTTAACCATTCATGTTACATGCTCTAAATCATGACTTTCATATGATATTCCTTGATTTCACCTTGGCATCTATACACACCTGGGTATTATTACGCCACAGTTCAACCACCTACCCCCTCCTCCCCATTACCACTCATTTACCTCAGCATAAACTCGACATTCAACCGCCCAACCGTTGATGGGAATATCAGCCTGTTTGTGCCTGAGAGGGTAACCCTTGGCAACACGGATCATTTCTTGGACTAAGTCCAGGCCGGTAATGCATTCTGTGACGGGATGTTCAACCTGCAAGGTCAAGAACTGTCAGTCAATAGGTAACAAAAAGCAACCAAAAAAAAAAAGCACCTCTCTGTAAACAAACACAGATAAACAAGAAATCTGGCCTGCCAAAGAACAGAGAAAGACTATGTTTCTATTTTGGTCTTTTTCCACAAAAAAACCTACTTAAACTCCAGCAACTGCTGTCTTTGCATGGAAAACACAAAAAAATAATTAGCAGATTACAATAACTCAGAGCAGCATACAAAAGGAAAACTAGAGAGGTGACCTGGGAGGATCTGAGGGTTTGCAGGGATTTTTTGTTTGGTTGGGGTTTTTTTCATTTATTTTACAAATTCAAATGCATCCAGTGACAATGAGTTAATTTTTCTTTGTTTGGAAGCTTTTCCCATTCACCTCTGTTTTGAAGAGACTCACACTGTGGCCATAACTATATTTTAACTGAAAATTTCCAAGTAGCTGATAATCAACCCATTCTGCTACACTTAATATGGCACATACAGGAGCCGCTACCAATTTTCCACAGAACCGGCGTAGCCTATATCTCACCCATTTGCCTTCTTTCACTAACCTGTCCTGACAAGCAACCAGATTAGTGTAATCTTGCATCAGCGCAGTGTAGCAGAAATGAGCAGATGGATCCTTCAATTTTTTTTTCACCCCCCTTCAGACTTATCTGTTTAGTGCTTAGCATGCACAATAGCTGGGCTGGACCAGCAGAGTGGTCTGCGCGCTCAGCAAATTGCCGCTAACGGCCTTGGAAGACGCTGCCCTGGGAATTGCCATCGCTCGCGCTCACGCGGGATGTGCGTACAAGCATGCACACATGGGCGCGCACATGCAGACACTTCTGCCTTCAAACGGGCAGAGAAACGAGCACGTTGATTAACTTTAAAAAGCCTTTAAAAAGGCATAGGACAGTAAAAGGCAACCAAGGTGATTCCTCTGATCACCACCACATTGATCAAGTAAAAGGTAGGCATGCTAAAAGCACGTTCTTCCCACAAAAACAGCTATATCACCTTCCATATAGAAACCATGATAGAACTGCCATTTTTGTTATAAAATGTTTGTCTAAGGGGAAAAAATACCTCAAGAAAACACACTTTGCACCTGTTTATCATGAGATGTCACACTATGTACCTTTTCTGATACAGGAAAAGGTCACTGACCAAACAAACCATTTGTCTTTCTTCCTTCAAGTATATAGTATTAAGGAAAACATTCAATCATTATAACAACATTGTGGTTTACCAGAAAAAGTAGATGCTTTGGTCTTTAAGAAAAAAAGCTTTGTAAAAATAAACAGATGGCATCCATAATTAGCCCTGTGTGTGCTGTGAGTTTGTTTAAAGTTTCAACAACATTTTAAGACGTTTTGACATAATTTTAATGATAAATCATCACTGAAACAAGCATCTATTCTTTGAAGGACAAAAGTGACATTGAAATGGGAATCCGATTATACAGTTTAAGGATGTACCTTTGGGATTCAATCTTGATTCTACCTAACACATGATACTCTCCAGCATGTCAAGCTTAATAACAGTATTTTGAGAAACTATGAAACATCTCAGTGTCTATCCTGCAGTGTTAAATTGAAGCAATTCAATTTCTATTAAGACTTGAAGTTTCTATTAAAACTCCCTAAGTTTTAATAGAAAGTTACTTATCACACATTCATATTTGGACAACAGAATTTATTATCCTACTTTGGAATTTAAGTTTTAAAAGATTACCTTTGAGCTGGGAACATGTTTGGAATTTTACCATTCCAGATAATTAAAATACTTTTTCTTTTTCCAAAGACATTTGCATTATTTAGTTATACTGCCATTTTTCTTGGATAGCAATTGGCATTCCAGATTCAATAGCTTCATTGTTGTTTTCAGTTTTATTGTTGATGATCAAAATAAGATGGAATGTCTCTGAAAAGAAAAATATTTTTGTTGTTTGGTTCTTAAGACTCACAAACATTTATTTAATCCATTCTTCAATACAGATCTTTGACTTGGTCAATATTTTCTTCTGTTTCTTCAAAATACTCCCTTTGTGTCTCCACACAAAACAGTATTCAGAAAATATGTATAGGAAAAAATGTCAAGGGGTTTTTTTTGGGGCAGGGAGAAGTCCTACTTTATGTTAGGACTCTGCTTCAACTACTACTATTTAGGCATAACATAGACAATTCCAATCATAGCATTGATTTGGGGTACTAAACACATTTTAATGAATTTTCATATTCATTAAGACCATCAGATGAAATATGGTATAAAAGAACTTTAATCTTGAAATCTCTACAACAACTATAATTAATAATTGCCTAAAGTAATTGTATCTGTTGTAAAATCACTCTCAAAAGCTAGACTTCAATGACTTCCCTCTTTTCCACTTTCTACTTCAGGTGCCATTTTTTTTCTGGCTGCCTGTTGTATTTTTTTCTATTAATTTTATGCTATATCCCTTCTCCTTCAACAACCTTTTCTTGCCAGCATATGAAGACTAAGTCAAGTACTAAATTTTTGACATGATGAATGCAAGTTTGCTCACAAATGGAGCTGAATCTCAATCAACAGATCACCTCCCTCAGCTTTAGGCCATACTCAGTTTTGCAGTCGACTGATCCAAGATGTTGCCAGTGAAGCCCAGCCATTAAAGAGCCAGTGCTGGTATGGTTATATATGACAGTGGCTACATTCACACGTTATTGCTGTCTTCTACACAAAGGCCAAAACAGGCATGTCTGCAGCAAGTAATCTACAGATCATAGCTGTATCAAGGCAGCTGTACCTTTTTCTCAACAGGACAGGCAGAAAAAATTGATCAGCATGAACTCTCAATTAATTAGCTGCCATAAGTAACCCCTTTACTATCAGTTCCTTTACTTACACCAAGTCTGCTCATAAACAGTTGATAACAAGTCATAATTTCAATGCACTTAAGAACAATATATACCTCCTTTAAAAAGTCTTAAGTCTGTAAGATGCCACTTATATTCCTGCTTTCAAGTCCACAAAGCTGCACCTGCTATGACCAGCAATAGAGTAAAGTGCTTCCCCTTCATACTGGATATACTGCTCTTAAGACATATCACAGCAACCAGATTTCCCATGAACATTGCCAGTGTTTTTGCTTCACTAACCCCTTCCCATTTATACAGCAAGAGAATCTAGTGGCAAAGCCTGTCAGAAAATAATAATTATGTCCCAGTTTATAGATGGTAAAGCAGATATATAAAAGTTGGGGAACCTACCAACATCACAGACCAGTTAACATCCACTACCAGAACAGTATGGAAAGGCCCTTAATTCTCTTCCTATTCTGTGACTGCCAGTGGTTTTAAAGCTTTACCAAACTGGGGTTCATCCACAGGTACAAAAACAGTCATGCAATTTTTATGGACAGTCAAAGCTACAAATTAAATTAATGATGACCGCTCCCCTATATTCAGGGGAATAATTCTGGGACACATTTTTCTCATGACTAGCAAGGTACTCAGATCTAACAGCAAACACTTCTGGACACTCACAGACTGCTCTTGTCCCTTTGTGTATAAGGCATCAAGTTACTCACACACCAGTTGGAACATTCAAGCACCCCACATCAGTGAAGAAAATCTAAATTTCAGTAGACTTAAAACTATAGCCTATGCCACCCCTACTACTCTAAGTCCCTAGCTGGTGTCATATACCCCTTTACATTCATATAAATAATCTCAAAACTAACTTTCAACATACACCTCAGTTTCCAGGAAATGTGATTCACCTGGAGTCCCACAGGCTTTGCAGCTGCAGCCAAATCCAGTATCAATTGACCCAAACTCACCAACTTACATATGCTTCTCAACCCCCTTTATTTCAGTAAGCCTGGTTTCTATTTTGGAGAACTGAACAGCAACAGAGGGGCACACATGTTCTGCTCTTTAGGCATGCAAGCTTCCTGACTACTATGAGCAGGAGCACAGTGGGTCACATCTTTCTGCAAAATAGTTCACATGTACCTGGGGTTTGGGAGCACATAGCAAAAAAACAGCTTTTCATAAAGGCTACTGAAAAACAGACAATGGTTGAATTAATGTACAGAATTAATGTAAAGCAGGAATACATAACTGGCTAACTACAGGCATCCTATATAACAACACTTGTTGTTTCTTTTCTGAATTATTAGTATATAATTGAAGAACTGAAGGCCATCAGTACTACAAAAATTTTCATCAGCTAAGATGTTAGGGTAAACTCTTTTTTTGTTTCCCAGGCAGGATGTAGAAATAAAAACTAATATGCAGACATTCAGTACAAACTAATTTTTTAATCATAGCACATAACTTTGAAAAAGTATTTAATTTACTTCCTCATAGGAAATTATATTCCAATAATCATTGACACGGTTCTCAATTTTCTTTTGCAAGGATTTGTTTCTACATTGTATGGGACAGGCATCTTATGTGGCCTATGAATTCTGAATATTTTCTGTGTTTTAGACAAATAGCACACACTTTACGTCAACAAGTCAATTAGCTCACAATTTCAACGTAACTTTCTCAATTAACATCCTGCACTGCAAAAAAAAATTTCTCAAAATTCAGTAATTCTACACAATTTCCTTTCCACTATGTACTCCAGGTAGGAAAATAAAGACACTAGTATCCACAAAACCAATACTTTCTTTCCTAAAGATGTAATTCCTGCTTTTACTGCACTTAGATGCAATATTAAAGGTTTCTCAGAACACTTGATGGCTCTGGTCACACCGCAGCTATTCTTTGGTTTACTTTACACCAAATTCACCAAAGCAAAGAAACTAATGTACCCTTTGAAGAATGACCTTTTATTTCTCTACTTATTAAGCATTCTCGTCTTTCTCTCTCTTTTTTAATAGTATTTTATGAGAGTTACACGGGAATGTCGTCTCTAAGATATCACTCCATGCCTTGGCAGCATTGTTAATGGCATCTTTCAGATTCAATGACTTACACAAACAATGTTGTTCTCTTCTGTCAACAACAATTAGCAATGCTTTTCTGTAGTTCTTTTGGAAAGCCTGAAAAGCAGACAACCAGTAGATACATAATGGAAGTTGCATTAGGAGGCAAGAATGTGGCAAAAATTTGGTTAACTGTTGTCGGATGACCCTCTTGTGTGAAGAAGTGTTGTTTGGCAGCAAAATCACCTTTTTTTTTCACTTCTAAAAATGGCAATGAACAGCTGGTATAAACTGTGTGCAGAATGGATTCTGGTGGGCTTAGCGGATTGGTAATGGGATAAGAGACCTTTCACCTTTAGGTCAGTAGTTCAAATTCAGCCCAGGTTAGCAGCAATTGAAAGTCTTTACCATCTGACACTGTTTGTTAGACTAGTTAAAATGACTGAAGCAAAGTGTTGTCACAGTAAAACAAGATTCCAGTATTAAGAAATACGTAGTCTCAGCAAACAGCAGAAACAGTAGCATGAGACTTTATTTTGAAGTTTCAACATTCTGACTTCACAGAAATCTCCTCTAACTCCTGACAGCCCCTTTCTCTGCTCCCATTCTCCTGCCCACCTATCACAAGTCACCCTCCAGGCAGCAAGACTGCAAGAACACCACTTGCCATCCCATGGCTCTGCTGTAGGTACCAAAGTCACCACCTCTCTGTGGCTTTAGGTGGCAATCTGGACTCAGCTCATCACTTTGCTATTTGTATTTTGTTGTTACTGCTACATGTAGTGCAGCTGCAATATTTTCCAGCACTAATATCCGTCTCTAAGTAAACATGTAGCAGGTGCCAACTAGTGATGAGCAACAGAATAGAGATACAATTAAGAAGCTGTTAGAACCAGGAGTTTATAAGCAGTGGAGCTCCAAACCATCTGCAACAAGATTTCTACCTCTTTTAGACATTTTCCTACCATGCTTTTTATATTTTCATGGGGGGACAAACACGAGAAGGAAAGACATGTTGCATGTAAAAATTCTTCCCATGTTTTGCACTAGTCACTGCCAGTTTTGCAAAAAGACAAATCTCTGGAATATATAATTTTCCAAAGGTCAGTAAAATCTGATAAAAACCCAGAAAGTGATACACAAAAGTCTTTGCACTGACTAATGTTTTATAGGTCTTACCTTCACTTCATGCCTTAGAATTAAGTTACTTTAAAAGATCTTAAAAACATTTACATAAAATACTCTTATGACAACTGTAAACTAAAAATATAGGTATGCCATTTGCTCTTAGCAAATCTCTCATAAACACATCAGATTATTCTATAAAATTAATTTTTATTTCCTAAAAGGTTGTGACAAAAATACTCAAATTGGCACATGAAGAGAAAACCCACTGCTACTGAAATTACCATATTTCTCAACTCTAGTCTACACATATCTTTTCAATTACATTAAACAAATTCAGTCATATTTTGAAGAGGAAAGGAATACTCACATGCTATTTAAATCTCACAACTCATGAGGGACACAGAAGGTTGGGAACAGGCCTGAGACACAAACATACCAATTGTTTTGATGCCAAGTGCTCGATTCACATAATTTGTACATTTCTCAGTGTTTCTCTAGCCAACAAGGGATGCTTCTCATTTCAAGGTACTACAAACATCTAAAATATGGGAAATTTTCCCTTTGCTGTCACTGTTTCACATACATTAAATTTAACTACACCACACACATTTATTAACAGATATTTTTTAAGTACAGACCACAGACTTCCTTATATAAAGTCCAAGAGAAACATCATCTATTTTTCCAGCAAAGAAAATAAGAAACTTTGCTGGTGAAAGCCAGCACTTCTGAAGTACCTTAGGAGATTTTAACATAACTTGAAAGGTTATCAGTCTTTGTATTGATTGCAAAGCTCTTGATAAGTTGTTTTGGACCAGGACTGCTGATGACAACTAGGCAACAGAAAACACACCACACTATGAGCAGCTATAAAGAATCAGATATTCAACATTAGGTCTGCCTCAACATTAACAGTGGTAACTTCCTGAAAACCCCTGTAAAAGTGCCCTAAATGACACTGTCCAGAAGTTCTCTGCTAGCTTCTAGGACAGACATCTCTATGTCCTCTTGTGGAAAGTAAGAACTAGTTTTACTATGCAATCATCAATCTTGTATCTCATATCTCAGCTGGCCTCAAAGATGGAAGAAAAGCAGATACAATAAAAAGAACATTGCCAACAGCAAATAATAAGCCATTCTAGCTGAATCACTTAGAGGCAGTAAAACATCTGTAACAAATTTGTGCAGTATACAAAAGACACAATGGAGCTGATTCACCAATTTTCTTTTACTTCCCAGTCTTGTATAGTATTGCAGCAAGACTTAAAACAACAACTAAATAAAATATAAACTTCCTTCAAGGTGCTATTTACACTTCTTTCACATAACAATACAACAGAAAAGGTATATTCCCAAAGAGTCCTCCAAAAAAAAAGCAAAGTAACAATACAACTCTGATTACTGGAAAATAATTTACCAGAGAGACTGAAAGGCATCCAAAAGATACACCAGATGGAGGGGAGATATCAACAGGCAGTGCAAAATACTGGACACAGTTTAGTCAGCAAGTATATTCTGAAGTCTGTATGTAAAATAAAAATGTGACGGCAATCTGATCAGAGAATGCTGAAACATTAAGAGACAGAAAATGCTAATTTAGTAGAAATGTTCTGATGATGGTGACAGGTAGCTGTGTCTAATTCACACTGACAAATATCTTAAGATGATCATTTATGGATCAGACACCCATCGTTTTGGAAAGCTCTTCCAGCTGTAGAGTGTTCAGCAAGAACAAGGCAAGTGAATCTGTTAGTCACTGATGACAGGAAATGCAAAAGAAAAAAAGATTGAAGCAATACAGGAACATCTGGAGACTATCCTGGTTCTGAAGTTAAAGCTGCACAAGCTTCAGCAGAGCTTCTAGGCTTGGCTCTTAACAGTAGGGAGCAAGTACAATACATTTGTTGCATAACTGTTAGCTGAACAGACAGTAAAGTCTTGAGACTTGGGAGAAGTGAGAGATCAATTGGGTAAGACTGGGGGAAAATCAGAGAAAATTACTACTCTAGACTCAAGCTAAAATGCTAATTAGAGACAATACAAAGTCAGGATAGAGGTAGTAGAGAATATCTAAAGAAGTAGTCTAATTTAAGATTAGTAAATTTCTTTAAGAGTTGGAAAGAATGAGTTTGCTATTACGGAGATTGTCAAACTGCTTAGGCTATATTTCAAAAGGAGTCCAAAGGGTTGTGAAAGCTTTCTTCCTGCTTATGTGGAAACCTTAGAAATTTGGGACTACAAACACATACCAGTGGGTATTGCAGGGGGAAGACACTGCAAAACAGCAAAGATAGTATCTTAAAAACAACCCACAAAAAGGAGTCAAAGGACAGTCCATCTAGGACTAATCCCATTTAATAACCATGGTCAATAATACTACAGCAAGGAAATGGTTTTCAAGTTCTGGTGGGTTATGCAGAAAACCATAAATTAGTTTTTCTCTATGCGAACAAGAACATAGTCACTGAAGGAACATTGGCTCAAAAACTACAAGATGGGGAAAGTGTAAAGAATATGACCAAAGTGAGAGAATTCTTCATAACATTTCAATGAACTACACATTGCCATTAACAACCACTCCTTCTAACTGAATCTAAGGTGAACCTGATAGTGCCTAGCAAATGCACATGAAGTCACTGTCATGGCTAATTCCAATAACACTGCTGTTCTGCAAGGCAAGAAAAAAATTACCAGCAGTCTTACCCTAGCACAGATGATTGTAACATCTCCCCCAAATTCTCTTTAACTTCTTTACTCAAAGCATAAACATACCTAAATTATAAATTTACCCAGTTATTGCATAAGGTCATGCAAAGATGTCAGATTATGAGGATCTCTAAGTCCTATCATTACCCACATGTACAAGCAGCACACAGGACATAACCTTAATGAAATGTAGCTAAGACAGAATGGGAAGCTTATAAAACTGGTGCTTGATTCCACATTTCAGTCTTTCTGCTGTTATTTAATGAAGTGAGAAAAGGAGGATAAAGGCAATAGAATGGACTCGTTTACACGCTGAATGCTCTTCTGATCTTCAAGAATGATATTCAGACTTCAAGCTATATACTTGTTTTCTTAGCTTATGACCAGAAATCCATCAAGCAGTCAAAAAAGTGGTAGAGGGGTTCATCTCTTCACTTGCAGTGTACATTAGAACTGACTACATGAATTGTCACAAAAACCCTTTATCTTGTCAGGTTGCATTTTTACACAGTTGCATTCAAGTCACAATTTCCATCATATGCAGATTGCTAGTGTTTTATTGCTCATACACACATAGTTTCAACCACACTCCTAGAGAAAACTCAACAAGTTATCATCAAAGTATAAAAAATAAGAAAGAAACTTCAGGGACCAGCAGGCTTCAGGAAAACCTCAGAGCACAGTGTCTAGCCACTTACTGTGAACTCACAGTGGCACTTAGCAGTGACCTTTTGCAACGTCTTTAGGTCAAGTGTAACAAAGATAAAAAGCTCTGAACGTTTACTTAAGTGCTGTGCAAGGGCTCACTGCTGCAAAGTCTTGCATAGGCAGGCTTATGTGAGTAGATCTTTTAAGTTCAGTGGGAAGTGCTCACATGCATCAAGATACTTATGTTTAAATCTTTGCAGGAACAGACCCTTAAATATTGAAGAAGGTTATGGTCTGTTTGTTTAAATAACACTTTTCTGAATCTGAAGAGTTGTTTTTCTTACCTGAAGTCTAGTATTCATTTCCAAGAAGTAGAAATTCTTACTGGAGTCTACAAGGAATTCTACTGTTCCAGCAGAGGAATACTTTACTGCTTTGGCAAGAGCTACTGCTTGTTCTCCCATTGCTCTTCGAGTTTCAGGGTCTAGAAAAGTGCTACAAGATAGAAACAATTACTTTTTTAGTTAAAAAATTAGTATTCTATCATTTACTTTTCTGTTTAAACTATGGTCAAAAGAGGACAGCACCATTATTAAAGTTATGAAAACATGTCAAGACTGTCAAATGTATGTCTTTACACTTGTATTGCCCCTAAGTAGATACACTGCATGCTTTACAATTACTGCTAACGTACAGGAAATTCAGGATTAATAACCATAGTCTCTAAAATATAAAATAACACAAAACTCTTGAAACAGTGAGATCTAAAATAATGCAAATTAAATTTAAAAAGGACATATAAACCAATTCAATCTTAGAAGACATACTTATTATCCATGTTAATTGCAATACATTCTTTGCCACGAATCTTGGACACACTCAAGGGCATCCAAAGAGCAGCTCAGATCCACTGTGAACACTGCCCAAATGCCAAGGTCTCTCATTTTAGGAAAGCACTCTACAACTTCCACTGAGCCAGTGAATCAAAAGACTCTGGAAGTAACACATTTTGCTTGTTACTCTCATCTATACCATAAATTCAGATTTGGATTAACCTATGCAGATTAATTATATATATTTCTGTGGTATTCCACCAAAGCATTGAAACCAGTTGCACCTGAATCTGATACATTGGTTTTTCAATGAAAGAACATGTAGTTATTCATCTTGTAAATACACTTATTACTTTTATTTCTGTTTTGACTTGCATTTTGCACATAACTCAGCTATCGTTTTAAAATTACTTTTGCAAGGGAATAGACAGTCACTTTACCTTTAAGTTACTCTTTAAAACAAAAACACCAAGAGTTACAGTCTTGAGATGGTTTCATGTCTTGTTACATGTCTTGAGATGGTTTCAACAGTGGCCCCTAATTCTGCAGAGGAGCAATTAGGGGCCCTCACCTATCTAAAGTGGCCTCAAAGCCAGTGAAGCTCCATGTGGAGCCCCAGACTGCACTCAGAAGTCAGTGCTGGGTCAGGACTTACCTTTCAGCACTTATTGTGGTGTTTTCCACTGAGACCTGAACTCGCAGAACAGCTAGAGACTTCTGCCACAACAAACCATATTTGACATGACACAAGAAGTGAGCAAATATTTAGGCAAAGCAGGAGACAGTGGAATGATTTTCTTTACTGTGAAAGAGCTACTTCACATCTCTGTCCTTCCAGTGCCCACACAGGCAGATTCTGATGGACCATAAGGCAGCCATTTTCAGAATTTAGGAAAAAATTTCTTTCTTGGCAAACAATGGGACCAACAGGAAAAGAAATTCAAGTCTTTTTCAAGAAAGCTGTATAAGATGCTACATCAGATGAAAGGGAAGACCAGAAGACACAAAAATTGTGTCATAGTTCTAAGAACAGGCACTGTAAAATAGTTTCATAACACTTCTTATTTTGATTCAGTAAAATACATTACATGAAATCAACATTCCATAGTTCAGTAATTTTTGCAGAGCTTTGATCATGAAAGGTCAATGAGTGGCTTACGAAAAACAAAATGCTCTCAATATCAGCTTCATACTCTATTTCTAGAATAACCATTATTACTTCTCATATAGATGAAAGAGTTACTCCCCTTCATTACTGTGTTGTCTTCCCTGTACTTTTTAAATGTAGTTCTGAGATCTCATTGTTCACCTCCTCTAGTAGCCAGAGCATGGAAAACAAGTGTCCCAGTGCTAAACTTCACACTCTGAAGTGACTGGATCATCCCTACCATTGGTTAGGTTAATTAACCAAAGATTTCATATTCCCCTTACTGCTTTACCTTTCTAATACATCGTTTCTCCCTTTTTTAACTACGCATCTTTTATAAACAAGAAAACTCTTCTCCAGTCTAATTAGGCATCACTTGAAAGCTAACTTCAAGTCTTTTTCTCACACATACACCTGTTTTTCTTTACACCAAACAGCTCCTATGGCAGCACAAAAGGTACCATAAAAAATTTTAAAGTATTCACAAAGTAAAAGCATCAAAAAGAAAACATAAATCAGACCTGACACTTTATCCATAAGACCCTCATCAAGTTATTGTAAAGGTTATCAAAGGGAATACAACTGGTTTGTCACTTTGTTTCTACAGCCAGGGAAATGATCCACATGGGAAGATGTTACCTCTCCACTTCTAGGACATCAGATAAGGGTTCCCAAAATACCCCTATCACCTTCACTCAGACAAAGTTGAGATTTTGAAAAATACAGTTATACCATCAGTGGAAATGTACTGCTCAGGTTGGACAAAAAAATAAATTATCAGTAACACATGCCCTTCATCGGAAGATTCCACCACACCGGGGTGGTGAACCTCAAATTCTAAATGTCAAGGTCAGCTTCCCTGCTCCAAGCATATTACTTTTTTTAAAAAATTGCTTATCTACACAAAACATTATCCTTTGAGATATTCACTATGTACTACCAGACCATGGGCATAAATAGGCTGAAGGATTTGAGTACACAGTTACGCTGCCACATCTGAATGGCACCCACCTATGAATCACAAGCAGTCACAAACAGAACAGGCTCACGTCACTCTTAACCCAAAATCCTTCAAGGATGTCTAGACAGTGAAAGGAAATGTAGAGTCTGACACACATATGCAGAACAGCTCTAAGGAGAACCTGCAGATAGAGTCTAATTCAATAATGCACCTTTCTTCTAAGTTCCTGCCTATATACATTCATTCAAATTGTCAGTGCCTCTGAACAGATTCCTTCACACAAGTGGTGAGGCAAATTTGCAATGCTTTAAGAAGCTTCTAACAGGTTCAGAAATTGTTAGATAGGATACATGTGCTCACCAAAGTAAAGTTTTAGAGCACTCCTCTGAGTTACTACTCCAGTTATTGAACAGGATGTCAGTTAATACATTTGCACATTTAATTTTGATAAACCCAAAGGATCCATGGCTTTTCTGATAAACCTATAGGTCTTGTTTCTCCACATGGGAACAATCTCTTATTATCCAGTCCAGTAGACAGGAAAATATAACCACACCTTTGTATTTTTCCTTGCCAAAATACAGTGTCTCATGGCAACTCCCTGTGAAAATGAACAGAGAAGAGCTTGGGCAATTGCGGAACAAAAACCTCAACTAAGGAACTACACTAAGACTATTAAATGTCACTCATGTCACTCATCTCTTTAAATGTTAGCCTCTGAAATGAAAAGACAACAGCACGTCCAAAAACATGTAAAAGTAGAAAGAGATAAACTTATGGTACATCACAGGAAGCTTTGTGCATCACTAACTTTGCTGAGCACAAACTAAAAAACTAGAGATGATTGGATGTATTTTATTGTCTGTGGTTCCCAAAACAGAGGGAACAACAACTCACATGTGAAACTCACTATATGAAAAGGGTTCAAGCAAAGTTTTTGGTCACCTATTTGAATCTGGGGGATTGACCACCATGAACACCAGGGGTCCCTTGAATATTGTAACCTCAGTGTGTAAGCTAAATGGGTTTCTCTCCTCAAAACAGAGAGGGAGTTTGGTTAGTTTTTTTTAACAGAAGTCTAAACTTCTGTTTTAAGAAAACTAGAGCTACAAACACAAAATGATCCCACATAGCTAAGTTCAGCAGTTGCAGACGTAACTTTAAGAAAATCATAGGTTACTCTCCAAGCCAAAAGGCCCTCAGTCTGTTAACTTAGACACTTAGGAAAATGCCATCATAATAGAGTAAATAAAAAAATGTACAAGACGAGGCCCATGTCAAAAGCCCTAAATTGTCCAAAAGACAAAAAATAGCCATTTTAGCTTATAACATCCCTATCTCCCAGGCCTCATGAAAGAAAATAAAAAGGTTTGACCTATCCCAGAGTTCTTAACAGCAGCTACCATTTAAAACAGAAGAAAAGAGGACAGTCTATTTCCTACATCCAGCCATACCAGAAGAGGTGTGTCTGGGAGTCCTCAAGATATCAAACTGAAACAGCATTTACAATAAGGGTTAATTTGAGGCCTTAGGGTCTCTCTGGTGTCTCACTGAAGTTAGTGCCCTGCTTATCTTTGAGAATTAATGGATTCTACAGCCAAGTGCAAGTGGCTGTAAGGCAGGTAACGCTTCCAAAGAAGTCTGGCAGAGTCTAAAACATTCAACAACAAAAAGGAAGAAAGGTTTTCATGCCAAATTTTGGAAGTTATTGACTTGCCCACACTCTAGTAGGGTCATAGGAAGGGATGAGAAAACTTAATGGCAACTCCAACACAGAAGCCCAAGAAAGTTAAAAGATTGGTATTTCTGATAAAAGAAAACATTCTGGTCACAGCTGGCTAGTGAGAGAAAGACATATCATGCCACTTGAATTGACCACAGGCAAGGAGAAGGAGCAGGCAGGAATAACAGGCATTGCCTTACATATATTCATGAGGCAGAAGATACTACTCATTTAAGTGCTTAGGTACACATACATGCACATGTGTATTATATCAGGACCTGAAATATGCACTTTCCACAACAACACAGGAAGACCTTTAGGCATAAACAGCATAAGGTTCCAAGAAATTCACAAGAACTAGCAGGAAGCGTTTATAAGTGGATTTGTATCTTCAGATTCAAACTTTGTTCTTTTATTTAAAATACAGGCCAAACAGTGGCAGTCCTGGAATTATGATTCAACATTAACTAATAAGGAACCTCTAAGGAAATGTCATTTGGGTGATGTGCTTTTCCTTACATCCCAAATTGTTGCATCACATAGTTTTGTGCTATAAAAAAAATATCGCAAACCCATCCCAGCTGGTGAACATATTACATTGGTAATTCCCACAGGCAGTGAAATACCTGTGTCTGTCTTTCTGAAATCAGAAATTCTTGCTGCCCTCTTTACACATGTATTCTGTTGACTGCCATGCAACAGAAAATACAACAAGGCCATATCTTGCATAGCAGCAAAGAATTCAGCTTCACATTAAACCAGTAAGATTAAAACAATTTTGCACTTTTGCATCTAGATCTCTAGTTCACTACCATGAATGATACTAAAAGCGCTGCAGAATATTTTGTACTTCATATTCCAATTAAAATGGAAATATACAGTATTATGTGGCCTCTACACGATTATTCTAACAGTCAAGTACCTGTATCCATGGTAAAAACACTTATTTCATATTTTACTTGACTTTTATATCCAAAGGGAAATATCAGAGGGAAATACCACATATATACACAAAACCATACCACATACATTGGATTGGTGAGATCCACATCCATTCTATAAAAGATAATTTTAAAAATTAACTACACAATACTAGTTTCCTTACAGAAAGACACTGTAAAGCAAAATCAAAGCACCCTCAAGAACAACATCAAAATTACACTACAGTCAAATGACTGTAACAAACATTTGTTTTCTTTGTGCTTTTTAATAGAATAAAATTTTCTTGCATTTGTAAAATAAATAAAACCAGCAGGCTTCCAAAAGTGCTTTCAGTTATTGCATCAGGAATCCAGTGTACACACCTTGGTGCTTCCTCCACAACCTTCTGGTTTCTCCTCTGAATAGAGCATTCTCTTTCATTCAACCACAAGGCATTGCCATGTTTATCTGCCAAAACCTGAAACAATAATACATTGCTATTAACAAACAGATGTAAGCATATGGTCTTTTGACATAATACTGTTATGCAGCGTTTGGTGGTTTTTTCCCATCTAAAAATAAAGCTTGGGAAAAAAAAATCTCATGTAGGAAATTAATTGTATATGAAATACTAATTGAACATTCCTTCAAATTCTGAGAACTACTCTAAAGCCTCTATGTAGTGTCTGTCCCTAGCAAAACATCCTCTCTCCAAGATTTGATTTCTGAATATTAGGGATCTTCTTACAAAAGGCTGAAATAAAACTACATTTTCAAGCATTTTAAATTGCACTGCATTACAAAATTACACAAAAGCAAAATTTTGCATCAACAAAAAAAATCTCAAAGAATGCCAAATTTGATCCTGAATTACACAAAAAGGCTTTCAGAAAAAATGTCTAATGGAGCTTTCTTAGTAGGCAAACCACAGTGCCCTGTCTTTAATGAAGAAAAAAAATTCAGAAACTTTGTTATCCTTCATTAAGGAGAATAAAATTTGCACCTCCCTCAGTACTTTCAAAGGAAATAAAAGCACTAGTTTTAAGGAATTTTTTAAAAATCAGTAACTACAGTTCTTGGCTGCAGCTTCAGTTCATGGAATAGATAACAAAATCAAGTATCTAGATCCAGCTACAGAAATTACATGCTAGAAAAAAGCCCATAAGTTGAGCATAGCAAAACTCTTAATTGATTCTTCAACTGTAAACTAGAGGTGAGAGTAAGAAAGGGAACTCTGTCCCTTTATGAAATTGATGGTATGATGCAGCCATTTCCAATACCAAATACTAGATTTGAAGATTCAAGTAGACTTCTTCCCATCTTATGATGATAACTCTACACTTATTCTTAGAACAGTTTCTTTTAATACAGACCACACCTGCTCCCTTTCTTCCTTATAAAATTTTTCTTCTAACCCATTTTTTTTCCATCTATCTTCCTGCTCTGATCTGCGGGAACCCATGCCAATATTCATGCTTCATTCTTTAATAGCTCAGTCCTACACTGAAAACCAACAAGATAACACAAGGAGACAATCTTCCTCAAACTGTGTGAACTCAACCATATCTACTCACATTTGTGACAACGAGCCTGTATTATTTATTATTCCTTTTAGCACCACAGAGCAAGTATGGCACTAGGCAAGATGAATTCCTGCATCTATGACACCAATGATTGCTAAGGCGTGAAAAATCTGGGTAGATGTGACTGAAAACGAGGCAGTGAACTCATAAAGACAATTTATGTGCACTGTGCAGCCTCAGATCCAAGGTGCTCTGCGCCCCATAAAATCAGATGTTTTCCCTCCTAAAAAATTCTGTTGTGCTCCCACAAATTTATGGAGCTTTCTAGTAGAAAAAGGGGTCTAGAAGACTGACAATTTTAGGATTTTCTAAACTACAGCATCTCCCAGAATCCTCCTTCCTGTCCAGGGAGAGGTTTAGCAGCAGCAGTAGCACCAGGATGCTCAAGCCAACTGCTAGATTCCCTAGCTGGAGCAAGGGGCAAAAAACCAGGTACTTCCTACCTAAGTGCTCACCCATCCAATCCAGAATTCGTAGTGGACCTCTACAAATTCATGGGGCTCTACAAGAAATCATTTGTAAGGTCCAAAAATCTTTGGACTAATTTTTTAATGGGCATTATTTTAGTATTAAAGCAGTATATCTAGAGCATATCATGGTACTTGATGGAAAAAATCACTGTCCTGTAAGCAGCATGATCCCTTGTGAGCACTTCTGCTTCATTGTTAGAAAGCCTACAACTTTCCACAAAAAAAAAAAAAAAAAAAAAAAAAAAAAAAAAGGAACTTTACAATAAAAATTGGTCATTGTGCTGCTCTCTTCTCTCTCTCTGTATTTTTCAGAAGAGGATAATACATTTTTCCAATCCAAGCGGTAACTCTTTTCCACTTCAGGACTTGTCTCATATCCTACTAAATTTCACAACCTGGATCTTAAAAGAAATGTTTCTCTATTATTAGGTAATGGAAAAAAGAGACATGGATGAACATCTACTATGAGAAAGTAATTACAAATAGAATAAGCCAGCAGCATTAGGCTTTCTTTTTATTCTGTGTCCACTGTTTCCAGTAAAAGAAACTAACCATAAAACAATTGTATTTCAGAAGATATTCGCAGCACTCCAAAATACTGATCTCTGAGACGTTGTGAGATTCCATTAAAAATGTATGTCCCAGCTACAGCTTTTGTTTCTATTATCTAAACATTCATAACAGCAAGTGTCTCATTTTGGAGGATTAGATGATTATGACATTAGTACATGCTATGCACATCTACATGCATTTGCAATAATAAAAATAATTAATTATGATGTAGTGGAATCCCTCCTGCATGATTCAGCTAAATTCTGCTTCCAGTTGTAGGACTGTTCACTTTCTCTTACTTTAAACTTTTTATCAGATACTTCAGGAGAACAAGACTTCAAATCAGTTCAAGCATAAAGTGTATTTGGACTCTATTTTCCTGTTAATTGTTTTAGTCTTTTCTCATGTTTTACAAAGTGATTGTTTTATAGCTAGACACAGGAAACTTCTTACTTAACAATTTTAAGTACCAGTACTTTGGAGAAATATAAGAAAGCTAAAAAAAGTTCTATTTAAAAGTTACTGCTAAATTAATAAATATTTGGCATCTGGTCTCAAATTGTTTGTATATTCAGCAGTTTGAAAATGAACCAAGGTCAACGTCCTAAAGCTGATTAGAACACGAAGTTAAAATTATATGCTATGATATTGTTAAAAGGTACCATCAAAGTGTTTGTATAAGGAAAAAAACATTTACTGTATACCCATTATACATAAAACTATAAATTATTAATAGCAAAGCCATTGTGATGAACTTATTCAACCACTCCTAAATACAGTAGTACTTAATTTTTTGGGCTAGCCAAAAAACCAATCTCATCTGACTTTTATCAATGAAGAAGAATCAGTAGCAACCTGCTGAATCTCCCAAATTTGCAAGTACTGAAAGAAATCTTTAAGGTGTACTGATCTGCACAGACAAAAAGAAAAAAAAGACATATGTAGCCAAAAATTATTAGCCATAGCAAGAGAATACAGAAAGATGCTCTAGCAATCTGACCTCTTTGAACTCTAAGATCAATGCTGAAATCAAGTTCACTGTGTGCCTTTCCATGACTTTTTAATTGAGTATAAAGTTTCAATTTCACACTTTTTCATTTTGCTGTTTGACTGTTTACAGACCATTTATTCATTTCACTCTTCCTTCTCCCTTCTACTCCTTTCTGCTGAGACGACACCAGGAGCACAAGATCCAGCTCCGAAGTCCTCAGTACAAGAAAGACAGCTTTTCAGTACTTAAGAGGAGGGCTGATAAAGATGGAGACAAACATTTTAGCAGGGCCTATAGTGACAGGAAAAGGGGTAATGGCTTTAAACTACAAAATAATAGATTTAGACTAGATATAAGGGAGAAATCTTTCATTATGGGAGTGGTGGAACAACACATTGTCCAGAGAAGTGATGGATGCCCCATCCCCAGAAACATTCAAGATCAAGTTGGACAGGGCCCCGGGCAGCCTGATCTGATGTCCATGTTGACAGATGTCCAACCTGACAGATGTCCATGCTCATTGCAGGGGGTTGGACTAGATGGCCTTTCAAGGATCCTACCAACCCAAACCATTCCAAGATTCTATGATCTGCAAGTTAGCCCCATAGGAAGCATCAAGCTGTGAGCACACATCGGCAGAGTGAAAAATGCTAAGTATTTCTCTCTTAGAAATCATTTTACACTATCAAGTTTACTGTTGTTGTTTCACTCAGTTATTGAGCTACTTCAGGCTCTCACTACTAAAAAAAAAACCACCATGTGCCACAACACATGGTGCGTTTTTTGTGCATTTCTTTTTGCACAAGAAGAAATAAAATTTCTGTGTAAAAAATGAAATCTCTGTTGAGGAAATGAAGCTACTCTGTATATTTCTTATCAGGAAATACCTCAAGGCTATTGACAAACACAATTCGGCTACCTACATAAGATCAAATATCACAAATTTTGAAATCATAACTTTGTGAACAGGTGCCTAAAAGAAACAACTTTTGTTCTGCATCAGGAGACCTGACTGGATTCTAAATCAAATAAATTACAGAAATGAAAATTATGCAGAAGTTAAAGAGAATACACCTGATTTTTGAACCACAAAATGCCCAAAATAGGACACAAATCATCTTGAATTCCCAAGCAGAATTAGCTACTTCAGAACAGAATGCCAAAATACTGACAAAACCACATAGACCTTGCAACCAATCATTGGCATGGCAATTCTTGAAACCTTACATCCTCTGCTACACTCAAGAATTCCAACAGGATCCAGAGTTCAAACCTCCAGCCTTCAGGACAGATGCCTACATTTTTTTCTCCCGCAACAAACTGAGTACAGTTCACAGTCTTCCTGCTAAAGAAAGGCTAGGGAATAAAAACAGGAAGGCTGTATTATACATGATAGCCATGTAGTTTGAGCAATGACCCAAGACACCGGAAAACACAAGACTCTAGGCCTTTTTTAGTGGAGTGTTTGAAACATTTTGAACTTTGATTTATGAGTTCAAACCGCATTAAACAAATACACAATAATAGTAGCAATAATAAGAATAGTACAAACCTGGATTTCTATGTGACGAGGGTTATCAATGAACTTTTCGATCAGTAAGCGATCATCACCAAAACTTGAAGCAGCTTCTTGAGATGAAAACCTAAAACCTTCCCTTAAATAATGAAAACAAAAAGAATAACCTGTATTTAAGAAATCCTGAAGCATATAAGAAAGAACACTTACCAATTTCACAAAACAGTCAATCTTCACTAATTAACACACACATCTGAAAACCAAGTTATACCATTTGCAGTTGATTCTGCATTTAATCCCTTTTTTCATGTTTTTTTTTACACAGTCAAAAAAAAAAATCCCAACCAACCACAAATCAAACCAAAACATTCTCAAAGCACAAAAAAATTCAGTGTGTTTAAAAAGCCTGAATAATTACTACAATTATGCATTCATTTTCTTCTGCAAATCGAATAAAGTAATTGAATTTTAAGACCCAGTGATTACCAAGTACTTGCCATGCAGAACTAAAGGTGAAGCACACCATTACTTACAGCACACAGCCCTTAATACTCAAGAACAGCAGAGGCTGGTTGATTCTGCATTAAATAACTGCAAATATTACAGTCATTGCAAATTCCACCACTGAACACAACCTAAAGATGCAATAGTTGACCTCACAGAACACACCAGCTGTACTAGTAGTTTTTCCCTGCCTCAAAGTATGAGTGTTATACAGAGCACTCTGTATGCTTCCCACCGTTTCTTCTCTTAGATATGTAGTTAAATAAAAGTTTGCAAGATACTTTATTCACTAACTTTTTTTTTTTCTAAAGCAGAAAGAATATTCCTTGGGTCATAAGCTCTGACAAACAAGTTCATTAACAGCTTTCTCAGGGTGAGACAGAGCATAATGCAGGGACCCAAAGGCTTCACTGAAATTTTCTACAGGCTCTGTAAGTCACACATTAGCGCCATTCATGTTGATACATATGGAAAGCTTGGCCAAGTTTCGGTGTGACTGACCACTGAAACAGCTTCCCTGACATTTGTGTCCAGAATAAGAACTACAGTACAACTGAGTTGAAATTTTCATGGTTTCCATGTCTTGGATGTAGTTAACCCAGACCAGCAGATTTACAAGATAGGTAAATTCACAGTAGAGAAATGTGTATATTTTAAAGTATATCTTCGCATTTTTTCAACATTGTGGGATAATACATGTTGCAATTTTGAGAGATTATACCTAATGTACAACTTTCCTAAATTAATACTTAACTTCAATATATTTAATTACCTAGTAAAGATAAAAGAGACATCAAAATTAGTGATTCTGATGTGTCCAAAAATAAAACAAAGTGCTGTAACAAAGAGCCATACATAGTGTTTCTTACTGAAACTGATTTACAGCTATTTTAACTCCTGTATCAAAGGCTCTGTTTTGTTTTGTAAACATTTTTGTGTCACATAATTTTATGCATAATTATTCACAATTGACTTTTTCTTTCACTGAAGGGAAAGTGCTAATTAAAAATCTAAACTGCAATACTTGTCAAAAAAAGACAGGGGCCTGATCATCTCATCCATACATCTGTAAATCTTTTTAAATTATATATAATAGGAATGACTATCTCAGATATTCTGACCTTGTTTTCTCTTACAACACTGTGCAGTTCAATTGGCCAGTGACAAAAATTACTTCCAAATAGATGTGAGGGAAAAAAATGAAAATAAATAAGAAGCAGAGCAGGCTTTTTAGGAAGGTTATGTAATCTCGGTGCAAAATTCAATCAGGCAAAGCTCTAAGCAATCAATTTAAACTGAGAGCTGATGCTATTCAGAGGATGAAGCTGAATGAGATGCTGTCTCTAGATCCCTTCAAACATGCACAGAGAGGAAAAACAGGATCTCTCTAAGGTTCACCTGTTTCCCTACAGTATATTCACTCTCACTCAAGTTGAAGTTGTACAAAAGCATTACTGATGTTGCCACAAGCCTTCCTGGGGTAGTCTGAAGTGAAACAGCCATGCCAACTTCCTGCCTCCAGCTCTGAGATCAGCAGTGCTGCTTTAATTAAAACAATTTTCTTTTGAGGCAGTCAGACACCAACAAAAGACTGTTCATTATGTAAAATTTCAGTTTTCAGAATCAAGAAATAGTAAAAGAACATGTTTTTCTTGTCGAGGCCAACATTAGAAGATCCATCCAGTTAAAAAGTAAATGTTTGATAGCCATTAGGATAGCAGAAATCCTCTAAAACCCTGAGAAGTTAAGCAGCCAATAGACACTCAAATGTTGACTTCATGCAGAACCAATATAGATTGCTTCAGCTTAACTCCAAATTTTTAAAAAATCAACTAAAATTATCTAGTCACAGCATTTACATATGTTTACACATGTAGATGTAATGAATATGCAAATATGGTTGGTGGTTTTTTTGTTGTTGTTTAGGAAACACTGTTCTTTACTCATCCAATAGATTCCTTCCCCTTACCTGAACAGCACATACCTGTGCAAGACAGACCAAAAATGTCAAGCCCATACACTCCTGTTTTTGCACAGTACTTTGAAAGGCCAAATGCAATGCTTTGGAAAGATAATAAACTTAATGCACAGGCTTGTAACAGGTAATGCTATTGAGTTTTTAAAGCCTTGTTCTCTTGTACTGCACACTTCATATATCCTTTGCTTTAAGAGGTGGAGGATTCAGAAGGATTTTGCTACTTATTATTCCACATTAACTTCTTCCAGTCCCATTGCTCATTTCAAGCACAAAGCCACAGAAGAGAAAATTATAAGAGGTTCTTGGAATCTGAGACCAGATGTTTTATTTCCATTCATAAAATTGGAATAAGCACCAAGAAAGAATTTCAGAAACAGGACAATTTACATTTTCCTATTATTATGTAAAAAAACAAAATCATCTCTCTAAATATGTGTTGCTGGAAGCTGCCTTGGTAAAAACTTTCAAAACAGATACCCATTAAGCATGCAGAACTTCAATATCTAGGAAGAATTACAGAAGGTGAGACAATAGGGGGGAATTACTAACATAAAGCTCAAAATTTTTCAAAGGTAACTCTTAAAAAAATAATTTAGTACACATTTCCAACTTCAAGTGTAGCATGTCTGCAGCTGAAGCTACTAGCTAAAGAAACTAATTTCTTGCAAATCCACAGAGCTTACGACATGGGCCAATAGCGCCTGTATGATGACCTCTGACACTCAACCTACAAGCAAGTAAGTGCCTTTACATGTAAAGATCCATCACAAGCTCTGCCAGAAAATTTCAATCTGTTCTTTGGAAAAGACAGAGTCCTGAATTTAATTCCTTTTCAGAGCTGCCAGGCCACCATTTGGAGCCATGAAGCCTAAAGATTTAATTAGATGATCAATTGTTATGAGCATACTGGAAGCAAGAAGCCTTCAGTTTCTCCACAGAGGGAATGATACAGATGAGGAGCAGATAGACACATGCCCTGTACTGCACCATGAACTTCACATTGCCTGTATCTGGAAAGCACTTTTGGATCAGGTTCACTGGAGTGTAAACACAGAGGCTCTTAATATACAAAACCAGAGCTGGGGTGATCAATGACTATGTTAAAAATATTTTTAGATACAGACCGCAGCAGAACTTTCTCAGGCTGCAAGAAAATCTACCAACCTGAACAAAAGATAAGCTGCTTTTCAGAAATCTGCCCTTCATTTTCCATATAATTTCAAGTGGGCATCTATTAGGTCAAAAAATTATAAATTTCTAAATTATACTTCTGCTAAATTATACTTTTCCAAACCAAGAAAACTTGTTAGGGATTACATTAGAGTGAACATCAGTCTATTTTAATTTCAGTGGGTCAGTGGCATGAAATGCACACAAAATTCAACTTGACCAAAATTTGAAAAAAAGCAATAGAAGTGAGAATTGGGAGGGACTCAGATCTTAAAAAATATAACAGCAGCCCTACCCAGAGAGGGGGTCAACACTGAAGCCTTCTGCAGTGAAGGGCATGTGAACAGCTATTTCAAAAAACAAATTGTAACACTGACAAAACTGTACTAGGATTTAAGAAATACTATCAGAAAATTAATATCAGAAATCTTAGCTATTAGCTGGAATAACATAATAATTACAGAGGACCTAAAACACTTGTCATTACTTGGCATATTTAAGGGATGTGAAAGATGAAGCTCTAAGTTACCACAGAGAATAATTCTGTTACAGTAGCAATTAAGTTCCTCAGATCAGTCTTTTTCCCTTCCAGTGGCTATTTCTACGTTATGCCACATATTCATTTAAGGCTCCTTATTGTACACATAGCCAGTTGAAACAAGAAAGGTTTTCAACAAGCCTGAAAACTCAAAATATGTTTCAAACAAGAAGATTCTTCACCCAGAAGGTGGTTGGGCATTAGCTGTGGTTTCCATAACTACAGCCTTTCTCCAAAATAAGTTAGCAATCATGATTTTAGATCCACTTTTACTTTAAAACAGTTACTTTAATCAAGCTCCTTTGCTCCTTTTTGAACTAAACAAGAAATGAACACCTTCCTTTCAAGTCCAACAGATAAACTGCTGCCTGCACAAGATCAAGGCAGTAATTTTGGATTCTAAAGCAGTAGCAACAAAGTATCCTTTTAAGAAATAAGATTATTCTAGATCTTCATTCTAATGCACAAAATATTATTTTCCTATTTAGATTTTAATTCAAATGGACTACACAGAGCATGGTACAAATAAACCCACCATGTTTTCTTTAAATCTAAACTCTAACTACCAGACACTCATTATTCTTTCATCCAATTTTTAGGTTTTGACAAAAATTTTATAGGGGACAGAAAAATGACAAGGGAAGTCTTGCAGATGGCTAAATGAAACTAATGAAAATTTCAGTTGTATTTTGAGTTTACTCCAGCACATGGGCTTCTCCCTCCATGCAGAAAGGAAAACATTCAGGTTATTTTGGATGAAACAGGCTTCTCATTACAAGTTTAGAAAAATCAGAAAATATTTTTTCTATAAGATCAGCAGCACATGGAGTTGTAATCAGGCTCTCTCACTGCCAGAACATAAGCAAAGAATGGATTGTAAAATTCTAAGTCAATAACAAAACATCATGCAATGTTCAGGATTCAGACAACAAAAAAGAGACATAAAAACATCTGTGTTGAAACACGTGTTGTTTCAAAACAGACAAAAGTACAATAGCTTGCTGATACAAATGCTTTAAACACAGAAGTATGCAATTTATTACAGCACATTCTGGTAACACCATATGTGTTCCCACGTATGAATTATCAGTCTCATCAACTTTAACAGAACTAACGGCATACATTAGTGTTTGTGAATCACGGCCAATAAATATTCTACCTAACACAGAGAATTAATAAATCAGCATTCTGAAAGGCATACAGTAAAATGTTATTTACAGTCTAACATTGGACTAACAGCAGTTGCAAATGTTGGTTTTTTACCTAAATTAATGGACAATGTTTTGTACTATTTATGCAATAATTAATTAGAAATAGGCACTTGCAAACTTCCAAAGTATATTTCTCACTATGCTAAAGGGAGAAAACCAAATAATATCCAATTTCTCTGTCTAACATTTCCTATCTGCTCAACTGTCAGCTTACAATGGCTTAATGGGACTTCAGAAACTGAAGCATTCATCAAGGCAAGCTTCTGGACAGCATCTCACCTGGTCTCTTCATCATCCCAAGCGATTCTCATGCCTTTCCCACCACCACCTGCTGAGGCCTTGATCATGACAGGGTAGCCTAACAGCGGGGAACAATTAGACAGAAGTTCAAACTTTGTTCAGTTGGTCAGAGGAACATGACAACTGACCACATGTCCAATAAACCCAGTAGACAATGACTTCGTTTATTAAAACACTTTGTTTGCAGGGAGAACAGAGGAGAATTTTTTCTTTTCAAAACTTAGCTGTCAGTGCAGTAATTTCTACAGCCAAGAAAGGCTGTCTTCTCCAATTCATTTATACCAAAAAACCACTGAATTAATTATTCCCAAATAATGAAGTGATTTATGAATAAGGTATTTGACCTTTTTAAGCTTACATTTCTTTAGGAAGAATTTTTTTCCTTTGTTGCTGCTTAAATAATATTTTTATAATTAAAACCAAAAATTAGTAGATCTTCATAAATTAAGTCTAAAGATTGAGTAAACAAATATGCATCATATCAACACTTCTAGTGCAGTACATGTTAAATAACAGAGCAGCTCGAGAGATGTACTGCTTAGATATTATGTAATAGTATCAGAACACAGATTACTTTTATTTGCAATTACAATTGTTCACAATTCCCAAACTGACATGTATTTAAAAAAAAAAAAAAAAAGAAAACCCAAGGAGTATAAATCTGTCAGCATTGTACATATCCTCGTAGAGCATGATACTGTAATATGGATATCAGGCAGGATCTTCCTTTTCTGGAAGCTAGAAAATTACAGTACCAAAGTACACAGTTTAAATGCAGATTTAGTAAGGACTGTTTATCTTTTAATACAAATCATTTAATTCAAAGGAACTTCCTGAAACAATTCCATCATACCAGAGAACTCTACATGAACATGGAGAAAACTAAAAATCAAGGACCTGATTAAAAGGCTTTTGACATTTCTAGGATAGCAGAAAATTCTTAATGCCTTTGGTCTCCAGAATGTTTAATGAAAATTACAACATTAGGCAAATATGAGACCAGCTGATATTGTCTGCCAAGAAGCAGCATCTATTAGTCCTTGAGAACTGAAGATATATTCTATAAAAAGCTTTGATATGGGGACAGAAAGAGACATTTGAATATGGTTCCTAGAAGTGGTCCACCTCCTCCTCATAGTGATCTAACTGAAAGGAGGTTCAAGAGAAGAAAATTAAAACCAGCAAAATCTGGAAAACCTTTGTTTTCCTAAAAATTCTGAAATGGACACCAAAAAAAAAAAAAGGCATGAGGCAAGCATAAGAAACAGTAGTGTTGATTGGAAGGCAGAAAAGCAGCAATAGTACACAAGAACATTAAATTAACAAAGAAACAGGAAAAAAAAATCAATAAAATAGTTTCCAATTTAACACATTATTAGACTGTGAAACCCCAGGCTGTAAAGCATTCATGTGGCTGAAAGCTGTAGAGGTCATAGTTAAGCATATGTAGAGCACAAACCAAGCTCCTATAGGCATGGACTACCAAAAGGCTACAAATCTCCATGCCTTGGAGTCTAAAGCAGTCTCTTGTTACAACATACAAGGTTAAAACCACACAGAGACATGCAAATAACCGTTCTAGAGTCTCTCTTAGATTTTCTTATGAAATACTCAATACTACCCATAGAAGGATACAGAATAAGCCACAGAGTAACAAAGACCCTGATCCAGGCCTCTACAATCCCAGAGATTATAGAGTAAAGTCAAAATAATTATAGATTACATGCAGCAACAGTGAAGTTCAGGAAATTTTCATGAAATGCACTATATGCAACACCTAGACATTTTATTGATGCTGTAGATCCATCTCCAGATCCCTGGCAGCTGCCAGGCTCCTACACAAATCACTGAATATCTTGAAATAAAGCTAAAAGTACATCTTGTATAACTTCCATGCAAGAAATTAAATTTTGCTGGATAACGCCAGTGAATCTCCGACAATACTATCACCATCTGGAGGCCCTGTCCAACCCAAAAAGCTGCAGGAGTTAAATTTTAAAACAAGCATTGTTTTAAGCCTTATTATGGCAAATGCACTAAGGCAATTTCCATCACTTAATCTATGTTATTCAGTGTTACATATACTTGAAAAAATCATCATTAATTATGCTACCAATTTCAGTCTAACAATATCAGTCTCTTGAATGGTTTGCTGATTTTAATTCTGTAAGCAGAATCTAGTCCTAATTTACTGTTCTTTAGCTTCCAAAGCAAAACAGGCATATTGAAAATGAGCCTTGTTAAGTCTTTGTATGCTTCAAAATGTAATTCATCTATCACAACTCACGTAGTTAAATTATCAGAGAGTATACATGGGTCACTGGTATCATTCACCAAGTGTAGCACCACTTTGCTTCCACTCCCTCCCACCTTTTATATACAGTGATTATATGTCAGCCATGCTTGTAGGCAAGGCAGTTAAAGACTCCCAAGAGCCACTATGTAAGTAAAAATAAAATAGATTTTAAAAAATAAAGGCCTGTTTTGAAAAAATACATACAGCTTTTCTGGTTGAGAAGGAAAAATTGCAACAAAATTGCTAACAAATTTTAGCATGCAAATTAGCCAGTCACCTGAAAATAAGGGTACTGGATCTTTTGCTCAAATATAAGGTGCTGCTCACTTTTGGGGACCTAAGCTGAGCTAAGCTATAGAGCAACTCTTTAGCCAATACCAAAGACTGAAAAGAAGGCCTTGTAAAATTTAAGTTTTGCATACATATTTGGTATAGGATACTGGGATCAGAACACATTACTCAACACTCCACTTTTGTAAGAATCAAAATTGCTAAAGTATGTTCATATGGACTGGTTGGATTAGTTGTGGGAAGGGAGAGGCATGCAAACAATTTCTAACACCATTTGTAAGTACCCACAACAACAGCAATGAAAAGACTCACAAAGCAGACATTTTTGAGTAGGTGTTAGGTTTTCAATCCCTCCCTGAAATTAGATGCCCCTTTATGTGAAATTAAAAATTGCACGCGAAAGTAAAACCTACTCTTGTTTTACAGTTTTCCAATCTTGTGACACCTCTAAAGGATGGAGTTTAAGATCTTAGGAGGCAAGAAAGCAAAAAGCAGTCAGACTTGAAGACCACTGCACCTACTTTTGCTGCTAAATAGGTACTCATAAGTTAGAACTGCTTTGTTTCCAGGACAGTTACTGTTCTGAGAATCTGAATGACAAAAGGAGTAAACTTCTGATGTTCCACAACTGTTGCTCCCAACCCTTTGCCACCATGGTTTTTAAATGTCATTTACCCATTTTTATAAAGTTGCAGGTAGTAGATCACAGAACACATTGTACAATATCAGTTTGAGCAATATTGCATGTGGTGACAAGACTATTTTCAATATCCATCATTAAATGCTAGCACTAACTAAACCCACATCAAATGAATCATGGCAAAAAAACATCTTGTTCATCTCTTCAGTTTTGTACTGGCTTTCATTTTGTTTTAACTGACTGCACTTCATAACTGCTCAATCCTTTCAAATAGAGGAGTCCAGCTTCCTGGAGTTTCATTGGTGCTTCAGAATTAAGTAGCCCAAAGTTCTTAATGTACAATCCCACAAACAGACCTAAAAGCAGCATGGGAAAAGGGCCAATGTAATTAAGCACTACAGAAAGGATCAGAAGAGCACAACAGCCCACACCAACAAACAGAGAAGAGAGACAGTAGAAAGGAGCCAATACAGCAATTTGTGCCTGAACCTCTTCCAATTTCTGATTTAATCTAGATTCCCTGTCACATTCTCTATACAATACAGGAAAACATCTCAAATCAGAGGCAAAAAAAAGGTTTCACTCCCACACCTAGAAAATGTGTATCCATAGATAATAGTCACTGAAACAGGTAAAGGCTTGTTCTCAACTCTGAGGTGCCATGCTCCACTACTACTGGATCTTTGGCCAAAACACAGCAGGAAAAGCAGAAAAAACACAGGCAGCAAGAGAGCAGTTCTACTGTTTTCAGTGTTGACCCACAGTCATTCTTTTAAGAATTACTTAAGCTTTCTTAGTAATTTTTTTCTCTGTAATTTCTTAGAAGACTGCAACACTGGATTAGTGACATTAGAAACAATAAGAAAGTCACTGCATATCAAGTGCTTTGTATACAAGGACAAATATATTATATATATACACAAGAGATTATAATTTCATTCTATCTTAGATCCTTTGAAATTGAAATCACTATGTTTAATTCTGGTCAGTGGTTACAATTAGAAAGAAGATTAACCAGAGTGATCAACTTGTCAAACCATGAGTGGGGAAAAAGCTAGAAGGGATATTTTTCATTCACTACATGGCTTTGTAGTACAAACCCTTCTTGTATCAAAACAGTTTAAGAATTTTCCATCTAAATAAAGCACCACCCAGCTGTCTGTAATTGACTTTATTATCACCGATTTAAGAGTGCCTTGATATAATGACCTTCGAAGTGCTACTGATATCAAAGACAGGAACCAGTCAACAGAACGCCCAAGAACTCAGAAGAAAATTAAAAGAGAATGTATTTTAAAGGGTGCCTAGAAAGCCACTGAATGCCTTCTAACTTACATTCATCAAAACTGTTTAAGAAAATACCTGCAGATAATCTTTAAAACACAAGAACAAGAAAGATTATTGAAGAGAAAGTGAACTGAAATAATGACACATTACTATGCCTTTATGCAGGACTAAACCAAATTTTATTTACCATTCTCTTCTGAATGTTCCAGTTTGGTTAATAGACTCTTTATTTTGGAAATGCTCCCATGACAGTGATCAGTTATCACTGGATTTCACAACAGGACACAAAACCTGACTACTCACACAGACTCTGACTTCAGTTGTGTCAGCCTAAGTCAGACAAGCCTAGGAGGGGTTTCAAGGCAGTTAAGCAGTGCAGGCTAAAAGCCCCAACTTAAACTGAAAGCAGAAAAAAGTATCAGTGCAACTCCCACTTTCTATCTAGCACATAAAGGCACAGCAATAGCTCTTGACAAGGTGAAAAGCTGTTTATCTACCTGTGATAAACCTAAATAGCTTCTCATGTTTGCAATCTCAAACGGAAAATTAAAGAAAAATCATATATCTTAATGTATTAGATTCTTCTTCTAGAAAGCATTTAAAAACGTGTAATTTTAAGCATATGGTTTAGTATTTTCACTAATACCAAGCTTTAGTAAATAAAAGCCAAAACTCATTAAACACATATTACCATTAGCCTTCATCAAAATTAGTCCCAGACTCATTTGCTGGTTGCTCTTTTCACCATTCTGTAAGATACTCAGAAGCTGAATAGCAACTTTATTCCAGTAAGCACAGAAGGCTGGTGCTCTGGATCATATTCAAGCTAGCTGCAGTCCACACTGTGATGAAGAATGAAGACCATAACATCACTGGTGTCAGTCTCCACATAAAGAGAAGTGTACCATGCCTAATGTTTGACTATCATGTCCAATTGCAGATACACTTTCAGGTAACTCCTTTAGTGAGGTACTCATTACTGCATATTATATTCATTCCACAAATCATGGCTGCACTTGTTCTGTAAAGTCCAGTTTGAAAAGCTCAAATGTGATGATTTAAGAGACAGGGCGTTAATGCCTAGATTTCTCCAGCCCTATAGGCAACAGGGAACTTAAAAACTATTAAAACATTATTTGTTCTATAGGGATTACTTATTACACATTCAATTTAGTCAACCATGTCTGCTGAGAGGCACACAAATCCCACCATAGCTAATTTAAGAACTTACCAATTTCCCTTGCAATTCTGACAGCTTCATCTGCATCCTGTAAAAGCAGGAAATGAGACCCAATGTTAATCCCATCAGCCATTGCACTATGTCCTGAGGGCAGTCATATATTGCACTACTGTCTCCTCCGATTCATTTAATGTTTGATTTTACAACCTCCTGACCCTTTTCAGCCACAGGAATGTAAAATTAATACCATAAGTGGAATGTAAATTCTACCTCATCATTAGTGCACTGAGAAACTCAAAGCAACGAGGAATCAGCTGACAGGAAACACAACCAGGATCACAAAATTATTTTCTGCAGTTGTAGGAATTTAATGCTAGAATTTAGAAGTTTACAATCAATAATGGACCATAAATCAGATCGTTAAAGTTTGTCCACTACCAGCTTGTTTCTGTCTTCACAGGTATTCCTTGTGTTTTCCTGATTGCTGTCAGTAGGGGGAGTTGATTCTCTATTGTTTGGGAGTACTTCAAGTTCAGGAAAAAAAACCTTGTAGAACTTCTTCAAAGACAAATGGGTTTTGTTTACTCAAGAAAGAACACAAGCACTTCAGTTCTGAAAGTTCCGCATTCTGAAGACAAAATAAAACTTTAATGCATAATTTTAAAATGTATCTGAAAGGGGAAGACTCCCATAATTGTTTTCATTTATGAGCTGCATAACCCAACTTTACAAATCCTTTTGTTGATGCCACCTATTGCTTCAGCTATCTCATACTACTGTAGGCTGGTACAGAAAAAAGTCCTGGGAAACTCAGAGAGTGAAAACCAGAATACTTGAATTACTTACATTTCAATAACCAAATCACTTTTCCTGCAGTAGTTAATTCTTGTTATTTCTACTGATAGCAGTATATTTCCAGTATACAAAATTACAAAGAAAAGGGGTTAAATTACAGTGGAACCTGTTAAGCTTGAAAATTCCATCCAAATTTGATAATATTTATACTATCCCCTGACATACATTAAAAAATTTGTATAGAAGGCAGTAATGTCTGGAAACCACCAGCTGCTAAGTGTGTCTGAAACTATGGGGGCTAACTTATGAACATTAAACTGAAACCTGATATTTTTAAAGCTTTCAAGGCAATCCATTTTAAAAGCACCCAGGTCAGAACTTTAAAAAAAATACATAAGAAATGTTCATACCTGGTTCATTTATGTCCGATAATAAAACAAAATCCTCTTTAAAAGTCTTCAGTACCTAGTAACAACCCCATGAAGAATAAGAGGGCTGGCAGGGGAAGTTGTCAGAAAATTTAATTTCCTTTCATTAGCTAGTCTGCTCCACAAATCGGTGCTTGTTAAGTTCAAAGCAGTCCTGAAAGCAACATCAGTTTTAAGTCTTTTTACTCCAGTCACATCTGTTAATGAGATTTTTCCAAATAACAATTGTTTTTAACTCAAGAGATAAATCTAAAAAAAAAAACCTGCCCCTCACACCCCCCCCCAAAAAAAAAAAACCTCAAGAGTTTACTGTTTTATTACACCTTGCTGCTTTCCATGACCCTGCACCCTCCAAATTTTAGCTTAAAGGGATAAAATGCATGAAAAGGGTCATTTAAGAATGTTAGTGGTTTCCACACATTGAGTTTGAAGGTTCTTTGTTCCTGCCTGTGACAGTTATGCGAGAATACTTCCCCTTAATAGCCTCTCTGTCAGGAAGTGTTAAACCTGCCAAATGCAGACAATTAGAGCCTCTTGAACAAAATGCAGGAAGAGTGATGACTGATGAAGAGCCACGATTATAGTTGAGAAGGACACTTTTACATTTCTTTTCTCTTGCAAATTCCCCAACATATTTGCAAAATAGAACTAAGGGGGAGAAGCAAACAGGGTAATCTTTTTTCACTTAGTTACCTGCAAACAAGTGGCTAGCTGATACACTGTAGTCCACAGGAAGACAAGTTGCAAATCATTATAGAGGAACTTTTCACTGCCACTGAATTTTTACACATGCATTCAACAACTTCAAGTAACAACTGTTTGGTATCAGCAGCACTAATTGTCTAAGTTCTGGCTTGAAAAGACTTTAGTCATCTGCCCAGCACAGTTATTAATTTACACTGTGTCAACATCTGTTTCTTTTAGTTCTAACATATTAGAACCCAAACTCTTAAGATACAAGAAAAAAACTCCATGCATATTCCAATTTTCACTTTCAAAGAGTATTTCTGAACCAGAAAACAAAAATATGCTTTGATTTAAAGAGGAAAACTAACAAAAAAAATAATACATTTACATATTGCAATCTCTGGTAAGTCTTTTGATCTTTTTCCATAAGAAGGTATACTGAATATACGTTTAAAATATTACAAATTTCACTTCCTGATTACATAAATACAGAAGCAGTTTGAGTAATCAAGAAAAGCCAGGACAGTTATTTTAGCTTTTTGGTACATAAAAAAACAGATACGCAATATTTGCACAAGAGGGGCAAAAAAATGAGTGCTATGATACTGCCTAACACACATGCCCATATGCGCAAAATATACAAAACCACACTGGTACTAAAAACATTTTAAATTATCTTTTAAAAGCAAAAGTCCTCAATGATTTATTGCTATTTCTTCCAAAAGCACATTAGCTACACTACCATTTCCCCCAAAATAAACTGGAAACTGTAAATAAATATATAATTTTAGCACCATCTTTTATTGTACAAATAAAAATGATCAAGTAATGGTAGAAGTTAATAAAAGTCCTGAGAGTTATAAAATTATGTCATAGTGTTTTCACAAATAGGTGATTCTATTAAGTTAAAGAGACATAAAATACTGCTTTAGCGTAAGAATTCCTAACCTCCTACTTTCATGTACATGCCTCTCAACCAGGTTCCAGCAGGTGGAGACAGAAAAACAAAACTGTCTTCATGTAGGGGAATGCCAGGGTAAAGCAACTCCTAGAACTGTGAAACATGGTATTAGTTGTGAACAACTGCATAATGGTTTTCATGGCTGAGGGTGTTAACCTTCAAGAACCTCCAGTTCATATCCAGCCTCTAACAACTTCTCCAACAGTGATCATTCAATCCTAATGTCAATATCCCAGTGCAAAAATTCATCTAAAACAGGTACCCAAAACATAACTACAGTAAATTCAGAGCTTTGCTGAAGACCTCTAACGTGTTTTCTGACATCAGTGAAACTAAGTAGACATGGACATTCTTCTATGCCTACATCCAGCTGTGTTCTACCAACCATAAAACCAAACTGGTTGTATATGGTGAAACAATACAAAAATCATTCTTCCCTTGCCATTCCTTTGCCAGTTTTTCACCACAACATGTTCTTATGCTCATTACTAAGCCTCCACTTTCGAGTCTCTTACTCCCCTTTAGTTGTTTATAGTCCATACATCATCTCAGCCCTAACTTTAGTATAGGCATTGCTCACATGGATTAATGCTAATTCTTTTGAGTAAAACCGTTTACGACTACGTGTCCAAATTGGGTTTTATAAAACTAATTCTAGCAACACATTTGGAAATTAATTACTTTTTAATGCTTTTGTTGGCTCTCCAGCTGACAGCACAAGACTTCAGTTCCTTATATGTTCAAACTGGATTTCTCAATTATTCCAGCCAACTGAGAAACTGAACCACGGATGAGAAGAAAATCACTCTTCGTCAAACTGCCCTCTCCATTCCATATCTTTCCACTCTCAATTTCATATTTGCTAGAGCATTTGCCAGTACAACAACAGTTACCTGTGCCTGATGCAAAGCATCCTCCTCTTCAGTCCTTCCAACTTTAAGTATACTGTTGAAGGGCTTCTTTCTTTTAATTTTCTTTTCAATTTAATTACTACTCACTGGGAATTTTTCTGCATGCAACTTTTCCAAGATGTTATTACACAACCTTAGCAGTGTCTTCCATGTGTAAGTATTAAGCAACATAAGAGAGGAAAAATATCCTTTATTCATGAAGGACCTAAGTATCTGCAGCACTATTTAACAAGGATAAAGACAACTCAAAGATTTTCAGTGTAGTCCTGAGTTGAATAATGAAGCACTAGAAGTTGTTGCTCTGTGTTTGCTTTAACTATTCATCCACAAAGAACACATGCAATGGATCAGTCAATTTCTAGCATCGTCACAGGAATAAATAGTTTTCCTCCAGCTTTACTGAAGTCCACTTTAAAGTTGAAGCGACCTCTAACCACCTTAAGCATCAAGCAGACACTTAGCTCCTTCCTAAGACTTTCAAAATTTTTATTTCTTAGGAAAAAGAGCCCTCAATTATTTTTAAAGCTTCATAACTGTGACTAAAATAGATCTCCCACAGAATGGCAGAAATCCTAAACAGTCTCCAGTTCCTTGTGTGTTGCTGTTCTGATTAGAGCTGGTATCATGAAGCTTTACCCTTCCTATCTTATTCTGAATTTGCAAAATAGTATATCAAGCTCTAACCAAAGATCAGACATCCTGTATGACCTAATTATTTGGGTATTCATTTGAGCAAAAGACATTGTCACAGGAAGGAAATCACAGAACAAACACAGGCACATATTTAAATCCATAGCAAGTATGACACTATCAATTATCAGGAGCTTTATTTCCTGTAATTGGTAATCAAAGCACTGGTTAGCCTAAAATTTGCAGCTCCACTTTTTGATGGAGACTGCAATGCTGGTTATGTCTGTGTACTTTCTTTTTTCTTATTTGGTGTGCATACTGCAGTTTTGGGTTGGTTTTTTTTTTAGATATGTACTCTTTTTCATCAACAGTCTACAGATAATCAGAACTCATGCAGGGCTGAGGTATGTGAAACTGGTATGACATGGACACTTTGGGATTAAACAACTACCATATAGTTCCATTCAATAGCAGAGAACTGGAGTTGTCAACTCAGGCCTACATTCCAGTTCATTTGGTTTTAAGGGTATTGTTGCATATAGCCCATTGCCAATCACATCACTTAGGTTTCCTTTTTGTATCAGGAACTTCAGATAATTGTCAAAAACAGTGCAACTCTAAGTCTATGAAACAAGAAAGCAGCTCAGCTGCACTGGTTACAGGTCTATCTGTTCATTAACCATTATTCTACTTTGTCAGGTTTGGTTTTTTAATCAGCAGAATAACAGACCCTTACATAAGTTTTAACTTGATACAATGAGAAAACTAGGCTTTTGAGTACTTAATTCTGCATTAGAGAATGTTTTGTGGTGTTCAGATGATTAATTAGAAGCTGTATCCTATCTAGATGCTTTTCTGGAAACTATTTTCAAGATTCCAAGAAGACATACAGGATATCAGAACAGAGAATGTTATGCCCAATAGCTTGGCTGCTGTTAAATCTTATGAGTGCTAAAGGATCACATACACAAGGGACTGCTAAAACATACAACAAAATCTGAAATTTGCCAATTTGCCACTCCCAGACTTCAGCATGGCCACAAATGCCAGTCCAAAACTCATATGAAGTCCTCCAGAAGAGAAAGAAACCTTTGCAATTTTACCTGTTGCAGCATTATCTTGCTACCAGACATTACAAACATCGTGCATTTCCATCACAAGTACTGAAAAACTCCTGGGCATTTGACCTCAGCTATATTGTGATTTTATCATTCCCTCTCACTAGTCAAGTCCTCCAGACAGCTTCATTGGACCAGGTAATTTTGTGGAGGCTGCGCCCCTTTGTACTCTATTTACCTTTCACTTTTAGTCGGGTTTTGGGGGATAATTTGTATCTTAACAGAGTTTAAAATCCAGCTTAGCTACTATGCTCTTTTCCATGCAACTTAAAATTTTACTCAAACTTCATTTGAAAAAAATCTGATTTAACACAAAGCATCAAAATTTTCAACCCAGGAGGTCAACATTTTATAATGCAACAAGTTTTAGTTTTATCCAATGAAGGTTTTAGAGAAAAGCTCAACTACGTTAACATAGGCAATATATTAAAACACAGAGGAAAGCTTGTAGGAGTCTTAACACAATCACTATAGCAGAAAATAAACAAAAATTAAGATACACCTTATTTAATCTTACAAACTATAAAGAAATAAGTTGGGTTTTTTTACAAAACTGTTGGAAGAGATTCCTTCTAAAACCACACACGAAGAGCATTAGCTGTAGATTCTGATAAAGAGACATCAAATTCCCATCCTCCTCCTGAACTTTGCAACACATGGAAATATGCACCATCAGAACAGACCATAAAATGGAAACTTCACACAGTTTAACAAACTTCACTTAACTCAGAGCTGTCAAGATCTTGGCCAACAAGAAGACCTGAGAAAGGTAAAGATGTGCAAATAAGTCAAATCCACACCTGACATTTTACACATCTACCTGCCTTCATGTTAAATTTAAAGCAAAGTATTTTTAGAGACTCCACTGAAGAACTCCTAATACATCATTTATTATCAAGGACTTTCTCCTCTTCTCCAAAGCTCTCTTGTTAGTAAAAATCTGTACTTCATTTTTAATTACATTTTACTGAAAAAGAAGAGGAAATTATAATTAGATTCTGCATTAGACCTTCAATAGATGTACTTTGATTTAGACACTCTTCCTACAGTGGGCAGACAGTAATTAAATGATTTCTCACCTTGACTACTCCATCAAAGCCAGGGATGGTGTTGACCTTTGCATTCTTGGCTAACAATTTGCTTTCAATCTTGTCTCCCATAGCTTGAATAGCATGTGTGTCAGGTCCAATGAAGGTGACACCTTCTGATGCCTGCAAAGACAATGAAGAAAAAACTTTAGGAGACAAAAATAAAAATCAGCTTTTCCATACACAGATATTACTATTAACTTTTTTTCTCATTTTGAGCTGACTAATGCAACAAGACTTATAAGACAGTGATCTCTTTACATAACAACAGAGCAATATATAAATATTTCAGACAGTTCATTAAAAATGTGTATGACCTTGTGAAACTATGTATACACACAGATTCAAAGCCCTATAATTAGCATTTGTATAAATCAAAAGCCAGGCCAGAGAAAAATAGCTTCAAGTGGAAGTACTCCAGACTGAAAGTAAAAAATATCCCTTCAGAAAAGAGAACCTTGTTAATTCACCACTGAAATAACCAAAAGTGATTTACAAAGATGCACTTGCCAAATAATAATAGTTTAAAATTTTATTTAGTAGGCATTCCCAAAACCAAACCTCAATGAAACATCACAATGAAAATGTAGTCTTTAAGTCAACATACCTAAGACCTTGAAAATAAAGCAATAAGTGAAATAACATTTCCTGATTCTTTCAGGCAATTCTTCTCCAATAATAATGTGGAAAGAGGTTAACATAACATGTTTGAATACTTCAACATCAATATGTAGGTAAAATATTGAACTGCATGCTTCTCCCTCCTTTTTCTCTATGCCAACAATAGGCGTCAGTGGTTATTCAGATAGAGGCATTTTTTCAAACTTCTTCAGGTCAGTACTACTTTAATTAAAGACAATTCCATCAGAACTATTCCCTGAAAGTTATTGATGCAATAGCAAGTACACGTGTGTTGCAGGTAACTTTATATCTTTTGTACTAGACAGGGAAAGAAGATGAAAGAGGGGTAAGGATGAAAAAAATTTTTTTTTTTTTTAATCAAGCCTTGCACAAGTTTTCCAAGTTACAATTATTTTCTTCTCCCCAGTTCTAAGATATCCGTAAAATGTCTAAAAACAATTTGTTTCTAGCCAATGGGCAGCTAACTTAATACCAATACTAACAAAATGGCAAACAGCAGTTTCTTATATCACAATTTATGCCTTAATATTTTGGTTTTGACACATACGTATGCTACATAAACCATATAGTTACCATCATTAATGATAAAAAGTCATTTGTTGAAGCTTTGTGTATTTATGTGATGGTACTACATTATCCAATCCCAGAACATAGGAAAAATATGTTTAAGTTGGGAAACATCTTCCTATTTGTGATCCTAAAAGAGCCAAGAGATCTCAACGTGCTTGGGGAGTCAGTGCTTGCACTGTCAGCAGCTTCTAGCAGGACCAGTGTAACAGCAGCAGCTCTGTGTAGCTAACAGGGTGCTAGAGATCATCCAGAAAAGATCAGGTGAGCATTACAGACACACAAGGAAGCTCAGTGCAAGGACACCCAAACCAAATGTCGAGCATCAGTTCTGCTATAAAGGATTGTTAGCTTTGACTCACAATGAACCATCTGGGGGTTTATCTCTGCCCACCTCTTCTCTGCTGCATTTGGCTACTTAGCTTAGCAACTCAGGAATTAACAACTTAATAGCTGTGTTAGAAAGTTGGGAAGACTGTAGTACAAAGAAGGAAGAGATGGGAGGACCAAAACAAGGGTGCAGACCCATAGTTATGTAGTGCTCAGATCCTTTGGCACTTGAAGAAATTCTCTTTTTAAAGAAGAAGGGAAACAAAGCAAGGAGTTGATGCATGAAACCACAGTGATACAAAGTTTGGAGCTGACTGCTTCAGAAAGAACTCATACTTCTTCTCTTAACAGGCAGAAATAAGTACCTGCATACACCTAGAGGCAGCACAGAGTTCTGTCATCAAACTGTATCCCAATCTCAAAAAGCCTTGTGAAAAAGTATCACATACTTGATAAGTGGAGATGATACTGTCCCACTTGTATCACTTCTAACCTGGAAACACCTCCTTTCCACAGTTTCTGCCACAACTGCACCCTGACCAACACTACAAATTTCACCATGTATTGCTTCCTCTCCTCACTTTCTTCTCAGAGTTTGCCATCAAAACATGAGATCTCCAGAGGTCAAGATAGCAGGTTCAACACTTTTGCTGCCATAACAGACATTCCCAGACTTGTAGCTTGCAGGCTACTTCCATACTCTTATAGTATTTCTCTTCCCTCCTCATTGTTCTGACAGAAAATGAAAAATCTTCATTCACAGGGGAAGGTCACAGGGAAGGATAAAAATTACATTGATAGCATCAGCAAGCATGCATCTTTCCAGCCAAATAACCATAGAGCACATCATGCTTGACCTACTGTCTCATCTCACTGATTTGTGGCATGGACTTCCAAAGGGCCGAGTTCACTCCCTGCTCCTGTCCAGATAGCTGGATAAGAACAGAACAGTACCATTCAGGAAAGGTTCATGAACCACCTGAGAAGCAACACTGCAGGCCATTTCAAGAAGTTAATCTCTGCATCCAATATATTTTGTTACATTAATCCTGTAGAGCTGTAATATTCCACATGGATACAGCCTATACTACTTACTAAAAATTAAGTACCAGATAATATACAGCAGATTCACATTACTCGACTGCAAATACCACCTGTTGCAACCAGTATCTTGGTCTTTTTTTAATGTATACTTTTTGCAGGTCAGAATTTACAAACTACACTTGTCTACATATGCAGCTTTTGGCTTTAATTGCTTCAAACCTTTGTACCTTACACAGATCAGCTCTTCCATGGTGAACAAGCAGCAGCACAGCACAACCAGCTATTCCCTCATAACATCAGTCAGCTGAGGCAGTCACCACAGCCAGTTATTTCCCTATCAACAATCTGAAAATAAATAGCTTAACTCAATAGGATATCAAAGGACACCTAAAACCACGTGATTCTGCAACATCCATAAACCAAAAATAAGTTAACAAACCTAAGAAGTTCTGCTGGTTTCCAGGCAGTGTATCTAACCATCTCTTACACAGGAAAGGTGTGCATTCTCTGATATGACTCGCAACTAACTTCAGTTAAGCACATTAAAAAAAAAATACTTTGTCAGCTTAAGGCACTTCTAAATAAAGTCTTGTAAGCCTTGCTACAGTAATTTACTACAGTAATTCACTTGCTACCCCACCATTCAAAGATGTTTGCTCAAACCCTCTGCCAAACTTCTCTGCTCATCACCAGAAAAGTTCCCCAGCTTCTTCATTGCCCACACTCACATAATGTATTAATCAATCCATTCAAACATCTACTGCCCAATACTAAAAATGCCAAAAGCAGACCATAAAAAAGAATGCAGTGGCAACATCTTCAGCTCTTACAAAGATTTACCAGTTTGTTCACACAGATTTGTCAGTGTGGCAGCAAGTACTAAAACCTCTGTTGTACATACACAAGCTTACACACTGCATATCAAACAAGTTCTTCCAAAACTTTTGTTACTCCTCCACACATCCAGCAGCATATTTCAACCTTGTGAAGACTAATTATCTGGCTGCAGAAAACACATTCAAAGTTTCACTGTAAACATGCACCAACACTTTGTTTAGAAACATACCTGTGATATCTGTGTATCACTGCTCTACTTTGAACAATCAAAGGTACAGGCATATAATAACAAATATTTTACATAATAACAAGTTCATAATAAATTCATTTAAAAAAAGTTAAAATTTAGTTGTCTTAAGTAGCAGATATTGAAGAGTTTTCCCCAACAGCCCACTATTTTTGAAAGCAGTAACAACAGGTCTAATAGTCATGCTATGGAGAACTGTGAGCAGTTTATTCTCCCTTCCTTTTGGTTTGGTGGTTGGCTCTTTTTAAGCCAGACAAAAGCCTTAGTCTGCCCTCAGAGAATGCAGCTTATATTGCAAAAAATAAACACAGTGTCAAAGTACAACAAGCAAAGGCAAGATTTGGAAAATACTTTTGAGAAGTTCACGATTGAGTTTGTGACCATCACAGTCACAGTCTATCAAACATTTGACTGCTCTGGGAACAGAGTGGGCCAGACCAACCTATGTCAGTGTAAGCCATCATACCCTCAACATCTGGAAAGGACCTGCCCATGTGACAAACTCCTGTGGACCTGAGGTAATTGAAGAGACACTCTAGAAGGGGAGTTTCCTTTGTACCTCCTCCTGGGAATTATAAATGTAGATATTCACAATTACTGTATTATACAGTCAGTAGGGGATTCAGTCTCAGTGACAGCCTAAGCAGAACTAAAGATAGAAAGCATGAAGGAGGGAAAACTGCATAAGCAACTTTTACACACATATACTTGGCAACATATACTCTTCTGTGGGCTTATGAATCTGCAGCAAAGCAGCCAACTCACTGCCAGGCCTCCTGGAGCTACAGGAAATGATTGAACAGTTCCAACTCAGCTTTAGACAAAACAAGTGATACTAAAATTTATCCTCTGTCTTTTACTATGTTAGTCATGGACAATTAAACACAGTTTTTTGTGTCTTCATTCAAGTCAAGATACTTGCATCTGCATGTAGTATCACCTTAAGAGGAACAGCTTCAACCAATAAGGAGATATGCCATGTACAAAAACAGTGCTATCAAGAATCTTGTGTTTTCTCTTTCAGGATCATTTGATGAGGGGATTTTTCCACTCACAGCATGCTGATGTGGGAAAACATACTCCAACTGCCCAGCTGCTTCCAGGTGCAAGAGCCCCATAGTTACCTTACCGCACAGAAGCGGTGACAATAATGCAGGCTTTGTGCTTGTTCATTCCCTAGTACCTGAAATGACTATAGTTTTCAGGAAGTATTTCCCATCTCTGAGGAAGAAATGGCTGAAAGGCTAGAGCAATCTGAGAAGCATTTGGAGCTGCTCTGCTTTATTGAAAATAAGCTTTTCTATGTAAACACAGAGCTGGTTTTAAACGAGTTCATGAAACTTACAGGAGAACCCAAACAATCTATTCCATGCTGCCATTGAATCATATGTTCTCAAATTCAGATTTGCAAATGACGTTTTCAACTCGGGGACAACTCAAGGAAGACAGTAACAGCCCTCAAGTGACTGAGGCAACTGACCAAGTTCCTCTTCCCTCATCTTCTCTCCTTCCCCTCCTACACATGCCTGCCCACAGTCCTATCTATCCCTCTTCTCTAAAGGCATGCTAAACACTCCTCAGCTGACTTAGCTGACCAACATAGCAGACAATGGCTATTTTTGTGTAATAAATGTTTTCCATCACTTTCACAAGACAAAATAAGCTAAACAGAAAAACTTAATGGGCACTGAAGGAAGGACCACAAGCTGCTGGTACATGCAACTGGGAACTTTCTTTGGGAGGATGGCCCATACTCAAATTCTGAGGTGCTCTGGAGGGTGGCTGTATGCTGCCATATTGACCTGCTCTTCTTGTCAAATCTGCATTGCTGTTTTAAGGTTTGTTTTAAAAATCAAACATGATGCTTCTCTGAGGAGCACTGTTTGAGCCACAGAATGGTTGAAGTTTGAACCATCAAAGCCACTGTTAAAAGCAACTCTGATATTGGTTTCAAGTATTCCAACAACTTAAGGGCAGAAGAGAAACAGAAATGAGATTCTGTGGCAGTGAGGTAACAGCAAGATCAGCCAGTGTGGGCAGCACAAGTTACCACAATTACTGAAGAATTTATTGGTGAGTAAGATTATGAAGGAGGGTCCACAGATAAGAACTTTAGTTGAAGCTTCATCATAGATCTGGTTTTCAAAGGAGTTCTGTTTTAACCCTCAAATCTGCTTCACAGGAAAAACTAGAAAAGGCTTCCATTAAATCCTTACATGTAGCTGATTATTTCTTTCATTAGTGTACTCCTTCTTGCCACACAACCAGTCAAGGAGGCAGACCCAAGGGAGAAGGGAAGAGGCATAAGTAGTCAGGTATCCACAGCATTCCAGAAAAATTGGGGTCATCCACTAATACAATCTCCCACATACAGCTCATAGATCACCAGAAGGACAGAAGGACACAAACCTGAACACACAGCTGCCTGCAGACACATACAAAGCAGAGCAGATAAGCAGTACGCCTCAAAGATGACCGGAATAGACAGCTGGGCTAAAAAGCCTCTAAGTCACATGAGCTAAATGCAGCGCTGAAAAGCTGAGCTGGCAGCAAAAGGAAGGTCCAACAGAGGTACAAACAACCTAGGAAAAAACCAAGCAGAACAGAAAAATCCAGATAAAACATCCAAAGACAGACAAGATTCAGGAGTACTACCAGGAAAAAAAGCTGGGGGGAACACACAAACGCCACGACCAACACAGCACACTGACATCAGCTGGAAAAGGCAGGTACATAAAACACTTCAGAATTCAGGAACTGTCCATTCAACATTGGGAAGGAATTCCTCATGGAAGTCTACTATAAGAATATATAATAAGAAGCATCCATTCAATAACAGGAAATACTGAACTAGTAAAATGCTCTACAATACAATGTGGCGAACATGAAAAAACATGCTAAAGCTTTCTGTTGGATGCAGAGAAATGACCTGTCAGCTCAAATGTTTGGGCCCTGTTGCTGCTGTCTTGAAGGCTCAGAATTAAGAGCATATGCAGGAGTGGCCAATGATTTGTGCAGGCATCAACCTGTAAATTCAGTACGAATAAATAGAAAATTACATCTCTGCTGTTTAATTTTAAGCTACAAAGGGCCTGAATCAGTAAAAAGCCTAGGTATTGTCATGGATCACCAAGAGCAGTAACTCTCCTGCACTTCAATGAATAAAAGTTTATTCCAATCTCATTTACAATGAAAAAAGCAGAACTTCTGAAGACAAAGGATCTTTGCAATTACAGTATATGTATTTGTATATGTATTTACACAAACACCCATGAGAGAAAAGACAACACATACAAGTAGCAACCTTCATTAGAACAAATCTTTTTACAAAATGAGCCATGCTGAAGTAAATTAAAGCCTTCTGTACAGGCTTATGACCCAGTGAAGACAGTATGTGATGTAAGCAAAAGCACAAATATACAAGAGGGAAGGGCTGTAGCATCCTACTGTTCTCTGACTACACCTGCCTTTGACTACTGCAGTTATTTCTGCAGAGGTTTGGCTTTTGTATTGTTAGAGGTCTTTGGAAGGAGATGGATTACTACAATCACCTTGAGCTGCAGAAGCACAAGGCAGGTACACTGTGACAAGAAGCAACATATAAATTGAAATTAACAGTGCCTGAGGCAACTTGCAGAGGAAGGTGGTAATAAAGAACTGCGCTGCCCAGCCTGTCAGACTTCATGGCTTCTTCCAAATTCTACTTCAAAATCAGAACTGTTATTACTTGGTCCCAAAACACACTACAATGTAGAAGTCAGAATTCCCCACACAAGGTATGCCACTTATGACGCTATACTGTGCCACCTTAAAAATCTGCATTTACTGTCTCAAACCAGAGTACATACTGTAAGAGAAAGTAATATGTTTGAAGTGTTACCTTTGCAAAGAAAAGCTAGCAGAACCAAAAGGCTTTACCTTAAATTGAACACAGCTGCAAGAAGTTTGTCATACTTCTTAAAACTGAATTAAAGAACACTAAAGCATTTTCCAACCACACCTTAATAGGAGAAAATTGCTCGGCAGCAATACCGAAAAAAAAAAAAAAAGAAAACTAGAATTCTCATTTGCTTGAAAATAAGCTAATTGATGCCAGTTTCCATGTTTAACATTTACCATGGGGAGGGAGATGTGTTAATATACTCCCTTTACACTATCATTAATATTAACTGACTTATTTAACCCTGGTATGAATATATTAATGCCTTCTCCATAGTTTTAAATATGCAGAGGCACAAAAATTCATTAATCAGTTACCAATAGGGCCAGACAAACTTCTGCAGGACCAAATGAAAACAAGTCTTATCCAGGTCCCAAACATGCCTTCTTTAATGCAGGCTAGGAATAGAATGCAGGAACATACAGCTATATACAATATATAGAGAGATAGGTATAATTATGGTTTTTTAAATGGAGTATGTGTATATTCAAATACTGGATGTGGAAAGAGAGGACTTATTAGGCCACACTAAAGCTCAGCTTAAACAAAAAGCACAGTTGCCAAGCCAGTATAAACAATCTAAAGCAACTAAACTCCAGTGTTCAAAAAAGGCATACACTACAGTAAAGGTACACAACCTTCTGCATAAACACCAGGGAGTGGCCAGAATAACTCCAAATGGTCAGCACCACCTTAAGCACTAATGCTGCATGGAAAATAATTTTTTAAATAAACTTTTAAGTCATCTTCTCTCCTTCCACAGAAGTGGTAAATCTACAAAGACTAAGAACCAGACTGATCTGTAGACAATGTCCTTAACAAGATATAAGTTGTGAACTACTATTATCACAGATTATATGTACAAATGGTAAATGTGCTTGCATTGATTTAATTCTGCATTTTAAAATTAAAAACTCTCCTTTACCAAAAAGTTCACAGTGTATATTGTAACTTGTAAGTAAAAGACATAGCTTCCAGTCATACCTTTCCAAGTGAAAAGAGGTAGTCAGCTTTTTCCAAGGGCTCAAAGCACAAGACATGGAGAACAAGTACTACCTCTGTGGCTCTATACTTAACATGTTTTCAATTTGGATCTGATCAGCAACCTGAAGTCTTACTTGATAATTTCACTTTGAAACTATTTAAGACTTCAGATGGTTATATATCATATGTTTGTCCAGAACCTAAATGCAATATTGAAATAACTGAGTTCATAAACATTTCTCATATACAGACTATAAAATTTGAACATACAGGAGTTTGAATGACATGCCAGTGTGACTAATTACTTCACCATATATGAAACACTACACAGACACCCCCACGAGGCACAGGAACTTAGCACCGGTATGCTAGAAAGAGTTTTGAGTAGTCACCCATATCAGCAGTAAGGAATGCCTAGAAAATTTAGGGAGAAACAAACTAAACTTAAGAATTTTCCCTGGATGGTTTCCATATTGCTTTTCTTCACTTCATGGCATTGAAACCACCCTTGATTTTTACATGATAAAAGAAATCTGTGGAACTAATCCTAGAAACCTCTTTCTGTTTCCTTGCTTAACACCTCCAGGCGACAGAGAAGACAAAATGCTTCATTTGCATCCTTAAACATTAGAAACTTCGAATGAGCCTTTTCAGCTGCAAATGTTATTGCATCTACATTTCCAGAAGAGAAAGAAGGTTAAACAGCCTACTCAAGTTTATGTTAACTCATCTCTTTTTAGCACCCAGAGCAGCACAAAGAGAAGAAAATGCAGAAGCTTAACAGCAGAACCTCTTTCTTCATTAAGTTCAATTAGATCCTGGCAATGGATATAGCTGCTGATTACAGGAAGATAAAGAGAAGAAATCAGGTATGCACAAAGGAAATGGCAAACCTAAGTGTAATCTTAGTCTTCCCGATCATCCAGCCTCAAGAAGACCATTTCATTTTTCATGCAATACAAAATAGTTCCACCAGTTGCATGACCACACAAGATTTTGCCTGATGTAAAAGCAGTATTTGCTTAATCATTAATTAAAATTTAGTTTAAAACGTAATATGCCAGTGTTGCACAAAGCCAGCCCAAATATGCTAGCAAGGTAAGAAAGACTCCTTGCTTATCGATTGATAAGTAAAGCATCTTACCAATTAAAGAATACATTTGAGCCACAACTAGCCAAACTGATTAACTACTTTGTTTCAAAACACAATCAAGTACTATTTACTCTGGGACCGTATTAGCTCTTTACTTTTTTGAAAATTAGGATTCAAGCTACATATTTTAATGTGTTTGGAGAAGGGAAAGCACTTGGAATTACTGTACTGAATTAAGAAAAGAAAGTTAGCAGAACTTTATTTTCTAGGCCATTTGGCTTTCAGGCTGGAAAAAGCCTTCAGCTTGGCAGAAAATACTCAGATGTTTAACAAAAAATATACATTTGTCTAAATTAAAGCCAGGCAGTCATGGAGGAAAAAATAGGACAATGATGAGAGGGAAAAACAGGGGAGCATCATTCTAGACAAAGCAATACCTCACATTACCAAGGATCCAAATTTATGGCAAATACAAAATTTTCTGTACCAAACTGAAAGTTCAGTAGGGAAAACAAATAATACAACAAACAGTTCCAAAACTCCAATGTTAGAGCAAATGAATATGCACAGACACAAGGCATACCCTTAATTCAGCCATACTATTTTTCCTGTCCTAAAACTACATGTGAAGCTTTGCAAATTAATATAGAACACAAATATATAGCTTGATCAGTAAGTGCATTTTGCAATACCATACCTTGTATTTTTCAAAGAGGAGGCCAAATTAATAATCAAAACATGAGAATATTTTTCAAAGTGACTGAGTAATGAAAAATTAGCACTGTGTTACTGAGATATTACATTGAGCTTGCAGACAAAGGGTATTATTTGTATGCCTGTGTGTTGAAAAAAAAATCTGGTATTTTTCCAGACATTCTAAAATGCTTTCGAAGTTAGGTGACTACAGCTATATTTATACTGCACATTCAGAAACCAAATGAAAACTTATGACAACTGTCCAAGCTCACATGACCCTGAATTTACTGATGATTTAAGCATGAGGAACACTGGTGTTGACAGTCAGGAAGGTAAATGACTCTAGAGTGATCTTCTCTAATAACTACATTGAAAAAGAGTAATTTCTCAAACATTATAATGAAGACATTGAATAAGCAACATTCTTGATAAAAACAAGACTGTTAAAAGCCCACTGGTCTAACCAAATTCTATCATGGGTAATGCCATTCTGACCTTCAGTGCCCTTTTCTCGGCTGGCCAGTAGACTTAAAAATCCTCTCCACTGTCCTCACAAGGTTACTAATTTACCTCCTGTCAAATAGCTGCAATTGCTGATATTTAGACAAGTGTTACTGTGTCAATAGAAATAGTCATCATCAAATGTCTGATAAAGGTTGTTTTGAAGACTTCCAGAGAGTTTATAAAGACTCCCTAAACTACATCGGAAGATGCAGAGCAAACCATCAAGTCCACTTCAAAAAAGTGGAAGTATCTACATCTTGTTAGTAAACTGGAGTCATTTTCCCACAAGAAGAGAGTCATAAAACAGCCATAAAACATTAATGAAAAAAATCAGTATCACTTTGTCAGTTACATTAATCACAATTATTTAAGAACCAAAGAAGCAGTAAATATCAGTAATAAAATGTGCATGGGTACATATTTGTTTGCAGTTTTGTTTGTCATCATCACACCAAACCAGGTTTAATTCATTGAACCAACAGACTGTCTTCCACCAAAGCCAGGAAATACTGACCCTGCAATTAGTAAAAAAACACAAAACATCACACAAGGGAAGGATAGGACAGGGGCAATAGTTGCTCAAGCATAAGGCCATTATAAAACCCAAGGATGGGATGCTGTCCCATGGGTCACAGTAACTGTCACAGAGCAGTGACCCACAAAGTCAGTACCTTCACCCCAGGGCCCAATTCCTCCTATCCCTCATGCCCCCAGCAGCAGCTGTGCAGCCATCAGTTTGGGAACCATATGAGATAAAAATAGCTAAAGGGGCAGGGAGTGCTTCAAGGATTTTGAGGTACAGTCCCCAGAAGAGTTAACAGGAAAAGGGACAACTGCCAACAAATACAAATGTCACCAGACATTTAACAGAGTTCATTGGCGAAAGCATGCAGGAAAGGTAGAAGGAGGCTGACTGAAAACTACATTTGTGACCAGAGATGTCTATAGCAGTTACTAGCAAGGGAAAACTGGGTGTTATAGAGGTACTGTCAGGGCAATGGTGATGAGACAAGTCACATGTGGACAGCTGCAATCTAGAAAGGCAAGGAATATTGCAAGATGTCGATCAAACAGAGGAATGCACAGTTGAGAGAGGCTGTAGAGTTTTCATCCTTAGAGATATTCTAAACTCAACTGGATATGAACCTAAACAACCCATTCCAGATGATGCCACTTCAAGAAAGGGGCTAGTCTCTGGAGTTCCCTTCTAAAGTTATTTACTCGACAGAGCTAGGTGAAGAATATCAGGAAGATCATAATCTGTGAACAGGGACAGCAACTAAAAGTAGAGAGAGCCTGGCACAATCCTTGTCACAAAATAGACAAGACCCACATATTTTTTCTTAGATAAAGAGATAGGTATCTCCTACTGAATCTCACAACATCCATTTCCTTAAGAGAAAGCAGAGCCTTGTCATACTGATCTTTTCTTCTCTAATAACTGCTGGTCTCTAGCCACTTATTTCGGCATCTGTACCAAAGTACTCTGTTCCTTTAGCTTTGCAGACATGCGATAACCATTAGATCAATTGTTTAAAAAAAAACCCTAAACGTTCCCATCTATGAAAGGCAAGCTTAACCAACTGTCTTCGGTCAACACAGGATACAGTACGGTGTTAGGAAAACACAGCTTAGGGGCAAGCAGGGACAAGAGGAAACTCCCTACACCAGCACAGGCATGGAAGAAGCAGCTACAGTCTGAGAGGATGGTAGGGGATTCTGTGATGCCCTCTCATCAGCTGAGCAAGCACTAGTGCACATATGGGACAACATCAGGCAACATGGTCACAGCAAAGATTCCATTCCATGGAATCCTATCTTGTCTCCTTCACTGCTTCTTTGCAAAAAGATGCATGTAGTAGTGTTACAAATGGAAGATGTTCTTATTTAAATCTTACACACAGCTCCTTGGAGAAAACTGTGGATTAATTAGCCTGTAATGAAAAATAACTAGTTCTAACAGCTGCCCACCAAGAGAGGCCTGATACACTACATTTAAGTAAATGAAACATTCTTTTTTTCCCTTTGGAAGTCACTCCCAGAAATATTTTTTTCTGTATGTTTTAACAGACAATTCTTTACACTTTGTATTTTTGCTCTACTTATATGAAGTTTACATTAGATATTATGGGCAGAGATGTGTGTGATTATGTTGTCCTCTTTAATGTGGATGTTCAAATAAAATTAAGAAAAACATTCAGGTGTTTTTGTAGCCAAATTAAAAAAATAAAATTAGGAATAATATTTTCCTTTTACAGACTAGGACTTGTATACTCATATATACAAATCTGGAGTTTTCCACCAAGACCTATTTTTACTGACACATATTCTTACAAGAATGAAACTGCAGATTTGGCCATTTAATTTTATTCTTCTACTGAAGACAAAGAATTACATGTGATAATAAACACCACAGAATATTCTAAAAGTTTCAAATTATTTTCAAAGTATGTGTAAGTTATACTTCTTGGCTAGCATGAAGAAGTAACAATGGAATTTGGCACATTTAAACCTATGGAACAAAGCCTGATGGACAGGCAATATTACATCACTCAAAATGCTACAGCTTTGGAACAACAATCTCTCACTATCTCAGTGTCACAAATAAAACAACTCAATAAATTGTTTTGATATGTAGCACCAGAGAATTAACAGGTATTTGAAGCAACCCATGAGATGCCCTTATGGTCCTGCTCCTATGAACCACAGTTATCCTGAGCTCAGGATAATATATTATGACAAAAGTATCTACCATGTATTCTGAATACCACCAACTCTGAATCTGAAACAAATTTTATCTGGTGTCTATGAGTGAAACAGCTTTTTGGAACAGACACAGTCAAGTTCCTCCTTCCCCTTCCCAACAGATGGGCCTGAGAATTGGACAGTCTGGCTTCACTCATGCTATAAAGTAATTAGACAAACAAATCTGGATCCTGTAAATAAGCATGTGCTTGAAATTAAGCATGCTTAAACAGTTACAGGCCCTAAATTTCAAAATTTTAGCCTGTAGAGGGAATGGGCCTGTTAAATTAAGCCAATCTTTCTGGGAAAGTTGGTATTTATTTCTGTTCAAAGGCAAGAGAGGCGTGAAAGTAGGGTAAACAGAGGCTAGAAAACTATCAAAATTTTTATGTATTCTATTTGGATACAAACTGATGTCTCAGAAGGGCATAAGATAGTAAGACCACAGTACCCTAGAAAATTTTCCTACTTTAATAATTCAGCTAAGTTACATAAAAATGGTGAAATCAAACAAGTTCCAGAAGTCCAACCTAACATTTATCTGGTAGGATAAATCTGCTAGGAGTTGAGTTAGAATTATCTGAAAATTCTTAGTAACTGTTTTTTTAAATGAACAGGGTCTATGCCGTTATTAATGTTCAGCTCTTTATTAAAAAGTCAGCTCAGCAGGGGGCTCGACACAGGGCTCACACCTGATGTTGTAGCTTTCCCGGTAGCCAAAGGGGGAGAAGGCTGCAGAGTCTGTCCCTGGAGTCTCCGTGGCACGCTGGTAGCTGGAGGTGAAGAGGTGTCCAGTCTGTATCTGAAGTCCCAGCAGACTGTCCTCTCTCCTTTCCTCCTGGCACACTGGTAACCCAAGGGTGGAGGATGTGCAGATCCTGCTGCCGAGATCCAGCAGCAGCTGTCCCCTCTTCTTCCCTCCTGGTAACACCAAGAAGTGCGTGTTCCTTTGTGCCTGCTTCCCACAGCCCAGTCCAGTCTGGTCCTCTGCAGGTTATGGTGACAGGTCAAACACAGACTAGGGATGGGGTTCCCTTTTCCCCAACCAGCACACCCATCCAGCCCCCTCCACTGTGCCCAGCCTTCCATCTAGGGGTGTTTTCATCCCCAAAACCCCTTCTCATGATTCTACTGGTCTCCCTATTTTGCATCCCAGTCCTAGAATAGAAGTGAGGATGGGGCGGTAGGTGATTCCCAGGAGCAATTAGCTAATTAACATTTCAATGTCAGTACTTAGTTCGAGCCAAGTGTCCCAGCCAGGCTGTTTTGTTCATAACAGTTTTCACTTGCAAAATGAATGCTGAAATGTGTGTGCAACTACGTGTTCCTCAAAGATAGAGAAGAAACATTCTTAAGGTAGAATATACTCTGAGACATAAGCAGTAAAAAAGCACCCATAAGTATATACAAAAGGCTACCTTTTATCTCCTGCACCATAGAAGAGAGGCAAAGAGACAAAGGAGAGACTACAACTGCAAGCACAGCATGGCAGAGCATCTCTAAGCCCAACATGCTTCAACCCTTGAAAGGCCGATTTTACAGTCTGAAAGTTCCTTAATCATCCTTGTGGTCACCTGCTAACAACACACCAGGCAGCAGCAAAAAGGCTTGTTCTGATGGGTTCAGCCCAAGAAGAAATTTAGTTGTCAACACTGAGGAGTACTCTCTAGCATGGCAACAAAGTCAGAATCTAATACAATTCTGCCACAAAAAAGTGGGGTCCTGACCTCCAGGCTTTGCATTTTTCACACCTCAGCCATTGCATTTGGATAACTTCTCTTTCCAGATTACTTTTAAGTTTGCTCTATATAACTACATAAATAGTAGTCCCAGCACAAGGGAGATGGCAGAAACATGTGACCACAGCCAACACCTCCTTAGAACAGCAGGAAAACTCATTTATAGAGATTATGAAACAAATCTGCAAAAGATGTAAGGTGTGTAAGGTGGCATTATGGATCCCATTGCTTGCTTTGTAGGAGCAATCCAAATACTATTAGCAGCAGGAGCTAGAGCAGGACTTAAAACATTCACTCTGGAATCCTAGGAGGAGGAAAGGCTAAGATAGAAAGGAATTCACCATGCAAGCACTATAGCATCCTCCTAAACAGTAACTGTCCCATCATTAAAACTTCTAAAATAATGAACACTGCCTGTTAATCACTTGTTTAAAGAACTATCTTTCTCAATTCTAAACCAAGTATGCCTTTAATCAGCTGAAAGTTGGGAAAGATCTGCTCCAAATTAGAAATTTTAACAAGTTGCAGAGCTATTGCTGAAAAACAGCTCTGCATCAGCAGAACCCCTTCTCCAAGTCTCATATTTCAGGATCTACCTGAATCATCACGATCAATCTCAAGTGGATACAAAGTAAGCATGATTCTATGAACATAAAAGGATTAGCCAGCAAAGTGTTAAAATAACTAAAAAGCATCACTTCCAGTGAGAAATATGTAATTATTTTAAATATGGTGTCACAATGGTCTATGTTTATTGTAATAAAAGACTTCATTAACTGCTTGGAGACAAATTAATTCCTTCTCTACGTCCATATCTCAGTCTGTGTATATTTTTGAACAAAAACAAAATCTGAAGCATGTGTGTAAAACTTATGCTCTTCTCTCCAACAAATTGGAAATTAAAAAAAAATTTTAAAACTTCAAAACTAAATAACTAAATGAGAACTGACAAGGGAGCTATGGGAAAAAAAGGAGGTAATTTGACAAAAGATATTCACCTACAGAAAAGTACTTGAAACTAGAGCTGGTGGTTGGGATTGACTTCTTTTAGAAGAACAAACAAAGATCCTGGCTCCCAAGATTTTCAATACAGGAAAGAAATGTAAAAATAAGGAACTCATTAACTCATGTCTGGAATAAATAAAGTTTTCCACTATGAATAGATATACATTCCAAAAGAATTCAAAAATATTATGTATAGGAAGGGAAAGCTCCAAAAATATAGAAACCAAGACCAATATTGTCACTTTTCCAGGCAACAATGCCTTCTAATTTTAAGAACTACAGTACAGACATCAGGTCCCTAAACCTGTAGGGTTACATGAATTAATATAAAGAGCTTATTCTTTAAGAAAATAAAATAAAAGTTACATTAAGTAGTCTCTTAAGCTTACATTGCATCATAAGCATCATACTGCATTATTTTGCATCATAATTATTGGCCTTTGCTGGTCACATTTTAAACAAGTTTTATGTTGAAAAGCTGCTATTAATGGAGAGCTATTCCCACTACAGAAGCTTGAGAGGTAACTGAAAGAGGAGAGACAAATACTTTTAAATATGGGCATTTAAATGTGGGTATTTACCCTGCCACAAGGGCTGCTTGCTTGTCTCCATTTCTTAAAGAATGGTGGGGACTGAGACCTTTTTGTGGTTGCAGGCATTAGGGCATTTGGAGCCCCAGGTATTTTCTTCCCTATTTTTTTAGCTTACCCCTTTTTATCTTTCTTCAGATGCAAACAGAAATGAAGGAAGAGGAAAAGGCATAAACCAGCTTTTCACTACATATGTGCACATGACATCAAGAACAACAGGGATGTGGTGAGCATAATTAGTTTCTTTGGATTTTGCAGTAATACAGATGAAGTCAAGAGACAGTGATGCTGTAAGGTAATTACAATTATTATAATCTATAATATCCATCATTACACCTAAAAAACTGAGAGTCATTTAACTGCTAAAGAGTCAAAAATGTGATTGAAGTTGTTTCTATCTTTGATCTTTCAAGCAAATTTTCTTCAGAACTATATTTTCAATGCTATTTATCCTTCAACATTAAATCAGAAAACACAGAGTGGTCTTTGTGCAATGAGCAAACCTCTTGACTGCAGATATATGAACAGTTCATACAAGAGTTCTTGCTATTCACAAAATTAAATCTACATTCACTCTATAATCTCAAGGTCTTCTTTCAATGTATTATCTCTCAACTAGTTTATGTAAGCCTAGGTATTTTTGAAGGTATTTTACACTTCTGCTAATAATGATTCTCTCATGGTCCATTTACAATATCTTTTCATGAACAGGCTGAACACATGGGTGAAAGGACAGCTTCTGTTTTACTCACTCCTATGGAGCTCCAATTCCACAGCAAATCCAAACCTCATTATTTTAATCTCTGAAGAAAAATTATTTTGACAATGCTCAATATATTAACCATTCTTCTCTCGGTCCAAATACAAATACCATTTATTCATATGCTTTTGTAATCCAAAAAGGAATCTATACATCACCTCACATATTGTCTTATAGCCAGTTTAATGTTTAGAAAAGCATGGAGAATTAAGACCCTAACTATCATACATAAACATTACTATCCAGTACATGTCAGCTGCCTTAGTAATGGAAAGTTATAGTATATGAAAAGTTCAATTTTTTTTTTTTTTTTTTTTAAATCACCGTGACATTTGAGCAGTTTCAAAACTCCCTGGAAGATCACACTGCATCCTTGTTTTAAGGAAGTATGTCCATTAACAGCTATTACAATGCAGATAGTGTAGCTGAATGCTAAATTCCTTTAAATCACACAATTCAAAAAAGCAGCAAGACATACCAACTTCTTGACACATTTCCTATGCTGCCCTCCAAAGCATCACAGTTGTTTTCTACTGTTGTTTTGTGACAATTTTAAGACCGACGTTCACATTTTTGTACTTTACAAAAATACAGCATCCTGACCAATCTCTGTTTTGGAATAATTAGCATAAGCTACTACATTATAATGATACCTGTAGCTTGCACTGCAATCCTCAAAATATAGTCCAACATGAATGAGAAACTTTGGGCTTAAAATTTTGTTACAAGATAGTTGCAAAGGCTGAACTCCAGATATTTTATATAGAGAAATGCAAGATCAAACTAGGAGTCTTTTACTCAAGTAAGGGTAAGCAACCAGAAGTTAAATTTAAACTCTTAAATAGTAACATTAATCATTTTACATCACTCATATCACTGGCATTCAACTATTACAGGAACACAGGCTACAAAATTTTATTTGTACATCATCATTACCTAGGCTTTTCACTAGGAGATGGAGCTTGCCATTTCAACTCTAAGTTATTCCTGCAGTATCTTTTCAGTCCAAATATCTTAGAAAGATTTGTCATTTCTAGAATGGAATCCAATTACCAGATTTTACTTCACTACACCAGACTGAGATATAATCACCCTACACCAGAAACTCCTTAAAAGGGAATAACATTTTCTTATTCTTTAAGGCTCTGTTTTCTTTCACTGTTTTTCAAAGGCAGTTGCACTTTTATACTGCTGTCTATCAAGACAAATGTGCTATTACATTACATTGAGGATGCATGGCAATATAAGTATTTCATTCATGGAGTCACAGATTCAGGAAACCATTCCACCACTGAATGATAATACAGGCTTTTTGATTATTAGCTGAACTGGAATTTTAATATACAGACAAGAACATTTGGGAGATTGGGGTGGTAGGGTTTTTCTATCTCTTCTCCTTCTGCTGCTCTTTAATGACTTTCAACTTTGGCCACAAGTTCCCTAGTCTCCTGTACTGTGGAAATATTAAAACATATTTGTGTATTTCCCCTAAATCATACAGTAGTCAGACACTGAAAAATGAAAACCTACCAGAAAACAGATTCAAGAGAGAGAGGGACAGGCAACATTGGAGTTTAAGTGCAAGAAGAATACCTGATTTTGTCAGTCCTCATGAATGATACTTTTTCCACAGAAATGTGTCAGAATGCTATATGATTCAAAGTTATATAGACTACAGTCCATGCATGAACATATTGCAGATATCTTATCACTACTTCTTCAATTTTAGTTGCAATGGAAAACTCAAACTGTAAATTCAAAGAAAAACAGTTCTGAAGTTTTCTGGCACTTGGAGCTAAAACAATAGCCTGAATTATATTTGGAACATAATGTGCAAACATGCATTAATACAGGAATTCATGGATACAGTATGTGTACTCAACTCTTCAAGCCATCCTTTATGGATATTTTGGTGCTGTGAGGCATGCAGTCTGTCAGATTTGTGTCTGTTATTTTTTAAACAAGGCAAATGTTTTAACATTACGTCTATTGCATTAGAAGAACAGATACTGAAATTAACATATTTAAATTACATTGGAGAGAAAAGCACTTGCAAAAGCAACAGGCAAATTACCAGAAATCATCTAGCAAAATTATAATAAGCAAAAATGTTCTAAGAAACCAAATACAAATTTATTTAAAATCTTTGGCTTCTTGTTGTAAGAGTTTTCTGAACCTCCCATCCCTTTAATTGTGGAGGCTACTTAAGAAATTCTGTATCAGGATCAATACTAAAACACAACTATAGTAGCCCACTTTCAAAATCCTGATAATTAATTTAAAGATACCAGTAGGGAGTAAATTAAAGCCATAAGCATTAGGAAACTAATAATTTGAAAATTGTACAGAGGCAATGAAGCCTAAAGTTATTGAGCACTGAAATAGCTGGAAAAGTGTTTTGTATAGTTGGAGTAACTAAACACAAAAAAAAAACCCAAAACCTTTTGTAAAACAAAAGAAGATTCAATTATAATCTACTATACAACCTAACATATCTGACACAACATCTTGTAGATAAAGCATTAATTTTTCACACAGACATTTTGGTATAAGGTGCAGAAGAAAAAGTCTATACAAGAGCAGAACCCAGAATGCCCTTTATTTACTCTTTGGAAACTCTTATTTGAATATACATTTGTCAAATTCTAAATCTCACTGGACTCAAGTTTTCCACTCAAAAGACTTCTTGCAGAAGAATTTCCCTCAGCATTTGCAAAAGGCTAGACCTTTCAATAAGAAGAGTTCAGAAAGAACAGTGGCAATACTATTTAAAGTGTTATTCACAATAAGGTAAAAAAAGAGTTTCATACAGCAGCTGGGAGGCTTCAGGTAGCAGCTATGAAAGCAGAATGAAAGCCACACCGTACCATGCTAAGCACGGTACAGTATAAATAAAGACATTACTATTCTCATTAAAAAGTTAGCATATTTCAGCTCATAAGCCATGGAAAACTTCATTTTGCACCACCTTCTAGGGAGAGTCTAGCTGTCAGATAACATGAAAACTCATTACAATCTGAGTACACTCCACCCACAAGATGCCCAGACTATCCAAAATTGCTCCTTGGATAAGGCCACTTATCTCCTGAGCTTATTGTGCCTTCTAGATGAAAAGCCATGACATTCTTGAACACAAAGACAAAAAACCATGCAAGGAAGTAGCAGGGCAGGATCCTCTCCTGCTCAGCTCAAGAGCAATAAGGTATTTTGAGAATAAATGCATTGACACATATAAATTCACAAATACAATAGAAACGGACAAAGTTTCCCAGATAAATTAAATATACACATGCCCAGTGCAAGGTTTCAATACTGTCTGAAGCCAAACACTAAAGAATAAACACAAGAACTACTCAGCCTCCAAGCAAGGTGAGAGTCCCATGTAAACAAGCAAGCAGCTATGTAATACAGAACTGTGTCAATGCCTACACACAAGACCCAAATGAAAGTCTTAATTCAGGCATTTTTTACCTTTTGAGTAACCTGTTTTTAAACAGCCTGATATTATTTTAGTATGGCAGCATTGAATTTAAAATTAAGCACAGCTTGCTAGCAAGATACCTTACCCAAAAGTCCAGGCAGGGAATTTATTCTTCCTGAATTCCAGCCTGAGCAACTTCTCTTGGTGGGAAAGGCAGAAGCATCACTATGCAGCACACCTGTTACCTGCCTTTGAAAAGCAAATTTACACATGGGATTCCTGAGCAGCCCTTTTGTGCTAAGAGGCTCCATATACAGACATAATGTACTTTCAGCTTTTGTACATGCAACAGCTCACACACTATTTGCATAGTCCACTACAATCATTCACCAAAAGAAGTCACAGCTTTATAATATGGCTGTTATGGGAATTATTTATCTACATTATTAAAACAGAACCCATTAATAAAAGTACCAGTCTTACAAAATTCATGAGTTTTAGTTTGGTACCACCTTAAAATAACATGTTCTTCCTGCAAGCAGAATAAAAATATACACTGAAAATAAAAGATTGCCAATCCCATATACATTATTCTCTGGCTTCCTAAACTCATTCCTAACTTATGTATACTTATCATCTTCCCAAAGCCTAAATTTTTTTAATCACAGTTTGGGATACAACAATTAATGCCTGAAGTATGATATGTCACAATACCAACTACTTAAAATCAAGCAACTGGAAAATTGTCCTTTGAACACTGCAGTATGAGCAGTGTGGGTGTTGAACTCCCTAGATGCCTTCTACCAAAAATGTCCTTGAAGGCAAACATGATTATGGGCTATACCAACTTGGCCAACCAGAACCTGCCTCTTGCTCCATAGAAAGCCAATTCTAAATTTAAACTAGGAGAACAAATAACACCCTTCCCAAAAAAATAGCTAAATGACTAACCTCTAGGAACATCCTATATTTTAAGATCAGATCCTGTTCCAACAACTAAAGCATCCTTCATCTACTCACCTTTAGTGTAGTAATAGCTTTGCCCCAGCATTCACAGTTATGATCTATTCCTACCAGAGCACATAGAGGAAGGTACAAGATGCTCAATCAAGATGTGGATCAATGCTCCAAAAAGTCACAAGATCCAGAAAGCAAACAGTTCCCCTGCCTTTAACAACTGTACAAACCTGCACACAAATATATACAATAAACAATGCCTTAGAACATAACTCCATGTTACTTGAATGACTAGGGATGGCAGTGGCACGCACAACAGCCACAGGATGTGCTTTGTTAGCCATCAGGAAGCACATTCAGCCAGGCAGGAGTAGGTGAGACCCACAGGACCTATCTAGTAGAGACTATGCCCCCAGCCCAGAAGCCTGCCCTACCATAAACCTCCAAGAAGAAATCCTCATTGAAAGAACTCTTAGCCCCACACCTCCATTTGATCCATTCAGAACCACAGTCCAGTTCTAAGAATCTACAAATACTTTAGGACTTCAGTTGCAACTGAAAAAGAAACTAAAACTATTTTAAATTTAAAAGATAAAATGTCCCCACTTTGTGCAAGCTCTACTGAGGCAACCTCAACTGTTTGCTAATCTCAATGACTTTGTCAGGCAAGTATCTCCAGATTTCTTAGACAGCAAAGAACATACAAGTGTCCTAACCACAAGGCAAAATAACTCACACAAGTTTTTTTTCAAGAAAAAAAGCGTAATTTCCCTCAGGTTTTTTGTAACAAGCCATGAAAAAAATTGTGTAAGATACACAGATAGTCTACTACTTGTTAAGTCAAACTAGTATTTCTTGTCTAATCATAATCTCAATCATTGAATTACCACTGTAGATAGCTCCATGCTGACACAGGAAAGGTAAAGGACTCAGCCTTCCCAGACAACCCAAAGAGCTACTTCACAAATTATCAATAGGAATTCCAAACCTGACCAAGGCAGCTATGAACATATTTTCTGCGTATGAAAAATATTCAAATGGCTCTACTTTCTATAAACATTCTCATTTAAATATGTGCACCCAATGTTCAGATAAAGTAATAAAAGGGTTCACAGATTACACAAAATAAACTAGCAGGTTTTACTCACAAGAATGTTCTGGGATATCTTTTGCTGGTTTTTACCCCCATTCTAAATGTTTAATGCATTCCCCATCCCCAGACTGTAAGTAACTTGAATATAAACAGTGTTCACAATACCTAAGGGTGAAAATAGGAAAGAATAAGCACCAGTGCTCTTTTGCAAGAACTCTGAAGAACACGTCAGTATGATTCTAACAGGCATCTGGAATAAAAATGCTTCGTTGTCTGTGTACATATGTAAATGCAGCAATATCTACCCTTTCGGACAGAAAATATATGCAGGCCTCTCTACAAAGGAAAGTATAATTTCACAGTATAAGTTTCCACATAGTGCTCTGAAAATAGAGTACAGCTTGGAAAATAGCAAGAATATCACACCATCAAGAAGACATTTAGCTAATCATATGGTTTTATTACCAAACTAAGCTGTTACTACATAAAAGTATCCATTTTCCTCCAAAAGCAACCTTTATTTTGCATCTGAATTGACAACCACAATGTTACTGCATCCTAACACACATATTTGCCATTACTGCAGTGAACCACACACATCTTCAAGCCAGTCAGTAGAAGATGAAGCAGAGGAAAGAAGGAAGTGCAAGAGCATATATTCATTGAGATCCCTGTCTCATGACCTGACAGCAGGAACCTGCACAGCCTGTAAGATCATCTTTTTCTGGGACTCAATGCACAAGCATTACTTTTCTGTAGCACTTCTAAGTAAGTAACCTAGCTGGGATGTCCATCTAATGTACCACATCCTTTTATTAAGATAAGGCCTGCTAAAGGAGAAATTTTGAGGAAAATTATTGTAAAGGTAGTTACACTAATAGAGCAGTTTGAGGGTAAATCTACCTGAAGTAACCTTTCTAGACATCATCTTTGCATTTTTCTGCTGCTTCATGCATTACTAATCAGTGGCCCACTAGAAACTTCAGCACCAATTGAAAAGCCTGGCAGGGTATTTGGCTTTCAATTCTTCTACTCAGTTTATTCCCAACACAAGTATATTCATCAGGCTTAAAAACAACTCTTGAACAAGAGCAGCCACTCAGCAATGAAATGTAAATTACTGACATGTGCTAAAACCTGTACTTGCCACTGCTAATGAGCACATTAAAGGGAAAAAAGCTTACTAGATATTACTGCAACCTTTTCACTTAACCCTGTGTGTACTGAAAGCCATGACTGAGTATCAATTAAAGAACTCATCTCTAAACAGTGAGACACTGTTCAGCAGGTGTATTCTTCCTACGCAGTTCTGATACAAAAATCAGGATGATGGACAAATGTGTACACACTGATAACAGTCTTATTTTTAATCTCCCATTACACTTTTCAAGATATCAGTAAAAAAATCAAACATAACAACATACATCAATTTCCAGGTTTACAACATCAGCAGTGTCAGATCTTAGGTGATCAAATAAAATAGGATTAGCTGCCAATAAGCCTCAAGGTTAGGGAGCCAACTTGTAGCAACTTCTCCCTTCCTATTATGCACACAGGGAGGTAAAGACCCTGAAAATAATCTTCTCCAAACAGCAATGGCCTGCAGAGTCACAGAAAACAACACCTTTTCCTCCACAGCATCTAACAGTGATGCAACTCCATAGTGCAATAAAAGCCCTACCAACTATATTCACTCCAAGTTTCAAAGGTTTTAATAATTCACACTATCAATGTTGCAAGAAGCTACTGTAAACTTATACGCTGGAGAAGGGGGAGACATTTTTTTGTGAAAAACCACACCCATACAAAGGGGATCTTCATAATTTGTAGATGAAAAATTATTTAAAGATTATTTGGTTAAGCAAGTTCTTCAAATGGTTTACTAAATAACATTTTTGATAAGGACACATAAATAGATGGCACTTAGTTCAGAACTAACTTAAAGCTAAATTAGATACCTGAATCAGCCTAAATTAAGTACCTAAATCCCTCTCAGTAACGTTTCCATCTAATACTAGTTCAGCTATAAGTTAAAAGTTTATCAATTTCGGTTGCTTTTTTTTTCCTCATATCCTTTATCCAATCCCAAACTACCATCCCTTTGAGTCTGCCTTCATTCTGAGTAAGGCAGAAACTTGTTAACTTGTTTCTGCTAGAATCAGATGTACTAGCCTACAGACTTTAATAAGGGAGTTAGAAGCAGGGGATATATGATTTGTTTTAACAAAGATCATTTTAGCAGGACAAGTTTACAAAGTGACTAGGTGCCACTGTCATCCCAGCACATCCAAGGAAGGATAACCAGGCACTGGGAGCAGCAATTTCTTGGTCAGAGTCAGAACTGGGGTCTGACCACAGCTTAGTAACCTGATCCTTTGGAGCCGAACACCAGTTGGCCTTGAGGGAACAAGAAGCACTTGCTATGTTCTACACAAAACACATCACCTAACTTTAGGAAATTAACTTTTAAACTAACGTTAATTCAAAATTTCATTGCTAGAACATTCCAACTGCTAAGTATGTTAGCGACTTTCCCCATAACTCTAGCAGGAATTATGCAGTAGATGCAGTACTTTAAGCTACCAATGTTATTGATGACTTTCATTCAGTCTGAAATAGAAATGAATGAAATATACTGTGAAAATAGACAAAGCTTATTTGTAAGCAAACCTGAAGGCAGTGAAAAGTGAAAAGGCAGATACATGCACAAGAATAAGCAGGAAGTATTTTAAAGGAATTTTAAAGAATTCCAGGGAATTCTTTAAAAGATTTGCAAAATGAACCACTAAACATGATAAGGTGGCTGCAATCTATTAAACTCTTACTCTTACCCGGGGGTCATGATTCCTGCTGCACTCAGTAAAAGCTTTAATTGACAAAATCTGACAAACAAGGTAAGCTACTATTAAGTAGTGCTTATGTTGATACATTCACAGAGGTTTTTGTTTGAGCAACTCTCCTATGAGGAAAGGCTGAGGGAAGTAGGACTGTTCAACCTGAAGGAGGCTAAAGAGGAGCTCAATGTATATAAATGCCTGAAGGGAAATGCCAACAGAACAGAGCCAGGCTCTGCTTAGTGGTGTCCATTGACAGTATCAGAGGCAAGAAGCACAAGCTAAAACACTGGAAGTTCCCTCTAACTATCTGGAAACATTTTTTTGACTGTGAGGGTGGCCAAACCATTCTGTGAAATAAAGACTGTATTTGATAGCTCAACTAGAAACCAGGTCCAACTGAATTATGCATTCTACAACCATACAATAAAAATGTGCAACCAGCTGGAAGATACTGTAACAATCTAGAGGATAGTAACTGAATGACTAAGAAGCTAAAGTGTCATTAAACAGGTTAAAGTCTGAAAAACCTTATTTAACACTGACATGCCTAAGTACAGCATCTTAATTCACTTTCAGCAACCAACTGTATCTGGCATATTAGCAGTGATTCTCTCTACATGCAGAGGTAACTGGAGCAGCTCTTATCACAGAGAATAACTAGCCCTGAGAGGTTACATGACAGTCTCCTGCTCAGGAAGCAATACTGGAACAAGGGAATCCACAAGGGAATCCTATAGTATACTAAACAAAGTAGGTTAAGTCTTGTAGCTGTAGAAACTATTCAAAATATTTTAAAACTTTACAGTTCAGCACCAACTTTACATACTGTACATATATTAAACACCTATACAAAAGTTTTAATCAAGACAAATACAAAAATATAAAAGAAACTAAACAGATGTATAAAATAAATTATGTTTATAAAACTAAGTTCTAATAATTCAACATTATGTTAAGCCCTAATTTCAAGAAAATAGTTCCTAAAGTAAGATTAGAATCAAATACGTACCATGAAAAACAAAGTTCCCCGCAAAAGAAAATTGCCCAGTCTAGGATAATAGGTCATCTTTAGAAACATGTTAACCAAAAACCTTTCAGCATTCTTTTCCACAGCTAGTGTAGAAGTCACTAAAATTTCAGAATCCACTAAAATTGAAATCAGGAAGAGCCAACTATAGGGTGTGAATTAGGAATGAAGACTCAGCAGGGTGTTGTAATTTTTAAATCACTATAACCAAAAGATATAAACATATTCTATCCTCACAACAATCACAGAAGACTGAGGTAGGAAGGGGACCACTGGAGGTCTTCCAGTGCAACCTCCTTGCTCAAGAAGGGACTCCTAGAGCATATTACTCACTATTACTTCCACAGAGTCTTTAAATATCTGCATGGAAGAAGACTACACTTCTCTCAGCAACCTACACTTGTGTTCAATCACCCTGACAGTAAAGACCATCTTTATGTCTTCATGTTCACATAAAACTTCCCATCCATCAGTTTCTGCCCATTTCCTCTTGTCCTGGTTCTTGTACCACCAAGAGCCTGGTTCCATTCTCTTGGCACCCTCCCTTCAGATACCTACACACACTGACATGGTCTCCTCTCAGTCATCTCTTCCCAAGGCTGAACAGCTCCCAGAAAGATGTTCCAGTCCCTTGATCATCTTTGTTGCTCTCTACTGGACCCACTCCAGGACTTCCTATCTCTCTTGTGCTGAGGAGCCCAGAATTGGACCCAGCACTCCAGATGTGACCACATCAGGGCTGAGCAGAGGAGTAGGATCACCTCCCTCATCCTGCTGTCCATGCTCTTCCTGTTGCACCCCAGGATACCACTGACCCTCTTGGCTGCAAGGGCACTGCTGGTTCAGACAGCTTGCTGTCCACCAGGACCACCTCCTCAGAGCTGCTTTTCAGCCAGTCAACCCAAGCTAAACAAACTTCAAGAACTAAATTTAAAAACTCCCCATAAAAGTAATCACCTAAGCCTTGGGATGAAACAGACATAGCATGTTCCTATTGCTCTCCATGTAATACACCACTGTCAATAACAAAAGCCCTTGTGTACAAAAATACAGCATGCTGTAAGAAGACATCTTAGTTCATAAAGTATATATTCAGTAGACTGATTCTTGTTCTGTTGCAATTAGTTTTCAGCAACAGTAGAGAACAGAAAAGTCATATTGTGATACAGAAAATTCTACCACACACATTATTGCTTCAATGTATTTCAACTGTAAGAATGCACAAAAAAACCTTTTACTAAGCTGCATTCATTTTTAAAGTCAGAATTAATTTTCTTTATATGCATATTTTATGAATACATATAAACTCTTAAGTATTCAATCTATAATGTAGATGTACTGAACACAAATCATCAATCACTATAAAATACATAACTTCTTAAAATGCAGGCAGAAAACAGAAGTGATTATTAAGGAAACATTGTTGAATTCTAAGCTGAAGCTTCATCTGCCTTGCCACAAAAGTAAATTAGAATACACAGAGCAACAGACGTTCTTATTTCAAAGACATCTCTTAATTATTCATGTTAAATCCAACTCCACTATTATTAATGGGACATTTAAAATTGATTTGAGAAACAGAGAAAGCCATCACATTTTCAAGGTTACCACACAAGCTTATAACAATTATACAGAGCAGGACAAATTGACAAATCACCATAGATCAAAATGGTCAGAACTTATCATAACCAGACAAGCTTGTCTGCATGACTGCAAATCAATAGTAAAGAGGCAGAAAAAAGAAAGGAAATAATATTACCTGTGTAAGAAGAGAATTACATAGCATTTCATTTGCATGTCTTCTATTATTGCAATGAGGGAAAACACAAGTACACATAGTTAATATAATTGCAGTCATGGAAACAGAGCAGTACATTTTCATTCTCACAACAAGACAGCAACAGTGGAAAAAAAAAAGAGGACAGAACAAAGTATTTATAAGAAAACAGGAAGGATTCCTGTAAGTCTGGAGCTAAGTACTATTGTAGTGACACTGCACATCAAGAAATAATGAATGTTTACAAATCAGAAGTCCATATATCCATTCATCTGCAGAACCACACACCCTAATAAGCATGCCAAAGTACTGTTGTTGAAAGGCATCTCATGAGAAATATTACTTACAATTGCCCATATAGGCAAAAATATCTCTAATATCTTCTTTAATCACATGCACAGCAGTAAATCATTGGTCCAGAAGCCATGCAAGCCCACAGTTCATCCACCAAGAGTCTTAAGTTGCTAGGCACTATTATTCAAATCAAGAGGTTTTGTGCTTGCATTTTTCCTAAGGACAGGTGCACATGTTAAAGCTTTCAAACTAAGCCACTTGAAGAAAAGATGTAGCTTTGAAAAACACAAGTTAAAAAAATAGGTCAAGACTGCCATGGCATAGGAAGCTGCCTAATCACAAAGGCGATTAAGAGAAAAAATATTAGTACTATGAAGTCTAGACAAAAGAATAAAAAAGGAGGAAAGTCATTTGTCAAATTACATGAATCTTTGACAAAACACTACCCTGCATTGATAAATACATGCATACAGGTTATACATGTGTACCCACAAGACCTGTAGAAATGCATCCTGAAACTTAAGTTTAGAAATACACCTGCCCTTGAAAGAAATGCTCTAGCTTTATACAGCAGTTCTCAAGATAGTTATTTGAAATTTGCAACAGGGTAGAACTGGCATCAATTCGTATTGTTGCATAGCAATCTTAAACCGGACACTGAGGATGTTACATAAGTCAAAGGCTTTTAGCAAAGGTATTTGAAGTTTTCTACAGTAAAGGAGTAACACAGCCTTCCTACTTCCATCCTAGTAAGTGCTAAGCAGACAGTTCAGATGACTCCATTTCATTTTTCTAGCTCATATGGACTAGTAATGTCTGACAAACACTGTCCTTGATTTAATACACACACTATTTGTTTCTCCCATGGATTTCAGCCAACCTGACACAGATTTAGATTCTTTTCACAGGCAGAGCTCTTCTGGGCAGCAAAGTGGTGACCTGTTCACTTGGCCCAGTACATTGCCTAACCTTTATGACCCTGTACAGACAAAACCTCCAGTCTCCAATAGACAAAGCACCTTAAGCCACCACAGGCATGGGTAGCAAACACACTACTGGCTCTGCTAGGCAATGAAACTCTGGCCTGCAAGGCATAGTGTACAAAACAAACATTAAAAGCTCTGTCTTCCCCACTTCTTGAAGTATACAATCTCTGCCATAAGCAGCTTCTTGATACCAACTTCCACTGCTTTTTTTGGACCACCTTTTCACAATTCAGGAAGCACAAATGCTAACCAGTCACAAGAGTTGTCAGGTAAAAAGCCAATGCATATGGGAACAGCATGGGAATCATACAAAATGTTTCTCAAAAATGTAATATCCACTGAACCACAATGAAGGAACCTCACAATTTGCTTACAAGTAACAAAGCCATGCACAACAATGGTCAAGAAACACTCCCACCAGTAAGTTTACATTAGCTCTGCATGTCCGTAGAACCACCTGCACAAAGCTCTTCACAGATCAGACAGAAGGTGACACAAGTTGTTCCCTGGTTTACCTTGTCCTTCTCAAACTTAGCAACCATTTACAAACATGTGATCAACCATTTCCATATACATTGTTTGCCCATTTCTTTCAGACAATACATTGTTGGGATTTTTAATTCCACCAAGAATGTTAATCTAGCTTCAAAGGTAAAGAGAAATAGCACTGGGTGCTTTGTTCTCCCCCAGTCATGTCAAACAGTAGCTGTTAAAAAGGCACAAAAGATGTATACAACCAGGTTTCACTAGAAATTCCAAAAAGATTAATTATCTTTTTCCAAAATTGAATGCTTTTTGCTCATCATGTTTATGCTTCTATCCCAAGGAGTGGATTTTGGCAGAAGGTAATGGTTGGCTCTTTTTGTGTCAACAGAGCATCAGAATATTGTCAAGGCTGCATTCAGGAAAGAATATTCCAGATAAAGGCCACATTTGTAACCAATTGCTATAATTTTCAGATAATTTTATGCACATATCAAGTCATTTTCTTGGAGGAAATACACCACAATCCACAACCTTTAATGAAAGCACAAATTCTATCACATACATACAAGACATCAAAATATACTGAAGATTTATAATCTTGCAAACTGGTATTTTTCATACTAGGTTTACAAAATAGTAATTCAGCTGACTTTTTGTGTATTTCATTTTTAACAATAGCATCACAAGGGACCTCTGTGGCAATCAGTAAAGTGGAAGTTCATTTGTGTTTCTTTAAATTAAGAAGAAAATTGGTCCCATTATCACTAACTGCAACACAGAGTCACCATGCATCAAGGTTATGGTCCTTTCCAGGAAGCAGGAAAGGAGCATAACCTCAACTGTAGGAGTAAGACTCCTACTTGCTGCTAACATCAGCTAGATAAGCAGCCACACTGACTCTGGAATAATGACTGTGCAAACCAATCACACATTTGCTTTCGTCTCACTCTTTTCTCACCCAGACCCAAAAAAAACCAAACAAACAAACCAACCACACACCAAAAAAAACCCAACCAAAACCACAACAGAGTCACTGGGACCATGGGCCAATCCTCCCAAATTATTCAGCATGTTAAGAGACCCAACTCAGCACTCCCATCTCCCCACCAAAACAGCTGCTCTCAAGGTCTGCAAGCAAGGAAAGAAAAATGGCAATTTCAGAAAAGTATATCTTTCAATTACAGGTCAACCAAAAGGCTCACCTTAGTCTCAGGCCTATCTCCTTCCCACAGTCCAAAGACCTGCTTTAGGTAACAGAGGTGATAGAGCTTCTCAGAAAAGGGCAGCATTAATTTTAAAAACTAGGAAACATTAAGCAAGCCAACCTAAATACAGAGGTCACTAGCAAATTCTTCTAAAGCAGGACAGGAACAAACTGCTCTTCAATTCTGCATAGCATCTGGCAAAGGACACTAGCAATTTTTTTTTAAATGCAGCAATAGATTTTAACTTCACCTTAACATTTATGACAATACTGAATATTATACAATTATTTTTTGAAGGAGGGAAATTACATGAAAATATATTAGAATGCATAAACTAAAAGTACCAACTTATTTGCTGATTCTAAGGCTATATCCACTCACATAAACTCACATTGTTATTCTATATAATAATGTTATCAGCATTATCATAAAATCATCAAAAGATTCCATGTTCAAATACCAATCTTTACGAAATTGATCTTAAATTTATAAAACCTTTGACAAACTCACTCATATAAATGAGTATAAATGCCACAGATCTCTTTTCTGTCAGCCAATAACAGCAACAAAGTAGATACACAAAGGACTGAACGCACCAATTTGTTTACTGAATCACAATGAACAACATGCCAGATATTCACCCATTGACTGTTTTTTGGAAATTTTGTTTTGGAAACAAAGGATCATTTATTGTGTCTTCCTTGCCCATTTTAATGGAGAACAAAATTAAGTTTCTGAAAAAATAAAATAAAGCCCATCAATTTTCAATACTCTAAGTATCTACCAAATTCTTCAAAAGTACTGTCTAAAGCTGTATCCTACTCCATGAATCATTCAGACAATAATGAACAAAAAGACATGCTTCTGTTCAAATCACACACAGTGAGATTACATGTGAATTGATCCTTCATGTGTTAATTGAAGACAAAGCTTTGCTTTCAACTCATTACTGTTCTTACAGATTGGAAAGTTTAAAAAGTTTAATGTCCTTCTCAGTTTCCCAATTTAAGAAGTTTGTTTTAAAAGTACAGGAAATAAGCCCAAGTTTCATAAGCTCCATCACTACTTTCAGTGCAAAAGAACAAAATCATGTGTATATATAAAGAAAAGGATAAGGAGAAAGAAAACAGAACAAAAATGTCTTTTGCAACTTCATAACAGTTTAACAACAGTTACAGTCTTCAATAAAGAAAAGAAACAGCAGGCAAGTTTTCCTCCTAACTATATTAATCAGAGTGTCTTGAAAAAAATATAAGCAGCCCTAGGGATAAAAAGATAGATCATTTTACCAGTTCTCACTAGGGGTTTGATCTTCTAGAGCCACTGACATCAAGGGAAGCATGATTATGTCTTAATTGAGACTTTAAATAGTGCATTTCAGAAAACAAAATCACATTACCTTGTTTTATTATATTTTTAGATAACTGAACACATGGGGTTTCTGAAACATAATTAAAGCTATTTTGAGACTGCAGCACCAACCAAAAACTCAAACACGTTTTTAGTCACCACATTATTTCAGGAAATTGTTCAGAAACATTCCTAGGATCTGAGTGAAAAGAGAAATAGGAGGGTGGAGAGGATCTACAAGAATGTTTGTAGTTTCTCCATTTCTGCTTAATCCTGCCAAAAAAATTTTTCTCAACTGTTACACTACCAATATTCTAACTAACATTACCACACCATTTACATTTTATTGTTAATAACAACCACACCATTGCATAATGTGTCTGGTTCAGAGTAATAACTACCAAAATTCCAAGTTCAGCAGCAAAACAAATCAAAATAGCATAAGCGAACACTTCCATTTCATTTTTTTGTTGTTGTTGTTGTTACTAAAAAACCAGGAACTGCCTACTAAAGCCAGTTATCCTGTTGGTCTAATCCACTGAGAACACAGTTTGTTCTAAATTAAGCCAGGAATCTTCCTTGTAAAAAGAACCTCTGGTACACGAAGCAGAACAGTGATAAAAGAAAGCTGCTAAACTGCATGAAAATAACATGTAAGAGATTACCCCAGATTTGGTAAATCCTGGCAAACACCAAGTGTTTAGAATTCCTTTCAACTTCAACATCACCAGCACCCAGCAGGGTGTACTCAGCATCCCACAGAACCTGCACTTGTTTTTGTCTAGGAGCTTAAAAAAAAAATCACAGCAACTCAAGTATGAAATTTTTAGATTTAATTCTCAAATAGTCTCCTTAATAAGCAGGTGGTATTCTCTAACACCAAATAATCAACTAAATAGTAAGGGTCTGTATTACAAGTAGAACTCAAACCTAAAGGAGCATAGTCAAGCAAGGTACATGGAAGACCAGTTCCACAAATGCTAAGGACAAAAGAACCACCATTTAAGAATCACATTTTTCATCTAAGTTTTTTATCCTGATTCAAAAAGGTGCCAATGTTTCTCAACAGGACAAACAAATTTCTCTTGCTGCCTGTAAAACAAGGTATTTCTTCAGCTACACAGTTCATTTACTCCATGACAAAGTCGGAAGCCACAATGGCTTTTTACTTTGAACTTCAATGTAGTATGTACTTGTCCTTATTCTGAGCAAAACCAGTAGACAATAATACATGATCTGCAGTGACTACACATACAGCATCCACCCAGGACTTTGCTTAAACATTGTGCATGCAACTTCCTCTTAGTACTCCCCACATTTAAGCAGCTGCATGAAAGCTTTTGGAAAAAAAAATAAAATCAGAACATATAATCAGTTCATTATATACAAAAACTTTACTGAAGTAAAGGGGTTTTGAACAATAATTTTTATAAATTCAGACAAAGTGAAAACAGCACCCTTTTGACTCTTTGGTCCTTTCAGAGAATGCAGCTCCATGATACAATACCACCAGCAGAGAAGCCAATTTTTAAACAGCTTTCAATTCCCATCTCAAAGTACAGTTCAGCACCTTCTCAGGGCTGTTGATACAGCTGTTCACCAGCTGTGCTACGAATCACCAAGATGATCACTTAAAGCCTGATACTTTTAACCTAGATCATTTCAGTGACCCAGTTTTACAGAGCAGTCTCATAAACAGTCCAAGCATAAGCGAAAATCCTGAAAGGTTTTTACATCCTGGGTAAAGTTCTTACAAATAGACTTCTCCCAAAAAAAAACCTCAGCCTGCAATTACATCCTCAAAATGCAAGGAATTCACATGTACAGAAAGCATACTGAAATCCCCTATGTTCAAGTATCTTTTAGATTTGCCTTGAGTTGGTAGCTTGATTCCTTAGATGCCTTGAAACAAGTATGTGCCATCTAGTGCATCAGTCAAAAACAAGTAAATAAAAATAACTTACCAAACGTCTAGCAAATTCTTTATTTTCTGAAAGAAATCCATATCCTGGGTGTACCTTGGAAGACAAAAGAAAAAATTCAAGCTGATTGAGTTCTGAAACCAGACACCAAAGTCACCAGCATGTTTTCAGATACCGGGAATGTTGAAGTAGACAACTAAGCATTTAAATAGGTTGAATACTTTAAGAAACTGTTAACACACCAATTTTTCTGTCCTAACTCAAGTTGTTGAGCTATCATTTCTGAAACAAACTTTCCTTATTTAACTAGGGAGAACAGGGTTACTTGCAGAGCAAACGGAGCTGTTTGCAGAGCAAACAGACATTCCTTTTGGAGATTTGCCTTTTGCTCTTTTTAGCTCCATTGCAGATTTCCTCAAATATGCTCATCCACACTCTCCTCAGTAACCACTATAAGGTACTCTGTATGCCAAAATATTTCCAGCACTAACCACAACAATGGTGCACAGGTCCACAGTCATAAGCCCCCCACCTCTAGTGACCCCAGCTAGAGAACATAATATACTCTCTTCATTAGTCCAAGTCAAGTATCCCGTGTGCCTCATTTGCTACTCACACCCCAATATACATTCAGCCTAATGACTTGAGAGGAGCATGAGAAAGTTTTGATTTTCCTTTTGCAAGTCACATAAGATTCTTGATCTAATATACTCTGACAGATAAGGCATAAGCCATTTTATTCACCTCTTTTAAAGAGCCAATAACTGCGTTTCATATTCAGAAACTCAAAGGGAAGAAAATACTGGTTTTATTTCTGGCCCCTAAAAGCACTGTACCAAAACATCATGTTAGAAAGAAATTAGAGTGCTGATCCAACTGTTCAAGGGTAGTTAGTGTTGCTGATATATACACATCAAATTTCATTTTAACAAATGCCCTGTGTACAGTAGCTCTGAATAATACATTTATTTCAGTGACAGAACAAAGAACATTAGGAATATGAACATGACTACATATTAGTTTTACCTACTGATTCCTATTAAGCTTTGAATCCCTGGCCAACTTGGAGGGGAAAAAGGCAGACATGCCCACATTTACACAAATAAGCTAATGTGCATTTTGTAAACCTTCTGAAACAAAAGCAATTATGGGATGCACCATTTACCTTCCTGCAAGTAGAATATAGAAAGTGATTCAAGTGAAGTTTAAGCAAAAGCCTTTTTGGACACACTTTGTAAAACATTCAAAAAAGCCATTATGGCATATAAAGGGTTAGCACTCAAAACTAATTGGGATTTTTTTTTCCCCCAGCAAATTTGGAAATGAACTGAAGCTGCTCCCTGGTGTGAAAGCTGAATCCAGCAGCCACCTGCAGGATCAGCGACCAGTGCTGCCAGATGCTACAAAGCCTTTGATTTCCAGTAGCTATTTCAGACACATTTAACTCATGTGACATGAACTAACTGGAATAGCATATTCAATCACTCCCCCACAACACACCTTTAAAAAAAAAAAAAAGAAATACAAACTCTGGCTTTTCTGCTTTCTATATATGAAACAGCTGCAGCAGATAGACACATTCAGACTCACAGCTTGGGCCCTGGTTTTCCTAATGACTTCCATGATGGCATCCATGTTGAGGTAGCTTTTGCTGGTGGGAGCTGGGCCAACACAGACAGCTTCATCAGCCATTTTCACGTGAACCTGAAGAGGAAATATTCTGCATTAACAGATGCTCCCAGCAAAAATAATTAACATCACCCAGTTACATGCACACAAATCTGATTCTGTCAAAGATCATTTACATACCATAGCCACTCCAAAATACACACTGAAATTACCAACACTGGCATACAAGTACTTACACAGTAAATCTCATTTCATTTAACTCTGAGCTTAAGTCACTGTCAAAATGTTTTATTGTTCTAATACATTATTTTGAATTTGATTAAATAAAATCAAGACAAATATAATTTCACCTTCCTAAACTGATGATCTATATGTAAATTCAGACTAAAAACTACTTTGTTACTTGTAACTAGGGTAGTCTAATATCTTAATACTTAATAACAAACATTCATGACCAGTTCTAAGCAGGCTCCCCAGGAAGTTTGGGATAATTAGAGTGAATTGAATGAAGGGATGCAATGAGTGTCCCTGCACAGCATCAGGTCAGCACCATGCACAAATTAAAGCCTATGACTAAAGAGTTCAATATCACTACACGTGAACCAGAAAATCTTGAGAATTATTTAAGCAGGCTCATGTTTGATTTCTAATCCATTGTATCCTCATTTATATGCATTTGCCAAATATTTTTTAGTCAAAAGAGGGACAAACATCTCCAACATTTTACCAAGAATACTAAAATAACTAGGTTTGGAGTTAGAAGTCTTCTTACATCTCATAAAAATGCTTATCTTTAAGTTTAAAAAGTTTAATTAGATTGGTCTTCAACATGTTTTTGGAGTTCAGAATACTTTTCTTTCAAGTAAGATACACATATAACCATGAAATCAAACAACCAGTTTTTCATAGTTCTGCTTTTTGTAAGCTCCCTTTCAGTATATATTTAAGAAAGCATGCCATTATTTAAACTGTGTAAGATTGTTAGCTGTCAGTAAGATATATATATAGAATGACAATTTGACATTTCCAATGCTTCCCAATTTTTAAAACTATTTGATACCTTCAGCATTTGAAACTGGAAATATATTGTCTAAAATCAGTGCTCTTTTAGAAAATTAGTATTAACATTTGAGAAATATAACACTCTGAGATGAGTTCAGTTGGCCAGAGCATGATGCAAATAAAACCAAGCTTGTAGTTTTAGTCCCTGTATGGATCATTCACTTAAGAGCTGGACTCCAACAATCCTTGCGGGTCCCTTCCAACTCAAGATATTCTGTGATTCTGCACAATATTTTTGGTTAAATATCAGTAAATTTTGTTCCTTGTGAAAAGGAATTTTATTTGCAAGTAGTATAAGGGCTTTCAAGTGTGTCAAATGAGTTGGAAGTTATATAGTCTGGATACACTATTGGCTCATTCAGAAGAAACAGCCCAGAAAAAAACAAAAAACATCTACAAACACTGACAAGCAGCAGTGAGAATATTTTGAACAATACAATGAGAAATAAATAGCAGGTAAATATAACAAATGTAAAAAACAGTAAAGAGCCACTTATTAAGCATTTTCATTTTTTCTTCAGTTTTATTGACCTTTTCTGAACTTAGGAAATGTTAATGCTACCAACAAGAAAAATATTAACTTGCCACCTAATTCCATGTTTCTTTCTGGAGGCATCTCAAATAGCTTCTGAATTTGCTATATTCTCAAGTATATGAGAGTTTACATAACCTCCTGAAATCACCACACATTTCACATTTTAAATATTGCTTCTCTAAAGTCACAACTGTTTTGTTTTATCCCTACAGCATTGGTCTCACAATATAAACAGAGCAAAAAAAAAAAAAAAAAAAAAAAAAAAAAATCTTAGAGCAGTAGCACAGACAATCATGCAGAAGGTTTTGGTGCTTTCCAGTACACCTTAGCAACTAAGCAATCTGTTTTGATCAAATGCTATCAACATCAGCCTGTGTCATCCTTCCTGCAGCACTAAGTTGAAGAAACAGCACCTTTATCTCCATGATCAGTTTATATGCTTAAAGTTGTTCTAAATCCTAATGTGGTTTATAGTTCTAAACAAAGTCATTCAAGCTTAAGTTTAATTAAGAATGTATGTTTTACAAAACCAAAAGCTTCCTTATAGAAAAGGACTAAATATTGCAAGCTATTTCTTGGTATTAAGATGAAAACCCCACACACACCCACTTTCTGTGCTAAGAAACCAACAGAATCCCATTAGTACAAAAAGTAGCCATAGAAGACACTCCAAACCAATTGATTTTATACCTATAAACAGTCTTGTGCACTTTTCCCCAATATTCTCCCACTCCTTTCTGAGTTGCTATTCAACTCTTTGGAGTTTCAACTCTTCCTTTCCCACATTACCCTATTACCTGGTAAACCCATTTCTCCTTGTTCACCTTACTGCAAGCTGTTGGTGCCTTCTTTAGTTCAGTGCCAGTTCAGCCTTGAATGCACCAGGCAACTCTCTCTCTCAAAAAAAGAAAAAAAAAAAAAAAAAAAAAGAGGTCTCCATTCCACCTCCACTAGTTCAAAACCTTCAGGTTTTCAGGATTCAGTGACAGCTTTGAAGATTTTCAGGATCCAGCCCCATCTAGGGGGCTTCTCATATCTACTTTTATTATGCGTTCATATGTACTTTTATTGTGAGCAAACTAACACAACAACCTGGAAATCTGCTACTTAGTAATTCATAATGACAATTACCTTAGCATTTAGGTTTCTTTGACATAGCACTGTAGTTCATGAAGAATGAATATTGCAACACATATACATCATAGATTTTTTTAGTACAGTACAAATGCAATTACTAGCAAACATAATAACAAAAGCCATCATTTTAATCTACATGACAACTGAAACTTTCAGCCTAGTACCAAGCACTGCCTACTTCACACAGTAATTCCCTAAACCCTTACCTCTGCAGAAGCTAACTTATAATGCAATCTTCCTAGACACTACAAAGAATCCAGGAACTCCCCTCCTTCAACCACGACAAATTTCAAATATATTGATTTTCAAATTCAAGGATTGCTTAAGTACTTGACTTAAATCACACAATCCTAGGTATTCAAAACCCGCCCCTAACAGTTAAAATCTCAGAGGTGTAATTCATCCCTTTTCTGTTTTAGTTTACAAATAAACCAATGTCAACAAAACAAAAGAAGCATGTCCCAGGAGGTTCCTGGAAAAAATGCAATTCCTTCATAAATATATGAATTGACCCTGTAATCTCAAGCATGAATGGATAACAAAGGCTGGAAAACAGTTGAAACTAAGGGCTTAATGGTTTATACTGCAGGTTTTAATCATATTGGGCTACCTGGACCTCAAGAGAGAAGTCTCAAGCAGCTACCAAGGAGTTATGTTAGAGAATACAAACTACTGGAAATCACAGAAAGATATCGTGTGTGTAAAACAAGTTTAACTTCTGCAAAATTTTTATACTTAAGTAGTCTAGTTCACACTGATTATATTTCAAAATCACAAAACCAAACCCTACTAAATCTTCATTTTATAGAACCTCAATGTAATTCAAAAACAGACTAAATACTGTCACCTTTGGAAATATAAACCAATCGTAAACAGCCAACTGGCTCATCACACTCCTGTATCAATGAGAAATAAGCTACTAATAATAAAACTGGATTTAACAAGGAGTCCCAGCAGAACAACATTAGAATGAATACTATTAAATGCTGTAACTATTTTTGGATTAAGATACAAAGTCAACTGGAAATAATGTGAAGTAGAACAATTATCTTATTACACAACAACAAGCTTATTTCAGAAGCAAACAGCATAGAAGTGGCCGCTGGCTACAAAACTAGTTTAGGTCCAGGAGCCACCTTCACAGCAAGGCACCTATATCATCAAATAGTGCCACATCTTTACACAGGAACAGCTTCATGTTTTTCAGCAAATAGGTAAGTAAAGCAAGGAGTCCTTTGGGGATGACTTGCCAGTCAGTTTCAGCCTGGACTGGTTTCAAGCACCAGTCTAGGCTGCAGCAGCTCTCAGGGCACAGAATGCAGTAAGAGGGGGTACAGTAGGAGCAACTGGGTTTGGAGATCATTCTACATTTCAGTTTTTCAGGAGTATTTATAAGCCAGGTTTGGTGCCAGGGGCTGGCATTATACTCCAGAAGACAAATACGTCCATAACCCAAAGTTTTGGATATGAACACCACAAAAACAGTCAATATCTGCCTTGCAGACAAGCCAATTTAAAAGGACTGCGCTGAATCAGAGCTAGTACGTACCCAAATTACCTTAATTATGTTAGCTCTCCTTTATCCTGGAGAGTGACACATGTTCATTTGACAGTCGCATGCTCTCTTGCATAGCCATACTCTGAATTTACTGAATTATCCTCATAAATAAGCCTGTATCTCAAATAATTTCCAGAAATCAAACTTAATAACTTGCTACCTAAAATATACATAAGTCTCCCAGAGGCATTCTGTTTAACACAGCAGTATCAAGGTAACCTTCTCCATAGCCACTCAGCTGCTGCAGACCACTAGTTGGAATCTACATTTTAAACAAATTACATTTAAATACACATCTCTCAACATTTAAACATAGAAAAGTTCTCAGTATGAACAAAGAATGTATTAAAATAATATTTTAAGACAAAAAAATAAACCACTTTCAGTGCATATACAGTCTATAAAACAAAGACAACAAGAAAATGTACAGATCTCTAGCATTATAATTATTCAGCAGCTCAAGTCTGTTACCTTCTTCTCTGGTTCATGACAAAAAGTGCTTTTCTCCCCAGTTTGTTTCACAATTGATCATTCTCATTTACTAACTCCAAAAAGTAAAGGTTGACTTTGTCAACAAAGAAAAATGTATTTACATGCATTTCCTAATAGTGTTTAATATCATCTGCATAGTTTCCACAGATGATTTTATATACTTCAGCAGCGTCTGAGGCTTATCATGTGACAGATGTAATTTACTTCAGTGTAAATATCTAATTAACACATACACACACACACTCCCCTTTTCCTCCATCTCTGAAGCGGCAAATGTCTGGGATTCCCCAGTGTCCCAGTTTTTCAGAGTAGGTCAGCCTACACATCACCAGGTCTCAACAGAAGTTGATATTCACACAGCAGAGACAGTTATACTGAGTTGCAGGCTGCATTTTCCCCCTAATTGTTCTGTGCTGTTTCAGAATTTATATTATAGGGAAACTGTTATAGCTGCATATACAGTGCTAATCAAACCAAAGAAGCAATTAAAACAACCTCAGAGAAGCGAACACTTTTGTTTGGTACACTAGATAAGATTGAGCATTGTTCAGACAAAGAAATCTAATCAAACAAGTCATTCTCCTTTTATAGTTCAAATCAATATTACACATTGGAACAACATCCGTTGGTGTAAGTGGATTCACTTAATTGGTCCAAACTGCATAATACCTCTCAGCAAGACAAATCACAATTAGCTCAACCCATAAAATAGGGCTAATGAATAAATCCTTTGTAAGTTAGCTAAAAAAAACCAACCACCTCAAATTTTGCCAGCACCATTGCCAAAAGAGACAGACAAAACAGAACAAAAAGCCTGTGGCATTGAACAGTTAAAAAAAAAAAAATCAAACAGATGCAAAAGATGTTCAAATTCACTGCTTGCCAAAAACACATCTTCCATCTGACCTAAGTGTCTTTAGCAGCTTTGCATTAAATACACACACCAGTAATAAAGTATGAGCACACAGTGTGCAGTATTCATACAGCCTTTAAAGTGCTATCTGCAAAGAAATATTGCCACACCATTGCAGCATTTAACCCTAACACAAAATAATGGAAACATGTCTAAAGCACACAAAAAACAAAGCTGTGAAAGACAAATACCATAACTATCCTATATTTCCCACATTTAATTTTACTCAGTATTCCAAAAACCTAAAAAAAAAGTTCATGCAAATAAACAGGTCAACCTGCAGAGTCAACATAAATAATTTCTCTGCGAGCCTATTTTAAACTATATTAATTTAATGGCCCACAAATAGACAAGGATTCTGAAAAACAATTATTCAGTGGCCTCCAAACATGTTTTGGTGAAGGGCATTTATTTACGTTCCACTCCAAGTCTACAGTGACCCTCAAAACAGCCCATCCATTAGCATCTACAGGATTAGATCCCAGGTTCATGGACACCAGCTGAGAAAAATAAATTTAAAAATATAACACCCTTTACTTTCTAGTCTTACCCTTCAAGTTTGCCAGCTGGTCAAAAAATGAAGACAGTAAACAAGCTCAGTAAACAAGAGCCTCAAAAATCCATTTTTCAGATAAAATTAAAATTAATGGATCCAGGTTGAACTGAACCATCACTAAAAGACAGGCAACATGAATCAGGTGAAGAAGACTGCATTTTTAACCAGCACCAAGAGAAAGCACATTTCAACACATCAAGATTTTCATCTGTTTGCATTCTTGCTTATACACATGAATTTATTTTTGTAACCTTAAAAAAAAAAGGAAACCTCTATTCTTTCTTCCATTGATTAAGCTCTGGGATGTTGTTTGCTGTTATAAAGACACACAATTTTACTTGCATCATAAAGAGGAAAGGACTCCCCATTGTACCTCCTACTGTGAAAACCAAACCATGCTAAAGCTGCCATAGAGGGATACTCTCAAACTGTGTTCTGCTTGCGGGACAAGCAAGAAAATGCCTCCTGAGTCCTCAAGTTACAGATAAGTCCTAAAAACCTTTTCCTATATGCTTATTGTTTGACAGATAGCCTCAGTAAAGCACCTTCTAGAACAAAGGTGAGAGATTTCTCCATCAGAATTTTATTGCAAGTGTTTACTGTGTTGAACACTCCAAATAGGACACAAGTTTGCTATTGAAAATTTAGCAGAATTAAATATTTGTATCACAACTCCAACCTGTTTTACTCAACACCAACCAGGAACAATCCATTTCTTTGGAAGAATAACTGAAAAAGTAGGTCAATAGTCACCTTGTTCACTAATCTACCTTTGGATAAACTGAACAATTAACAGAAAGAGCAATCAGGAGGGGAAAACCAGAATGGTCCCAATCTTTAACTCCAAGCTACTGCAACAGTGGTAAAACAGATTAACGATCTTGAGGGAAAAGCACTTCCCTTGCCTTCTTACACGGGTGTTTCCCTTGGTGGAAGAGCTACCAAGTTCCTCTGCTCAAGTGTAAATTGGAGGCAGCACATCCACTCAACACAACCTTTGCTGATGTCTGGAGTGCCATGAAGAAAGTCTGCAAGCTTGCAACTGCACTCGTATGTCTGCAGACAATTTTTACTTTGGAACACATCATCTGCAGCAAATCTCCAGGATAAACTGGAGATTTTTAGATCAGAGCATACACTAACAATTTGGGAGGACAATAAATATATTTACCAAATAGCCTCCATCTGTTGTATGAATTAAGCAATTCATCATATGTATTAGAGCAGTCCACTATGCTCTGTGAGGATGCTCAAGTTTCATTCTTGCAGTGTATGTGATTCTGCACTTTCAGTGTTTTAAGAAAAAGAATTAAGTTTTTTGTGATGTTAACAAAATAGTGATGCCCTACAGTGCTTTTAGTAGCCTCCCTGCATTTCAAACACATCTGCACCCACATGTCAGCCTTTCCCTAATAGAATCTCAGCTTCTAAGCACATTAGCAAAGCAATAGGACAGATCTTCCTCATGCTGTTTCTTTTTCCTGCCTCTCCCAAAAACAAGCTCACCAAGGAATGCATTTCATGCATGCTTCTTTGTTTTGCCTTCTAAAGGGGTTAAGACACATAGGAGATGGGAAAACTGGTAGTTAAGCAGGTCTAGCAAACAGTATCACATGGTAGGAAGGGCAGTCATCTACAGAACCTCATATACTAGACATTTAGCTCTTGATTAAGCTAGATATTCCAGAAGACACTTGGGATTCAGAAAAAGTAGGTTAAACTCAGCCACAAACTCAGCCATGTGTTACAAAGTAACACACAGTTTGCACTGGTAACATGCCCCTATTCGGTATTTTCAGCTCTAATTTGGATAGAGTTCCCCTTTCAGACAGATGAACACAGGACACAGCCATTCAGATGTCTACACATGGGTGGACTGCAGAAGTTACTTCCAGCATCCAAAGATCAGGGATTCCTAAAATCAGTTCTAGTGTCAAGAGAATAGATCACAACAACAACAAGGCAAATTCACAGCTACCTGGTATTTCAACTACAAAACTGTATTTAACAGAAAGGTGAAAAGGGAAATGTGGACATCAACTAAATGCAACATATTCTGGATCAGTAGCTGGAAGATTGAAATTTATTTTAAAATTGCAAACGCAAGATGAAGACCTACAGTGAGTAAATGTTCTTCCCAGTGTGGACTAACTTCAGGCCCAAAATGAACCATATACCGAGAGTTACATCAAGTTTCACAATAAGTCTCACTTTAGGCATATACAAAATGCCACTCAAAGGATGATCCCATCCCTAAATGCTCCTCCACACTCAGCTCCGGCAATTACAGTGCTGCTGAGACAGACCAATGAACTGAACAGACACAGTGGAAAAGTAATCTGAGGGGAGGGAAAATTATCCTTCTGTCAGATCAGCAAGTTAAACCATCTCCCAGCTGCATGACCATCAGATCCCATACAGTGAATGAATGAGAGGGGGCAGGAGAGCACTCCTTTCACAAGTAGCTTAGACTTAGAGGAATTTAGACACAAAATGAAGCAAGTTCTACAGTGTCAAATAATCCAAAGAAAATACCAGAAAAAATAGTTTGTCAGTGAACGCAGAATATCTTAAGGATGACAAAATTCCAGAGCAGGTTTCCTGAAACACAGATTTTCCTCATGTCTACGCAATACATTTATGCTCAACAGAAAACATATATACGCATGTGTGTGTGTGTATGTATATACATACATACATACACCCCTTAACCACTTCTAGGTACCCAGTGAGAGGGGTTTTACCACAAAGGCTAAGTACTAAAGCAATACATGTAATTAACAAAAATTACACCATAAAACCTCAGCATTACCATCACGGCAAGCATAATCTTATGCTTTTACAAGAATTAAATACCTAAAAGTGCCTCACAAAATATTCATACTTACTATGTTATTACATTACATTTACAAAAGTAGAGCATTTTTCCTTCAAAATTCCACTAATGTGAACATTCCTATTTCTTAAAAATCATTCTTTGCTTAGTTCTTAAATAAAATTGTTCGTTTTTCAAGAAAATTACTTGTCTGCCAGTGTATGTTAATTGTTCATTATAGCACAACTTAGAAGATAGTTCTCTATCTAAAACCCATTTCTACTCTCAAAAGTCTCCTTTTGAAAGACAACACAGTTTTGAGATTTTAAGACGCAGATGTCAAGATAAAGTCTACAAAAATAGTGCAATGGAGAAAAAGCACCAAGCACTCCCAAAAATGACTGCACAGACAGGCAACCAGCTCAAGTCTGTAAGGACTGTGTATAGTCTAACAAACAGGCAGGAATAGACAAACAAACCTGCACTGTCCAAATACAATTTTTACACAGTTACTACCAACACTGGACAATTCATTCATAGTTGCAGATGACAGACCTTATGTAGCCCCATTCTTTTCCAGATAATCTGACAAAAATATTTTCAACAATTTTTTTTCACTACAGCCCTCAAAGTTCTGCCATGGCTACAACTCAAATTGTAAAAATTTTAATTTAGTGTGACTCTAGAAAAATCCTTTATTTGCTTGGAGGGTTTTAGCTTATTAAGTATTTTCCCTAACATTTCCACCTCCTAGCTTATTTCCTATGATACACACTTCCCTAACTTAAGTAAACTCATGGATAGTGAGCAAAATCTTAGTTTCCATTGCATCCCATTAATCTTAGACAGTATTATTTCAGCAAATCAAGCAGATTTAGTCTAAAAACAGTGCATGTATTAAGGAAATGGGTCTTGATATACAAAAGAGCATTCTTTGCTGGACACTACAAAGTTCTCCCCACCCAAGCACAGATCTTGCTCCAATGAACAGAATGACAGTAAAGTGCTCCCTCACCACCTAGATCCCACCCTTCTATGCCAAGCTATCACTTCTGGGATTCTCTTGCATCATGAAATTCCAAAGTGCCAAGACAAAAGCTCCAGATCTTCACCTTTGAAGATTAAGTAAAAACTAGACAAAATGAGAGGTACCACTATCCAATCAGCTAATTACAGTACCATAAATACATCTGGCCTATACATACAAATTCTATTAATACATATTTTGATCTTTAACATAGCACACTTGGTCAATCTAAATATATCTCATATGGTTAATGAGATAATTACATGCCATACAGGCAACACCTGCACAACACCAAAGGAAAGAAAATCTATTTCTGTAAATTGACAACTGCTTCTATTTAAGAGGCACAAATTTTTTCATTTCTCACAGCATATAGATAATATTCATAGGTTTAGTAAATAACCCAACCTTATCCATAGTTTTATAAGCCATTGGAGTAAATATCCATATAAACAAATTCTTATTTCAAAAAAAGCCTGGAATTAAAAAAAAAATCTGTCCAGGTTGCATAGAATCTACATAGCACAGCAACACACACTCTTACAGAATGGCTCCTTCTAAATCCTCTTTCCTGTTAGCATTTAGGTTTGGGTATTTTCCCCCTCCAACCCACTAAATAAAGTCATATTTCCTGCTGACAGCAAATGATTGGTTTACCTTGAACTCCAGGGGGTTTAACTATCCATCCTTTAAGAAGCTTTGACAGTTTAACCTGCTGAGCTCACAGCACCCAAGGGAGGGTCTTACTTGCAGTTTTACTTCTGCTGCTGCTGACCACTAATACTGACTCTGCAGATAATGGATTTCAATAACAACCTCCTACAGGTTAACACTTTGGGTAGTAGCCATGATACTGCTTTAATTAAGCTAATACATGAAGGTTACAGTTTGGTAGAAAGTTGTATTAAATTTGGCGGTGCTTACAATAGCAGGAAAAATGCACATGTTCACCTGTCCAGTAGCTCTGGGATAAATTTGCCTACAGATATAATTCAGTTGGTTTAACTTTTTGTAAGGTGGACTCTATTAATTCCATTTCCTCTAAACATGAATTTTTCCAGCAGAACTGATAATTTCATGACTGATATGAAATGGATGCCTCTAACCATGCTGAGCACAGAATGTGTCTACCTGGCATATAAATAGTCTATGCATTACAGTTTAAGTGTACTGTGTTTGGTTTCTTTACTTCACAAGGCTTGGAGCATCCTGACAATTGAAAATAGTAGCATTTCTATTTCCTTGAAAGTAAGTTGCTAACAATAAATTTCATATTTTAGCAAGCTATTAATTATGTTAAAACTTAAATATGTTAAAGATACTGAGTTGAAAGTGGGAAATAATTCATATTTACTGAAAACAAGCATTTGACAAAATAGAAAAGCTTGGAGATTGGCGTGTTTAAATACATTTTGCAGGCCAAGCACTCACACTTTTTCAACACAGCACTTAAAAGCACACATTCACTTCAAAAATAGAGATAAGAAAGAGGTTTTGGGTTTAAAAATTTGGTATTGACTTCACCTGCAAAAACATCAATTTGTTAGATTTTATTTTTTGTCAAAGTACACAATCTGACAGACAATGTACAGAGTACTAATGAAGCAGCATGGGAGCTATTTAATATATTTCTTGATTAACTCATTGCCTGTCCAGTTCTCATTCAGACATGTGCTCACATGTCATAATCGTCATAACTCCCCTCATCCCTACAGTTAACACACAAGCTCCTTGATTAGTGCACAACTCCCAGACGAGCCATTGCTAATGCTAAATAATTCCCTCCAGCCTCCTGCGACTATACCACAGGCTCTCCAATTAAATATAATGTCTCTGATGAGCCATATTAATACAGACAAATTCCTGCCAGAGATTCTAGCCCACTCACTTCCACCAAAGAAGCAACTGAAACAAAAAGAAAAGCTGTGTACATAAAAATTAGCCAAAAGAATAATTTTGCCATGGGGCTTTAATTACAAAACTTTGCTGTCACAAGTATGTTATTCTTGGAGGTGTCTGAGAAACAGGCATATTAAAATCAGTTTACTGATAAATGGCAATGAGTAAATTACCATTTTAATAATTGAAAAGCCAGCTTGTAAAACAGATCACTTTTCAATCAGTTAAGTACAATTAGCAATATCTAATCACAGATGATAAAATTAACTCACATCACTTGCTGCTGGTATAGCAATTATATTTAGCCAGTCTCGTGCATTAAGCACTATTTGCAACACTGGTATAACTGTACACACCTATACTAAGTTTTTACAGGCTATAAAAGTATTTCACTAATGACACACACAAAGTTTTCAGAACTTGCACCAAGAAATTACCATGCCTGTTAAAAGCCTGTTGCAATAGAGCACAGATTATGTAGCGAAATCCGCATATTTAAAGATATTACCGATAGACCATGCAACAGTAAAATATTTGAATAATAGATCTAACCATGGGTCAAATAAAAAGTTAAATTACAATAATCTCCCCACTTTAAAAAGGGTAGGGTCTCTGGAAAAATCTAACCTTTTCAGCGTACGCTGAAATTACTTAACATTTAACTCAAAATTCCTGCCACTAGCTGGAAATTGACTATTTAGATTCTATGAAAATCATAAGGAGTTCCCAGTCCTTACAGGAGAGTCTAATATCCTTAACCCTAGTGCTGACTCTCTCACAGAGCTATCAACAAAGGACATGTAAATAGACTGTTGCAGAAGTATCCTTTAGTAGTTTAAAAATATTGCTTGCAACTGCACAAATTGTAAGATATTCAAATAACCCCCATGAAATTTTGATAAGCTCTTCCCCAAGGTCCTTGCACCTTCATCCTTACACTAATGCACTTCATCTTCATTTACCTGATCATTAGTTTCCAGTTTGTTCAGCTGGAAACCAACACACACTAATTACTTTGACATCACAAAGTCCTATCTGTCTTCACCACCTCCCCAGACAGCAGGGAGAAATTATCAAGGGTAGGCATGATAATATCCTGATAAATGATGATTCACATCACCTCACTGTCAATCATCCAGAAGTGCTCACGCAAGATACCACTCAATCTCATTACTGAATCCTAGGGCTAAGAGTACAATACACACCAGGAGTCATATCTCAAACAGCAGGCCACCTGGATAAGATGCAGCTCTTGGAGATTTTCATGAATTTTGTTGGCTTTTTGTTTTAACACGGTAAATGTCAAATATTCATCTATTTTACCATGTGTATACAGGCTGGCAGAAAAGGACATGCTGAAAGCAAGGCAATGCATCTCAAGGGTTCAAGTGAGGAAAAAAAAAAATCTAGGTTCTTCGAAGGGGAGAAGGACAGGTGAATTTCCCTAGTTTAAGAAGAAAATTAACCAACCTAAAGTTTCAAAGGTCAGTTTCACAATTTAAGCATCCTTCCTGCTGAAACAATGTAAATGTATTCAGAGGCCTGAAAGAAGAAATGCTAGTTTTGAAACTCATTGACACGTGCAAAGTTCATTTTCCATGATGGAAAGCAGATACATGTTCTTGCTTCAATAAACAGCTGATGGGGGTGGGTGAGGTGATCAGTCAAGAAGCAAAATAAGAACTTAGTAGTAGCTGCTTTCTCAGAAAATATTACTTTTCCTATTTCCAAAATAGTATCATCCTTCCATCTCTCAGTCCAATTACATATATAACTAAAGCAACCTCTAACGGTAAAGTCCAAAGCTTGATAACTAGAACAGAATCTAAAAGTTGCTGTTCTAGAGAGGGAACTACAAATACCACTATCTTCTACATCTGTAATACACTCCATCTTCTCGCCCAAGATCATCATGCACCATCACTAAACCTGCACAACAGCTGATCATTTTTCAATTTATGGTGCATCATATATGCAATAGAAGGAGAAAAGAAAATACTGAAAAGAATATGGGGGAAAGTGTGAAGAAATTCCATAACCATGTCTGCTTGTGCTAGGTATTGTCAGGGAGGAAAAAAACCGGCCAAAACTGAGGACCAAAAATGGAGAACACTGTAGAAAAAACAAAGAGCAGAGAATAGAAGAACAAAGAAAGTACAAAGACACACATTCTGAAGACACTTTAAACGCTCAATAGAAGCCAGAGCAGCAGGGCGCTCTCTTGCAGGTGTGGATGGTACTGCTGCTACAGCACACTGGTTCTGCATCCAGGACTGCCTGGCCACAGCACTGCGCCTGAACTTGGCAGGAACCCTCACACACACTTCCTTGCACCTCCGCTGCCCCAGACTGTTTGAAATATGATCACAGGCTCACAATGAAACCCTTGTCCCATTTCAAAGTACTCTTCCCCTGTGGGGCTACACAGGACGGGCAGCAACTTACAGGCTCCTGTTCAGATAATGTTAACATAACATTTTTCAAGGAGAAACTCAGATGTTTCCCCTTCAAATGTTCTAAGTGTTCTAAAATACATGCAAATGCAATACAGCAGAAAAGCAAAGCTCCATAAAAACCCTGAATTAAGTAATTTAGGTATGGATGCACATACCCGAGACATACACTGTTCAGAGTCTACTTTTCAAAGCGAGTGTGGATCACTACCAAAGTTCAAAACCCAAGAGCTCTTCACAAGACCCCTGCCAAAATACTCTCCCTAAAAAAGCCAGTTTCTAATCCACATATGCACACATTTCTCACTCTCAAAACTGTGACCCACACCCCTCACACCTCTTTGGCTTAGCAAACATACCTTACCAACCCTACTAACCATGCTCTAAGTACAACAGATTTTACAGCAACTTGTCCAAGACATGTTAAACACCACATGCTTGGACAATGGAATTCAAAGCATTTTCCTCTAAAGAACCAGAGAGCATGAAAATAAAATATAACCTCTTCAGTCTAGCATATGAAGCAGGGCAAAATTACAATCAAAACCAAAACCCTTTTCCACTGAACGCAACTTGAGTGCTTTCCTTCCTATCTTTAGAGAAGGGCTGCGAACAAATATAATGGCAACAAAATTGAAAGTATCACCCCAGACAAGCTTGGAAGTTAAAAAATTTTAGAAGTGTCATTCTATTATGAATGTGTAGAATTTTCATCTTAACTTAAAGGCAAACAGCCACCTTCATCCCAGATTTTCCACAGCTCTGGTTTCTTAAAGAACACATGATCTATTTGTGCTTAACTGTTGGCTTACCTGCTTGAAGGCATACAAGAGAAATTTCTTCTGCAGAAAGAATATTGGTGCAGAGAATATACAGGCATGCACGCCTGCAAAGTGAGTTTACCAAAGTTAGTATGTTAGCTGCACTCACAGAAATCTGAAGGCAGGAAATTGTAATAATAATCCAAAGTTTTAGTCCAGTTGATAGGCTTCTTTATGTTAGAGCTTTGCAAAAAAAAAAAAAAAATCTTAACACAGAAGTGCCACTTCTTGAATCTCAGCACCCTCATTTAAAAAATTAGCTTTCAGAACTAATTGACAGAAAACATTATAGTTTTTGTTAGTTAAATTGAAAATTCTCTGCACAAAAAAATAGCACAGAAGAAAACTTTATTATCAGATGAATACTAAGTTAGACACATTAAGACATAAAAAAATCCCTACACACTTCTCTTAAGTTATTAAGTTAACTTGCAGCCATGTTATAGTACTTCCACTAAAGGAAAAAATAAAAGAGTAAATGGGAAACTGCTGTCAACAAATGTCAGCACTGCAGAGTTCACAGTCTATCTGCCAATTTTAAGCTCCACAGATACTGAAGAAGCACATGACAAAACTTCAGGCTCAGTTCAACCAATATTCAAGAATGATACTAAAAACTCCTCAAAATATTTAACAAGTAGAAATAAAATACAAATTACACTTTAACTGTAACTAAACTTAACCGAAAAACAAAAATTACATTCACTATCCAAATTCAGGTTATTATCAAAAAACCCTATCAATCATGCACCTAAAATCTCTCCTACATTAGTTACAACTTTTTATGTACAGAGAACAGTAATCTATTTTAAGTACCTACCAACCCTCTACATACTCTTATCAAATAAAAGCTAGCATCTAAAAAAATAAAAACATTAAAATTACAAACTCCAAGAGCAAAATCCTTACTAGCACTCATCTTGCAAAAATAAAGCTTTGAATTCATCATTTAATTACTTCATAGAGAATCACCAATTCCTGAATTTATCATCACATATTACAACCAACACAAAAAACCTAAAGTTCAGTTCTTAAACTAAAAGTACAAGAGATGTAACAGTGGTTTCCACAGTTCTTCAGAATTTTGCTACGCTTAGTGAGGTAAACAACACAAGCAAACACAAATAGTTTAGTCTACCTTAAATTTAAGAGCAAGCAAAGCAGGATCCAGCTGAAAGCATAAGAGAAAAACAAAAGAACAGCAATGGGTTTTCAAATCCCCACAGCCACTCACTGTGGCAGACAGTGAGGCTGCCCAAGCTCGACCATTCTACATTTCACTCTTTTACAAAAAGAAAGGTTCGCAAAACCCAGGATCTGACTTTATCGGGCACTGGCGCTCAAAGGCAGCCCCTCAACCACAGTCCCTTCCCTCCCACATACACAAGGTTTGCAGCTGCTAAATGCATACAAGCAAGCAGTACTAAGTCATCCACACTCAAAGGCGCTGGGGATCCTTTCTCACAGCACAAGTGAGTGACCTTGAAGTGCCAACAGGCACGCCAAGCCAGGCAGGCTGCCAGCACCAAGCCTTCCCTGCACCACACGGCAGACCTGCCAAAGCCCTCGTGCTACACAAGTGCCACAGTACCTAAAACTTGTTATCACAGCTTTTTTTCTTTTTTGCTGCCTGCTCCCTCTCTGGGTTATTTTTTAAGCTTTTTTTTTCTGTGTTAGTCTCCAACACATTTCAAGTAGGGTTTCTCACTACCACAGAGCACAAACATTGGTCAGGCAATACAACTACCTTTGTTATATTCATGAAAGGCCCTTAGTGAAAAAAAAAAAAAAAAAATCTGAATCAGGGTCAGCAAATTAACTTTTTCCTGGGTTCAGGAGCATGTCTAAGGGACTGACAGTTCTAATACTTAAACCAGCAACATCATCCAGAAGTGCTAGTTAAGCACGATAGCTGTGCATGTTGGAAGGAAACCATCCCCCAAAAGTTGAACTGAAGAGCTTTCAAACCACTAAAGCACCTTAAACAAAATTGGAAAACATTAACCACAAGATAAACAAAGTTATAAATAAAGTTTGCCATAAACATGAGCTATAATTAAACTTCCCTGGATATTATTCTTGAAATTTTACACTCAACTTTTATTAAAATTAAGATACAAGTGGAGGTTTATATGTACTTTTATTATTAGCTTTTTAGACCTTCTCAGAATCACATCAGTACCTTGGTAATTTTATTATACCAATGAAAATCTTCACTGAAAAAAGGCTTCCCCAAAACTGAACCTGAATCTTCTGCTACAGGTGATAAGCAATTTAAAAAAAAATATCCTCCAAGTAAAAAAAAATAATTAAGTAAATAAACATCACAGATCATACTTCCATAATAAGCTTTTACATTTTCCCTGAAGAGGCTTCCTTTTCTCATCGAATATGATGCAATAAATTGTCAAATATATAGCATCTTTCTTTTACATTGCATAACCAAGGACTATTGATTAATCACATATTTGCTCATTTGTCAACATAATAGAAAAAAGTTTAGTCTGTTCTGCTTTGCAAGTTCTTCTCCCACCATGTAAGCTTTAAAAAAAAAAAAAAGTGAACAAAACTGAACAATTACAGCAGGATGTGCAAGAAATAGGACCTCTCAGAGCTGATCAATTTTTTCAACCATGTAGTAGTTTACCTAAGTTAACCATCTCACAAATTCAGCTTCTACACAAAAACTTCCTCCCATTCCTTCACATCCTTCAATATATAGTCAACCCCACCAGAGCTTTGGTTTCCTTAATTAAGCCCCTGCCTCTCCAGGAAACCTACCCCTGCCTTCATTTGCTCTACATTTGAACTCTGCCCAAGTTCCTCTACTTGGAGAAGACTTTATTGAGTATAAACAAACTCTCCTGAGCCACTTTGACTTCCAAAATAGCCTTTCATTACACCCTTTCATGACAGCTAAGGAAAGCAAATCCTTAGCTTGGGAAAAAAATAATTGCACTTCTGACATCCATGGTTGCAATTCGGCTGTTTGTCTGTCTTACTCTCCTTGGAAACTTAAACCTACCATTAGGTTTAAGTTTCACAGTAGTCCCAGGATTCACATCTCTGATTACCTCTTCTCTCTTTGTTAGAGATCCAGCACAGCATCTCCTCTAGTTAACTCAGTCATTTGTGTCAAGAAATCATTCTCCATTCAAGAAGACTCCTCAGTTGTTTTCACTGCCCCACACATGTACTAGTGTCTTGAAATTATGACATTTCCTCCAGTTTTCTAGAGCTGACTTTATCAGCTCCTTATTCATGATCTGGTGTACAGCACCCAACACCACCTGGCCTATGTCAGGAATCCTATCTTCCCCCTGAAGTTCTCTATTCTCCACTTAATCAAATTTGTCTCACGCAAATCTGTTGGCTCTGCGGCTTCTCTGGAAAGTGCCTGTCAGTCTGTTTGTCCTTCCTGATCCTGCAAGTCAGCTCATCTCCCTGCAGCTCCTTTCCCTGCAACTCAGTGCCTGAACCAGAGCACAATTCATATTTATAAGGGCCCCTAGCTCCTACTCTCACTCTCTGAGAGAAGCACCAGGCAATTGCTACAGTCCAAGTCATGAAAGACCACAGCCCTACTCCTTCCACAAACTTTTTAATACCAACTAATGACTGCTGGAGAGATTTCTCATTAACACATGTTCAGTTACTCAAAGATACTTTTCTTCTACTCTTACAACACGGTACAATAAGGAATTAATGAGGTCAGGGGAAAACTTTTGCAGAAGTATCGTAAGATATCAAACCCCAATTTTTGACTAATGTTACTTTCAAAGCATCCTTTAGAAATATAGTGTTGATACCATCAAAGAACAGAAAAATATCTATTTAAAAAGTTTTAAGAAAGAAATCAGATTATATTAACAAGCACTAAGCTGCCCTGGCTTCTTGCTAAATGCATAGAATACCAGTTTGATGCAGGCCCCCATCCAAATAAAATTACAAGAGATCAACATAGGAGATACACTTCCTGGACAGGGAAGCTCCTTTTCTACAAAAAGCAGACAAGGGAGAGGATATGCTGTCACAAATTTATCAACAGCTAAAACCACATTAAAAACAATTTCACTATCAGAACTGTCAGCAGCCTATTTCACAAGGCCAGTAACATTACAGGTCAACAGGTGACCCGATATTAAACACCAGCTACAAAGTAACTGTGAGAATTCATGCAATGTTATAAATCCAGCTAAAGTCCAGGAATGAAACTTGAAGCACTGCCCAATTAGCATGCAAGACAGAGGCAGAAACCAGGAGGTACTGCATCTAAACAGAATACATGCATTTCTATAAATCCAAGTCACCACTCAGTACACCTATTAGCTTGCACCAACTAGTCAAACACTGATTACCATTCTTCCTGTATAATAAGCAAGACACATGAAGGGTTTGGGGGGGTGGTTGGTTTCAAACAGCTATCAAAGGATGCTAGTTGCTGCCTACAGACAACTCAGCAGTAATAAGCAGAACAGTATCTCATACTTATCCTTTATATAGTGTTTCCTTGATGAAAGTAAACAAGTGATAGATGCTTTTTGTGAACAAGGTAAAAGAATATAACCTAAAACTACAACACCCATAAAAGAACATATGCGTCTATATCTTACACCTCACAACTTGTGTCTTCATTTCTTGTCTCCCATCTTGAGTTTTTCAATCCTTCAGATACCTCATTAGCAATTCAGTTTCTTGTTTAACACTCTTTAGAAAAATGGTACCAGGACCTCATCTGTGGAATCCCAGACTCCACAACTGCCTGGCAACTCTTTGTTGAGTGATACATCTAAGAACCAAGGAAAGTATCTGGTTGTAAATACAATGCTTCTTACTAGGATCTGTTAAGATGGCTTGCTCACCAATCCAGCTCTTCACATAATATGACCCAGCATCCCTGATGCATAATTCCTTCCCTGCTCTTCTCTCCACATCCTCCACTATTAGGATGTGTGATGGCATTAATGCAAGGCATCTACACTGAGAGAGAGAGACATCTACATTGTCTCTCACAAGGCTAATCAGGTATTTTTTTCTCCTTGTCTCCAACCATGTGCCCTGATGCCATCAGCTCTAGCATTCATTAACTTATGCAAAGAGCCACATCAACTTGCTGATCCACATTTCTTTCTTTCAGCTTGCTGATCCACATTTATTTTTCTTTCCCCCACTGTTCTCATACAGATAAGCAGCCTGGATCTATTAACAAAAGGCTGCACATGTAGTAGGCACACAAAAGACAGGAAGGAAGAGAACTACTCTTAGTAGACAGAAAATTAATTTTACAAGACTGTGCTAAGTACTTGCAAACATTATTCATAGAAAACCTTCCTTAAGTCTGTCTAGAGCTCATCTAAATACTAAAAAGAAATCCAGCCCATGGCCTGCTCACCAGCATTTACACCCACACAGACAAGAAACTCCAGATAGTATTACCAAATAGTATTGTTCATTTATAGTGCCTGAAAATAGATCATCCTTGAATAACTACAACCACAGTTGATAACAAATAGCACAACTGGGACAATACGAACCACAGGAGCAATGAATCTGCACAATGAAGTAGCTGCTGCTGAGGACATGGGTGACAGATGAAGTCAGGAAAAAGACAGGACACTCAAAGCATCAAAAGAGGAATCCAAGGGACCTTATGTTCTCCATCCAAGGAGGTGAGACAGAAGGAAACCATGCTGCTGCAGGTCCTCTCTTACAGAGGAAGATGGTATAACTATCTTCTTTTGATCATATTGACAATGTTCAATTGCATTAAAATTACAACATACAGTACTTTCCACCACCTCCAGAAAGGTCTAGAGATCAGCACAAAGCAAACAGGCTACAACTGATGTACACCAACTTGGTTTCTGGGGTAAATCCAATATAATAAGGACAGTAAGTCTGAGCAATAACTATGGTAGCAGAAGACACTGATGAGAACTGCTGAAGGCAGTGCCCTCAGTACATACTTGTGGCTTCAGAGGAAGGAACTGCGGGCTCTCTGCCACTGCTGTCCAAGAGGCAAATCTCTAGAACAGGTGAAGCCTAATGACTTCAGGTCTGCTCAGTCTAAAGCTTCAGACCTGTACATATCTCCAAATCCCATAGCTCTGAGTACAGCATCAGAGCCCTGCAGACAGCCAAGGCAATAAAAGTCACTTTACTGACCTACAGCAACTCAGTTTGTTTCTATAAAAGGCTACAGCATCTGTCACACATTCCAATGAAATATTTTAATATAAAAACGTCAGTAGAAAAAAGTTTTAACTAACTCCATCAAGGCGTCTGGTGTGTTCAGAGCAGGGAAGGAAACAATACAGCACAAGATTAGAGAAGTGCTAGAGAACCAGAAGGGCAGTCCCAAGCCAGCAATTAGAGTGATTCAGTACACATCAATATTTATGTTCAAATCAGGACTGTTTTGTTTTTTAAGTAAATCTCTCGGTCACTCCCACTTAAAAGACCTTTGTCTCTAACACTCAGCTGTCTCAAAGCACATGAACCAGATACCTGCTGGGCACAGCAAACCACCAGAAGCAGACACCAAACCCTCAGTACCAGACTAGAACCAAGCACACAGAGATACTGAAAGGCAGAAAGGAAGAACACCATGTCTTCAGCATGAACCATTTCACTCCACAGATACTCTCCTGCTACTCCCCACTAACTACTGATGTAGATAGTCATAGCACCACAGAACCACCACTTGACTCTCCACAGCACCAAGAACCTGCACCTTTAAGCTGCAATTAACTTTGTTGACTGGGCTCCCATATTTTCTTCTCCCAAGGGTAGTTCAGTAGTTCTGACAACAGCCACTTTCTGTAAATGAGCTTTGTGACAGATTATTTTTAATCCATGCATTGATCCTTCAAATAAATCAGCTTGGTAATTAATAACCATCCCTAAAAGGTCAAAAGATCTGGTATCAATTGCTTCTTTACAACATATACTTTCCACTTCCAAGGCAGTATCCCCAATTGGGCTGCAGTGTGATGCTTAAAGCATCCTACTCTACATCCCTCATCTGCTTCTTAGTGGTAGAGTTTCAACAAGAATCCAACAAAATTGACATTTCAATTTATTTCAACTTAACCATCAAACAATGCAACAGAAATCTGACTCATTTCAGAGGTAATCTATGCATCTCACATCATCCTATCACTGATTAAAACACACTAAAAGGTGAAACTTTAGGATTCTAGAGCTCTGATGAGCCTCTCAACCTTTTAAAATTGCAGATAAAGCTTGCATTTTTCACTATAGCCAATGAAAAATTAATTCCTTTCTCCTGCAACCCACTCAATTTCAAAGTAATGATAAACTTTTAAAAAAATATAAATTACTGGCAAGCAAGCTACAATTCTGAACAAAAGGACACTCCTTCCACAGAGGTATTTCTCTTCATGGGATTATAACCACCTGCATTTCTCATGCTTCACAAAACTGTCTAGGAGTTCACTCAATAAAGCATGGGGACAGGATAGTAACATCATCTCCATCCTGCCTCATGAGGAGATTAATAACTTGCTGTCTTGCCTTTGAAACAAAAGGCAAATACATTGAAGGAAGAGCAGAACAGTAACTGTTCTGGCCCACTCCTGTTTTTCACAATTTGCAAACACCATCACTTAGGAAGAGTAAATTTCTCCAGACAGTACAAGGAGGCAGAGTCCACTCTATACACTCTGGACAACAGTCCAAGAATCACATATTTCAAAAAGGCATTAAAATATTAGTTTCATTTTCATATAGGTACTCAAAATAGACCTCTCCAAGTTTTTTGAGTACAAATCCCTGAAATGCCATTGGGAGACAATGACCTGTCAAAATGACTGAATTTCTAGTTTTGTAGCAGATGATGGAAGAAAGCTTTGCACATTTTAAAAGACAATACAGCAAAAAAAGTAAATGAGAGTTTGGACAAATGTTAAAACCTCTAAGTTAGTTATAAGTAAATAGAACTCCTCAGTTTTAGATAAACTTTGACTTTTCAAACTTAATTTTTTTACATTAAAACTTAAATGCCAAATTGCCCTCCAATACTTATTTTTGCCAGCCTGAATTCTGAAGAACAAAAGAAACTGACAGCATCCCATTAAGTTATAGAGAAGTCTTCAGCAAAATTCTAAGTTTATATTGTTTCAGAAAAAAACCTCATCTTTCTCACTCAAATTCATTCAGCTCAATAAAGAAATGGTATAGAAACTTATAACCCTTACCAACTTTGCAGTTTCCCTAAACCAGATTTTTCTTCAACCTCATTCTGAAATACTGTCTCAGACTCCAAGCTTAAAAAAAAAAAGTTAGGAAAGGAATATAGGAAAAAATAAATTAACTAGAAATGGAAGATCTTTTTTGACTACACTTTCTGGAGAACAGCTCAATTCTGTGCAATTACTGTTACATCAATAAAAGCATTTACATTATTTTTCATTTTATATTATGTAACAGAACAAGATTTAGAACAGGCAGTTTAATGTAACACCTGAAGTCTTAAGTGACTGATAGGAAAAACCTTATATTAAAGAAGTATAACTCACTGCCCACTACTCTGTTAAGTTTTAGTAGTTTACATTACTTTCCCATGGGATTTTTTCAGTCATTTATAGTTCATTGCTTCATATGGCTATAGAATCCCTGCTGTGTTAAAAAATGCCAAGTAAAATTATATCTCATTCACTGCTTTATGCTATACCTTCTTTTGTTCAGATCCAATTAGTGAAAGCTTGTTCTTCATTTATCATACTTTTAGCTGATTATGTTAGGCATTACAATAGTTCTCTAGCTTTCCTTGACAATGTTTGCACCATCAGTGTTACATTTATGGTTGAGGAGGCTCTTTCATCTTAACCCTCTATTCCAATCAGTTCAGGGGGAAAAGTACATATGACTACTCTTGTTCAGAACAAATTTCTTAGCTTGTTTTCTCATATCAAAAATAATTCTGCCAGATGTTTTAATTTTTTTAAAAATCTGAATTTAATGGTCCTTCCCCACTTCAGCTATTCAAGTCTAAAGAATCAGTGTTTTGAAAGCTGAACACTGAAGTTAAAAAAAACAACAAAACTCAGCATTTCTAACAGTATACAACTTCTTTCTCCGCTTTCCCCAAAATAACAGATGCAATCAAAGAGTATTAGCCACTACTTTCAAGGACCTGAAAGCATCCATTATGATCTATTTTATTCAGTACCACATGAGCAACTGTAATGCTCTATGGGGGCCTCAGCAGCCATTTTGTCAGGCTGTTTTTCCCACCAGTTCACAGACTCTCCCACCTCCACAAAACTAAATGCAGTTCAATCCCATGTAATACCATTTCCAGCTATCTATAAATTTGCATTAATACAGAAGCATCCAAAAGTCTCTCAAGTCAACTATCTCCTTTTAAGTTTTGTTAATGTTCTCTTCCCTATCACCATAACAATTTTTACCTGTAAAAAATCTTTCAGATCTTTGGTCATCTTTAAAATTAATATCACAAAACAGTATATTTTGTTCTTTGTATTTTCCCTCTTCAGGTAAGCTATATTTGGTTCTCATCAGATTGTTCCATTTTTGCCACATTCCCAGTTTATAATACTCCTCTCTGCTGCTTCCTCCTCATAACAGGAAAGTTTCAATTCCTTGAAATGAAATTTTTTTTGTGCTCTTATAGTTTATTTACTAGTTTTATCTATCAATGGTAAGTATGTCCAGATTGATATTGCTTTAACAGCATACTCAAGACATTTGCCACAGTGCTCCACAGAAACTAAGTGTGAAGAACAAGAAAAAGCTGTTTCATGGAAAGCTTATATGCTTTTTGTCTATTGCCACTACCTCTATTCAGCATTGTAAATTCCACAAGGATTTCAGTCATCTGAAAATTTAAAAAGAATAGAAAAGTTGAATATTCAACCAAAAGAAATCTAAAATAAAGCTCAAGGACAAGATAACTCACTTGTAAGTCTTGCAGTGCTTTTATTCAAGAAGCATTATTTTAAGACTGTGTATACAATTCCTATACAAACATTAGTAAAAATGCCTGCTTGAATCATTTATGCATATCACTAAATAATAAATGAGAAGCTATCATTGAAGAGCCTGAACTGCTAAATACCTTGTAATACCTGTTTTCTGTCTCACCTTAAATATTTAGTGAGCACACTGAAGGAACTTTGCTTCTGTTAAAAACCAGAGTCAGTAAGAGACTGATTGGACTGCCCTCCTTTTACAGTTATATTGGTTACAATTAATTCATATTAAGAGTATCAGACTACCTGCTTTTCAGTAAGTAGCTATACAGGTGACAAGTAATGTAATAAGGGGCTCTACTTCTCAAAGGTTACTCCTAGTTCTAAGCATAAATTTTATCTACTGTAGTTAGAGCTACTTCCAAACGTGTTAATAAAAAATTATTTTTGTAAGATATCTCTCCCTACTTTGATTACTTAAAAACAGGTCTCACTATTTTCAGTAAAGACAAACAGTGTTGGGATGGGCACCTAGTTCAACTGCATGTCTTTACAGCTATTTCTGTCTTTGGTTCAATGACCAGCATCATCAGGGCAGCTGCCTATCATTGCTTTTGCAATACAAGTCATGAAGGAGTAAGATATCCTGTCAAGCACAAAATCAAAAAATACTAACAATTCTCTTGTATCATCCCATCACTAAGCAAACATGTTTTTCCTAGCTCCACGAGGACAGAGGCTCCTTTGGCAGGTTGCATCAGCTCCTGAGTATGACTTCAGCACGTTTGACATCTTGTTATGACTGGTACAACCAAGAAGGATGCTGCTGATGAAACATTGGACAGAATTATGGACAACTATTGTTGGTGACTATTGTAAGTTTCAGAGTCAAAGAATTTGGCCTGTGGACTCATTTATCAAGGTCATCCAAAATGGCAATCACATATCGCTGCAATGGGCCAGGTCATTCCCATTATGAATAATTAGAAGTACCCAAGTCATTATAACAGCCATCATTAAGTAAACTCTTTCCCAGTGCAAGGCCACAAGGTAGTGACTGAAGGATCTATGATAGACAAACAACATATATAATTAGACTAGCTTAAGACTTCATACCGCTACCTTAAGTACACAGAATAGTTTTTCAAGTAGCCTTCCTCTCATTTTCCTTTAAATACCTGGAGCTTCTTCAAGACACACAGCCAATGCTTAACCTCGTACAGATAGTTTGGTCAGTCTTTAAGTAAGGCTCCAAGGAGCTAAGCAGACACTACATCACTCTTACAGTATTTGTTACAGCCTTGTCTCTTGTCCACAAACTCAAAATGGCAGCATCCCTTCTAACACACTTAAGCTTATCTCTATGAACTACCATGAGTATATTAATGCATTTCTGAGATACCAGCTTGGATTTTCTTTCTTTTGGGAGCTATTACAAATTAAAAACCCTATTTGTATTTTAAATCTAAGACAGCACTGTAGATCAAAGCAGATAGACATATTTTCAATTTCCTTTTTATAATGCACTATTTGTATACCCTTCCCCCTAAGGTCATGAGTTGTACCTTTTCATGCCATTCTTACTCTCTTATTATGGTCTTCAATCTTGGTTACTACTTACTGCTTTCAGATCTTGTCACAGTCTCCAGTTCATAGCAGAATCCACACTATCAATAGACACACTGAAGAGAAGACCAATTCATCTTCTCAAGTCTATTATGGACTGGTGAAAGAACATGTGGGTTTTATTTAAACAGTGTTTTAAGTCTATTTTCAGGATGAATTCATGCCAGTGAAAAGGCTATGCAGTGCTCCTAAACAGTGAACCCATTTATCCTAACAGCAGATACTACATACATAAGATGGAATTCGAGTACCCATCAGCATGCTTCAGTTTTACGAGAGTAATCATAGATCATACAGAATAGTTTGTATTCATATTCACAAAACCCTTGGCTTCCAAAAGAATTAGAAGTTATCATGATGTCTGACATCCACCCATTAAGAATTCATTTCACAGACCATTGAGCACCCACAAGCTACTACATTACCAGTTATGGCTACCAGTTGAAATCCAGACCAAGCTTTCCGTTTACCTCAAAGAAAGAAATACTTGGCATAAAAACCCATCAGTAGAGCATTTCCAAAAGTCCCATTTCAGTCCCTTGCTCAATCTACACCCTATTCAAATGAGCCAAGCTGGTAATGTAGTAATAGAACCACAAAGGGACTCAGACAAAAGCTATGTCAAAGTCCAAAACTCCCAACAGTTCCCACCTTTCATCTAACTTTGAAAACTAAGTTCTAATACTTTCAGATTTCATTAACCATGTCATGTTTCTCTAACACTGAGTAACTCACATTAATTAATTCACAAGTCCTGTCCTGCATAAAATACACTTTTTTTTCTGGTAGCTTGTCTGAGTGACTTCTCATTAAATCATAATACAGGGGTTTAACTCCCTTCCAGATTTCAACAAACTTTCCTGGGACATGGGGATGCCCCCTGGTCATTGCTCCTGTGGCAGTTCTTGCAGGCAAGGAATAGTACAGTGTTCTCTCTAGTCAAAAAGAATATGCAAGTATTATGACACTTGCTGTTACACCACACAATAAATTATCCTGTTATTGTTGCCATGAATGATAATGAAGAGACTACAAAATCTGAAAATGGGCAATTCAGGTACCGTACATGTCTAAAAAGCCGTTTTACCACCTTCCTGCTATGCTGCTGAATATCGAAGGCACATCAATATCTTCATAAAATGGAACAGCTCCATTAAGTCTGTTTAGCATACCTGGTAGAAGGGGACATTTCTATGGAAAGTGGAAAGTAATGAAAAATATTTATCAGACACAGGAAAAATTTGTATTAAGCTCTATACCTTCTTCTAGGATTCACTCTTCACTAAAATGCCTTTTTGTGCATTTTAGCAAAACAAAATTTAGGTTTCACTGCTACTCTCACACTTGTTGCCCCCATCTACCTATGTATCTAGCACATGTATCTAGCTTAATCCACACGAAGACAAAGGTAGCATTTACACAAAAACAGAAGAGTTCACAGGAAAAACATGCTAAATACTTGTCCAATCCTTCCTCCACCTTGCTACCTCCATTCAGTTCAAGCACATAGAGGAAAAGGACATATACAAAGATACTTCAGAATTGCCAATATGCCTACAACAATAACTAACAAGACTGCATAACAGGTGTAAGTCATGCTCAATTACTAAAACCTCATTTACCACTTGAATTAAGTAGTACTCACAGCATTGGCGTCGACATCACTGTGTATGGCAACTGTTTTAATCCCCATCTTCTTACACGTTTTGATGACCTACCACATAAGAAGTGACAATTACCAATATTTAAATATCAATAGTTTTAGAATGAAATATCAGAAAACCAAAATGCTACATACTTACTCGGCATGCAATCTCTCCTCTGTTGGCAATAAGGAGTTTTTCAAAAGTCTGAAAAGAATTATAAGAGTCTTGAGAGACAATCAGAATACAAGTTTTTCTCCCCCCAGAAACATGCATTCTTTTTTTCTCCATTTCCACTAAAACCATGGTTAATCTATGAGCTTATAATTCCGAGATCACCTTCTTTTAAAAGAGTTCTCCTGATTTAAATTATGATATAACACAACCAGTTTAAAAATATTACCACATGATAACACCATGTGGAAATAAAGTGATAAGAAACCTGTCCAGGTGAGAGCTGCAGCAATCTTTTACAGTAAATTTAGCCAGATTTGCTGAATACCACTGCCCAGCGCACAACTGACTTCAGACAGATCTTAAACAAGCTCAATTATCAGAGGTACAAATACTTTAAGACTACCACAGGAGGTAGCAACTTTTTTGAAGAGTTTTTAGCTGGTGATCTGGTATAAAATGGTTATCAGCATAATCATACAAAACTGTTCGTGAGTCTAAATTTCAGCATTCTAGGTACTTAAAGATTTTTAAGCATATAGACTTGAGGGGAAATTTAAAAAATACTCCCAAATACCTAGTACTGAAAAGCATCATGACTCAAGTTCACCATCAATCTAGTTCTTGATACATAAAAGTCATTTTATTAATCAGCCAGGGTTGTAGTGCAAGACTTTCAATATCAAGATTATAGGAATATTTGACATACATTTTAATTTAATTCTAGTCTCTGTCTAAAGACTCAGATTAGACTCAAAAATAAAATTTAAAATCATACTGCTTCAGAGTAACATTTTTTTATATCATTTCCATTAATTGTCTGAGAAGGTGTCACATGAAAGTCTTGTCATTACAAAGACAGTTTAAGTGCTTTTCTGGTTTGTTTTGTTCACTGCCCCTTCTCCTGTCTGTAGGAGTCATGGATTGAACTGACAGCTCCTAGTTGAGAGAAACCAAATATCCAAGTATATGGCCTAAATATAATTATGCACTTAGAAAAGCAAGGGGATCTTAATTAAACAAGAGCCTTAAGAAAAATAAATCTTCTGAAAAAAAAACTGTAAAGCTACAGTTCTAGGTACACACTGGTTTTCCCCATTGCCTCATTGTTTCGCTTGTAGTTAATTGCTTCTACACCAGTGTATAAGGACAAGCCTATCAGTCCTGAAATGTTGGCATCCTTGCCCTTGAATATTACAGTACTTTCAGTCACATTATTTTTCCAAGTGAGTTACTTCAGAGGCCATGCCAAGACAATCTTCCACAAGGAAAGTTTTTCTTGGCACATTACTGTAAATTGAGATTGCTACTGCACAATCCCCAAGATGAGGATTTGGTAGTCTCTGCAGGCCTTAAAGGTCCATTATTGTCAGCCGGGGGCTATACGCAACGGGACGGGACTGCTGTGGCATGTATCTCAAGCTGTTTATTCTTTAGCATCAGTCTCATTACATGGTTGTGACAATGGGAAGATGCCAGCAGCTCACACCCAGGCAGCACACCAAGAACTTAATGTTACAACTTACTTTAAAAGCTTTTTGATCAATCACACAAAGCAAAATCATATTGACAGTAGTTCTATCCAATCACTATAAGCACACATACCTTTAGTTAAAACAAGGCTTGCTTATTTAGAATAAAATATTTGCTTGTAAGCCTCAAGATGCAATGCACAGAGCTCCATTATTAAGCTTAGACCTTCCTAATATCTCACCAGATATACTTTTCTGCAACTTAGGGAGTTATTCTACCCAAGCGTTAATACACAGACCATTGTTCTATTTGTCCTCTCTTTCTACTTCTTGTATAATTTTTCTGCTGACAAATCTTATAGCTACTGCTTAGCTCTAATCACCATCCTGCTGTCTCTGAGGCCTGCCTTTTGCAACATGCCCAAAACTCTCTGATTTTAAGGAATCCCACAGCCCATCTTTTTCCAAGGTCTGAAGTTCTCACCTCCATGCCAAGTCATCTAACAATCACGCTGCTCCTGTTACATAGTTTTGTTCCCACAAACAGCTTTTGGCTAGCCTAGCTCCCGAATGTTTTAACAGGCCCATTACCGCCCACACCGTGAAAAACATTAACAGTTGTTTCATAATTACAACAGGCTCAGGCTGGTATGTAACTTTCCCAAGCTTGCAATCACTTATTAAGCTTTTTGGGATACACTCAAAGTAGTATTCCAATCTTGCTTGACATGTATCCTGCAAAAGCAACTTCCTTTTTGGTTTAGAAAGAAAGACATGCTGTTAAACCAGTGATAGTGATGGGTTATACCAAGAGAACTACCACTGTTAGTGGCAGCACAAAGAAGAAGGCAGCTTAAAAACCCAAATGTCAGTATTACAGTAAGATGTCAAAAAGAAAACATGCACCATACTACTTACCTTTTCATTTGGATCATACACAGACGAATAGAGATTATGTGAAGTTATAAGGCACCATCTTGAACACAGTGTTTCCCACTACAGAAGAAACAGGGAGTTAAGCCTGTTACAATATGCCATTAAATTAAATACATTTCATACACTGACATCTTGACAAAACTTCCATAGTCTTTCATTCCCTTGCCAAGTGGATTAAAGCTCATAGAGAACTGCCCTTCTCCAAGCAAAGACCCACAAACAGTAACCAGAAAAAATTCAGAAGCTGTAGATATGAGGTCATTAGCTTAAGCATAACTTCTTTTATAATATACTCTCTACTATACCACCTTCTTTCCTTCTTGTTCTAAGAAATATCTACAAGAAATTCTCAAAAGAGCATGTATATGTCTGTACACAGTGGTGATGGGAAGAGGTCTTCACTGCTGGGGAACTGTTGGGCATATAGCAGGCAGTAGACTGGGCCCATACAGAAGGGGAAAGTAGAGCAGACTTTAGATGCTCTCTTCCCTATCCCAGGCTCCTGACAGCAGTCTGAGGAAAAGAGGTCTTTTTCCCTTAGACTTCTGCTCTGAACCAACTTCTACGTAGACAATTTTTGCACAACACAGGAAAAAGCAGTATACACATGCTATTTGAAAAAGCAGTATACACATGCTATTTGAAAGAAAACATAGTAGATTATATCATAGATTTTTAAGTGAATAAAAAAGGAGATTCAGATGGGTATTAAGCAAGTCGTTTCACAGTGTAATGGCAGTTAGCCATAAATGAAAACAATCATACAGATAAAATAACACACCAAAGATGCATCAATACAGACAGCTCTGGCAAAGTCATACTTAATCACACACTTGGAAACAAAAAGACTACAAAAAGCCTTAATAATAGATATTGACAAGTAGGAAACACAAAACAGCAGTGACAGGGAACTTCCAGAACTCAATCTGTCAATTCTGTCTTAAAGAATTGTTTGCAAAAGTTGCAGAAATCTGAGGAAGTAGTAGAAAGTAAAGGCTGTCCCATGGAAACACTAGGGGGAATTACCAAGCAACTAAAAAAAATTGGAAAAACCTTAAATTACACTCGGCTCTGGTTTTACACTACAGAATTGGCCAGATTCCATATAAAAATCTTGTAATAGCCTAACCTATGTACCTATGTTTAAAAATTTAACTGCCTCCTCTCATACACACAAGCAAATCACTGAGAAAGCCAGGTTTAGCCCTGAATTGAGTACTTGTGGGGTAATTTCCTAAAACAAATCAAGCATATTGCTCAACTCAGATGTGAAATCTCAACCCTAGTTCACAGCTTTTAAAAGAAGAGTTTCTATATGTATCTATACCAACATACACTAAGGTTTAAGAGCTTGCATCTACTTAAAGAAAATCTCTTTAGAGATCTGCTCCTAGCCATTAAGACTAATTGAATAATTATTAAAAATAAATAAGTATTTTGCAAATAATGCACATCTAAGGCCACAAAGGAATGTTACTAAATTGCCATCTCCAACCCTTCAGCTATGCAGGTATCATCATTAACCCCCCAGCTCCCAAGCTCCTGCCATAGGTAGGTTCTTTAAGAGCTACATCAAACCCCTAAAGGCATCTCAAACCAACAACCCAGCAAAGCCAATCTAACTCTCAAGCTGCACTCTTAATTGGCTGCCTCCACCAAACCACACATGCCCTCACTATTATACCTTACACAGACAGTTCCTAAGAACAAAGCCCAGAGAGCTCAGCTTGACCTACAGACTTCCTTGTACCTTGTTAAACTAGGAGAGGGCAGTAGAGTCATCTGGTATAACCTATTTTTGTAATGATTTGTTACTTCTATTTGATAAAGCTTTCAACTCTTGAAAGCCCAAGACTGCAAGCTATTCATTTATGAGAACTCAATTCTGGACTTCTGCATTTGGCTTAGAGTTTCCCATGTCTAGCAAATTTTTTAAAAACCTATAGTATTGGTGTATTTTGGAAAAGCATCCTGCTTTGTCTATTATTAATTGCAAAATAGCCAAACTGATCTACAACAGCTGTAACAGTTATAAAATAACTTCATATTAAAAAAAAAATCAAACTACAGAGTACTTTGTAGGATGCCCACTGCACATTGTCACTTTGAGACCTCACAGACAAACTGCCTCCCCTTGGGCACCCAACCCTAGGAAACCTCCTGAGATGGTTTAAGGACAGAGCATGCAAGAGCAAAACAGAGAATTAAGTTATTATTAAGATATTATTTATATGTGTGTTTTTAAAGGTTTACATGCCCTCATAGAGGAAGGAAATCTCCCCGCCATGCTGGTTAGCTTGTAAATAACTCATTGATACTGAGCTTTACAGGCAGAAAAAGGTCTCAGTGTTGAAACAGACACAGAGTTCCAGATTTCAGGCAGGAAAAGCATCATGTATCAATATTTGTTGTAAGAAGTCTAGTATTGGAAGGAATGTGTATTTTAGCATTAGTAGAAAACGCAGTACGCAATACCCAATACTAACAGTCAGACTAGCACATTTCTTTTCACTAGACAAATTCTACCTCTCCTAAGATTTTTGCCCTTACACTTTCAGACTTGGCTATAGGATACCATAAGAATAATCCCTTTCTCTTTGTGGTGTACCTAGTCTTAGCTGTCAGTATTCCTGAGCAGTTATAAAACTAACTAAAATTATGATTTCTTTTTTCATGTTTTGATTACACAGCAACTCTTCCCAAACCTTTATTTCAACTCATTTGACAACACAATTTCCTGTGTGTGGAACTCTACTGATGAAGTAGGTATAAAGCACATAGGAAGAGACACCTTCATATGACTGCAAGACTTTTAATCTACCACTTTATAATACAATATTGTATAAATCTTATGAACAGGAGGGAAATGTAACACTTCTACATTTCTCTAAGGAAGCACTTTCTCTTCCTTTGTATGCTCAGAGTGCTAACCAGCCAAGCTCTTGTAACTGTAAGCAAATTCTCCTGAAGCCATCTGCAAACACAGCTGTGGTACAAGGTTCTGTAATGCACACTGCACTACACAGTCCCTTCTCTCTGACCAGACTGACAAACACCCACAATTCTAAGAACAGGAAATCTTTCACATTTGCCAACATAGCATACAAACTACAAACAAAGAAACACACATCCACCTAAGGCTATTTTTTTAAGCTCAATCATTTCTATATCAAGGTAGCTTCTCCTCTGTGCCAGTCCCCAAAGCTTGTATAGTGAAACAGGCATGGGAATACAACCAGCTGAGAGGCCACTCACAAGGAGTGGGAAAAATGTATTCTCAGCCAGATTTCAGTCCGGTTTATCCAAGATATCCATGCAGTAGTGCTGGCACAAGTTGGAGGGAGACTAGAGCAGCCTGTGATCAAGACCTAGCAGATGCAGAAAGTTGGAACAGCTTCTAAGGGTAGCAGCCTTAAGAAATCCAGTAAGGCTGGCACCTATGAAATAGATCACAGTACTGTAACAATCTAGGCAAGTTGGGAACAGACAAAATAAATTAAAACACAAAGAGTGTTTCAAAACAAGAGTGACATCTTTTACCCAACACAGACTGTAATGGACTTTCAATTTTTTTCATTTCAAAACTTTGTTGTACTTTTTGCCCACAGTACACAGCACAGCATACCTTCCCTAAAAATTCCAAAAAGCTACTCCTGGAACCCAGAAATCTCTACCTGAATTACACTTTAAGACTGTTTGCCAATTTGTGGAGATGAATGTAAACTACAGATTTTAGTATTGGCAATCATTTGAACTTCCTTCCCTAGTGGCAAATTATATCCAACATTGCTATTCTATCAGTAAAAATATTTCCCTGGAATAACAGCATGCTAAAAACAACATCAGAGAAGAAGCAAGGAGCCCCCACCATACAGATAACTTCCATGACTTAAAAATGTTGGGTGCAAAGATGACAGAGAAACTTTCCATACATTTAATCAATTATTAGAAAACTTACCTACACTAATAAAATCTATATCAGCAGTTTAATCTTGAAGTCATGATGTATAGTATTTATCACTTCATTTTACATTAATCAGTCCAGCAGCTCTCTCAAAAGAGTTTCATGACTGAAATATCAAAAGCCATGTCTCAACCCTCATTCTCTGATTACAGCCTTCTTTCAACATAAGGTTTTCTCACAGCTTCAGAAGCGCAAAACACTCAAAATGAAATTCTGGTTATATTCTAAGCAGAACCCATTCTGTATAAAACCTAAACAGAAGGGATAGGCACTACATTAGAAACAGAGTGAAGAGCTAAATCCCCAGATCAGTGTTTCTGCACATTTCTCAGGTCCTTTATTGATTCCCACATGAAAGCAGCACAAGAAGTTAAGGACATCTCAGTAGCCACTAGCCCTTGCAAAAATTGTTGGCATTCCAAGCACAGTCAAGTTTGAAGATGTCCATTTATTATTTGTCTATGTTAGCAAAACATAAAAGAATGTATGAAAGCAATTTCCATGCAAATTCATCTTATTACAAGTTTCCCAATATATTGTTGTCTTGATGGTGACCTTCAGGGCTAGAAATCACTTCAGTAATATAACTCATAAGTGCTATTAAGTAGCTATAAAAGCATTTTGTTTTACAGAGGCGCCACAAATGCAACATTTGCAGTACTGCATGCACTGGTGCTGTCAGACAAGACCCTTGAGATGCCAGAGAGAAGTAAACAAAGCAGGCATTTTACAGTCTCCAAAAGACTGACATCAGGCTTAGAACTACTTAGTAGGAAGAGGAGAAGCCTTCCCCATCTATATACACACCCTCATGGCTACCAAAAAACAAAGATATCAAATAGGATGGGCTCCCTGTTAATGTGAAGTCATTTCCAGTTAAACAACTTCAATTTTCAAAAAGATTCTCTTACATACAACTTCACAGGAAAACAAGTTTACTACATATATTTCCTAAAGAAAGATACTTAGGTAAAACACATGCCCTTTTCCTCTTTAATCCGTTTTCAAAATTCCCTGCCCACAGAAACCACCTCTTTTACATGATTCCTAGGAACAGGGGAGGAGTTCCTTACCCTATTGCTATGAGGCAACATTTCTAGAAAGAAGCCCATCCCACAGCCTCAGGGGTGCACTGGGTAAAACATTTCCTACAATTCATTGCACTCTTCCCCACTGGAATGCTACACAAATTTTTCCTTTTCAGGAAAAAAATTAAAAAGCATAAATTCTTTCTACAGTAAACAATTAGAAGTTGCACTACCTTTCCCATAAAGAAACTAACTTCAGTGTCATTCAACTGTTACACAACACAATGTGGAAATGCTGTTTGTTCTTATATAAAACAGTATCTTTCTCTTAATACAATCTGTAGAAGCAACACAGATGAAAACACAGCAGGTGCCTCAGGGAAGTTAATACACAGCCTATGGAATAAGGTTTTCTAGATAATTTCAGGCCTTCATCAAAAATATTGCTATGGTTCTGCAATGAGTGTATTGCCTTTCCAGAAAAAGCAAGAAAATACAAAATCACAGTGAAGCTTTAAGGAACACCTGAAAGCACTATAAGTATCTGGGGTAAAGGGGGAGGTGGGGGGAATGGGAGGGGAAGAGAACGCCTTTCTCTGCTAGCTAATATTTTACAACTAAAACCAGCAAAAAAATTAACCTCTAGCCCAGAGTTTTCATAAGCTTATGTTTAGCAGAGGGAAAGGGCAGAAGGAAGCTGAACTCACAGAACCTCAGAATCAATCAGGTCAAAAAAGACTTCTGAGATCATCGAGCCAAACCTATGGCCAAACACCATCACGTCAACTCCACCACGGCACTCCTTCAATGAACACCGCCGGGGACGCTGACTCCACCATCCTAAAGTATCATCACCCGGCTCATCAGCAGAAAAGTAATTAAAAACAAAAAAAATCACAGTCTCCTGGTAACACGCCGAGGGGACACGGGAAGGAAGGGCCTCTCGGATGCCGGGAGCCCCAGGCACAGAAGCGAGGAGCCAGGTTTCGCAGCCGCTGCTCCCGGCCGGCACTCGCCGACCGCCCCCGGCCGCGCGGCCGGGGCCGCGGCCCGGCACACGCAGCGCTCCCCGGAGCCGCTCACCCCGGAGCCGCTCACACGGGGAAGCTCCTCGGGGGAGACACCATCCACCCCCCGCCCTTCCGCACACAGAACAGCCCCCTCCATCCCCGGGGAGCCTCCCCCACCCGCAGCCCGGTGCCCCCAGGCCGCCGTCACTCGCGTGCCGGCCCCAAGGCGCCGCTCACCCCCGGCAGCCGCGCCCGCCGGCCGCCGCAGCGCAGGAGCGGAGCCGCCGCCATGTCCGCGGCCGCCGCTGCCCGGCCGCCCTTTCACCCGCGCCGCCGGGGCCGGGCCGCGCGCAGCCAATCCCGGCGCGCGCCCGCCCGCCGGGGGCGGGGAGGCGCGCGAGGGGCCCGCCGCGCGCCGCACGTGCCCCTCGGGGTCGCGCTTGCGCGTGCCGCCCCGGGCGCGGCTGCGGCGGCGTCGCGCGCGCGCCCGGCGCGTGGGGCTGACGGCGGCGGGAGCGCGCGCTGTGAGCGCGCAGGGAGCCGCCCAGCAGCCCCGGCTGGACGGGACCCGCAGGGTCACCCGGGGCAGCTGCTGGCCCCGCACAGGACAGCCCCCGAGGCACGCACACCGCGTGCCCGAGAGCATTGTCCGAACGCTCCTTGAACCCTGCCGGCCTGGCGCCGTGACCTCGGCCCTGGGCAGCCTGTTCCAGCCCAGCCACCCTCTGGGTGCAGAACCTTTTCCTAATATCCAGCCCAAACGTCCCCTGACACCGCTTCGTGCCGTTATCCTGAGCATACGGGGCTGCCTGCTCCTGTGCACCTGCCCTAAGAAGCACAAGCACGGTCGGCACGAGAGATGCTGATCATCCTCTGCTTCACTTTACCTGCAGGAAATACTTGCTGCTTGGCTTCCTAGCAATGAGAAACTCCGAGTCAGCTCCTTCTGAAATGAGCTGGCAGCTGGGTCCGGGTCCTCTGCTGCAGGTGTGCTGGATCTCAGCTGGTGGACATGACAGAGCAGTGCCGAGCCCAAGTAAATTGTCATCCCAAGAAATGCTGTAAAGGTTTTACCATGGTGAGAATGCCTGTTATCGTCTCAGACATCTGTTAAAATGCAACAGAGGCATAAACTGCCCACAGCACTGAAGCATAGAAAAGACACAATCCAAGATATCCAAATGAGTGTTCACAAAGAATAGGAATAAGAGAGTTTTTTCCTTCAAATAGCATTATTTCTATGATTTTTTCCCTACAATGATGATGTGAGAGATGAGGGTAGACCCGAGCCTCCTTTTCATCCTTATGACAGTAGCAGATCAAGACTATATTTTCTAAGAGAAAATTATTCTCCGTTAAGAAAAGGGAGTAAGTCATAGTTTGCAGTTAACCCAAGACATGCTTTACAAACACCTCCCAACAGGGTCAGAAGACAACAACAAAAAAAAAATACATCCATAAGGGAAATGTATATGAGCAATACACACATTTAGATTAGGAATAACCTCCTCAGACTTTAGAACAGTCTAGGTCCTTGGGCAGGTAAGAAGGTGGTTCCCATACAGCCAGATGATTATGTAAGTGCAAGTTGTACCAGGTTATGTCACTGCCTCAATTCACACATCATTACATAACAACCCTTACATTTTCTACTTTTATAGCTCTCAGTAAATTCTCTCAGGCTATACATACTATATGTACAATCACATTCTGCATATTCCCATGCTGCAGGGAGATACCAGAGGAGGGCAGAACCTCCTGGGCAACTGGGTTCACCCGAACATAGACATTTTTGTAGAACACTAGCTGCATGGTCCCCTCAGCAAAGCACAAGCCCCTCACATTTATGCATAATATTGAAATTTTTGGCCTAGTTTTATTGTTTGGCATCACTTTTTAAACCTTTTGTGTTAATATTTACATTCAAACTGAACAATGTCAAGAGGATGAAGCTAGTATCTTCTCAGTGGTGCTGGTCAATAAGATGAGAAGCTAAAACACAGAAAGTTCCACCTGAACACGAGGAAGATCTTCTTTACTGTGAGGGTGACTGAACTTTGGAAGAAAATCCCCAGAGTTGTTGCAGAGTCTCCTTCCCTGGAGTTACTCAAAAGCCATCTGGAATCAATCCTGAGTAACATCCTGTAAGGGTCCCTGCCTTAGCAAGGAGTTTGGACTAGAAGACATCCAATGGTCCCTTCTAACCTTAACCATTCTGTGAATTCTGCTACATACCAAAGATTCGTGAAATAACTTCTCTCCCTTTCCTCCCAAGCAAGTAGCAAAAATGAAATCAGCAATGGTTCCCCTCTGTTGCACACTTATGCGTTTGCTCTGCTGCTTTTAACAATGCCTAAAACCACACAGGTAGGAACAATGCAAGAAAACTCTTTTTAATGTGTCTACAGCAGGTCGCCGTATTTTCAGCTGATAGTCACAAGCAGGCCCTGCGGATTTTTTTTTCAGTAGACGTGGAGAGCCTTGAAAGTAAAAGAGACCAAGAGCAGAAGGGAGGTGGACCGAGCACATTCACCAGAGGCACTGGGTTAGGATATCAGATGCACAGAGACTCACACCACAGCATGGTGTTACTGCCTCAGAACAATATCCTGAGGCACCTGACGTCAGTTCCTCCTGCACGCATAAAGCAAACAGTCGCATGGCATCACCAGGGTGTTTTCTTTTCCTCTACAGAGGAGATTCTGTTTGCCAGCCCCAGCTGAGGGATCGGCAGCCACCTACAGAGGCGCATCAAAGGAGGCCCCCCACAGCTGCAAAGGGAAACTGTCTGGGATTACACACAGACATTGCCAGCTGGGTGCATAAAGACTTGATGAGAAATGGCCTAATGCAAGACTGTTTCCAAGTGAAGCTAAGGCTCCTCACAAGTCGAAGGGACTGGGGCAAAAAAGAAAAAAATTCTAATCTCTCTGCACATTAAGTTTTCTGCTTTTAGTATGATTTGATCTGACTGACATATTTCTACTAGCAGTCTTTTTGCTTATTCCGTTTTGTAATGGGTAATGCACATGAAATATAAAATTTTGTTTCTGTAGGAAAGGAAGATACGTAGTGGATCAAGATCATACACAATTACTATTGAACATTCAAAAAAAAGAGAATTTAACATACATCATCACTGCTAAAGAAATTGTAGAAATTAAATTGCAAAACTAAAATATCTAGAATAATTAAAGGATATATGAGTTTGGATAAAAACAAAGATTGTTGTTCTGCATGCCTGTAAGTACATTTGTAATGCCATAACTCAATATACGCTCCTGTCTCAGTTAGTGAAGCTGTTGACATGCAGAAAGTTAAGCAGGTTTATAAGATACTGGAACACTGTGCAATTTATTCTCTCATAATTTTGATGGGGTCCTAGAGAACTGCAGCATTGAGTACTAAGAATTTCTTTGATCCTTTCATTAGAGCAGAGAGTTACCTTCATCTTCTAACATAACCCCAAATTCAGACAGAAATCATAGGTTGTTGTATCATCACCTAAATCTTAAGCTGCAGCCCAGAGAGAAAACTGGAGCAATTGCAATCCTTCATCTAATAGGGAATATATTGTATCAGGTTTACTGAACATGAAATGCCTTATGCACAAAAGCCTGTGCCTGAAGAACTCAAAGCTAGAAAAACTCTTTGAAGTATCTGTTATATATTCTGTAAACAGCCTTTCCTTCTATCAGCATTCTGCTCAACACTCTGCAAGAGACAGAAATTCAGCCTTAGAATCAGAGTGGTCAATATCTCCCTACATCTCTCTGCTGTGTACCTACAGAAAAACCTTGACTAGGAGGAAAGATCCCTCATGCCAGATTCACCTAAGAGAGTCAAGAGCTGGAAGGGTTTTCAGGCACCCCAGAGAAACCCCAAAGCCCAGCCACAGACAGGGGAGGTCAGGAGAGGGTGCAAGCTAAGAGCTCCCTACCCATCTGGGGCACCCTAATTTCAACCCCATGCCCAGCTGCTCAGGCTTTGGAGTATGGTGTGGCTCTCTGGCTCTGGAGGTGGCAGGAACACTCTTCCCCTTCCAAGGCCCCTCAAGGTTGACCCTACCACATAAACACACACTTCAGAGCTGACTTGATCCTCAAATTACCCTCCTGGCCTCAGGGGTAGCTTGAAGCTTTGCATACCATGTGGTCTGTCTTTCTCCAGGAACACAAACCACCTAGGCATCATCATTCAACTTCCCCAGCCTTCAGGTCTCCTCAGTAACATCCTGAACTTCCCTGGCCTCAGAAGCTTCTCAGAGGCATTCAAGCACCACTAGTCCATTCTTAGAAGGGCTTGACCTCATCCTCTACCTGGCTTCAGGCGTAGTGTCTCCAAGCCAGGCAGAGGATGGTGAATCCCCACACCAGGTTTCCCTTGTTCTGTGATCCCCTTGGCCCCCAGAGACAACCTTATCCTCTGCAACCACATAATTTAAGAGGAGAGTTCAGTTTAGGAGGGAAATTTGGGTTGTCCAATGCTTGCTCAACCCCACTGACAGCTTCAGCAACTCATTTCCTACTGCTGGTCACAGACCCCACACCCATTCCACCCACACCAGCGATTCAGTCCCTACAATTCTGTGGGGGCATCACAGACTGGCCCCAGCCACCCCAGAGAAGCCTCAAAGCCTAGGCAGGGGTGACTCAGGGAGCCCTCCTCTGCAGGGCACAGTCTTGTAGGATCTGAACAGGGTGGGCAGACCTGGGAGCTGGTATTGTGGTCCATGAACAGTCCCAGACTGCTGAAGGCAAGGTGATGACTTGGGTGGAGGTCTATCCTGGAATTCCTCTCAGGTGGAGCAGCAAGAGGCAGGGCTGAACACAAAGCAGTGACAGTAAAGTTCAGCCAGGAGACAGGAACAGAGACTGGAGACAAATACACCTCCAACAATATAGCTTGAAGCAAGGCTGAAGGCTCAGACCTGAGCTGGAATGGATGTCCCAGGATGTAGGTGAACACCCCAGGTGAGGCTGATCAGGGACTTTAAAGGTCATTCATGCATTCAGTGCCCCAACATCCTGTCAAAGTTTCTCACTGCAACACAGGGCTGGATGGGGAGAAATGCAGAAAGGAGCTCACACATTAGCAGAGCGAGTCCTTTTGTCTTGGGGACCATGTCTGGCTTCCTCCACTCTAATGATTTGGATCAAACACAACTTTTAACCTTCTCACATCCTCAGGATTTTAGAAGCATGATGTAAAAACTAGGAGTTAAGCTCTGCCAGCTTCATGCCTAGCTGTAGTCTGCACAGATCCTGCAGCAGGGAGGGCAGGCAAAGACTGGGAAGCAAAGCACCTATCAGATAATTCCAAGCAGATTGTGAGATGCACCCTTAAATGCCACATTTCAGGAAGGCATCACACTTGGATGTGATGAAGTGATACGACTTAATGAAATTTCTTACAAGATTAGCACAGGAATTTCAACTGCTTTGACACCGAGAAGTGATGTCTCTGTGGGAATTGTGTTTTTTCTTTGATTTAGTGGACTGAAGGGCTCTGCAAGACTGCATCAAAGTAGCAGAGATCCAGAGAGTTCTTTAAGGAGGAAAAGGATGAAAATCTGAAATTCACAGAAAGAAGCCAAAAAGAACCAAAAAGTGTATTCCAGTATAGCCTGGAAGTAAATGCCATCTTAATGAAATACTGAAAGAGATCGTAGTCTGGGGAGAACTCAGACCGTGCCAATGTAAAGGTCTTATTTCCTCCTCAGGAGCCTTGAGACAAGGGTGTTAAAAAACCAGGATAACAATGATGGCTCTACAAGTTCTGAGCAAATATGAGCTCATAGTTATTCGCCCCATTGTATAGAAATTAGCTTTTGCTTGGAACCTTGCTGACCAACTGCTGGAACTATAACACTTGTAGGACCAAGGAAAAGTTAACACAATCATATGATTGCTAGGATTGCTCTTTAGCACCTGCATGATGCCTCTAGAAGTTCTGCATGATGGGCAGGTCATCTGTCTGGGAACCAGAGAAGTGACTTTTAAAACCAGAGAGGTCCAGAGCACTTGTTGTGTGTGAAATGCATTAAAGAACTCTAGTTCATGGACAAAAGTTTTGCTGAGTTGCTTGTCTGTGGTTCTGTGTGCTTCTCTGTTCATGTTGAGTGACAATGGACTTGCCTAGTAGTCTGACATTTACTGCCTGCTTGTAATGTGAATACAGTTTTAAACAGCTTTAGATCCTTTCTAAGGCATTAGGAGTAACCCCAAAGATTAAAAACAAATTTGTAATTCATTTGGTTGAAAAAAAAAAAACGCATGTTGTCAGTACTAACAAAGATTAGTGCAATGGCTGTCGGGGCTGTCAAGCCCTAACAGAGTCCTGGTGAATTCCTGCTGTAGTATTTATTGCCTGAAGGTTCACTGCTCAGTAAACAGAATGGTACATTTAAATTTAAGATTGCTTTTAGAATTTGCTACTTCTGGGCATGGACAGGCTAAAGGAGATGATGGAATTCCTTAAAATGAGGCAATAAATTCAACAGGGCTACATCATTTATTTGGATTCCAGCTATGGCATGAAAGCTTGAAGCAAGAAAGGCAGGTTGGTTTGATCAAAAGGAAAAGAAGCTTTCTTCTTGGGTACATAGTGCAGCCATATCCCTGACTACAGAGATGGAAATTAAACACTGAGGGAGGAAAGGGGAGCAGGCATGCGAGAAAGTATTTGCTCAGCTCTGTTCCTGATAGTGGCAGCCAGAACTGGCAGTTGAAACCATCTCCAGTGGGTTACAACTTGTCTTGCTATTGCAGCGAAGACATATGTTCTTACCCATCTCTTCCTATTTCTGATGGATACACTGGAAATTTCAGACTTGTAAAAAAGGAGTTCAAGAAGGTTGAATCTCAAGGTCAAGCAGCAGATTCACTTAGTCACAGCTCTCTGACACAAAGGGGTCTCTATTGTGTGGGATTTTCCCATCCCATTTTCCTGAGAACGAGTACTATCTTCTGTATATGGCACAACATATGACACATGGGTGATAATCCTAATATCAAGCATGAGGATAATCCTGGCAGGTCCTTACTTTGCCTGTGAAGTCTATTTAAACCCCCTAAGTCTTTACAACTTTTCTCGTATGAATTTCCTAATGCCCATAGTTTCATATTCTTTCTTGGATCCAGTGATGACAAGGGAGGACAATGCATTCACCATAAGGTGCTAGGAAGTGCTGGATTTTGGTAGTTCAAAGGGTAGTGGAGTTAACAAAGACCAGATTTTGAGGTATTAATTTCAGGAACTTCTGAGCACAAATAAGTTATTAAACACTGAGGGAGGAGTGCTACAACCACTACTTGCTCTCTCTCTCTCTGCCTTTTCTAAGAAAAAGAGGGTACTTCTCCATTCAATCCATGGTCCATATTGGTGACTGGATAAGGCTGTGATGTGGCCCTAATTGTCCCGGTCAGCCTCACTGCACCCATATCATCCGCTCAGTTACCTCTTTCTAGCTCAGGTCTGGCTCATTAGGCCTGCTCTGAGCTGCCTGTTCCTGAATTATTGTTCAGATTTTCTGGGTTGACCTTGAACCCAGCTCATGACCTTGTCTCTGCCTGATGATGTCAGTGGGACCTATTGCTGTCACAGCCCCACTGGGCTGCTGTGGGACTGCCTCACCTGGGCTGGGTCCGCCCTCAGCTCCTCGCTGACATGATCCCTGAAAACTCACCCCATTTTTCAACCTCCTCCCCTGAAGCCTCATGAATCCACACCCTCTCCCCATGTTCAGGAGCACCATTTCAGCTTGCTGGACTGTTGATGAGACCTGCTGCCTTTAAAACTGTTGCTCTGCTCACTCAACACTGCCGTGCCTGTGCTCTGATCATCCTCAGTTCACTTTCCGTCATGAAGCAGCCTTGAGATTGCTCCTCTCTGACAGTCTGTAGGGATTGTAGGAGAAAGGGAAGTCTGCAAGGGATGGCTGGGAAAGAGAGGGATATGGGAAAACTCTGGGGAAGGTAGCATTCCCCAGCTGCCACCTCTAATTCTCATCTTTCTGACAGCTGATCTCAGCTGTGTCAGAGAAGATCACAACGAGTGTGCTGTTTCTTCAGCACTTCAGGAGAAGCAGAGATAGTCCCCACTCTTTGGAGCTAGGTACATTCTCTTCCCATTCATCTCATCCCTGCTGAGAGCTACCTACTTTGAAAATTTGAAAATGTCTCTGTGTGGTGGATCAGCCTCCTTTAGGTCTGAAGGAAAATCATTTTATTCCCTGGGGAAATGTCCAGATTCTGGTAACTACTGCCTCATGAGCAGACAAGTACCTCTATCCTCCTACCCCACCTCTGGAATGGCCTTATTTCTCCTCTTTTTTGGTGTGGTTTTTTGGTTGGTTTTTTTTTTTTTTTTTTTTTATAAAAGTATCTTAACAAGCCCACGTGAAGTCAGATGCCATTTCCACAGCTATACATTGTAAAGTGAGCACCAGTGAGACTTTATCTCATCCAGGTCCAGCAGTGGGGAAGATACCCTTGTCATCCCTGGAGGAACTGAGGAGGAGAAGGTGATGAAGGCAAAGCCTCACTAAAGTGATCCACCAGGTCAGAGTGAGATTAACATTTAGAAGAATGTGTACAAACAGCAGGGATATCCATAGTTACACAGCTGAAGGACAAGCAATATAAAAAAAGATGGAGCTTGTCCTGTCATCCTTCAGGACACATAATATCTACAAAAGCCAGAGGAAAAGAGCAGCAGAACAGCCTCTATTCAGCAGGGAGCACATGCAGCTGTTTAAAAGACCTTCTGAGAGTGGCCAGGTTATTCATATGTGCAGAGTTAAGTGTGTACTTAGGCTCTCTCCTGAATAGGAGCCCAAAGCCAGTCAGGATTTGACCCAGATCACATAACGATTTAGTGAGGCTGTAGGAAATAATCTCTGGATGCACCATCCCTTTCTCCAGCCAGTGAATCCTGGTGCCTCTCTAGGCAATCTGACTGGCATAATCCTGGGCGGGGGGAGGAGCTGGGAAAGTAGGAAAATCAAAAAGGATTTCCATTTTATCAAGATAAAGCTGTAGCCAGAGCTGATAACAGGTTACTTGAAAGAATGCCGGTCATGTACACTTAGTGATTGTTGCTTAATTTGTTTAAGCTGAAAAAGCCTATTTCTACAGTGGAATACAAATTAGGGTAATTATGTTGTGATGGACTACTGCATATATAAGATGAAAGCCTTTCTTTACAATAGCCTCTTCATCACTTGAGTAGAAGAAAATAAAATTCTGCTTAAACAACATGTTGTTTTCTGTATTTCCATTTGAACAAAAGACTTTTAAATCTTTTTTTTTTCCCCCTGGTTTTCTAGAAGTGCTTTTACTTTTGACAACCTCACAATTAAAACCCTCCAATATGCATTCCAATATATAAATATAAAAGGCTGAGGTAAACACAGTAATGTAAAATTGTTTCACAACCTCTGTAGACTATTAGTAGTTGGGCATTCAAATTACATATTTTTCATATTCTTCTTACTGTCACAGTTGCTCATAAGCTCGTGTCTGTCTTAATGTTGGAAGTGTCATAATAGCACAATACACAAAGATGTTTGTAGTTAGTTAAAATAAAGTACTGCAGGTTTTTATATATGTTCTACAGTCACATCATCCAATCATAAATTACTCAGATACAGATTGAAAACAATTCACTGCATATATCTATGTGTCCATGCTAATTATTTTTATTTCAACCTGTAAAAATCTTTATTTCTACTTCCTATGTGAACTGCAGTTACTGTTTCACAAGGAAGAGCTTCTTAAGCATCAAGTATGTATGAAATGCTCATTGCACAGGCTTAGACAGTGCACTTACATACTTGCACATTTATCCAAATGATCTTATCCAGGCCATCTTTATTCAGATGAGCAAATCTTGTAATTAGTTCTAGGGAATTGCTGTCTGACTAAGACCGACTTGAAGAAGTAAGAATTTGCAGGATTGCGCCCTTAGTGAACATGACAGGTGAGAAAATTAATTTCCTTGTGTGGGCGAAGTAGACAGTGTTAAAGTGAATACTCAGAGAATCATTATTCATTCTCTTCACACTAGAATTCAAAACCAGCATTTGAAGTTTGGGGAAGTTGTCTTAATTAGGATTATTTTAAATTGTCAATTTAAAGACTGGCAATTTAATTACCAGGAAAACAGATCAAAGTAAATGCCTGAAATGTACATTTTTAAATTACTTATCAAGGAAGATGGAATCCAATAAAATAAAGGGGGAAAGAAAGTAAATATGCAGATTTCCCAAATACTCCCCTCCCAGGGATTTAAGAAGACTCCCTCCTTGGCTTCATGTGCTTGACTGAAAAACCAGTAATCCTTTTATGAAGTAGATGTGTCAGACCTGGTATATGCACATGTACAGAGAAAGACAGAGGACTGAGTGTGTCTCTAAATGAAAATGTTATTTTCCAGGTTACTTTTGCAAAAGTCAGGCTGCTATTATGCATTACATTGCTGTATTTACAAGTAAGGTAAGATGTCTGCATCTCAGCTTTTACAGCTATGATTGACTGTGATACAAGGAGGCAGCTAGAAATGGCAGATGTAGTTGGACTTGCAGCAGCACAGAGCCTCTCACTCATAGGAGTCTTGGCAAGGGGACAGAGAGAGACTAGTCCTGCCCACCTTAGGAAGATGCAAACATGAAGAGAGGAATAGCTCTCATACCTCTGTGTATGGGTGCAGGGGAGCTGAATTCTCTAAGTACTTTCTATGGGGACCTACCACTTACTGTGTTTGTTCTCATTGGTTCATGATATCAAGTAAGCTGAGTTAAAACATGTTCCTAGAGTTGCTAAAGTCATGCAATGCAGGAAGTATGAGAAGTTACTTACTAGATATCTATTCTTTTTGTAAGATTTCTTTAGTCTATTACAACTCTGATTGCTTTTGACATGTTCAATAAATAGGAGGCCAAACCAAAAGGCATAATATGATTAAAAGGTAATCAAAACAAATCAAATCAAATAGTGACTCTTAAATTCTTAGAGAAAGTCCACTGGATTTTTGTGACTATGCAAAAGTGACTCCTCAGGCAAAGGAAATTTATTGCCTTTTTTTTCCCTTTCCTAAATGAAGAGGTCAGGATATGCTATGCAAGAAAATATTTTTATTATTTTATTTGGTGAATATTTGAATTGAGCTTATCTTGTCTCCCTCTGACATCACTTGCAGTATTTTTTCAATAGTCTGACATAAAAAGCAGGGTTTTTTCCATTTCGGTTCTCCAAAGGGATGCTTGCAGTCCAATTCATCAGGATGCACCAATACTTCCATAATATACAGGTATAGCACCTAGAGCATATTTTAACAAACAATATTCAAATATTTTATAATGACTATGCCCTTAGATTCAGCTCTGGCAAAAGAGAGAGCACAGGGGTTTATTTCTGTGATCCAGAACAGGTCAGCTCACAGTATTGACCTAGCAGAGCTTTGGGTGATTATTATCATAACACAATATTATATTTTTATAAGGTTGTTCTGCCCTCTGAGCCTTCCACTGACATCTCGTGGGAGTTGTCCCTGTGTATCTGACAGCTGAATTGGTTCTTGGTGAATTTTTAGCACATGGAGCTGTGCACACAACTTTGGTTAACAATAACATGTTGCTATGGGAGCTCTGTGCATGCTTACTGTGTCGAAAATTGCTCTGGAAGGCAAATGTAAGTATGTCTGGTATTAGTCTAATTATTAAGTAGAATTAGAATCTTGTGCTCTGTGAATATCAACCAGAGAAGGGCTTAGCATGAATAAAGATGCTTGCCAGCAGTGGCTGAGGTGCTTCTTCTGCTTTCCTTTAAACAGAAATCACATCCATAGCCGGGAGACTAATTATTTTGGAACCTAAGGGAAATGCAGCCTATATAAGAGAGAAAGTGATCTGCAGTTAAGGATCAGTGAGCCAGCTAATGGCTGGTTAGTCAGGAGGGTACAACTCCAGAATGTTAATAAAATGTGTCTGAAGTCCAACACCTCAGGGAAGAGGCTGAATGCTGCAGAAGATATATGTAGACAGAGGCTCTGTTGTTTTCTACTGCTGAACTACTCCTTTAAATCAGGTTTTAAAACTGTTTTGAGACTTGCTTATGAATATCAAAATATCAGCAGGATAATAAAGCAAAACTCACTGTGGCCAAAGCAAAAAATGTTGCTAAAATAAAAATATTATCCTTTTATGAAGTACATAAAACATATTTGGTGCTTACTGAGCAGGTGTGCACAGCAGTACTCTTGTACAGTAGAAGATTAGCTACTTTTTGTCATGCACTCTCTAATAGAGATCATGACTTATTAACCAAAAGAGCATGTAACATTTAAAAATATAATATAAATGCTAGCTGTTTTATCCTTACAAGAAACAGCTCAGGCCAGTACCATGGCATTATTTTGCGAAGAGAGGATATAAAGTACAAATCAGCTAGAGGTTTTGACAAGAAAGCCTGTAGGAAATACCAAATTGTTACTTGTTGTGTATTACATAAAGTAGTTATTGTATTATTTTGCTTGATATAGTGCATGCAGCTGTGTAATAAATGCTGCAAAGCAGTATTTCAATAAACACAAGAGAACATCTCCTTTCTTAAAATATCTCCTCTTAGAGGACCAAACACTGTGATCCTGTGAGTCCTGAGCCCAGACATGCTTGGGGCTGAGGACTGCAGGATGGATCCCACACACCTTGAAGACCTGAGCAGCAGAGAAACTGCAGAGGCAGGTGAGAGCACAGCTCCTTGGTTTGCACCTGGAAGTGGACACAGCTCTGTGTCATGATGGCCCAGCCACCACACCCTCCACCACTCCATCCCTTTGTGCTGCAGCATGGCTCAAATCCATCTCTCCGTTACCCTCTGAGAGATTTCTGTCCAGCACAGAGCCCTTTTACAGTTGTAGGAAGAGACAGGTGTGTGTTCTACAACTCTTCTATGTCTCAAACCACAGCACCAGTTGCTTTGCTTAGATTAATTTACTATTTGGTGATTTACTGATTATTAGCATCAGTTTTCTGAACAACAGAGGCAGGCATTTTTTATCTGAGAAAGGTGCTAGTGAGACTGATACTGTAATAGTGATATTGTCCCCAAGGCATCCCACAGCGTCACCCTTCTAGAAGTTGATCTCAAGGGAAATGAAACTTTTTACATTAGACTTGGAAGGTTACTTCAGTCATGCTTAATGTTATGGTGTCAACAGCAGCCTTCTGCAAATAATGTCATCACACAAGTAGTGTCTTGTAGTCTAACCTCTCCTTCCACAGGAGTTTATAATGTATAACTAGACTGTCTGATTACTCCACCTGCCTCTCTACTTCTGCTGGTAGTTTTTGTAGTCATGATAGTTCCATTTTCAAAAAAATTATTTGGAAGGCAAAAAAAAATGTTATACCAATTACACTGAAACAAGAACTCAACGATTATCAGTAGAGTAATTCAATTTACAACAGCCTAATTAAATTTGCTCTTGAGTTGCTTAAAGCATCCCCAGGAAAAATGTATCAGCAGGCATCTTTGTAGTTTTCAGCTTCTGAAAGCATATTTTTAGTATATTAGTCCTTTTACTGGCACATATAATATTTAGGTGAAATATTTTTTAGGATTTAGGGACATTTTAGAATAAATGACTGTATATATATAACAAGGAGTTAAAACTCACAAATAGTCCAGAGCCAATGAGGGACTTCTGCTCCATAACAAACATTAAGTGTCCTGTTTGGAAGGTGGAACAGTAGAAACTTTTAATCTAGGAAGGAAGGGAAGTAATCAGGCCATGGTCTTCATGGACATATGGTGCAACACTGAATCAGATGATGAATGTGTGCCTACAAGGAGCAGGACATTACCAGCCTCTAGTTAGGGCTCCTTGCTAATGACTGTGCCAGTAAAGGTATCTTTCTTACCTGTTGGATGTGTATTACTTGGATTGTTGGCATTTTATAATACCATCCATTTTATCACATTCCATAGGGATTTGAATTAAAAATGTCCAGAGTATCATACAGCCAGTAATAGACACAGATATACAGATATACAAAGTATTGTATAGCAGACAAGCAAAAGTTTGTCCTTATTTCCGCATTCTTCTACCTACAATAAGTTCTGGCATCTTTTTTGTATTTGTAATCCCATGTTGGTAGAGATAGACATAAATTCAAAACAATGCTTTGGCATACTTCCCAAAAAATGAGTTCATACATGAGAAATGGATTCTTAACAGAAAATGCATGTTTGTAATGTGGTTTGACCTGTTTTCATTTCCATGTCATTTGTAATTTTGTAACAATGAAGTTTGCAGGAAAAGCTCATTGAGTGTTTACAGTGAGACCCTTCCAAAATGCAGTCAGTGTGTTTGGTATTTGAAAACACGTCCCCAGCTCATGAAGCCCCAGAGTGAAAGGAAATCTGGACTGAGTTTTCAAAAGCGGAAAGTGGGAATCTGCACATAGAATTGGGTGTTGGGTTGCACAGCTGCAGTGGACTGTCCTCTGGCCAGGAACCAGAGCAACCAGGCAAAAACTGAAGCTTGCCTGCATTGCTGTGCTGGTGAGGAAATATTTGCCTACATTATTTTAGTGTTGCCGTGGTATATTTATAACTTTGAAGTGATGTAAGAGATCCTGCTTTCCTAATAATGGGAAGTAATAAATAATGAGAAATAATCTCCTGTGCTGCACTAGCAAGTGCTTGAGTGGAGAAGACAACAGCAGGGCACATTTCTGCTCAAGTAACCTCCTGTGAAACTGTCTTTACCAGGATGCTTCAAATTCCTGAGCAGACTAATGCTTCTGGTTTGACTTGAGACTTCTGTGTCAGCTCTCTGAGGGTACCTTTAATCCCAGCTCTCCTTGGCAGTCTTCCCAGTGACCTCCATGCACACCACCTCCACCCAAGGCACAAGATTCTCTTTTGGTTCAGCCATGCCCCATCTCAGCCACTTCTCTGCACTGTCTCTGGCCAGGGCTGGGCCCAGCACCATGGGGAGCTTTTCTCCTGGGTTCACTGGTTCCCAAAAGTGTCAAGGGCTCTTGGCACCCGTGGGACAGCACCCATCAGGGGTCATGGCCAGCCCTGGGCTCCACGCAGCACCCCACCCCACGCATGGGACAGCCCCACTCCTCCTGCACCCCACCAGGCATCACCAGAACACCTGGTTTTGGCAACAACCCAGAATGAGGAGCAGGGATAGCCAGCCTCACTCTCACTTCAACATAACAAACCCAGAACAACTGCAGTTTCCCATGCAAACTGTATGTTCTGGTCAAGGGGTTTAAAAATAAAAAGGAAAATTTGTCCTTTTCACTGTTCTTTTTATATTCACAGATGTGGCTATACAGTTTCTGTGTGTCCAAATAGCTTTCTACCACGTGGAACTGAAGTTTCCTTTGATGTCTCTTTTCTTTTCCACCTTTTTTTTTCACTCTCTGCTCCAAACTTCATCTAGTGGTGTGATATATACATTTCATTATATCTGAAGCCATGGTGCTCATAACCTGAGAATCAAACCCTCACAAGGGCCAAAAATTGTATCCCTCCTAGCTTCAGTTCCTAAACCCTAAATTTTATATGGATTCTGATGGGTTGAGGGCTTCTATCTGAGAAATTGACAGATCGGTTTGACATATTTTAAAGAATATTGAGTTCACCCTTTTCTATAAACCTGGATGTTTTATTTCCTCAGCTGTTCTTACTGGCTTTACTTAAGAAATAGCATTCTGTCTCCAGTTTTGATTAAACACTGTCTGTAGTCCACTCTTCTAGCCTGCAGTGGAGAAGAAAATATGTTTTCAGAGACCAAATGTCAATAATAAGTTATTACAGCTGATGTAGCAAAGCTGTAGCCCATGTTATCACCATCTTTTGTTCCATACGGCTTCCTGATCTATTCCACTCAAAGATCTGCTTTCTTGCAGTCCCCTCAAAGGAAATTTTATGGGATTTTTGATCAAGACAATGCAGAAATCTTTGCGTCTCAATACAGTGCAAAATATTCTTCTTTTTTCTCTCTACAAAAATTGTAAACAGTTTTTTATCCTGTTCTATGGAATAAAGGGCTGGGAGTTAAAAGGGTAGAATTTGTTAGAATACTTCTTTATTGAAAAGTATCTATGAATAACCCAAGGGATATTGGTTGAGATAAGACTGACCCACCAATCCTTGAAAATTGGGCAGAAGAGGGAATTGTTGTTCTTCTTCTGCATTGAGAAAGGGCAAGCTGCCACAGATGTCTCCTGCGTGGGGAATGGTTGTGTCTCCTGAGGACCACACTGATGGGGGCCTCAGGTCCATGGGGCAGTGCTGTGTTACCTGCCCTGCCCCACTGGGCTCTGACTCAGCTGGAAATTGAGTGAAGGGCCACATCTCTTTGTGAGATCTCACTGGACTAGATCATGGCTTTTATGCTGTGATACATTATTGTTTAGTGAACATCAATTTAAAAGTATACTATGCAGCATTTTATTTGGGTGTGTCTCAAGCCTGATTCCTTTACAAACGGCCTTTTCTTCTTGTAGGTCCCCCTGGAGATCACATTTGGGCCACATCCTTCAGTTTATCCACCTTAATTCCCATTAACTTCAGAGAGTGTGTCCCATGTGAAGCAGTGGATTATTGCAGAAAATTACAGCTTGCTTTTTGTTTTTCCAGTACATTTATTTCTGTTGTTTCACAGATATTTTGTAGTTTGCCTAAGTCCCTGAATTTATTTCAAAACTTATGGGTGTAAGTTAATGCATCTACAACATTTCTTCTTTTCAGAGTATTACAATTTTTAAAGGCATTATGGCAATAAGATCTTTGTTCCATAAAATGCACTTATAATGTGTTTTTCTTAGTTCTTTACACATCTGATGTCTTAATATGTTTTGCAAACTCTGTCAATGTCAGTGACAAAGTAGATTCCTGCCAATTAGAGAGCATTGGCTTGCCATTTTAATATTTTTGCCTCCACTTCTTTTTTGGGACAGATAATCAGACATATATCACCTTCTTGCAGCAGATAAATCAGTTCGTTTTTTCTCGGGTGAACATTCTTTGGGTTTTGTGACAAAATGTCATTACAGAAATGTGGAAATATAGCTCAAAAGTAAACATTTGGTTGTCTTTCAGCACACACCTGGCTAAGGTATGAAGACCACAGCCACTGGCTCTTTGGAGCTACAAGCTGTGGAGTTTTCAAACTTTCCAAGAATAATTTTGTTTAGGTGCACCCATTTATTAGAGGTATATATAAAATACTGACATTTATCCAGATTACTTTAAGAAAAGAAGGAATAAACCTCACCCCCATTTCCAGAATTATTACTTTGTGTTATGTTACCATTCTCACCAAAAACTTCATTGTGTCTATGATAAGGCTTTTTTGAGAACTATGCTATCAATGGTTTATAGCTTCTCAGATGTTAATGCACCAGCTTATTATCTGAGTAGGTTCCTTATATAACACCATGTTAAACAAAACCCACCAAGTTTGCTGAGTCTGGGACCTCTCAGTATGGAGACTAAATTCACTCTCTCAGCTCTGCTTCTTCATATATATATTTTGACTTTCTTTGTCAGGTAGGCTGTATAATAAGGCAGATTGGAATTATTTACTGTGCTGTTGCACTGGGGATAAAAATGGCACAGAAATGTGATTTCAGTAAAAATTTATTCTTCATCCGGATCCCTGTGCAAGGTGGTCAGGGAGGCTGGAGGCTGTCTTCTGCAGGGCATGGCTATAGACAATCCTTTGCCTCAGAAGATCCAGTCTCAGCTCCTTAACCACAGGCTTTCAGGCGCTGGGGAATTACTGACTTCTACTCTGGCTTCCCAGGATTATTTATATATTTGGCTAGGTGTCTTCTCTCTTCTGGCTGGCTGCCTTACCCCCTAGGTTTTTATTTGATGTTTCTTCTTGCCTGCCTTCCTCCTGGCCTCATAACTCTTGCATTCTTGTCTCTGCTGCAATCCAGGGGTAGAGGATGTGGCCCCCGCTCAGCCGCTCTCCACTTACAAGGCTCCCCAGGAAAGTCATGCTGTACCTCTCAACCCTTCGGCAGCTCTCAGCCCACCTCACTTGAAACTTCTCCCTCATCAGTCAGACTGTCTCTGAAAACAAACTCAAAATCCCAATCCAGGGCAAACCAGGCTGCTGAAGCCTAATGAGGGGTGAGGACTAAAGCACAGAATTTCTCACCCAGCTGTGAGGAGCTCCCCGACCAATACTGGGCACTGGGTAGATTGTCTTTTGAATATAAGTGTTTAATTTTAAATATTTCACCCCATGCAGCCAGGCACCTAATCTGCTTGTGAAAGCCCCTCAGGAAGCAATAAGGTGCCTTTCTGTAACACACCAGGGTTGTCAGATCAGACCCATGCTACATTCAGAAACACAGCAGTCAGCTCACCCTGCTCCCACTGCCAAAGCTGCGGTCCAAAACCCATTGCCAGCTGGAGTGTGGTGCCATAAAACATTTGGCACCAAGTGTTGCATGATCCTTGAAGACACTGGTTCTTGGCAGGAAAGAAGCTCTTGCCTCCTTAGAAATTGCCCCAAGGGATAGAGTTAGATTTTCTTTAATCATCTTTTTTTTTTTTTTTTTTGGTTCTTTGGTTCTCCTCACTTCCTCACTACATCTTTCAGTAGATTTTGTAGGTGGAATGTATGCATTTCAACCCTCTTAAGGTAGGATGAAGATGTCAATAAAATTTGTAAGGGAGAATAGTTGAATAATTGACCTCTCTAACAGTAATATTGTCCAAGCTGCGTTATGCATTATGTTTCATTTATTATTTTGTAAATTATTTCATTAAATTAACATTTCTTTAAAACCTGCTATAGATAAAGGTGTGTCTTTTTCCTACAGAGGCTACACTTGCTTTTGTCTTTTTGTAATTGTTGAGAAGGAGGAAAAGTGATTAAGAAATAAAACATACAGTCAGATAGGAAATGTAATTCCATTCCGGTATAAGCAGAGTTGAAGAAGAGATAGATGCCCCTTTCTCAGTCCTTACTCATGAGTAATGTGAATATCTTGGAAAATACACCCAAATACTGCAATGTTCTCTGGTCTGCAGTTGTTTTCCTAATAGATATGGGAAAAGTGTTAGATAGTTCTTGGAAGATCCAAATGATGACATTAGAAAAATCAAAAAGCTGCAGTTAAATAATATCTTAGCACTGCAGCTGTGGATTTGGGAAATACAAAACCTTGAAAAGCTGTACTGGCTTCTCATTGTTCAAAACAGGGCATTCTAGCAAAAAGTCCTGCAGAAGACAAAAATCTATTTTTTATACTCAGAGTTGGTTAAAGCAAGGCCAATGTGCCTGTAAATGATCTGAGCCAAGTTTGTTCAGTAACATCATCTTCCATGGTGTGTTTGGAAAAAGTAAGTAGCTTTTCCCTTAGCTGTAAAATAGAAGTTCAGGGTATTTTTTTAGAGGGAAAGGAAGGTTTTTACTATCACATCCCAGTACCTATCTCTCATGGTGCTACCCATGACAACTCTCAGGTGATGTCTGTCATTGAAATAAATACTCTTCAGCCTTCCTGATTCTTGGCCATCTTCTGGCTCCTGCTGCTGTTGCTGCTCTCCATCAGAGCTTTCTCAGGCAGACTGGGAGTCAGGATTTAGTCCTGTATAGGGGTGAGGAAAACATGGAGCAATTTTAATCTCAGATTCATCCCAAAACAAAGGTTAGTTTAGGGTTTACCCACAGCCCTACTGAGCATTTATTAGTCCTGACCATGGCTTTCTTAGAAAATAAGGATTAGAGACAGAAAATGGAGCTTAATTGCACTTTAAAACAAAAACATTGCAGCCTGACTCCACAGTTGCAGTGCAATAGGGAAAATTAATTAATTCCTCACAACAGGCCCAACATTGCTGTCCTGAAGTCCCTAAAAGGAGAAGAATGCAAAGTAGCCATCCTTGTAAATTGAAAGTGATGACAAAGTCCCTCCGAGATTGTCTTGGTGTATACAACTGGTGCAGAGTTTCAGATTAACAGAACTAATCTGTAGACACAATGTTAGCTAGATATATATATTAGCAGCCACTGTTATAAGGTAGCATCATTATTGGTTTGTTAAGTTTTTATTGTGGTTTTTTTTTCCCTTGAACCATAATTAATTTAGTTTGCTGTATATGGAGCAGTCAATTTATTTTTCTGAAATTATTTATGCCACTGTGAAAAGTAATAGACATTTTGTCTGAACTCAAGTCTCTAGATGGCTGAAAGCATACCTGAAAAATGCAAGGGATGCAGTGACAACACACTGTTTATTCAATGTTATGCATGTCTTACCTACGAAGATCAGAGGAGTTTCATGTTAATTTTTGGTAAGGTGGTAATGTCTTTTCTCCCTAGTTTATGTTTCAGCAAAGAATGAAACAGGATATGAACTTACAGGCAACTCAGATTGAAATGCTGCAACAAGTTTGTCCTTGATACAACATCTTTTGAGATGGATATAGATCATATAAATATCGCTACAATAATTATTGAGGTTGGCTGACTCTTGAATGCTTAATCTTTTGACCTTTATGATGTATTAATGTTTTCAACATATTTATCTAAACTTTTAAGGGGAAGGCATCTCAAATTATGTGTGGAGGGGGAAAAAAGGAAAGGAAAGAAATCTGGAACCAATAAACTTGTGGAGCTTGTAAATTCTTTCTTTCCAAGTTATTCATTCTAAAGAGGGTACAGGCTCTGCCTCTTAGAAACAAAAATGCAGACAAAGGAATGGGACACTTAATGAGCATAATATATCTGGAGGCTTCAGGCTGAGGACAACCTATGTTGAAATATCTGTCTTTCCAGTCAAATCTGTTAAATTTCCCAAAATGAAAGGTTCCTAGTACAGTACAGTCAAAATTAGTGGAAAATTAATCAAAACCTGACTGGAGGACACTGGTCCTCAGTGCAGGTTATGTCCACATTAACTTTGCTGTGACTCTCATAGTTTGGGAGGTTTAGTCTATGTGCAAGCCATTTTTTTTCTGTTTTCTTTTTTTTTTTTTTTAACCATTACCACTTCAAAAATGGATGAAAGAGCACTGTAAAAAAAAAAGATTTAGGAAAATAATTTCAGGGAAAAAACCACAGAGAGGAAATTCAAAGCCACAGAATTTTTTTCTAGGAAAACTGATCACATGAAAACAGGAAAGGAGATGATTAAATTGAAAATATTGGCAACCTTTAGTATAATAGACACCAGTAATCATTTGCTGATGTGTTTACTGTATAAGCTGTGCATGAGCAAGCTAAGTATATACAATATGTCAGATTTCAGGTGTGAGCCAGGTTATGTGTTCATTGCCTTATGATTCCAAGAAATGTGTGTTTTCTCAACAATGTTTCTGAAAGCATGTGGAATATGGAGACTGTAGGATTGAGACTAAGGCCTTAAAGCTTAAAGCTTAAATATTTCATCACTAAAGCAGGTAATCTGCTCTCTTGTTCATCGTTTCATGTCCTATGGGAAGTGCCATACAGCCATGAGGCCCCAGACTCCATATTGGGGTCTCTCATTCAACCTCAAAGCAGCAGACTGAGAAGATATCACTGCAATAAATCATGGGGATTATATTATTTGTCAGTTCTATCAAAGGTTGACAATTGTTCTGCATGAATCAGGCATTTAGATTATCTGCAGTGTTTACCCCTTAAAGCACAGCAAGAAAGGCAACCTATGTCCCTGACTGCTGCTTTTGCTCTCTGCTCATACCCCTGAGTGCAGCTACAGCTGGTTCTGTAGCAGGGTAGCATTTCATTAATTTTAAAATAAATTTCTACAAATTAAAATGGATTTTGTTTGCCTTAAAGACAGTCAAATATAAGATAACAAGAAAGAAATACTGAAAATCCTTAGAAATGTTGGGAGAAAAAAAATCCTGAAACATATTCCCAAAGAAATTATACCTTTGAGGTTAATAGTATCATTGAAAGCGGAAGATTTAACCCAACTCCATGGGTTCAGTGCCTTCACAGGGATAATCTGCTGATGTCAGAGGGGAAAGGCTCTATTAATTCATTAGAGGGGATCTCCATCTTTGAAGTGACTGATGACTTCCTGAGAGATGACTGAGTGCCTCTCCAGTATAGGTGGGTTTGGGTTTCCAAAGAGAAGCCCCACACAGCAAAACAGGCTCATGGCACTACATGCTTGGGAACCCTGACTCTGTTCCTAAAGGCTCAATTTTTCCATCAACTGTCACAGCACAGCAATTTATGTGGGATCAGAACAGTGAAATGTTGACAGGGGAGCGGTGCTCATTATATGCTGCTAGTCTGTGGACACTCAAGCCAGGTCACTCAAGAGGTTCCTGGGAAGTGGGAAGGGAATGTACCAAGCTCTGGCTACCAGCAGGACACAGCCAAACACTGCCTCCATCTCCTTGTCGAGAAAAATTTAATGCTTTTCCAATTACAATTTCAGGTAAAATTTAATCAAGGACAAAAGGATCCAGTCACAGTGTCACTGGAAACACATATGTTTAGGTCTCTTTTAAGCCCCATGACCAGGTGATACCATCTGTGATGGGAACAGGCAGGTTCCCCTTGCATCAAGAGTTCTTTAGAGTCCCCTGCAATTTGAGTCGTAAGACTGAGTCTCTGTATCTTTGCAGAAAAGAAAAGAAGGACAGATCACAGGGATGTTGAACTGCAAAGAGAGCACCAAGCTGTTTTGTGTGGAAGGGCCAAACCCCTGCCTGGCACTGGGACAAGGGTGTGCTTCAGATCTTGCTGGCCTGTGCTCGGCACAGTGCTGAAGGGCACTAAGCGGAGAGGGTTGGGACTTAGTAACCCCCATGCTCCTTCTCCCCAGGGCAGCACTTCATTTCAGTCCACAGGGAAAGCACTTTTGGATCATGCAAGCCAATTTACTAATGAGAACATTCTGACCCTAATGAGGAATGGACAGTCACGCTAATGCAGGAGGATATACTGAATATCATCACATACTGTCAAATCCGGTGTCATAAACTTCCAGTTCCAGTTATCTGTTCCTGTCAGACCAAACCAGCCTGAACTCACAAACCAACCCACTGATTGCAGACACGGTGCTATGTCTGCAAGTGTTTGGTTTTCTCTGAAATCAGCTTCCACATCCCTTGTGTATCCTCAAAAACCAACTCGTTCTAACTGTTGGTTATAAGGTGGAGTATGAGCACAAACTGCTTTCAATATCCATCACCAGTTTTCCACATGGGACTTTAATTCTCAAATTGTATGTTGGCAGTTGCAGTCAATAATGACTACAGAATTTTCTATTACATTAACTGTAGCAAACTGAAATCTAGTACCTCTGAAAATGCAGAAAATATCCCGAATGTTATTAAGATAAAATATTTGTGAATGAAGCCCAGCAATTCTCCTCTAATTACTTTAAATTTCAGTATACAGAGACTATGTTGAGTGACTAGTCAATTTATTTGCATCCTGGAAAAGCTCATGTTCTAGTCACGTGTTTATATGATAACAGCTTCAAGCATATGCTTTTTACTTTTCCCAAATAGATGATTTCTTTTTCTAGAGACTCCTAATAGGTTTTCTGCTCATATGCTGCAGTTAGCACATATCTTTTCTTATTTATAGTTTTGTTGGAATGTACTGTTCTTGGAAGATATTAGATTGACAGTCCTGCAAGATACTCCAACCTACCCTGCTATTTTCCTTAATCCTGACCTGATGAAATCACCTCCTGGAGAGAGAAAGATGGTCACTCTTCATCCCCTGCTGGTACCTAGCTTCTTCACTGAAACCTGCTTACAAAACTAGCAAGCAAGACCACTTCTCAGGGTATACAGTGTGGTTTGGACATCTACGTGGAGGAAATGGTTGAAGAATTTTTTTTGTTAATCTGTTAATTCTATAGGTGCAGAAGCCTAAAATTCAGTTTTCTTTAGCAGACTAGGAATTAGGATATATCTCAAAGAATAATTTTGCACAGAGTTTTAAAAAAAAAAGTTGATTGCCTACTTATTTATAAACTCCAGGTCTCTTTCACAATGATCACAATCAAACACTCAATCATGCTAGATTCAAAATCATCAGGGACCTTGTTTTTTTTTCTTTTTTCTTTTTTTTTTTTTTGGTAGAAGGAAAGCTGGCTCACTGACATGTGTAAAACCAAACCACAGCTTGGGGCTAGAATTTGATGGGGTGAGTCTTCATAAAATCCAACTGTAAGGAGACACAAAAATACCTTCTGGAAATAAATAGTAATTGAGTGTTCTGTTCTTTACTAGATTTTTAAAACTCAGTCCCTGAGACAGTGTGGCCCTTGCCTTGGCAGCAGTTCAAATCAGCTGAAATAAACCTGGAGGTTTCATTTTGTCTGGCTTGCCCAAGAGACAACTCTGATCTGTATGGAAACTGAATATAAAGCATGTAGGCATGCAGTGACAAAAGGTGCCTACGGGCAGCAAAGGGCAAGAAACCAGGATGGGTCAGCTGAGTAAACATCAAAGACTCTCAAATAACCAACTGAAAAGTAAATATTCTCAAGCAAATGGGATATGCCCATAATACCATTGAGATTTCATAGAAAACATTCTTTGAAAACAGTTCTGCTGGGGTGTTTCTATTTGTCTTTCCCATTCTAGAATATTGAATTAAAATGGTCTGTTTGTTTTTAAAGTTCATAAGTTCTTGCTACTCAGTCTCCACTGCAGCTTCTTGACACCTCAATTATCTCTTCAGCAATTCCTGATAGTACCACAGATGATGGCATTGCCCATCTGGATATTTCTGATACACCCCACCATGATACTTGCTTAGCAAAATACATGCAGAGGATAAAAGGTATTTATCTATAAAAGGACTGTGCAAGGTCTAGGAATTATTTAAAATCCACTTAAACCCCATGAAGGTAAGAAGTCAAGCATTTAGGGATTATTATTTCAGAGTATTAAAGGAACATATTTCACAGACAAAAATCCCTACGTGATTTCTTATTGCTTCATCTCCTGCAGAAATTAAGATGAAGGATTAACACGCCCGTTAATTTCAATGCTCAGGTCCCTAACTTGGGCTAACCTGCGAACTTTTACTGCTACATTCTCTCACATATCTTCTGCTTTTCTTTCATAATAGCAAAAATGGTATGAGCTGTATATGATGTAATCACTGTTTATTAAAACCCAGCCGTTGGCTGGGGGAGTTTTGTATGTTAGTGTCACTCTGGCTTAGGTGGTGATATCGCTAGTGTGCTGCACATGGGAGACGATCATTTTGGCTGCACAACGAACCACCCCAACAGCTGATGTAGTTGCTTAATATCTGGTGTGAGTGGTGGGATGAATGAATGCTGCTGGAGGCTCAATCTCCTTTCACAGCTGTAGCAGGAGGGAGTTGCCAAAAGCTCATGCCATAGCCTGTGATTTCAGGCTAAGGTATAGCAACTTTCTGGAAGCACAGTGGGGCAGTAAAAGATGTGCTAAATATATAAGTCCATGGAAAGCAAATAAAACATATGAGATTTCTTGTGGCTGGTAGTGGTGGTTGGTTGGTTTTGCTTGAGAAGCAAGAACCTGACCCTAAAACTGGTTTTTTGCACCTCCATATGTGCTTTCTGCTTGTTATTCTCCTTTCTGGGGAGGAAAAAAAAAAAAAAAAAAACAAACCAAACATTGCCACTGTATAGACAGTGGAATGAGGGGGGTTTCCCGTGTAACTGTTTCAGTAATAGGTTACCATTACATTTTACATTACCTTCTGTGTAGTGGAGCCTCTTTTTTCTATCTTATTCGTAGTTCCAGGCAGATGTGGATTTCCATGGGTGTTTGAGGGAAGATAGGGCCAGCAAGCTGGGGGCCTGAGATGCCACAGCATCTGCTGAGCTGGCAGTGGATAAGCCCACACGCTGTGTGGGATGAGCCCACGCAGGTACCCTTAGAAAGCGTTGGAAGTGTAAGATAAAGGGCATTAGTGTGAAAGGGCTCGTGAACGTGGATGTATCCCACCAAAATAAGTAGTGTAGCAAAGACTGCTTCTTCCTTTCTCCCGCTGCTTCAGAGGCATGCCATCAATGGTCTAGTTTCCAATGGTCTAGTTTCTGGTACCGGGCTCCAGGCACCGCCACGGCTTCTCAACCTGCCGGTGCCCGGGAGTGGAGCTGAGCCCCGACAGCCGCCGCCGCCGCATCCACGCCGCTTCTCGGCGCGGTGTGTGCAAACGCCGCACACACACACACACACACACACACACACACACACACATACACACACACACCCCCCGAGGCGGGGGACACCGCACCGGCCCCGCAGAGCCCGCCCCGAACCTCCCCGAGGTTTCTTGCCCTCTGCTCCTTCCGAAGGCGCGTACGGGACCCGCCCTGCCGTGCGGGGAGAACCAGGCGCTCCCAGGAGCTCCCAGCACCGGGGGCACTGCAGAAGGGGCGCTGGGAGATGCCAGAAACCGGGAGGGAGCCGCACCCCTGTTTGTTCACGTCCCTCCTGCTGCAAGAGCTGGAGGGGGCGAGGGGCCGGGATTAACTGTGGGAGATTACTCAGAGGCTCGGGAGCCTGGCAGGCACATTTCAAATAGTGATGGCACAGCGTGTGCGTGTACCTCCCGAGGGCTGGCGCTGGGGTACTCCACGAGGACTTCGCCCCTCGTTGCCCAAATCGCCCTGGGGGCGGGGACCACCTTCCCAAAAGCCCAAAAGTACTGCCTTACATGCCTAGTGCGGCGGACGTCTAAGGTCGCTACGAAATGCCGAAATGCCAAGATGAAGGGCACGGGGAAACGCGACCCGAAGCCCCTCCGGTGCACCGGAGCGGACTCAGGGACCCATCACTCGGTGGTCCCGCGGGTGGGAGCCCAGAGTTTCTCCCGGCAGTGAAATTCAGGGCAGCAGAATGCACGGCCCCAGCGGGGCGGAGGCATCCCGCTGCTACCGCCGCGGGAGAAGTGGGAACAGGACGTTTTAGAGCCTGGGCTCTTTGGGGGAGCTGTTCCCGGGCCTGCGGGACTGCGTGTCGCTGAGCTCGGGGATCGAAACCTGGAAGCGCCAGAGCGCACATCCCCTTTGTATTCTTTCGAGGGGATCCGCTTCCAGTACGACCCCGGGGAGGGGAAAAAAAAATTAAATTCCTTATCGCGTTGCATAATTACATTCATCGGGTTTGGGGACAAAAGCTGTCTCTGACAAAACGTTCATTCTCCCTAATGCCGCGGAAACATGAACCTTTCTAGAGGGCAGGAGCACCCCGAAGGACTTGCGAGTCAAATCCCCCTCAGCCGCGAGAGCACCTCCCGAACTCGGCTTCCTCTGGCCTCAGTCGATGCTCTTAATTAAAGGCAACTGCCCCTTTTTGTTAAAACCCCGCCGAGAAGGGTTAGGCTCCTATTTCTCGGGAGGCAGACGGCGTGTGTTGGCCGCTGAGCATCGGAGTCTCCGACCAGGGCGGGGCAGTCGCTAAATGTACCCCTGCCAGCCCTGTATGCGCGAAGCACCTTGACAGGGAGAGACGTGGGGTTGTTGCGCCAGTTTGTTACAAATCCATTAAAGGAAAGGCTCGGGGCCAGGATGTGGACCCCTCTCCAGAACCAACAACCCACCTGCTGTAGGCACCCCAAATACCTCGGGGCACCTGCGCGGCTGCTGGGCGGAAAGCGCGGAGAGGAGTGCGGGGGCCAAGCCCTGACGGGAGAGCGGGGCAGGCGCTCACGGGGGGCCGGGGTGTGTGAGGCCAGGTGGGCCGCTGCCCCAGGCACGTCCCGTCAGGGATCGCAGCGACATCGCTCTCTGAGCTGGGGGCGCGGGTGGGGGGGAAACCCTGCGGGGGAACCACGCCAGCAAGCGCCCCCGTGAGACTCCGGCAGCCTCCGCGGGCGGAACGGGCCATCTGTAGATAGTCCCAGGACTTCATGTAAGAGCTGGAAACGAGAAACTCGCCTCCCTCTCTTATTTTTTTTTTTTTTTTTTTGCGTGGGGGGGTGGCGGGGGAGGTGTTGAGAGGGTAAGGAGGAGGCTTGGTAGGGGCCGTCCGCCTTAGCAGGTGCATTTGTCCCAGACGGGAAATCCTCCGCACCCTGCTGCTGCCCGCGCCGGCGCTGCCGCCCCCGCGGTGCGCGCAGCGAGCGCGCAGGTAGCGAGAGGAAAGCGGCCGCGGCTCGGGAGCGCGGCTCGGAGAGCGCTTGGGTGGGTGCGGACAGCGCGAATGGCCAGGCCCAGGAACGGCAGCAGCGATGCCTGCGGTACAGGAGGGCTTCCAGCGGGAAAAGCCCCTGCCGCTCCTCTTTGCTGTCGGGCGCACGTCGGGCCGCGACAGCGAGCGGTCAGAGAGCTCTCGGCCCGGGGAGCCCTCGCACCCTCGGCGTCGCGGAGGACGTGATGCGGCCCCGCTTGGCAAGGGCCGGTCCTGCTTCCCCTCCCTGCGCAAAGACAGCCCAGAGCGCACGGCGGGCTCGTCGCCTGCTTCGCTCAACTCTTCGGAACTACTTGGATAGGGGATAACTGGAGGGATGAGAAGTTGTTTTATCCGTTTCCTAAAGCGAATAATCATTCTCCTTCCTTTTTATTTCTTTTTTTCTTTTTTTTTTTCCCTTCTTCTCTAAAGTAATTTCTTTTTCTTTATGAGTACCAAAGATAAATAAATGTGGGCAAGTATGCCCTTCTTCTCCTGCCTCACGTATCACTCCGGTGACGTGGGGAAAGACTCCCGAAAAACCAGAAGGAAATTATGGGCAAGACTAACACCATCGAGTACGCTCCTCTACAGGAAAAAAAAAAAAAAAAAAAAAAAAGAGAACAACAAAAGCCATAAATAGAGGATGGAAGAAAAACTTGCAGCGAAGCTCCCCTCTCAAGCCCCAGGGGAGGAGTAGGCAGTAGGTTACCGGAAGGAGCAGAGATTAAGCCTACCTTTACCACGCTCAAAATTAAGAAGCGTCCTAGTGTCAGTGCTGCTGAACAGCAAGGAGGCTTTCAAAACGCCGCTTTGCTAGGTAAAAATTACTCCGGGCACCTCTCCCGCAATTCCTCCCCCTCCGCGCACCCTGAAACCTGCCGAGGAGCACGAAATCTGCCTGGTCCTGCCGGGCACCTCCACGGAGCAGGCCTGCAGGTTTTCCTGTAATTCCGGGATTCCCTGTTGTAAGCTCTTAAACAGAATATTGAAAACATTTTCCTTATGGTGCCTGTTCTTGCCTTGTAGCGCTGGTAGTAAACAAATAAGAAAAGTGTGTTAAAGGGAGGCTACGGTTACAGCATCTTGGCCTAATATTCCCACATATAATTAAAACCATAGCCACAATAATGCATAAATAAATAACAGCAAACAGAAGGGACCGTTCCTGTTTCTGTCGAAAACAACTGTTTTGGATCTGTCACTGTATTATTTTATTGGAGAAGTCTATGCTGTTCCCTCCTAATTTTATTTTAATTTATTCTAGTGGGAGAGACAGCAGGGAAAGAAATGATGCATTTGAGTTTTTTCTTTTAAGTCCATGTTTAGTTTTAATTTTCCTGTATTTTAAAATAAACACGTTGGCTGCAGAATGTTTGATCTTTGCAAGAAGGAAGCCTATATTGTAAAGGAATGTGCAGCAGTTTGGTATGAAAATGGGGTTGTGACTCACAGCTGCAGGCAGAAAAAAAAGGTGTTGTGGTGTCAGCCAGAGGTGTTCAGTCTAATAACTCAAGCTGTAAACTGTATCCTCTAAAATTACTTACATAGTAAATCACTCTGGAGTTAAAAAATAGACTGGAAAGTGTAAGGGAGGGGGAAAAATCTTTTAGAAGTTCCCTTCATGAAAATTATTTGTAATGATGGGAATTAAGAGTTTAATATCTCCCTCATTTTCTTAAATGTGAGGCTGATATAGTTAACTGCCACTATATAGCCGATGGTGCTTACTCTCGGTCGTTCTCGAAGCAGCAGAAACTTGAAACGCGTGACTGGGGATAGTTGTTTCACTGACTGCTTTACACGGTTTACAGCTAATATTGACCATCTCGAAGAGAAAAAAAAATTAAAGAGACGGTCAGGGCACTGAAAGGTCTTAACAACTTTGTATCGCAGCGAAAACCCTCGGAAAAGAGCCTACTCCCTCTGCACAGCCGAGGGGAAAGCGCTTCTGACATGCCTCTCTCCCCGAGACACGGCGTGTTTCCATCTCTTTGCCTCCCTTAGTTGTATTAGTCTGGTAACAGTTGGGAAACTGGGGAGGCTTTGAAAGGAGAGCTCTCTTCTAGCGTAAGTGCTGGGTTTGCAGCACTCCAGTCAGGGAGAGCAGGGAAAAAAAAAAAAAGAAAGAAAAACAAAAGAAAAAAAAAAAAGAAAAAAAAAAACTCAACTCCAGTGTCATCTGCAGCGTTTTGCTGCAAAGGAATGGAGCGACTAATGTAGCACAAGTCCGAAAGGAGCATCCCAAGTCAAGATGTTGCCTTTCTGAGGTGCTTTTTCCGTTTCCAGGAGCAGTTTTCTTCGCTGGAAAGGAGATGTTGGCCGTGTCATTCGGGTGGTTGCACCTCGGCTAATAGGGAAAATAACTTGCTGGGAAGATTTCCATCAAGAGACACATTGAGAGATGGACAAAAAAAATAAGCAAAATAAGAAAAAATAAGACAAAAGGAAAAAAAAAAAAACTGGGAGAAATGCCCTACGGACGTCAGCAAATGTTTATGGTGGAAATAAGAAGTCAACAACAATTAAAATCTGGAAGCCACGTTCATTAGTATTCAGCACATACGATCTATCTTTTATGTTTATCTTTCTCCGCGGATCAATATTGTAGCAGCATGTGCCGGGAACAAGCAGAAATCTGGCCACTGCATGTGGCTGACCTTTCCCTCTCTCCCTACAGGTCAGATCGTCTTCATCAAAACAGGTCAGATCGTCTTCATAACTATCATCACCTTATGCGGCCACAGCCACGGCTCTCATTAAAACCAGTATTTAATCTAGGCGCTGTGGCTAAGAATCAAAGGAGAAGGGATGTTTGCCCACACAGAGGAATTAGCAGTCTAGGAAGAAGAAGGAGAAAAAAAAATTTTTGGAGTGAAAATTGCTCTCTTTTTTTTCTTTTTTCTTTTTTTTTTCTTTTCTTTTTTCTTTTTTTTTCTTTTTTTTTTTTTTTTTCCCCACCGCAAACTGCTGTACGCCGAGATCCAGCCCGAATCCGCGCACACCCGCACAGCCCCCATCTCCTGCGGGGGCTCCGCGGCCAGGAACGCTGGTCGGGCCAAGCGCTGTCCCTGCTGCCCCCGGGACGCCCTGGCCGCGGCCACCCGCGGACCTGCGGCGGCCGGGGCGCTGTGCCGAGCCCCCCAACACCCGCGCTCGGCGGGCCCCGGGACAGGTGCCGGGGAGATCCCGTTCCGCGGCGGCAAACCCTGCCCGCCTCGGGCTGGGTCACGCCGGGTGCCCCCCGCGGACCCCACGGCCGCCCGCAGCCCCCTGCGAGGTGCGATGCCGCGCGTGTAAAGCATCCGCTCAATCACTTACTGGAGCTTGAATTACTCCCCCCCCAGCCCCCCACCCCCGCTTTAGTTGCCGATTATTTTCTTTTTAACACCAAAAGAGCGTCCTTCCCCCTCCGGAACGCAACAGCTGATCCCGCGCGTGGGGCTCCGGCGCGGCGAGGGGGCCGCTGGAGGAGTCCTCGCTCCACTCCGGGTCCCGCCGCTCGTCCCCGCCAGTTCCCCCGCGCTCCTCATTGAAAAGGAGGAGCTCCTCATCCCCGCGCTTTGGGACCACGGGCGAGGGATGCGGGGGATCCTGCTCGTGTTTCCCGCGTTGCGGGGAAGTGGGATCCGCGGTCCGTTTTGTGCCGCGCTTCCTTTTCTCGGGACAGCAGTTAGGCAGCCACTTTGAAGTGTTTATTAAAGACATGAAATCTCTAGTGAAGGTCTTCCCTCACCCGGTCGTCTTGTTCTTCTTCTTCTTCTCTTCTCCTTTCTTCTTTTCTCTCTCCCAAAAGTATTAAAGACAGATAAACTGTCCAGAAAATAAATTCTAAAAAGAAAAAAAAAAGGAAGAAAGAAAGAAAGTGAGGAAACCCCAAGCACTGGGGAAGGCTTGCACTTTGGGACAGAGGGGGGCACCGTGCCCTGCAGGGTGGGACAATAGTTCTTGCTTGCTCTACTGCTAATATGCAGCTCCATCCCTGGTCGTCTGGCTCGGGGAAAAGAGGAAAAAAAAAAAAAAAAAAAACCAAAAAAAAAACCCACAACAATAGAGGGGGAAAAATCCAAAACCTAAGAGGAATAAAAAAAAAAAAATAAAAGGGGGGGGGCGGGGGAAAGAGGAAGGAAAATAAAAGCGACCCACGAAATTAAAATCGCCAATAAAAAAAAAAAATCACCAAGCCTACAACCATGCGTGAAGATGACAAATAGAAAAATATACATACCTCGCTGTGCCCAGGAGCACGTTTAGCGTGACTTGTGGCTGGGGAGAGGTTTGGGGGAGCCTGCCATGTCTTCATAGCGGGCAGGAAATGTGTACGAGTTTCTGAAAACAAAGGAGAAACTTAAAAGGCTGATACGGGTTTGGGGAGGTCTGGTCAGAGCCAAACGGAGTGGCTGCAGCCCGGTCTGCTGCCCCCCGGCACCGGCGGCGGGGGTTGGCCGTGCAGAGGCAGCCCCTTGCCCGCTGCCGAGCCCCGCCGGCACCGGCAGGCTCAGGAGCCGCTCCACGCTCGGATTCGGGCGAGAGCTCCTGCATTTTATTCTATTCCGGTCTGGGCTGTTGTCATGTCTGTTTGCACGTTGGGAGGTTGGTTTACCTTTGGGTTTGGGTTCGGGTTTTTTCCTGCCATCACCGGCTGCAACCCAAAGCCACTGTGCAGCCAAGCCAGGTGAAGCAGAGCGAGGGCAGGTGAAAGCAGAGCCCTGAACTGCTCTCCAATTGCGGGTGCGAGGGACAAAGCACAGCCTGTTTTATGGACGGACCCTCAAATTTTTTGGCTTAAGAAGAGAGAGTAATTCCCAGGGAAACCAATCCGTCTTTTCAGGGGATCTGCAGGAAGAGTTAGGAGAGGATTTCATTATTAATAATAACGATAAAAACTAAACCCACCCCTCCATGCTGCTTTTCACCGTATAAAGGAAGAACCGCACCACCGCAGGACAGGCGGCCAAGTGGGGCTGCCGCAGCTGGGCACGGGGTGCCGCCGGCGGGGCAGCGCCGTGCCTCCCGCTGCTCGCCGACGGCGGGGGCCGTGGGCCGAGGCGACCCGGGAGCCGTCGGGGCAGAGCCGTCGGGGAGTGCGGGCCACCGGCCGGGCACCCGCTCGCTGTGCCTGGGCACGAGGGGACTGTGGAATGCCAGGGCAGGCTCGGGACTGCTGGGGAAGCCTCAGGCCTCCCACCAGATTGGTTCCCAAGCTGTCTTCAGGGCCAGGGCAAGGAGATTTGGGAAGTGCAGGTTCGGCGTAGGAGGCAAAGCTGGGGAGAGGGAGGGGTTTGGGGTTGACGGTTTCGAGGTGGACAAAGGAGAGGGGCGAAGAGGAGGACTTCGGGGCCAGCGGGCCACCCTCACACAAGGCTGTGAGAGGGATCTTGGCTGCTCTACCCCCTAAAAAACCCCAACCCCTGAACCTGATAACTTCCCGCTCTCCTTTAAGCGTGGCAGGGCCGGGCCAGGGTCATGGCACGAGGGAGGCGGGTGGAGAGGGGCTGCGGGCAGGATGCGCCAAGGCGAGGGTCAAGTTCAAGGCCAGCCTGGGTAGGACAGGGAAGGAGGGGGAGCTTACTCACTGCCACAGCCGCCACGGCCACATTCCTGGGCCTGCTGGAGGAGAGGCATCCCTGCCGGAGGGACTGGGGACTGTCCCTGCTGCCACACGACCTGAGCTTTGGCCAGAGGGAGGCCGCTTACCCCCCTCAAGGATCATCCCTGGGCTCCTCCGAAGACAGAATGGCTCCGAGGGGAGGGAGAAGGGGAGCCCAGTCCCTGAGCACTTCTCTCCGGTCGGAGCTGAGCCCACCGGGGCAGGGGATGGCAGAGCGGGGTTGGTGGCCCTTGGGCAGGGCTGTTCGTGCACCTCTGGGCCCGGGAGGGGATTTGGGCAGACGGTGGTTGGCTCTGAAGTGGGACCCCCGTATGGTTTTTCAGCTGTGGGAAGGCCAGCAGGACAAGGAAGGATCCTCTCAGCTGTATTTCCCACGGATGTCTCCAAGAGGAGGCAGCATATGCCAATGATTTTAATACTTTTTTTTTTTTTAAGTAACATTATTATCACCGAAGATGAATTGGGTTTTAATAGCAGTTTGATTACCCGGGGAGCTGCCGGGTGTGTGGGGATGGCCGCTCTGGGATGAGCACGGCCGCCGAGGAAGCTCCGGATCTGCTCCACATCTAAACTTCCTTGTCAGCGGTGGGACAGGGGAGAGGGGGTGTCTTTCCCTCCCTCCTTCCCTTCCCCTAGGTGTAGGTAACCCTCATCTCACCCCAGAAGTGAGCAGGGCCCCGTGTACCCTCATCTCCTCACCCAGCTCCCTCACACCGGCTGGACACAGCTCTATTGATATTTGAACACACGGGACAAAGCCCGAAAAACCCAAAGCGACGACTGGCCCGGGGGGACGTGAGTGATGGGCTCGGCCGGGTGTGAGGAGCAAAGGGGCTTCCCCGGCTGCACAAGCTGCCGCTGAAGGCAGCGCAGCCACCGCAGGGCGCTCGGAGCCCGGCTCACAGTACTGCCTCTTCACAGGGAGTATTTCTGTGGCTTGACAAGGCGGAACTTTTTCCACGATTTCCCTGCCGCTGTCACACCCGCCCTGTGTGTCCCGGTGCGGCGGGCTGTGCCCGGAGAGCTGCTGTCCGGCTGCCCTGCACGGGCTGCTCCGCCGGCCGGGCCCCGACGTCGCGCGTGGAGCCAAACGCCGGGCCAGCATCCCGGGAAAGTCATCGCCCGGCTGCTCTCCGTCCTTCCCTGAACACATCTGTCAGCCCGAACCGCTCTCTGGGCTAAATTAAAAAACAAAAAAATTTAAAAGAGAGTGAGAGAGAGAAAACTCGAAAGAGAAGTGTGAGCTCTTGGTCATCACAACTTTCTTCTCTCCCGGGCAGTATGGAGGCTGCCAAAAAGATGACTACACAGGAGGCAAGAACCATCCACGGCTCAAAGCAACCAGCTCAGAGCCGTGTCATTGCCCCTCCACCTCCGTCCCGAAACGCCCCCCTTTCCCAGCCTGTAAGGCAATGATGTCCCCAGCCAGACACGCATCGGGGAGAGAGGGGTGAGCCTGAGGAAGGCAGGAACCGGAGGAAGATGTGCTCTCGCCGCGTAAGTATCTTACTAAAGGAGATCTTGCCTTGAAAGTCATTTGGAGAATATGCATACCCTCCCTCACAATTTTCTTTCAGCTCAGAAGCTTCATAAAGTTTTAGGGGCTTTTGTGGCTTTTTTTTTCACCCCTTTTTTCTTTTATTTTTCCTTTTTTTTCCCCTTCTGGACAGGAGAGCCCAGCTGGAAGGAATCCTCCTCTCCCAGTAACCAGCAGAAGTTTTAAAAGCATTTGTTTTGCAATCGCCGCTCAGCTCATCACATACCTTATAGCAGGTTTCAGAGAGCTTTTGGCATGAAAAGGAAACAGCTCATGTAGTTTCAACACGTTTTATTATATTTCTGTATGCATTACTCTCAAAACATATCACAAGAAATGATGAAACCACTTAAACCTTCAAATAAAAAATCTGAAACAGTTTATGCTCACAATTGTACATATTTATAGTTAAGAAACATTCTTTATAAATACTGTTTCCTCTGTAGCAAGTTAATACCATAATTTAATTACAAATGGATAAATATGGTAACAGGTATTTACAGGAGGAAGGGCGTTATTACGGAAAAGCTAACGGCACGACGTTTATTTTTCCTCACAATCTTCCGAACAGGAACTAACAAATTGAACTTGCAAAAGCACTAAAACATCACATGTAAACCCAGCTAACAGAAAAATACATTCACAAGCGTTGTTGTTCGTGTGTGTGTCTGTGAGTAACAGAATGGAGACTTTGGCACGGTATTTCTTCCCCAGTCTATAGTTGAAATGCAGTTTACAATCAAGTTGCTTCTTAAAAAGGAACACAATATTCAAGATATCACAATTACAAAAGAAACCATTTTTTTTTCTTCCACGTTACTTTTTTTTTTAAAGGGATGAACTAAAAGAGGAGAAGAGAAAGAAGTGGGAAGGGAGAGCGGGAGAAAAGAAAACCAGTCAGTCCATCACTTTCTCGGGGAGGGATAAAGGGGTGGGGGTGGGGAAGAAAGATTAAAAAAAAAAAAAAAAAAGGAAAAAAGAAGAAGAAGAAGAAAAAGGGACCAATCCGTGGTTTACAAACGGGACGAACTTCTATACACCGACAATCCAGGAAAACCTCGTTCCCCACCTCGCCGGAGGAAGGAGAAGGCCGCTATATACACAGTTCATGGGACGGGAGGGCGCAGGCTGCTCCGGGCGGGGAGGCGCGGGGACCAGAGGAGTTTGAGTCTCTGATCTTTTGTCTGAAGACTCCGGAGGGAGAGTTTCTTTCCACCGGTTTGTGAAGCTTTTAGCTGGGTGATGTGTTGGTGGCGCATGGGGTTGTTTTTTTTTTCTCTCTCTCTCTCCCCTTTCCGTTCCTCCGTTGGTTTACTCGTTCTCTTATGTTTTTTCAGCATATAGTTTTAGGAAATTTTTTTGCTGGTTCAAAATGTTTTCAAAAAGAAAAAATCCAACCAAAAAAAAAGGAAAAAAAAAAAAAAAAAAAGACGCGAAGGCGGGAGGGTGTGGGGAGATGAAGGCCCCCTGTCCCCATCCTGCTCGGCCGTCATTTCGCTGCCGGCGGGTGCGGCGGCATCTCCCGGCGCGTCTCCGGCGGGCTTGCTCGGTCCCTCCTGCCCGCCGCCACCGCCACCGCCGCCGCCGGGGCGGGGGGGGCGCGGCGGGGCCGTGCAGAGCAGTCCGGCGGGGCCCTACACGTACCACTCGTTGAAGTTGGAGGAAAGGCCGCTGTGGCCGCCGCCGCCGCCGCCACTGCCGCCGCCGCCGCCGCCCCGGTGCACGGCGGACACGGCCGCCGCCGCTGCCGCCGCCGCCGCCGCCGCAGGGGAGAGGTTGTTGGTGCTCTGCGACTCGGCGCTAGGGGACACCAGCCCCGGGGGGGTGGAGGACTCGTAGCCGGAGCTGGCGGCCGGGGAGGATTCGGAGCCTTGCGGGGACGACTCGTGCACCTGGGGGGCAAAGGCAACACGGCCGGGTGGAGGGGGGATGGCGAGGCCGCGGCCGCCCCCCGGGCGCGCCCCCCGCCGCCGGCCCGGCCCTCCGCCGCCCCTGGGCCCTGCGCCCGCCGCCCGCCGCCCCGTCGGGGCGCCCGGCGCGGGGCGGCCGCCCTCCCGCCTCCCGCCGCCGGCTGCGGGGCCGGGTACCTTCATGTGTTTCCGCAGGGAGCTGGGGTGGGTGTAGGACTTGTCGCACATCTTGCACAGGTAGGGCTTATCCGAGGTGTGGACGTGCATGTGCTTCTTGCGGTCGCTGCTGTTGGCGAAGCGCCGGTCGCAGCCTTCGAACTCGCACTGGAAGGGCTTCTCCCCTGCAAGAGAGCGGCGCAGCAGCGGGGTGAGCGCGGCCGCCCCCGCGCAAACCCCGCACAGCCCCGCGCCGAGTTTCTCCGCCCTCGCCCTCCTCTCCCAGTCGCTTCGTACAGCAGTTTCCCTAAACAAGGGGCCGGGCGGCTGTGTCCCGGTACCCGCAGCGCCGGAGGGCCGCGTCGCTCACGCGTTGCCCTGAAGCGAGGCAACCCCCGTCCCCCACCTGGTTTTCCTACCAAAACCCCGGGGATATCCCCGTCCCGGTATCTTGCCTTATTTTATTTCAACCGGTGCCGACACACATAGCCAGCCCCGAAAGAGATTGAAGAAGAAAGACGAATTTAAAAAAAAAAAAAAAAAAGCATCACCGAGCCGTTTCGCCTCGGTACCAAATCCGCTATCCTGTTAAACTGGAAACCATTACCGACAGATTTAAGGCCGGGTATATTGTTCCGTGTATGGATATTCAAGATAAACGCACATCCGCTGGGAAAACTAAACGTCTGTAAAATACTTCATTTAATTTTCATAGGGATTCCTCTCGCCCGGCTGCCAGGACTCCAAATGCCGGGGAGTACTTTGGAGGTGAGAACTCCACATTCTCCCGCCTTTGGAAGGGGAAGCATTTAACATTAGATTCCATTAGCACCTAAATTGTTTCTTAAAGACATCCGCTCAGACACAATGACTTCAGTGCGGGCATCTCATGCAAATACATTTCTCAAATTTTAAACCTTGTTAAAGCTCGTCTCGCACCTCGCATCGGGCTTAGCACTTGAGAAAACAATAGGCCTCGAGATTTTTAGCCTTTCTCCGGGTAAATATTTGGAGTGGAAGTCGCTAAAATATTTGGCCGTCTTTTATGAAATAGTCTGGCACGGTTTGAGCCGGCAGGAGTAGTAAATGAATAATAGATGAGGCGGGAGGATGCGTTTATTTTTGTTACCCTTCGGCTCAGGCGATTTTCCATCAGGAAAGCCTGAGCTCCCTCGACCCTCTTCCACCTGATACGGGTGGAAGTTTCTGAACTTCAAATCCTTTGCTCCCTAATATATAATTTAATAAACTGTTGCAAAAACACCTTAAATCACATCGAGTGAGACTTTAAAACCAGGGTTTTTTTTAAATGAGAAAATTTTATTGCCTTGCTCACACCATTTAAATTTAATGGAAAACATTCCCAGAAAGGGACTTTTTGCCACTTCTAACGGGATTTAGGACTAATGATTGATTTTTCAAGTATTTATATAGCTTCTCTCAGTATCCATAAATAAAAGCCATGCTCACAAACGATGAAGTATGCAAATACGTCGCATAGAGCAAGTGGCTAAGGCGTTTCAGATGGATGGATGGATAGACGGCCGGATGTCTTCCCGTATTTTAGCAAGACGGCAAAATTTGGTTCGCACTGTATCCCGCGTTTCTGCGGAAAGACTCCGCTGAACCTCAGCACGAATCTACAGTTCTCACTCCCAAATTAAAACAAATCAGTAAAATATCCTTTCGAAATCTGGGATGGAGGGGGGTGTATGCTGCTGGGGAAGAGACCAAAACAAACGGAGCCATGTGATGGAGAGGGTTAAAAAAAATAAACTGGAAGCTTATTTTATCACCCTCCTAATTTAGCATCAGTCTGTCTGAATATCTATCAGTTTACATATATATATATATATACACACATATATAGGCACGGGCAGAGGGAGGAAATCTGGCGAAAGAAACCCGAATTACCTGTGTGCGTCCTTTTGTGAATTTTGAGATTTTCTGATCTGGCGAAAACTTTTCCGCAGCCAGGGAAGGGGCAGGGGAAGGGTTTCTCTCCCGTGTGCACTCGGATATGATTGACCAGTTTGTATTTCGCTTTGAAAGGTTTGCCTTCGCGGGGACACTCCTCCCAGTAGCAGACATGGTTGCTCTGCTCGGGTCCCCCAACATGCTCCACCGAGACATGGGTGACCAACTCGTGCATGGTGCTGAAAGTTTTATTGCAACTTTTTTTGGGGTTGTTCAGCTGTTCGGGATCGATCCACTTGCAGATGAGCTCTTGCTTGATGCACTGCTGCCGCATGTAGCGGAAAAAGGCACCTGGGTGGTGGTGGTGGTGGGCTGCCATGTTCATGCCCATATTCATATTCATGGGGCCGTACTGGTTGTGCAGCTGAGCCGCCGAGTAAGGGTCAGTCCTGGGGCTGGAAACCTGGCGGTACTGATCCGACCGGGCGAATACCTCCCCCGGCAAGCCCAGTCGCATCTGCCCGTTGAGAACATTTTGGGAGGCGTGGGGGCCGTGCTGGTCGTGGATGCCCGGGAAGAGGAGGTGGCTCTGAGCGTCCGTGTGCGGGTGGTGCAGGCTGCCGGCCGCAGGGCCGAAGATGCCGTGCTGTCCGCCGGCCGGCGACGAGTCCCCGAAGCCCCGGCTGCGAAACAAGAAGTCCCGGGTAGAGTTGAAGGGCGCCCCGGAGTAGGAACCGACATGAGCGGCGTGGGGGCCCAGGGCGGCGGCGGGGTAACCGGGCGCCTGCGAGGTGAACGCCGAGCTCTGCCCGGGGGAGAGGTCGTGGGCGCCGGCGTTGAGCTTGAAGGCGCCCATGTGCGCCGCCGCCGAGTCCACGAAGCTGTTCTGCGCCGCCAGGCTCAGCTCCCGGTCCTGCATCTCCGCCGCGGCCGAGTGGTGGTGCCGGGCGAAGGTGCCCACTCCGAGGGCCGGGAACTGTGGGCCGGCGTCCAGCAGCATGTTCCGCGCCGCTCCGGGGACGCAGCCGCTGCCGCCGCTGCCGGCTCCCCGCTACAGCCTCCGCCTCCGGGCTGCCGCCGCCCGCCCGCCCGGGCGCGGGGCCGCTGCCGCTCCGCTCCGCTTCCCCCCGGCAGCCGCCGCGTCCCCCCGCCGCCGCCCGTGCCCGCTCCGGCCCGATGCCGCCGCTGCCGCCGCCGGCGGAGTCGTATCCGGAGCCAGGCAGAGCAGAGTCCAAAGGCGAGCGGAGAACCAAAGTGTATTAAAGGAGCTGAGGCGGGGGCGGGCAGGGGAGGGGAGGGGGAGCAGGGGAGGGACGGGGCTGGGGACGGAGGGGGGGCAAGGCTCGCCTCGCCGTTCCCTGCGGCACACACGCACGCACACACACACTCACACACACAGACCCGCGCACACGCCGCCGCCGCCCCCCCGCTTCCTCCGCCGCCACCGGGATGTCAGCGCCGCCGACCCCCGCCCGCCCGGCCCCGCGCCGCTCCCCGCGTGGGCCGCGGCCCTCCCCGCCGCCCCGAGCACCCCGCCGCTCCCGGGCCTCCGCTTCTCGTTTTATCCTCCGCCGGGCATTAGCGGCGTCTCTCACGGAGAAAAACTTGCAGCCGCGGGTTCCCACGGAGCGAAGGGACCCGGGGGGTGCCCCGCGCCGCGCAGCCCCCGCCCGCCGCGGCGGAGGGGGGCGAGGAGGGGGGTGCCGGAGGCGGATTAAAAACAATAAGGGCGGCGGTGGGGGTGGGGAGGGGAGGCGGGGGGCGGGAAGGGGCCGGGGAGTGCCGGAGCGCCGCGGCGGCGGAGTTGCAGCCCCGCTCCGCCCGGGCCCTCGCTGCCTTTCGCTCTTCTGTTTATTTCGGTGGGCGCTGCCGAGGCGGCGGCTTTTTATTCCCCCCCCCCTCCCCCTCTTTTTCTTCCCTCCCTCCCCCGGCCTCTCTCCTTCTCCCCGCCCGCACTGGCGGCTCCTCTCCCAACGCCGCCTTCACCCGCCGCCCGGCCGCTCTCCCGGCTCCCGCTCATTGGCCCGAGCCGCCCCGTCCATCCGGGCGCCCCCGGCCACCGGCTAATGGCGGAGCGGCCGCCCCGAGCCCTGCCCGCCCCACCGCCCGCCCCGCGCCCCGCCGTGCCACCGCCGATCGCCCCGCGGCCGCCCGGCCCCGCACCGCACGGGCCCGCTCGGCGCCGGTGGCCGCCTTCAGTCCCTCACTGCCGGTGGCTTCTTGATTTTTTTGGGGGAGTCACCCCCTCCCCACCAGCGCCCGTCTCCCCCGCGGCGAGGGGAAGGGGTGGTGCGGGGAGAGGCGCGCCGATCTCGGAAAATATCGATGTACGCTTTGGCATGTGATCCTGCCTCGGGAGGCAAACAAACAAAGCGAGGGGCTTAAAATATAACCCCCGCAGCCCCTTTCCCCATTTCGGCTAAAGCAGACGAAGCCCGTGATCGATAAAGGGAGCGAGGAGGGAATCAAATAAAAATCATGTTGACGGGGCGAGGGTGGCTGGGACTAAAAAACCCAAATCAAATAAAAATTAAAATATAAGACGGATGGTCGCCCTGGCTGTTTGGGCTTTTAAACCACTTATATGGGAGCAGAGAAGTCGATCTGCGATCAGCATGTGTTGTGAATGTGTATCTGAGAGCAGATGCTTCAGGACTTTTCCTTGTCTTTTTTCTTTCTTGAAAAAAGAAACAAAAACAAACCCGAAAAAAAATTCCTACCCAAAACCCCACCCTGCCATTGTTATTTGGAAACCGGATTCTTACATGGCAGGAATAAAAAGCATAAAGCCGGCACACACACACACACACCCTCACACACACAGAGCAAACAAGTCCCCTTCCCCTCCCCCTCCAGTAAATACACGTCTGGCCCTTGATTCGGTTTGTTTTGTAGTGGCTGAAAAATAATCATCTCGGGGCCAGCAGTTCACCAATAAATAAGGTTTTGTAAAAATCAAAGCCTGGCATAACATTTGCCGTCTTAACCACCCTGCAAAAAACCTTGCTTCTCCATACCCATCAGTTCTCTGCTTGGCAGAGAAGCAACCCAAAATATAAGGGCTTGTGTGGTTCTGGGAGTCTTTTTGAAATTCTCCCTTCGACATTCCTCCTATGGAATTAAATCCCACATCAGGCTCAAACCTGGACCCACAGCGTCCAAGTAGGAGTTTTACAAGGAGAGATGGATGGATGGATGGATGGATGCATGGATGGATGGATGGAAAGCAGGAAGGAAGGAAGGCAGGCAAAGGTAGCATTGCCTAACAACTAAGGTCTTTCCCATCATTGTCACTAAATGGTTAAAATATTTACAGGACTGTCCGAAAGTGTTTGAAATATGCCAGTACCGGACATTAGTCTTTGAACAGGGGAGGATTTAAATTGGGAAGAAGTGAGGTTCCTTCTAATCGGAAATGGGCAATAGGAGATAAACTGAGTATTAATGCAGAGCTGCACCTCTGATACCAACAGCCTTTTTTCTCTTTGCTCGCTGTCTTTCGGTCCTGCCTTTGCAGGCAGAAGTGTCTGCTTCCCAGATATTGTCTTTCCAGGCTATAGTTTGGGAGCATATGCTGTCCTTGTCCTGACCCCCCAGGCTCCCAGAAACAGACCGCGAACAAATTCTATTTTCCTTCTCTGAAAAGATTTCGAGGCGGAGGTCTGAGTGGAGTCCTCCACCGTTGGTGGGGATTTCTAGAGCCCAAGCTGAACAGGAAAGCTTGGTCTCCTGCATCGTCTGCCTCCAGATTAGTGAAAAAAATCACACAGAAAACTAGACGTTTGAATACACTTTCCCCCTTCCCCCCCCCTCCCCCCGGTAACCCCGATTTAAAAGAATTTACTACATCTGAGATTAAAAAAACAGCAAATATGTGCAAGAAAATTGGCAGTTCAAAACAGTTTTGGGAAAAATATAATAACAAAGGTGAATATTCATACAGATATCTACCTTCTACCTTCTGGATTTTTCCCCTCCTTCTTTCCTTTTCTTTTTTTTTTTTTTTCCATTTTATTTTCCTTTTCTTTTCCCCTTATTTTCTTTCTTTCTTTCTTTCTTTCTTTCTTTCTTTCTTTCTTTCTTTCTTTCTTTCTTTCTTTCTTTCTTTCTTTCTTTCTTTCTTTCTTTCTTTCTTTCTTTTCCTTCCTCCTTTCCTCTCTTCTTTCCTCCCTTCCTCTCTTCCTTCCTTCCTCCTTTCCTCTCTTATTTCCCCCCTTCCTCTCTTCCTTCCTTCCTCCTTTCCTCCCTTCCTTCCTCTCTTCCTTCCTTCTTTCCTCTCTTCCTTCCTTCCTCCCTCCCTCCCTCCCTTCCTCACTCCTTTCCTCCCTTCTCTTCCCTCTCTTCCTTTTCCTTTTTCTGTTATTAATTTTTCCCTTCCTTTATCATTTTGTCTCCGTTTTCTTTCTTCTCCTTACCTCATTTTTCTCCATTTCCTGCCTTCCCTCCCCTCGCCCCTCACTCTGCCTGTTCAGCGGTGCCGGCATCGGGGCGCTTTCGGGGGGACGCAGTGAATTCCATCCGGAGCCCCCGCTGGCTGGCTGCTCTCTGCTATTCTTTCAGGGCTCCAGCCCTACTCTCTCTGCAGGAAACAGAGGAGCTGATCCAAGTTCAAAGTCACGTCGCCGTCCCTCCTAAGAAGTGCTTTATTTGCCTCTGAACCGCAAAACCCCTTTCCCCCATGTCACAGGGCAACATAGGAAGGGAGCGAGGGAGGAAGGGAAGAAGGGAGGGGGGCAGAGGCACCGGCAGCCAGCCCCGCACTCTCTCGTCGGGCCACCGCCACGAACACAGCCTGCGTCTCATGGCAGCCTTCGGGGAGGAAAGCAAATGGTCACCCGAAGTCGGTGGTAAACTGTTTTATTGAAAGAAGTTTTTCAACAGGTTTCTGGAGGTGCCAGACCTACAGAGCAAACATCAGCTTCCCCGGGAAAGCTTTCCCGTCTATGTAAGTTTTCCGAAATTCGCTTTAAAACTGTTCTTCTCTTGTTCTTACGGGATGATGGTGCGAAGGGAGCTGGAGAGGGGTGTGGAGGGGGGGAGGCGGGACGAGGAGAAAGCAATTTCTTGTTTCCCTTGAACTGTATATATCGCCTTCTCCTTCTAACCCTTTTCCCGAGAGGTGTCACCTCCCTCTGGGGAGGCTCCGCGCCGCCTTTCTCCATCCCCTCCTCCCTGGCAGCCATGGGTGCCGCAGTGGGGGTGCAGGCTGCGATGGGGCCGGGGGCTTTGCCCATGCGAGGATGCGGCTGGCGACGACCTCATCGGGAAAAAGAGATGGAAGGACCCATCGGAGACGGGTGTATGTGCATGTGAGAGAGAGAGGGAAAGGGGGAAGAGGGTGTCCTTCCCCCAAAATTCAGCCTTCCAACGCAGTAAGGGGACGAGGTGCGGGGCAAGGAGGGGCAGTGTAGCCGGCCCGTAGCCTGGCGAGAAGAGGCCAGTTGAGCGGCATCACTTGCACCGTTGTCTGTATCACAGACACTCATAAATTCAACAAGCTCATCAACAGGATATTAAGTTGCAGGTTACCTTTGATGGTGCCGATCCGAGCCACTTCTAGGCCGTTCGACCTATGACCCGTGAAGACCACATGTGTTGTCCTCTAGCCTCCCTCTGTAAAACACACACTTCGAGACAAAAGTTCTTTGTCAGTCTCTACCGCCAGAGTAATGTAAAAGAAATAGGGGAAATAATGAAAATCTCAGCCAAAGCTGTTAACTTTAAAATGCCTTTAAAAAAAAAAAAAAAAAAAGGAAATAAAAGAGAAAAATATACTAGGCAGAACAGGGACAGAAGGAAGGAGCACCTTGCTTTTGTGCCATTAATATTTATTGTTCCTTCAGTTACACTTATATATGTATAAAACGCTACTCTCGGCGGTAACGCCGTGAGACGGCGGGGGCCAGGAGCAGTGTAGCACTTTTTTTCCAGGACGAGAACCTCGGCCGAGCGGCAGCCGGTGCCTCTGCACTGCCCAGCTGCGGCCGAGGGACGCGCAGCGCCGCGTATTTTGTGCACCCTGCCCCACTGCGCCGCTCATTCTGCAGCAAGCACAGACCCGGCGCAACGCCCCCAAAATCGGTCTGCCGCAGCACTGCCGGGTTTTATTAGATGCACCTTTTTCCATCTGGAGATGCCCATATAAACGTTAGAGGCAGGGGAGAAGCGTTCCAATAAAGCGCGATGGACTTTGTAATACAATTTATGCTGTCATTCATAAATAACAATGCCATATGGTAACCATATTGCTTATACAAGTAAAGCCGTCAAAGTGTCACTATTTGATTTATCTCAACAGCTTCTTCCAACGGTGACGTTCAGAGAGAGGGGAAGTGGGAAAGAGAGAGAGAGCAGAGCAAAATTTGGCCTGGGTTTCCTGAGACCGCCTCTCTCTTTTATCTCTTTCTTTCTTTCTATATATGGATAGATTAGATAGATAGATAGATAGATAGATAGATAGATAGATAGATAGATAGATAGGATACATAGAAAGAAAGAAAGATAGATAGGATACATAGAAAGAAAGAAAGAAAGGAGGACTTCTTTCCCCCTTATTTTTTCCACATTTTTCCCCCCCTAACTGAGGAAACCCCAAAGGGGATGGCCCCGCTTTCCCTAGCAATGCGCGCACTGAACATGACAGCTCCGAAACTTATGCTCGTAAATCCCGGTGCCAAAGGTGCGGCGGGTCCCGGCCCCGACAGCCTCCAGCCCCGGATCCTTGTGTCAGCCTCAGATTCCCGACTGGACGCACAGAGCTACGACATTTAGCACAGTAGTTAATTTTTTAAGGGTATAAGTTATCCATCCGCGGAGCCACTCCATAAAGAAGGGGTGGGGAGTCTCACTGCCATATCGCTCGCTATTCTCTTTTCCTTTCGTGCCTCTGGGCCGAGGTCCCGGCGCCTCCGTGCTATCCCCGTGACGGGACAGCGAGCAGGGTACCGTGGGTACGTCCTGCCCGTGTGGGTCTCCACGGGGCTGTGACTCGGGAGGGCTCCACCTCCGATGGCGCATGTTCGGGAAGGGAACCGCACCACAGGCTTCTCCGCGCACAGCAGCCCCACGAGCGAAGAAAGCCACCCGCGACGGGTCGGGAGGAGGGTAGGCTTTTCTAGAGTATCTGGGGAGTCTTGCAAGTCTTCCCGGGGAAAGCGGCAATCCTTTCTAATGGTTCCCCAGAAGAATGTTTTACACCTTATAAAATATTGTTCCCCAACTATCAATAAGACGTGCATTAAAGACGATTGTTTGTAAATGGTGCTCATGATCATTAGCATACATTTACATAATGCAGCTCACAGCACAGCGTTTTACGGTTAAACACCTCCTAAAGCCGATAGCCCGAGCTCAGTTTATAGAGGAAGCTTTACGAAATAAATTCGAAGTCTTCCAGGCTTTCACCCCGCCTCTGCAGCCTCCCGCGATGTCCCTTGGCAGGTTTGCCAGCGAGCGGAGCACTGCGGGAGGGCTCTGCAGCCGGCTCCGCCGCGGGAGCAGGGCGCGTTCCGACCCCCGACAGGGTGTTGTCGGGGTTGTGGGGGGGCTGCGGGGGTAGCACAGCACTCTTCCCCTCTGTTGCAGCCCGAGGGCAGCGGCAACCTGGGCCTGAGCTGGTGTCGGTGAGTTAATGGGCTTTAAATTCTTCATGGCTATTTTGGAGCTGGCAGCGTTCAAAACTGTCCCTGCGCGGGCAGCCACCTTCTCTTCCCGGCGTTTGCAGCCAGTCCTAAAAATGAGCGAATTTCCACGTGAGTCTCCATCAGCCCCTCCCTCCCCACAATCACAGGTCAGCTGCCCATTAGCCAGCTATAAAATAATTCAATTTTTTATAGCCTCTCATAAAAAGAAGTTGATCGGGGTATATATTTGAATTAAGACATATTAAATCGATGACAGATACACATCACCTGCGTTTAACAGCTCCGGGACAAGGGAGGGACAAGGAGGCATGCATAAGGTTCCACAGAGCTGTCATACTTGCTGTTCTCCTCCACAACATCTCTCATCAAACCATTCCCTCTCTGGGAACCTCCCTTGCTCCATCAAGGCACCCAGAATTTGGGGAAGAGGGAAGGCACTATTTGGATGGACGTGTAGAAAATACATGTATATAAATACCCGTACAGATGTATGGCTACTTTGCGTGAAGTTTTTACTGTGCAATAAAACCATCGAGCAGCCGCTTTTAAAACCCGGGGATCATTTATTCCCATTCCTTGCCTTGCAGCATCACTGAAACCCCCACGGCGGCCACACGAGCCGGGAGCATTGGCTCGTGTCCAGTGGTGGGAGAGAAGGGAGGGAACCGGTGGGTCTCTCCCCCTTGAGCTCCCCCTAGAGCCTCTCACCCCCGTTTTGGCAGCCGTGGGCCAAATCCTGCGATATTCCCCCCCCCGCGAGTAGCAGCGGGAGAGGCAGAGGAGGGGGAGCCTGGAGCTTGGCCCAGGAAATACCGGACCAGCACGGGGCTTCCTTTGAACGTGGCTTGGCACAGGAAAACGGCCAAGACGCACAGACGTAGTTTCGTCAAGGGGATTAGGTGGCCGGGGAGAGCCGGAGGTGCGTGTGGGTCCGCTGGCGTCCCCCGCCCCGTTTCCTCTCCTGGAGAGGCGGAGAAGAGTCCCTGGCTGCCCCGCAGGCAGGGAAGGGCAGCCCGTTTGCCTGCACTTTCCAGGAAAGCGGGAGCTCAAGGCATTCCCAGGGGGACCAACAGCCTGGGAACCAAAGAAAGCAGATGAGCTATCAGTAAAGCTACTTCTCCTCCCACAGAAAAGTCACAGCAATGCTCCTTTCCCCTTTTGGCTCGCAGGGAAATCCCGGCCTTGCCTAGTCAACCCCCTCAAAAGGCAGCATCCTTTGTACCAAAGGGCCAGTTTCGGCGCTCCACAAAGAGCTTCACTTTCGAGGACCAGCACACCCCGCTCCCCAGGGGCGGTCCTATCGCTGTCCCCGCCCGTCCTCTACCTCTGTTCCCTTTCAGGAGAGCTCCTACTTTTCCTGCCTTTTCGTCTGGGGCAGCAGCTCAGGGCCGACACTCACCCACCAGCCGGAGACTCCCCCATTTCCTAGCCTACCGTTCCGACATCCTAAAGAGTCGAGGAGCATTTATGCTCGGGGCTAGTATCACTGCGGGGGTTTCATCTCTATTTCGCCGCTGCTGAATTAGGGTTGAAGTGGATGCAGCTGCCTGGACTACGGCTGGCGTGCCGCCGAGGGGCGTGGGGTGGCCCTCCCCACGGGATGCCCCGGGAGCCGCTGCGGGAGGAGGAAGCCCCAAGGCGGCAGCGAACGCAGGCTCCCAAAACTTGGCTCTAACATGTGCCACTTGCCCTCCTCCCCTCCCCGCTTCTTCGTTTATTTTCTAAAGGAAAGGAATCCCAACCCCCGCCGTCTTCTTTTTAGGGAAACTGGCCGCCTTCCCCTACTGGTGCCTCGGGCATGAGTACACACAGGCTCGGCCTCGCGTGGTTGTGGGGTTGCGCACATTGTTGCATGAGGGAGTGCTTTCCCGCCTCATCCATGAATGAACGTGGCCCTCCAAAAAAAAAAGGGAAACTGAGCACAGAGCCGGGCAGCAGCCGCGCGCGTGGGCTGCGGCCAGGCGGCGAGAGAAACCCCACGGCCCCGCAAACGTAAACACGGCGGAGCAGCTGAGCAGGGCGCCCCGTCCGGTGCCTGGGGAGCAGAGGCAGCTGCTGCCCGGTGCTGCCCGGTGCTGCCGGCGGGGGGCGGCGGGGGAGGCGCCGGGCGCGCCCCGCCGGCCCCGCGCGAAGTTTTGCAAGTGCAACTTCGGGGGGCGGCGCGGGGGGGCCCGGGGGGCGGCGGGGGCGGATCCCCGCTGCGCCCGCGGCCTGAAAGGGAGCCAATCGCGCGGCCCCGGCCGCTGCCAATCATCGCCATCCGTCCAATCCCTCCGGCGCGGTGTCCGAGCCGTATTCCCCAGCGCGCCGCCGGAGTGTGGTGAGGGCTCTGCCAATCGCGGGCGGGCAGAGCGGGGCCGGGGATGCGCGGGGCTCGGAGCGCAGACAAAAGAAGTTAAAGAGCCGCTTAATATATACATGTTTTTGAAGGCGGGTAAAGGGAAAAAAATAACAACAGCGAGCGTAGATGGGCTTGGCTGTGTCGTTATGGAGCCCCCTTTGAGCAAGAGGAACCCGACACTGAGATTAGCGGATTTGGCAGCGGCTCAGCCCCATCCTCACCAGAACATGACAGGCTTCCCGGGGCTGGGGAACCACCACGTCCACCCCCACCACGCGGCCCACCTCCACCCCGGGGACGCGGGCGGCGACCCCGGCGGCGCCCTCACGCCGCTCGGACCCGAGCACATGGCGCAGCCCGCCGCCCTCAAGCTCACGCCCGAGGCGCTCACCGCCGCCGCCTTCGCCGCGCCCGCCGCCACCACTACCGCCGCCGCCGCCGCCGCCACTGCCACCGCCGCCACCACCGCCGCCGCCTACGCGCCGCCCTCCGCCGCCCTCCCGGGATACCCGTCGGGGGAGGCGGCGGGCCGGGACTTTCTCCTGCGGCGGGAGCTGCCCGCCGCCGCCGCCGCCGTGCACGGTGCGCTGGGCGAGCAGCACCCGCCCGCCGGCTCCCCACACCTTCCGCACCCGCCACCGCACGGCGTCTTCATCTCGGCCGCCGGCACCTACGGCGCGACCGACGGGGCGCACGCCGCCTTCCCGCCGCCCGGCGACCAGGGCGCTCCCGCCGGCCGCCACCCGCCGCTCAACGGGCAGATGCGTCTGGGGCTGGCGGCCGCCGCCGGGGAGCTCTACGGGCGCGCCGAGGCGCACTACGGGGCCGCCGCCGCCGCCTCCTCCTCCTCGGCGTTGCAAGGCTACGGCTCCGTCAACCTCAACCTGGCGGCGGCCGGCCACGGGCACCCGCACCACCCCCATCCCCACCACCACCACCACCACCACCACCACCACCATGCCCACGTCGGGGCCGCGGCGGCGGCGGCGGCGGCGGGGGCCTTCCTGCGATACATGCGACAGCCCATCAAGCAAGAGCTGATCTGCAAGTGGATCGACCGGGAGCCGCCTCCTCCACCTCCGCCGCCGCCACCGGGCGGTAGGAAGCCTTGCTCCAAAACTTTCAGTACGATGCAGGAGCTGGTGAGCCATGTCACCGTGGAGCACGTCGGTGGGCCCGAGCAGAGCAGCCACGTGTGCTACTGGGAGGAGTGTCCCCGTGAAGGCAAGCCCTTCAAAGCGAAATACAAACTCATCAACCACATCCGAGTACATACGGGAGAGAAACCTTTCCCTTGTCCCTTCCCCGGCTGCGGGAAGGTCTTCGCTCGTTCCGAAAACCTCAAGATCCACAAGCGGACTCATACAGGTGGGTTATTCTTCACACACACACACACACACACACACACACCCGCAGGGGTTTCCTTCCTTTTATTTTTTTTTTCTCCCCTTTCCTCCTCTTTTCCTCCTCTCCTACGCACCGCCGAACATGTGACTTTTTCATGAATAAGTAATTCGGCAGCACACGGGCCACGCACACACAGCTACGTACACGCACCCGGCCCCTCTGCCCTGCACACACGTGTCCCGTCCCCCCCCTTCAGCCCCCCCTTCACCTTGGGCAGCTCCCTCCCCACCCCCACCCCCTCCGCTACCCACCTCCCCGCATCCCGGCACCACCGGATAAATACACCGATTAATAAATAACGCAGAGCCGGTGGAAGACGAGCAGCAGCCCCTGCAGAAGAGCGAGGAGAGAATGAGCACTCGCCCGTCCCTACTCCCACCGCCCTTGTCCGGGGCACCCTGCGGGGCTCACCCCGCGTCTGGAAAGCGCTGCGCTTTGCCACCTTCCCCCGCCACGCCGAAGGACGGCGGTTCTGCTCTTCCTGCCGCTTCTGTCGGCGGGGACGGAGCCGGGCGGGTGACGCTTGGCCCGGCGGAGATGGGGCCGCGGGGGCTCTTGGGGGCGCAGTTCCCCTGCGCTGCGGGCGGCAGTGGCGGTGCTCGGGTCTGCCGGTACTACCGGGATTACCGGACTGCCCCAGCGACCAGCGCTACTGCCGGGACCAACGATGCTGCCGGGCGTACCCCCCGGCCTGGGCTACCGATATTGCGGAACTACCGGGGATGCTGAGGGCGCTGCCGGGGCTGCCCGTGCCGCTGGGCTACCGGACTGACGCCGGTCCCGAGGCTTCTGGTGCTGCCTGGGCTGCTCCCGCCTGCGGCAGTACCCGCGGAGTCGGGAAGCAGGGAGCGAGGAGGGGGAAGGCTCTCACCGGAGGACGGTTCCCTCCCTTTGAGGATCTGAGAAGCAAACTTCAAAGTCTCCCCGACTGCTCGGCGGGGTACGGGAGGAGGGAGCGGCACCCTCGGAGAATGCCTCGGGGGCAGGCGGGGGCCCCTGGAAGGGCTTGGGGTGTCTTTGAGCCTTTTAGTATTTTATTTTTCTGGGTTTGGTTTTGGTGGGGTTTTTTTTTGTTTGGTTTAGGTTTTTTTCCCCCACTTTCTCCTCATTCCTCGCCACTCCCGAAATACGCATTTCCATCTGGGTGTAAAACACTGCCGAAAACGAACGAAGCCGGGATTTATAGTGGCAGACAAATATTATTCCTTGGAGGATACTTAAGGAAGTGGAGTTGCTGTAATTGCTTTCTTGATTTATTGTTTGCTGCTCGGGAAGAGAAAAGCGGCGACCGTACAACGTGTTGTTCCGATGTAAAACCAAATGGCCCATGGCTGAAAGGATTATAGATTTTTATCTCCAGAATATGTCAGGCACGAGTCCATATGTAGCAGCGGAGCCGTGGGGGTGCCTAGTGCTCTACACCCCGAGCTAGGGATGTGTGTGTGTGTGGGGGGGGGGGAGATTTCCCTGGGGAAAGGAGTGGGTAAGGTCTGACACTTTTTGCTGTTAACGGCACCGTGGAACGAGTTAGCTGGAGGCCCGCGGTTTTGTCATCTATTTGAAAAACTAAAGTTCACCGCGGACTCTTCTGGGCTCCTCAAACTCATTAGCCATCTCAGCTTCAAGGGGCAGGCGGGAGGGAGGTGGGTAGAAGTCCAGGAGAGGCTCGCATGGAGGCAGAGATTCAGCCGGAAAAAGAATCCCCCACCAAAACTCAAATACATATCAGGCACAGTTCGCAGCTCTTAGATGAAGTCGAGCATTGTCCCGAGGCAATGTGTGGGACATGGCTTCTTGCAGTGAAAATTTGGAGAAGTTATTAGCTTGGGGCTACTCGTAGTCCCCGGGAAGGTGTCTGCGTGAGCCCATAAAGAAAAGCTCTACCCACGAGGAAGGGGTCGTTGCACCAAAGCAGCCCTCAGGGTGGGGGGCAATAGCTTACCTCGAATGACAGCTCGGCCCATGGGAGGGCAAAGGCGACAGCAGTCTTTTTCTACGTATTTCTCCCCACGCCTTCAAGTGGAAAAGGGATCCTAAACTTTCTGCGTGTTCCTATCAGATTAATTACTGACATTTTGCCGCTTCAGCTTTAACTTAGTCATGTGCAGCCTGGGAGCAGGAAAGATTTACAAATTATTCGTTTATTATGGGCATTTAGTGCCCGGAGGGGAGGGGGGGAAATAATAATACCATAATCGTATCATTAGGCTATTTTGCATGTTTCTGGTAAATCCCTCAGGAAGAAGAGTATTTCAGTAATTCAGGAAGCGTTTGTTTGGGACCTTTTTGTTTTCCTTTTTTTTTTTTTTTTTTTTTTTTTTTTTTTTTCTTCCCTCAGAAGCATCACCCCGAGGGCTGCATGCCACGCTTTGCAGCTACTGCCCTATTTTGGAAACAAATCACTGTTCCCAAATCCGGTGCATTCTAGGGGGAATGGGGACCTAGTCCCTTCTGCAATTTTGCTTTCCCCTCACCAAAGATGATACTCAGGATGGTCAGGCTTCCTTCTAGTGATTCCTAGACCCTCCAAAAAAAGTGACCCCAAGCCCCATCTGTGCCCCTTCCCTCTGCCGGCACTGTTACTGCCAGGAGAAGTTAGGGAACGACGCCCGGCATCTCGCCCCCTTCCGTGGGTTGAAACCACCTGCAAATGGTTAAACTCTGACGTGATGTCCTCGTCAGCATAACGGGGACACACCGGGACCTTCGCCAGTCCTGGACTTACGGGGAATTTGATCGTTGCGGTCTGGAGTCTGGCGAGGGTGCCCACACGTGAACCCAAGAGGAAAGACACTTCCCTAAAACCCTGATGGAGTGGACACGGTTTGGTCCAGATGGTCGGAGCATTTCTCAGGGGCTGCGCCTCGGGCTCTGCAGGTCGTGGTCAGCAGCAGAATATGTGAACCTTCATCCATCTGGTAACACAGACAGAAACTGCCCAAAACCTCCAGTAGATTTGCTTTGTTTTCCCAGAAAAATTAATAGTAATTAATGAACAAACAAAGTGACTGGAAGCTTGTCTCGGGGGTGTGCAGAGGTTTGCATGCACACAAGGCATGTGTAAAACCCACGAGGCACAATTAATTTTTTTTCTCCCTTTATTTTTTTTTTAAGATAAACTTTGCACTTTCTAGCGCTACTGCTTTGGTGGTAGGTGAGCCGATTTTAATTGAACAAATTGATGCATAAATAGGCTGTGGAGATGTATGTTTCTATAGTAACAGCCTAGAAATTGCTCCTAAAAATAAAAATAATTTTCTTATTTCCATTATTATTTTGATAAATAATAAATGCGATATGATCTTACAAAGGGGAGGAGCAGTAAAAATAGCTTGCTTGTAAGGAGAAAATGTCCACCGAGAGAGCTGCTGGGTTGTTATTTCTGAGTCTTTAGAGCAAATCACATCCGAAAATTTGCATCAACCATGTCTAAAGCGACTCAAGAGTTGCGATAGTAATGACATAGATTATTAGTGCAGGTCTGTCTGCGCTGGATTCACGAGTAGCATGGCAGAGTGAGAAAAACTCGCTGTAAGAAGCGAATACAGGGATCTGGCACTTTTTTCTTTTTCTTTTGGTGTCTCAGCAAGAGGCATTTACCCAGCCCTATTCGGGAGCTGTGAGGAAGGGTCGGCTGGGGGAAGGACATTGCTATAAGTACCAGAACATATGGATTCCAGGGTATGCTACAGGAGAGAGAGCTGTGTGAGAAAGGTACACCAGGCTAACCGCCCCGGGCTGATTTTCACAACCCCTTTAACTGCTAAGCAATGTGTAAAAACCCTTAAAAGTAGATCATCCGCACACGTTTAGACCCAAATTTGCCCAGGCTAACCAGCTACACTACCCTCATCTTCGGTGTCTGGGTTGGTCCCCACAACTTGCAGGTTCCCAGTCCGGGCTGCGGGGTGCTCCCTCCTTTGTGCCAGGATGCTTAAACAGGTGTTACTTTTATTTTCCCCAAACTAATTATTCCTCCAGCGCAGTGCCCATTGGGAAGGGATTACGCAGGAGATGTGCCAGGCGAGCCAGGCTGCCGGCAAACGCCAGCCCTCGCAGGCAAAGACATTGAGAGGTTTTGTTCGGGCTCGGTCATTAGAGCGGTAATGAAGGTTTCTCGTGTGCGAGGGGAGCGCCGCAGAGGGCAAACAAGGCCGGGGGGGCCCTGCCGCCGCCAGCCCGGGACTCGGGGCCTGAGGGCTGCCAGCGACGTGTGACAGGCAGCAAAACACGGGGAGAAAGTCGGAAACCTCGGGCATGTCACGACTGTCGCGAAGGGGGAGGAAAAAAGGGAAAGGGGAGGAAAAGGAGGGAAGGGGAAGGTTTAGCCTTGCCGCTCGGCCCCGGGGGCCGCGCTGCGGAGGGGCTGCGGTGCGGCGGGCGGGCTGCGGGCAGGGCCGGTAACGGTGCCGTGTGTCCCCGCAGGGGAGAAGCCCTTCAAGTGCGAGTTCGACGGCTGCGAGAGGAAGTTCGCCAACAGCAGCGACCGCAAGAAGCATTCCCACGTTCACACCTCGGACAAGCCCTACTACTGCAAGATCCGCGGCTGCGACAAGTCCTACACCCACCCCAGCTCCCTGCGGAAGCACATGAAGATCCACTGCAAGTCCCCGCCGCCCTCCCCGCCGCCGGGCTCCCAGGGCTACGCGGCGGCGGGGCCCCCCGACGGCCCGCTGCCCCCCGAGGCCGAGCCGGCCGCCGAGCCGCCCCGCGGCCGCGCCGCCGCGCTCTCCCCGCCGGTCACCAACCTCAGCGAGTGGTACGTCTGCCAGGCCGGGGGCGCTCCCCGCCGGCCCCGCACCCCCTCCAGCCGCGACACCTCCCCGCCATCCGAAGAAGATGAGCCCCACAGGACCTCGGGAGGCAGAACTGCTCCCTAGGGCCGTGCCGAGTTGTGCCAAGCTGCCGGTGGCCCCGGCCCCACCGCACTGGCCCGGGCCGCAGAGGCAGCCACCTGGCACGGGGGGCTGCCGTGGAAAGTGCCATCAGGTTTGACTCGCGCTATTTATTCCATGTACAAAACCCTATGGTGTTTGTATGGTAACTAATTTAATTAAAGAGACTTGGACTTTTTTTTTATTATTATTTTTTTGGTAAATAAAAGCATTAATAACGCCAGGCTGGGCCATCCTAGTCACCTGAGCTACACAATTTTGCAGAGGGATGGTGCCAATGGAGATGCCCATCTTCCACTTTGCCCATGCCCATTGCTCTTAACAAGATTAAATTGGCGAAGGCTGCGAACAAGCAGAACTCAGCCGATCTCTGGAATGGCTCTTAAGTACCTTAGCTGCCACCCCAGCGCCTCCTCTTTGGCCTGGGTAAAGCCCCAGGTCAGCAGCAGCCTCTTGACTGTAAAGCAGCACCTGCTAGAGCTCTGGCTAGTCAAGGACAAGTTGCACATCCCTTAAAATAAAATTAAATAAACGCATTTCCCCACCCCTCTTGCAGTTCAGCTCCCTTGTAATTGATGTTTTCTTTCCCGAGTCGGGGGGTCCCACCTGCACACGGCATTTTCTCTCCAGCCTTTCTTTCACCCTTAGCCGTAACATTGTGCAAACGATTTACGAAAGGAAAGACAAAAGATGCAGGACTCCTTTTTCACTCCTCTGCCGTTTATACTTGTATGGCTCCTAGAACATAGCCAGAGAATAAAAGAAACACGCTGCTATTTGACAACTGTGATACTGTGATACGTTTTTGATTTTTTTTCCCTAAAAACCCACACGAAAACTCTGCGAATTTTCCTTTCCTTGGGGTTGGTGTTATTATTACTCTGATTATTATTATTTTTCTTAAAGTTTGTCTCTCAGACCAAGACTTTGCCTCATGCTCCCTCCAGCCTCCTGGGGGGTTGGGAGGGGGAGCAGCCCCCTGGCCCTGACGAATCCCGAAGTAGGGGACAGGCATAGAGGGATTATTTTTTATTATTTTTTTAATGTATATTATTTCATTTCTCCAACCGAGCTGATGCCTGCGTGCTTTTTACCATCCCCCTGAATTGGCCCGGCAGAGTCACCTGGGAAGTGGGGACCAGAGCTGCTGGGAAGGAAGCCGGGGTGGGACACAGGCTGGGCTCGGGGTGCCAGCCTCTCCAAACAACCTCCCAACAACCCAGCCCTGCAGCCGAGGGCTGCGGGGCACGGGGGACACCCCAACCTAGAGCCCTTGAGTCAGGAGCGGGGCGCAAATTAAGTAAAGAGCACTAATTCCTCCTCAGAGACCCTGAGAGAAGAAACGGCAGCCTCCTTCCCCTCCCCCAGGGCTTGTGGAAATGTGTTTTGTGTGCCGTGAATGGTGGATGTCGTCTTGTCATTGTTAATAACGTGTATGTGAACGCGATTATTTTGTACAGTCAAATTAATTTATTTTCTGACATCACCCTTTTTTTCCTTTTTTTTTTTTTTTTGACTCCCCTGTAACAGTACAGAGCACACCAAAGAATTACCTTATTAATTTTGGTGATAGATTGTTGTTTATGATGACGTGGTTTGTACAAAAAAGAAATCATTATATTTTTCAGCTTACTTGAATGAACGATGTATGTGAAACAGACTCTTCCTGCATGTCCTCCGTGCGGTGTGTTGGTGCTGATAATATATAAATATATGTATAGTTCATAGAGATATTATATTATTAGTACAGTGCATGGTGCTGTCACTCTGGAAGCCTTGAAACGTTGTCTTCATATTGTTGTGTTGGATCTAAAGAAGCAGGCGTTACTTTGAAAACAAAGAAAAAACTTGAATAGAAAATAATTTTTTAAAGTTCATTCAATTTGCTTTTTATTCGTTTTTCAAAGCCCATTTGAATAAATAGAAAATAATAAAGTGAGGTATGAACTTTTTAAAAAATAATTTATGTAATGTAATCTTATTAGAGATATATTGGTGCTGATTTATAAACGAACTTTTTAATTTATGCATTTTTTCAACAACAGATTGCACTATACATTATGACATGGCAGGGTTTATAAACTATGGCTCGGGGGGATATATCACTATTTTTATGTATTTGCTACACGTAGGGTCACACACTTGCCCAACAGTTTTATGACACATGATACCTCCTAAATAATAATTTTAAAATGCTAATTTAAAACTTTTCATCTCTGTAAACCCCATAAAGAGCAAAAAAAAAAAAAAATCATGCAAATGAATAAAAATATTATTCCTATGTATTGCATGTGCCTTACTAACAGACAAGGGGCAGAGCCAGAACAAAACATCCCCTTTTCCCTGCGAGGGTCAGCAGGTAGATTCAGATCCAGCCATAACCTCACAGCTCGGCAGGAGCAGCACCGCGAGCTGTTGGGAGTGGCTGAGCTTTGCCCAGAAGAGTGCGAGTAAATAAGGTTCTCCTTGAGATTTACCTCTGGGTTTGCAGCCAGGCAGAGGAGGGATGCTCCGGGCAGAGCCAGCCCTGCCTCCCCGAGGCTGCGGGCCTTGCTCCTGGGGGTGTTTGCCCGTGAGCCGGGCTAAGGGCGGGGGTGGGCAGAGGATTTTGGGGTGCCTGGTCATGATGGAGCAGCTGGGTGCTCTGCTGCTGGCATCCCGTGCACAGAGGGAAGAGAGGGAGGGACAGGCAGAGATACGACACAGGCACAGGTCAGTTATTTATACGCATGACATTCTTAATCTCTCAAGGACAGCTAATCGGAATATAAAACCTAATCAATTAAAATGTTTATTTCTGTTAGGAAAAAAAACAAAACAACAACAAAAGAGGGAGATTTTCCTGGCAGTATTCTCTTGAGGATATTAATGAGTTAAATAGCACTACTCTTCGGTAGTAGCCATATAAGCGAAACCGTATGCCAGAAGATGATTCTGAAACACAGAGTGAGATCAGACAAGGAATAACGCCAGGAAATCACTGGAATGAAGGACAAGAAAAACCTCGAAGTTTTCAGAAGCTGAGTGAGGACAGGGTTCTCGTTTCGAGAGGAGAAAGCTGAGGAAAACCCGTGAAAAAAATCCGGACAGAATCGTGTGTCGGCATCCTCCAGGATTATTTCGTCTTTTAAATTTCTTTTAAAATAAAATAAATTAAATAAAACTAGCCTAGAGTGATTGCGCCCCCGCCCCGTAATTTACCAGTGATCGAAAATGACTGGTCAAAATGTCAAGAACAGTTTCACCAAAAGGTTAGAGTGTTTTTTAAGTCAGTTTTGTTAAATGTGGTAAAGGTGAAACAGGTTGCAAAGAGTTGTTTCAAGCAGAATGACAATAACCAACATACGAAGCAGAAAAACACTCATAAATGAGGCCTCCAATCAATGGGAAAACTTATAGCTCCCTAATGAAGTTTCTTGTGAAAAGGAGGGCGACACAAAGCCACCGAGACATGAATCATTCATGGGAAATATAAAAGATAAAAGATATCTGACAATGAGCAGAACCTTGTATAGAGTGTCTAAAACAAGTTTCCCCTTCTTATTTTCTGCTTCCCCCCCCCCCCCCCCCCCGCCAACCTCCCTTTCCTAGTGTTCCCTGCCCGCCCTATAGAGTTAACATTGACCAGTGCACGTCCTGCCCCACTTCAAAGTAATTTAGCCCAGAACGGAAGGCTTGGCGCTTGGACAATCTTCATGGTGTGTTAGGATTTCTATGGCAATTGGCAAGCAAGACGTTCCCATCTGAATATGGCTCAAAGAAAGCCACTTATTGACACCGAGTTGGCCATCATCAAAGACTTCATCTTTTCCTAGGCGAAACGTGGTCCTAGCAAACACTGTTTAAATCATCTACCTTTGTAGTCGCGGCTGGGAGACATCTCGCCACACACTATTGCTGGCGCTCGGCCCTTTAAAGGCGAGAGCGGCGGTAGCTAAGTTTGAAGGGACTAAGAAATTTCGGGAGTGTGGGAAATGGCATTGCCGGGAGGGGGGCTGTGGATATGGATAAGCGGGGAGTTCTCGGCGGAGAGTCGCGGGGCTGCGCCCCCCAACGCACCCGCTACAGGCAGGGTGCGGGACGCCGGGCAGCCGGGATAGGCTGCTGCTTTGTCTCCCAAAGGATGGGTGGTGGGGAGAACCAAGGATTTTCAGGGGTTTTCCTCACATGTTTCGTGCTTCTAGAGATGTCGCCAGGGAGTTGTGAAGTTCTGGCAAGGATGGATTGTCACTCATTTCCCCCCCATCTCCACCCCCTTCTGCCCCTTCCCCCTCCATTATCCCGGAAAAATATTTTCAGGTAGAGCAGACCAGGACGGATCAGGGAGTGTGCTGGGACACACATTCACACTCACACGCGGACACACACGCTCCCCCCTGGCTCGGACACCCAAACGCCGGCGGGGCGCTGCCACCGCTCTGCCACCGCTCTGCCACCGCTCTCTCCCCCCGCATCCCGCGTACCCTCAGCACACACAACCACGCTCCCGCATTCACACACACACCACGCAAGTGCCTAATCAGGCAGGGAGAAGTTCAAAGGCAGGTTCTTTGAAATTCAAACTACTGCTTTTATGGTACATCAACATGGAGCGTTAGGATTGCTATGGCAATGAGCGCAGCAAAAGCAAGCTGCATTTAAAATAGTCCACCTCGATTCGAGACACTCTATTAAGATACAGTTGCATTGACCTTTAGTTTCATGCCGTGTTAGCGCAGTCAATTTTCACTTCATCAGAACGTCTCATATTTTTTGGCCTCTCTCCCAGCGACCCTTCCCCTCCCGTTTTTTTTTAGGACCCCCCCTTCCCAACTTCAGCAGATAAACAAATAAGTGAGGAAGAAGCTCCATCTCCCGCTCTTCTTTTCTGCCTCCCTTTTTTTTCCACCCCACCTAAGTACTTTTATTTGCAGAGCGATTGTTCTTTGTTTATTTAATACAAGTACTGTGTGAATGGTGAAAAATAAACACGATGAAAAATAACCAAACAGATGATTCCGCCAAGTGAAAAAGCCCGGACTTAATAAAAGTGCGAAGCAGTCACCGTTGAATGAGAAATCCTTTGAAGTGGAACTTATTATAGGAAGAATACTTTTTGGTTTCCCTAACGACGCTGCTGAATTGAAAGGGCTCGCCTTTGTCAACGATTTGTTCTCCTTTGCCGGGATGCCCGCAGAAATTACTTACATGGGCTGCCTTAACATGCAGCCTGCAAATCAGTAACTTCGCAGCTCAGACTCGCAGACGCCGCTCTTCTAAGGACAAAAAGAAGTCAGGAGGAAAACACCCCAACCTTTCATTCAGCCTCTTATTTTGGGGGGTGAAGGGGGGCGGAGGGAGAAAAGGGGGTTTGGGACGGCGGGGGGAGGCGAGTGTATCCGTGTAGCAACACCCCAGAGCCCCCAGCCCCCGCCCCCCCGGCCCGCCCCGCCCGGCGGCAGGGACCCGGAGCGGGACCGTCCTCCGCTCCGTCCCAGCCCCGGAGGGAGCAGGGGGGTGGCGGAGCTCCTCCGGCAGCACCGTGTCTCTCCTTCCCCCACCCCCGCTCCCCCTTTTTTCTCTTCTGCCAAGTGATTTTCCCAGGCAGAGACATATTTAATAAGGGTCGTTTATTACGAAGGCGCTTTGAAGGGTCGCCCCTGAAGCCCTGTGTCCATTAAAAACATGGAGGTGACATTTAAACCTCGTTTTAAAGGAGCTCTGGGGTAGTTCAATGAAAGGCAACTCGTTTGTCTTATGAGCTTGGAAACAACCTCCCTTCTTCTCCTTTTGACCACATGGCATAACTCAAAAACAATAGTTCAAAAGTAAAATGGCATCGTGGTGTTCAGCCTCAGACAGGCACCCATCTAGCAGGAGAGAAAAGGGATAGTCCATAACACAATGTGCTTTTTGTGTCCGACTCTGTCACAAGGATTTCGTTGTTTGCTTTAGAGGCTGCGCCTGTTATACTTTCTTGAAAGTGCTTGTGTTAAACAAGAGTTATAAGTCATCCAAAACAACAAACATTTTGATTTTCTTTGCCTAAAGGGTTTTCCCTGGCCATGGGCACCGTGAAAAAATAATGTACTTGCTGAGAAAGGAGCACCAGTAGTAGCATTACAAGCACAGTGCATTAAATATTGAATGACACGAGGAAAAAAAAAGAACTTGTCGAGGGGCACTCAGCCTTAAAGTCTTTCTTCAACTTTGTCTTCAGTGCCTGTTGGACTATTTAAGATGGTGTTAATTAAGGGCTGCATCTGATTCCACTAGCCCCCAGCTTTGTCTCTTTGCAGCGCTCCCATCAATAGCCCCTCTCAACCGCGGGCTTTCCCCACAAGTTGGTTTAGTGGTGCATGTGTCACTTCTTATTTTGAGGCTGAAGAGAAACCCGGATCGTGCATTAAGGGAAACAGGGAGATAGTAATCAAACGGTGTTGTAGGGCTCGGGCAGGGGGGGGGTTTGCGCGGCGGGGCAGGGGCAGGAGGAGGAGGGTGCGCGGCCAAGGCTGGAGCAGGGCAGCAGGGAGCGGAGCGGGGGCACGGCGCAGGGGTGAAAGCCTGTTTGCACATTGCCAACAGCCTGTTTGGCAAACAAGGGGCTGGCGAGCTTAATTTGTTTCAAATTAATCGTTTTCCACGAGAAAAAGAAAGAAAGGAAAAAAAAAAAAAAACCAAACCCAAAACCAAAACCACGCGTCAAACAGCCCTCCCCAAAATCCTGCAAGGGAACAGCAGGAACTGCCTCAGGTCCCGCGGCAGCCCCGTGCGGGAGCCCACGCGTGGCTGCGTGGGGAGCCGTGGCGTGTGCCTGTGCCCCTTTCCGGCTGTGTCCCGGCCGCATGCAGGCAGCTGCTGGCGCTGCCCTTTGCCGGCCCCGTAAATGAGGCCGACCCTCAGTGCAGGGCAGCCCCCAGTGTGCACCAGGCAGCGGGGTGGGCGAGGGCAGCCACGAGAGCAGGGGGGACACACAGTCTTGGGGTCATTCGGCGGGACGCCTCGCCCTGCACTCAGCTTCTCGTATTTAGGGGCTCGCCGCTCTCCCCTCTGCGGGGAGCACCGAAGCACCCCGCATTTCGGGGAGAAGCCTTTCCCGGGCCCCATCCCTGCGCCCCCCGCTCCGGTTGTGGGGGCTCCTCGAATCCCAGTGGGGCGCCGCGTCCCTCCCTCCCTAAAAGTGGTGGAGGCCGAGAGGGGCTTTGCCCCTGGGGGGCATCGTCTCCGCGCTCAGCAAATACCAACAGCGGGGGTGCAAATTGGGGGGCGGCTCCTCTTTTCTGTACGACTCCTTTTCAATCTGCCAAAGGCACCGGGTGTTGAAAGCAAGGGGGCGCAGAGGAATCCTTTCCAGGTGTGGGGGGGTGTGTGCCCCCCATTCCCCCGGGGTCAGCGGGGACCCACTGCCCCGAAGTGCACTCAGAGCTGAGGTCGGGTTAGGGGACCCTTTAATTGGATAGGGCGGCGGTGGGGGGGAGAATGGTTCACTTCAGTTCTGTCCTGCACGAGTGGTGAGGAGGAAAAAGCTGAGCGTGAGGCTGGGAAACCCAATAGCCAGATTCCCTTCTTCTTCTTCTACTTTTTTTTTTTTTTTTTTTTTTTTCCCCAATCCCTATGTTCCCTCTCTCCTCCTCCTCTTCCTTTCACTCGGCAAGCCCGTCTAAAGCGCTCCAAATGGCCTTTCAAACAAGAAAACCCTTCAAGGAAAAATGGGCACACATCCCCTTCCAGGCACCTTGCCAAAATCTTCCAAGCACCCTACCTGGCATCCTAGCTTAAGTTTCTTCAAGAAGTATGTGTGTGTCTGAGTACGCGAGGCGGGGGGAGGGGGGGGTTCGGGGCCGAGGGGGGGTTGGAATTACAGCCGTCCTGTAGTGGTAGACACAAGTTCAGAGCTCCACTTCTCCCCTCTTTAATTAGGCTGGGGAGAGCCGCGGAGGCGCCTGGTTGAGGCGCAAGCGAGGCGGCCGGGCCGAGCGAGTGAGTACCCAACGCGGCCCCGACGGGACGGGGACGGGCACCCCGGGGGAGCCGCGCCGGGGGGCTCCGAGCTCAGGGGGGAGGAGGCGAGCAGCCGCATCCCGGAGAGAGATGTGGGAGGGGAGGATGAGGGGGCCGGGGGTGTGCCAGGGGAACTCTCTTCCCCGAACTTGCGGTGCGGACCGCTAGGCGAAACTGGGGAGGCCAGTGCCGGTGCTGCAAAAGTCAGCCCGACCCAGCTGTGACTTCACCTATTAGCCCCGATGTCTTTCCGAGGAGATTGGCGGAGTTAAACATCCCACAATGGGCGCTCTGGGGCGTCTCCAGCCTGACCTCTACCCGGTTTTAATAGTTTCATAGGAACTTCATTAAATCAATTACTTAGTGAGCACATCATCATTTATTTGTAATTAGCACTGAAGAGCTTGATTTTTGCAGCAGCCCGCAGCCCGGTTCCCAGCGGGGTTGGCCATGTACTACAAGCACTTTTGTTTGCTCTGTGTGTTGACTCGTGGTATTATTCGGCCGCCACAATAAAAGTGTAATCTTCACGTCTTAATCTAGCGTTCAGGGAGGAAAGGAAAACAAACACGGAGCGGACGAGGCACCGGTTCCCCGTCTCCGTGTCCCCCCCTCCTCGGGCCGCCGGCCCCGCTGCGCGCAGTCGGGCGCGGTGCGGCTCCCGGGCCGTGCGGCGGGGAGGAGGGCGGAGGGACGGGAGGGTGGGACGGACGCCGGGGCCGAAGGGGGGGAAAAGGGAGGAAATGGGTCATCCGCAGCCAGGACAAAAGAGACCGGCTCGGTGCCTTGAAGGGCATGAAAAAATGGTGCGAATCGGCTGCCCGCGGCTCTCGGTGTGCTTGTTAGGGGGGAACCAGCGGGGCTCAGTGCTGGGGGGGCAATAAGAAAGCTTTCGTTTGGGGGGCTTCGGGGCAGGAAAGAGGACGGGTAGGGGCAGGGAAAGCCGCATCAATGGACGTGACTGTATTGGGGGCGGGAGGAAAAGAGCGAAAACTCCCCCACATAACCAGCCAGTCCTCCTCCGCTTCTCCCCGCAGCCAGCGCTTTGCCATCGCAGCTTCCCACGGGGAGGCGGCTCCACGCGTGGGCCGCCCCACGGCTGCCCCCAGGCGACAGCCCCAGCCCCTTTTTCCCACCGCAGAAGCTGCCGCGGCCGCGTCTCTGCGCGCCCCGGTTCGGGCCCTGCGCCGAGCCCACCGGCGCAGTGAGAGGCAGGCATCCCGGGCGGCCCCGGGGGGAGGAGGGCTTTGCAGCCCCCTCTCTCCTCGGGCTGTACTGGCTCCCAGAAAGACGTTTTGCAGGCAGGCAAGGGGTTGGGGAGTGGGGGCTCTTTTGGGATGTCTGCCTGCCGCCTCTCACTTCCCTCACCCCCTCTCAGCGCGAGGGAGGGAGGGGAGCTGATGTCCCGTTGGAGGCTGCTCCACACCCGCAAGCTCCTGGGCTTATGCACCCCACGCGTGGCCAGTGGCTGTAGGCACCGAGGCAGCGACCTAAGGGAAAAAGAAAAAGGGGGCGTGTCGGGCTGTATGTACCCCTGTACAGGAGTAGTACCGTGTTGGGCTCTGACGACACCCCCACTCCTGGTACTCAGGCGCTGCCCACATTTGGCAGTTCACCTGCAGAGGGGCTCTGTCGCCCCGCTGCCGGCCCGCTCCTTTCCCACGGAAACCCGTCGAGGTGAACGGGACGAGCGGCCCCGCCGGTACTTGCCTGGGTCAGCTCCTACCGGCTGAGGGATGGGGCGATCCTTAATTTCCATCCTCGACGTGGCGAGAGCCTGGGTCCGAGGCAAGACAAGTGCAGGGGAGGGTGCAGATGTCACCCGCGAGGGAGCCGCCCCTCGCTGTGCCGTCGGTCATCTCGTGGAGAGTGATGGGTCTCCACCGCCCCCGGCCCGGGCCGTAGGGCAGCCCCCAGCTGCAGGGGCCGAAGTGGGGGCCCGGTGGTGCTGGCAGGGCAGAGGTCGCCGTGCAGGGCTGCCGCGGCGGCTGTGAGGCCGTTCGCATACGGGTGATAAAACACGCCGGGGGGCGGGGGGCGAACCCTCTCTCCCCTCCGCCCCGAAAACACCGCTCGGCGTTAGTGCAAGGGCCAGAGGTTTTCAAATTCAAGCAAATAGCAGGGAAAAGCTCCGTAAATATCATCTGTGAGTCGGAGAGGAGAGAGGCGCTTTATTTGCGCGGAGCAGCCGGGACACGAACGTGATTTTAGTTGCTACGTATTTTTAATATTAAATCTCTTAAACATCGAACATATCCAATCTCTTCTGTCCGAAAACGACCGTCTGAGAAGCCGAGCGGGGCGTGTTTGTCGCCGGGATTGGGATAAATGGGAGTTTCCCCGCGATGGCAGCGGGGAGACGGCGAGAGAGACTGCGCGGATGCGGAGGTTGCGCGGCCGCCGAGAGCAGTACCAGTGTCGTAAGCTCTCTTCTTGACGGGCAGGAGACCGAGCCCGGGACAGACCCGAAACCCTAAACGTTGAAAAGAAAGAAGTGTTTGCTGTGGGGGAGAAAACCAGTACCATCCTCTCCCTCTCCTCCTCCCAAATCTACAAATCCCGCAACTTAGTCCACGGGGAATGCTCACGCAGATTCGCGGGAACCGGTACAAGTTGTAGGGTGCTATTTTTAGGGCATGGGGCTGGAAATGGAGGGATAACCCTAGGCTCTGCAAAGCAAGAGAGCTGTAGATGGGGAAGGTAGCGCTGGCTGCAGCCGGACAAGTCAGCACGTCAGCCGTGAGTGACGCGAGTTGCTCGTGGGAGGAGGGAGAAAGAAAGAAGGAGCCCACGCCATCCGCCCTCCCCGTCCAGCCCAGAGGCTGAATCTGCCGGACAGCTGTCGCGGTGCGTGCTCCCGGTGTGCGCGGCTCCAAGGAGCGGAGGCGGCCTGCGGCAGACACCTGCCCTGCCCTTGCCCCTGAATTTTATGGAACTGGGAGCACCTTTCCAGCCCGGACGTGTTTCAGAGGCTAAACCCCTTTTGGGTTGCTGGCGGCACTGCCGCTGTGCCGTCCCGATACCCCACGGTGGAGGGGTGTCATGGGTGGAGCTTCGGGGAGTCGCGGGCAGTGTCCGTATGGGGCAGCTCAGCACTCCCCGGCCTCTGGCTCCGTTGTCTTCTTCCCCACGGCCTCTCCTGCCTGGCCACGAGTGTTCCTGCTCGTGCCTGCCAGCCTCACTTTTATCCTGCCTGTGCCACCCTCCCTGCCTGTCCCGCTTGGTCCTGCCTGTCCTTGCCTGCCCAGCCCGAATTCCCTGGAACAGCAGCCCTCAGCCTCTGCACCTGGTGCTCTTCATCACTGGCAGAGAGCTCAAGGACATTTGTTGTGGGGCGGTACTCTCTTGCAGGCTACATCCCTTTCGTCTGCGCTACGGAAGAGAGAAGCTGCTTCCTGTGGGAAATGGGTGAGGACAGAAGGGTCAGCAGGACAAATCCAGTCAGCTCTCCCCTGTCCCAAACCTGGAAGCAGCTTCCCAGACACCTGCCATCACCAACATGTATGGCAGGTCCTATTTGAAAGTTGGGGCCATGGATTCCAAATATTTTACAGCAGCTGTTTAATGTTCTCCTATGCAGTTATTAAACACAAATGGGAGTAAATTAAAATGGCAAAGTAAAGTGAAATGAAAAACTCTTCTTCCATTCTACTAAAAGACAACATCTAATTAAGGAATATTTGAATTCCACAAAAACACAAACTCTTCACAGTGACATAAGACTTTGCTTTTAAAACTGTAGCCAAATATAAACCTGTCCAGCTCAGACCAAGCTTACGCATAAGGGCCTCGATCCCACGGGCCAAGGGCCAGGACAGGCCAAAGACAGGGGCTGCTGCTTTGATTCTACCCCACCTCAGATACCCTCATTGTGGGAGGCCTCCTTTGACGTTTTTGTTCTCATTTCTTGCAGGACAGGGAAGCAGGCTTGGCCCAGAGCAGATTTTTAGGTTCCAAGTTTGCTGGTGGTGAGCCAGGGCAGCACCAGGCGCTGGCTTCAACAGCCGTGCCCAAGTGTGCCTAACTGTTGGGAACAGCCCTTGGATTCTTTTCCTCCCTGTTCTCTAGCACAGAAAAAACCCCAAAAACCCTCCCTTGAAACTATTCATCATGCAATGCCTGAAAACCTTGTATTACTTTATGCCATCACCCGACCCAGGGCAATCTGCCCAGGATTTTATCAACATTTACTTCATCAGTACTTAGACTTCTATTCTCTAGTTGGCAATGCTCATATGCCAGATACATTTGCCATTTCATGCATCCTGCCAGAGTTAGAGAAATAAAACTCAGGAATGGGATTAACCTGGGAGCATACCTGTGGGGCTTGATGCTTGCAGCTGGCACCTGGGATTTTTTTCAGGGGTATGAACCTGTCAGGCAGTCCTTGGAGAGGGAACTTTGAGCTGGGTGCATGCAATTCTGCCCCAGGTGGCTCTTAAATAAAAAGTGGAGAAAATGGGAAGAACTTAAGCTCAAATACAAAAATTAACTATGGGCACTGAGCTCTTCCAGTGGGGTAGACAAGCAGGAAGGTCAATAGTCCTGGTTGTCCAAGATGGTAATGACCTGGCAAGATAAGGATATAGCAACATTATATAGCCATGTAAATTGAGCTACATTCAGTGTTCTGTAAGGTACCATAAAGCATATATATCTCTGCCTCTTGGCTTCTCCAGTTCTGCCTTGTGTTTTACCCAAAAAGAAACAATGTCTGCAATTGCAGCAAAATCCCGTCTAGACACAGGTAACATGTGCACGTACCTACACCTGGTTCCCAGCCCTCCCCTCCACACAGGCACCAGTGTCACCCGAGTATCCTCAGATCATGTTCATTAGAAGAATAAATTCCACAGGGATTTTCCCATAATATAAGGGGGAAAAAACAACCTTGAAAGGAAGAGGATGCTGCTGGCATCCTCCCCTGAGTTCTTCAAGGACAACACCAACACCTTGCCGCTGCAAAGAGCATGAGGCACAGAGTGACAGCAAAGTCCTCTTTAACAGCAGATGTGGCCTTTTATTAATGGCCTGTTTTGTAGTGTTTTCTTTATTTTTGTTACTTTGCTACTCGAGAAGCAGAGTCTCATCTTTCCTAGGGATTATGGCATTGCTCCCTCCCTTTCTCAGCTGCCTATCTGTTGAAGAACTAAGACTTTTACAAAGCCCATTTATTGTATCTAACGCAAATTAAAAATCTCAGTGTGGAGGATTTTATTTGAAAAAAATTGCTCTGACTGCCAGAAAACATGGGGCCAAATCATTGTCAAGTCCATCTTACCTGCTGCCCTACCAGAATCATCACTTGCAGCTTCCCCTCTCCCCAAAGAACCTGGGGGTCTGATGAGCCAGCAGGGACAGGGGTGGGGTGGGGAGGAACATGTATCCCATCCTCTGAGCAGCTCAGATATGGGACTGGAAAAGGTAATGAATATGCAGACAGCCCAAGCTGGTCCCCAGGAGGGAGGGCCGTGCACATTTTGTTGGCTACCTCTGTCCACTGGTTTGAGGAAGGAATCCTTCAGCTCCCAGGGCAGTGCCCATGCTCTAACACAGCAGGGCACCGTCCAGCTCGGGATTCCCCATGGCAACACTGGACTTCTGACTCATGGAGGGCAGCAGTACCATTTGCTGTGCTAGCACAGGCCCTGGTGCTCCTCAGTGATAAAAAGGAGCAGTATGACAATACGTGAGTTGCTGGTGACATGGATGTGCAGGCTTGTCTGTGGCTGCCAGCTCTGGGAATGAGTGTAGCTCAGCACTGGCAGAAGGTGCTTGATTGATGGCTGGGTATTGTGGGGCTACAGTAGATGTGTCGTGCCAGACTGTGTACCCAGTCCAGAAACCCAGGGATTATATCAAAATGGCAGCTTACAACCATGCCTAAATAATAAAAGTGCTTTCTTACAAGTGCAGTGAATCCAGCTGTTTCCTAATGCCAGCACTACATTTGCTTTCCACATTTGCATCTGCGGCTTGTCTGAGCTCCACATGTTGGGGAATTTAAAAACAATAATTCATGCTTTTTTCCATGTTTTCTGAACGAACTAGGCTCCTGCAGAAAAATAGCAGGGGCAAATATATTTATGTTCAGGGATACAGCATTCTAGTCAAGGTATTTGGAGAGTAAAAGCATAACTGTACAGAGCTGTGAAGAGATAATACGTGGGGAAATGATTTTTAAAATGTAGAGGTAAAACCAGGATTATGCTTTTCCAAAGCAATTTGGAGACTGTGTGGCAATAAGAATTGGCATGGCAAGTAAATCTTGGCTGTGCATATATAGATGCTATAGGGATCCCTTGCCAGCCATTTAAGAATTGAATAATTTTAAATAATTAAGGCTTCAACATGACGGTATACACACATATAGGTGTGATACATGCTCATATACTAACACATACATGTATATGCGCACACATATCTTTACAATCAGCACTGCCTGATTATTCTTTCATTTTCGGAAGGTTTAGGAGTTTTGAAGCACTCTGATAATTTATGCTTACCTATGGGGTCTCAACCATTGGCGTGGCACCTAGTTTATTTCTTGTTGATGTTGATGTCAATAATTTATTTCAATGACCAGCGGGGACATGCTATGCATTAATGATTACTTACGTGCTCTATACATATTCAGATTTTGACTCCTGAGACTCTGCACATTTAGTTTGCCAAGAGATGCTGCTGCCTCTCCAGCAGGTATTATTAACTGAGGCAGCATTAAAGCAGCAAGAGGGGCATTGGGAAATATCACTGATAGCTGAGAAGGGCCAAGAACAGATCATAAACTAAACTTCAGTAAAGCTGAAATATACTCATGATGTTATCTTCCAATGAAAGATTATTTAAAACTCAAGTCTTTGAGTGCAGAGATCATAATGGGATCAATTATAGTTCAGAGCCAAAATTGTGTTGCCAGGTTATAAACTCACATTTCTGTCATGGTCCAGTTGCTGCTAGCTAACCATCTCTTCAGCCACCAGCACTGCATTTTTTAAGGCCAGTTTGGGAAATACATGACTTGGGACGAACCAGGGGTGCCAGGGAATCAGTCTAGTTCAAGACTGACTCTTTCTTTTTGTAGCACGGGAGGGGAGTGCTGGGCCCACGGCACCATCAGCACAGAGGAGGTGAGGGAAGCACAGACAGAATTGCTAACCACATCTCCCTCCATGATAAACTTTTTTCTCTTGTAAGAGGTGAGATACTTCTTCAAAGCACAAAGGAGAGGGGATAACTGGCAGGTGGGGCTCTGTATGAGCATGCAGAGATTTTCTCCCACTTCCCTGAGGTCTATTTTTTGTGGTTGTGGTTGCCTTTGAAAGGCAGTAATGAGGTAGGAAATCTTCACACTCTTTAACATTGAAGGGTTTCAGAGCAGGACTGATGCAGTGGAAAAGGAAAGAGGAAGTCCAAAACAGGAGAAGTATTTTGGAGTAGTTTTTTTTAGTGGCATACATGCAAATAGTTTGATATTTGTGACTACACGGACAGCTAGCAGAGGAGGATTGTTTACAAGTTTTCCTAAATGATGGTTCTTGTTGATCATCATTATGATGATCAGACTTGGTTATTCTTCCTTCCGAAAGCCTGTCTTCTTTAGGGTCCCTCTGGGATGATGTAAAGTTGTAATTGACAATATGGATTTCTAAATCAGCTAATATGGACATTGTCCTTAATACAAATCAACACGACACTGGCAGGAAGAAAAAATTCCCTTAGTGGAAGTGGGAAGATGTTTTCTCTCTTGTGTGAGAGAAATAAAAATCTTCCCCCAGATCTGCTCCAAGAGGCATGGTCTGTGCACAGGGCGGGGAGCTGGAACCCACAACCACTAATCCCAGCTCTGACAGACCCCCTGGGTGGCAAATCTCCCCAGCCTCCCATTCAACACCTGCAAAATGGAGATAATGAGCAGGACATCCTCCCTTCCTTGCGGTTCGGTGCGCTAGCTGCCGTGTGCGGAGCTGTCAGGGCTGCTCCCGCGGGCGTGCCTGCGTACAGCCCTGCTCCACGCACTGGCATTTTGCTGCCATTTGGTTGGCATAAATACCCCACAGCAGCACAGCGCTCCAGACGATCACGGGCAGGTGTGTAGCAGTCATCCTTTGTTTTCTTTAAATGATTTTATCCGAATTACGCCTGTGTCTGTCTGTCCCCGGGCCGGAGGCTCCCTGGTGTCCCGCTCGGCCCAGGGCAGACCCCGAGCGGCCGCCCCGAGTCTCTGCCCAGCCCGGGGCGGGGCGGGGATCGCTGCGGGTGGGGAGCGCAGCAGGGACAGAGACGGGAAACCGAGGCACGGGAATGGGGAAGGACACCTGTCTGAGTCTCCAAAGAGTTAATCTCAAAGTGGGGCAAAGTGACAAACCTGAACCTGAAGGGGCTGCTTTCATAGGGTAGGGGGAACACGGGGAGGACACGACCTTTGATCAATAGGAGGCATCAGGGGAGGGGCGCAGGGTAAGGGCTCCCCAATAGAAGCCAACACGGGGAGGGAGCAAACCTCACAACCCAATTCTGCTCCAAGGAAGGGATGAGAGACAGGGAACACTCCAGAACCAAAGGAGTGTGCTACCTTTGACAGACAGGGGTGAGACAAGGGAACAAGGGAGGTATACAGGTGGGTTGACATGTGGATTGACATACATTTTGGCGGGGAAAACTGTGGTAAACAACTCAGGACTGAACCATTAGGGAAGCTAAATGGGGTACAGAGAACTGAACCATTACAAACTTATAACAAGGAATATCAAAACATACTACAGAAGAACCAAAGGTAAAATAACAGACTACCACACCAAATAATGTCTTTTTTCTGGAGCTGCAGGCAAACCATTTGGCCTCCTGGCAGACAGCTTTTCTGGTTCTCGTGAGCCCAGTGTCGTTTACTGAAGAGGCTCATGTTGCATTTTCTGCCTCTTTCTTCCAAAACGTTCCTTTTGGGGAGGGGAGGAGAGGAGGGCGTGCTCTTATTTTATTTCATTTTTTGAGTCCCAGAGCTGGCAAAAAGAGAGCAATGGCTGTGGTGGGGATTCTTCCCAGCTGCATGGGCTGTGCACCCATGATTAAGATCACTGTCAGAAAGAAAGCAGCACTTTTAGAGGGTTTTTCATAAAGCACCCAGCAGAACACAGCACGGAACAACAAGACATTTGGTAAATGCCAAAATGGCACTCAGAGTGATTTTTTTTGTCCTTGGAGAGGTTTTTAAAAAACTTTTTTATATTGACAAACTGTCAAGGAGAGATAGTTCTGATTTTCAGGCTGAAACAAAACACAATGACTCGTGCTATGGCCCTAAGAAAGGCAGGCAGGTGGAGAAAGAAAGGAGTAAACAAACGCTTGCTTGGATCTTGCTCCCACATATTTGTCAGTGTGTCTGTGACCTGAGCAAGCTGCAACCTCTGCTGCTCAGCTGCCACCATGGTGGCCCACAGTGTCACAGGGAAGCTGGCCAGGTGTGGCCAAAGCCACCAGCCACCAGCCACCAGACCTGGACACACGGTAGAACCCTCACCAATGGTTAACTCCATCTCTGCTGCAAAAACACCAGGAACACTGAGCAAGGCCACAACAATTGTAACAAAAGCCACTCCCTGCCATTGCACCAATAAAGTAATTTCCCCCCCTTTTCTTCCCTGAGAAAGCCGTGTATGAAGTTGTGGCAGAGAGGGCTCAGGCTGCACCAGGGACAGGAATTTAAGAGAGTCAAATCCCACATCCACCTCCTGTCCTTGTACTCCATCTTGGAGATAATTGTGTTGTGTCTGCCCCTGTTTCATCTGTCCTGTCTTTTAGGTCAGACTTGTTCTTGTTATTTGTACCATACGTAGAACCAAGGGGGCTCCCAATTCACTGTGGTAGTGGTAGTAGTAGTAAAAATTGTAATTATAATTATATTAAAAGACTGAGCTGTAGCCAAAACAAAATCCCTTTTCACACATTCCTATTGAGATGTGATCCATAAAACTGCATTTTTATGTCAACAGATTGGCAATGTTATAACCCAGAGGCTGAAATAGGCAAAGGCATAGCTATATGCATATTTATTTTATATCAGCCCATTTTTACACCAATGTGTTTATGATTACATGGCACATAAGAATTTTATTCTCCTGTGTTAACTGGGATATGCATACATAGCAGTGTTCCATTTACACAGCTAATGTTAGATGACTAGTTTGTGATTCTCGGTGGTGCACAGGTAGCCTAACCTTTTTTGATCACATGCAGGCTGGTCTAACTCTTTTATGACACCAGGCTTTAAAGAGAATGGATCACCAGGCTTAAACTTCACAAAGGCAAGGAATTGGCCCTTGCCACTTGTAGCTTAAGAAAAACAAAAAAAACCCAATCAACTAATTGCAGGAGGAGCTACCAGTTCTCTTCTCTGATGTGGCATCTCCCATAGCAGCAGATTGTCTCTCTGGCTCATCCAACCCTGGAGTCAGGTGGCTGTCAAGAGCTGACTTTTCCCCCTCTGGTATTTTGGCTCTTGGTCTCAAGGTTGGAGGCCGCAATTTTCAGCACCTGCTAACGAATTTTTTAAACAGATGATAGAAAAGAAAGCTTCCAAATACAGCAGATACAATCTGCTGTTGCCTGGGTCAAGCATGGACCACAGGGCTAATTTGCCCTGGAGATGGGGGGGCTAATGATGTCCATGGTTCTGGCAATTATGTCGTGTTCCTCTAGGATGATGGTCAGTGTAGCACCTTTCTGTGCATTCTGTGAATTCTTTGCTGCAGAAGAGAAGCACACTGTGCACGAGCTCTCCTCTTCCTGCTGTAGCAGCGACTTGCTCCTCCAGTACCAGGAGAATCCACACTGCCAAAACCTGTAATTTGCGTTATTTCAAACACACTTTCATTTAAAATCCAAAGGAAATATTGAACTAATTCAATATATGCAGGTTCAAATTGCAGCACCACTACCGTAAGAATTCAGATGCTCTGTTCCTTGCAGAGATCATGTCTAAAACAAGTCTTGACATAAAGACCTGCTTTAATATTTCTGGCAGCTCTCTGTCCCACGACTTCCACCACCCTTTGCTGAGCAAGTCCCTTGCCCCCTTCCCTCTGTTTTTCTTGTGACAGTGTGTGTATTTTAATCCAATGTAACTATTTGTTCTCATAGCCTTCCCTGGCCAGCAGGAAATAGTGGGACCTCTGAACGGCTCTTGAGAGGCAAGAGAAATAAATAAAAGACAAGGAAATTGAAAGAATAACAAAGAATAGACCATTCAGAGCAGGTTTCCATTAGGCTCAGGAGGCAAATGACAACAGGCATGGAAGGCTGTAGATGAGACAAAATGTCTTATAAGGTTTTTGTCACTCACTGGTGACAGTGGCTAGAAATAAATATGCCTTTTTGTCTTTCTTCTGAGTCCTAAGTTGATTCAAGGTGGAAATCAAGGGAAAAGTAGAAGGTTGGATGTTTGCAGAGTTCATGTTATAGCTGGGACTTCTTCCACTGCCTTTTCCAGTACATGTGTATAGAACTACATGTACACATCTGTAACGCCAGCCACGTCTCTGTGCTGGTAACTGGTATGGGAGAGCTGCATTGCCTTCCTCCAAAAAGTATTTGCTCATCCTTGTACCAGTCCACAGGCGATGGGTACACATACTTTTCCCCATCTTGCATTCAAAAGTCACCTTTAAGATCTCTTTCACAAACTCATATCTTTCAAAGTCTGAAGATGAGATCAGAGAGTCCAGGTGAATGTTATTCCCCTCCTTCCTTGCTTTTAAACTTTTTTTTTTTTTTTTTTAAATGCTTGCAACACTCTTGTTCAGGTTTGGAAATTAAAGTTATTTTCCTGCCAATGTTTTCTGATTCCATGTGGCAAGCAGTTTTCTTTACAGTGGGGCAGAAGCCAACATGGCTGCCTCAAGCATGCATTGGTTTTGTGTATCCTGTCAACTCTTTCCTAGACAAAGTGAACAGTCCTGAGATCTGTTCTGCCTCCCCCTAGCCCACTAGTGTGACAGTCCTCAGTTTTAGCACATCATGCACAAAACTGAGGCAAAGTACTGGTTACTTTCTTTTCTTGTAAATACAATTCTGAGGACATTGTTGGTTTTGTCAGAACTATGAAACTTTTCCCAACTTTCCCCCATACCTTTCCAAGCTTGGCTATACTAAAAAATGTGACCTAACACCCAATGCACAGACTGCCACAGGATTGGGTCTGAGTGACTACTCATTTTAGCTGCTCAGGTCCCTTTGGTAAGGACTCTGGCCCTTACCAAACAGAGATCAGTGTTGGTGCAGGGTCTGAGGCAGTGCTATGACCTGGGGTATCTCATGGTCCTTTACAGATGGAGGAGGTGAGTGGGCTGTGGAAGTGCACTGGAAGTGTCTGTGCATACCTTCACCCTTTTCACTGGGAACCCAACACACACCCTTGGAGATAGGATTCATGGCTTGCTGGCCATTATTCATCCTGAACTACAGTGGTTATGTCTTAGTAACAAAAGCATGAAGCATAAGGGAAAAGAGCTTCAAGACAAGGCAGGAGTTCTTTGTCAGTTCATCTTAAGTATTTCTGTCCATTGTTCTTGCTACATTTGTATTCTTTCCTGCACGTACATTTATAAAATCAACAATTATAGTAGTTGTATGTGTTTGTTTATAAATAGGGCCATGCACCACTTCTAGATAAAATTCTGGTTGTAGTGAGCATCTCGAAACATGAGTGCGTTCCTTTGCCATGGAGAAGTCCCAGTCCATGTGAAACTTGGATAATGAACTGGAGATTAATTAATGTTGTCTGTCATATGTCTGGTTGTGTCTATTAAGGGGCTTAATTATGGAGTCAGTAGCTCTCCATCTAGGCTGGTTCTCTCTCCTTTTAACTTTGTTTTCATATTTTGCATTCGGGACAACAACAATTACAATATTGTCCATGTACTGATCCTTTTTCACATAGTATGAACATTGCAGCCTCTGCTGAAGAGTTTTTAACTGTTTGCTAAGTAAAAGCAGATGTAAAATGAAAGATTTCAGCTCTTTGCACAGACTAAGTGCCAGGTTTCAAAACCTGTATTTTGGAATATGCTTTAAGTTTTGCTTTAGTTTTTATGGTAAAATTGTTTATTGTGTTGTCAACAGATTTACTTCTGTTCTACCTCTGCCCTTATGATACATATACTGATGAGTGTTTAATTCTTGCCAGAGCGTGTCTCCTGTATTGTGAATAAATTGCATCTTGAAGTTGCCACATTTTGCTCCCATTGAGGAATCACTGTTTTATTCATTATGGTGTTGCTATGGTTCTGTCATGATGGACTTTGAGTGTGATTCTGTTGCTCTCATAAAAAAATGACATGAAAAAAATATAGTGTCTTGTCCTCTGATCTGCCATCTATAAATCAAAGAATATGATTTGACATATAACTAGTCAGATAATTGCCAAAGGCATATGCCAGTTGGGACAAGCCCAAAATAATTTTGGAAAAGTGCTGACAATCCCATGGTCACTCACGGCAGATTGTGCCCCTGCAATTCCATTCAAATAAATCCAGAAATGCCTCCAGAATGACTGTTGCTTCATGTCTGCCCTCTTCTTTTTGGGCTACTGTTTATTTCTGTTACTGGATTAGACACCATAACAGAGCAGTGGTCCTGAGAATTGCAGAGATTTGTTCCATGGTGAGCTGGAGTCTTGGATCTGTGGCACTGAAGGTTTCCATATGCTGGCAGGGCAGCTAGAGAGGAGAGTTTGAAGAGCAGCAGCAATTGGGTAGAGCATGAAGATGAAGGCTGGTACTGGTAGTGATTATCTGAGACCTTTTGTTTTCACAACAAACTTCAGGGAAAGGATGAGGCAATATAGGGAGTCAAAGGAAGGGCAAAGGCCAGGCTGCCAGGAGGTCTCTTCTAGATCACTAGCAAAGAGTATAGGCCATGTACCTTGGCTGCTAGCTGGAGTCAAGGGGCTCGGGGAAGTCCACCAAGAGGCAAGGCACAGAAATGAATGCAAGCCATCCAACAGTGACCTTGAGCTCTGATTGAAGCCAGGTCATTTCTGCAGTCCCTACCTAAACCAGACTCTCCTTGGACCAGGTTTTGGTCTCTGTATGGACTGCAGATTGTGGGCTCTGACATACTCTGTGGTGGCAGGTTTCTGCAAAACACTGATGGTGCGAGGCCATTGCTCAGGGCTTCACCAGGAGAGAGGGAGCACAGAGGGAAGGGATGTTTCCAAATGCGTTTTTTTTTTTTTTAATGAGTGATATGTTGGCTTCAGGCAAATGGTAGAAGGTTTTACTGAAAAGGCTTCTTTATGGGATTGTGGTTTAGCTTGGGGTAGCTTAGAGAAGTCTGTAAACCCCAGGAGCTCAAGGAGTTTGACAGGTTTGACAGGCCTTCCTGCTACTTATGAACAGGAGGCTGGAGCAAGTGCTCTTGAAATCACCTCTCTGTTTTCCATCAAAGCATGCTGGCATGCCAGAGGAAGATATAAACTGTTTTCTTCCCCCTTTTACTTTCTTATATAAAGACAATCTTAGAAATATTTTTTCTGGATCTTTAAAACTTTGCTTTTTTTTGGCTCCTCTCAATACAAAATCCCTATCCACATTTCTAGGCTTTGGATTAGACCCTTACGTGGAGCCTTGAGCACCTTAAAATCATTACAGCAAGAAACATTAGTGACACACCAAAAACTGGTATACATCACCTCTAAAGAACATGCCAGCTCTAAAGAGCCACTCTCTCACCTGGACCCCATTACCAGTGTTAAGCATTTTTGTGTTCATTTAACTGTACCACACTCCACACTCTGCCTTGTACCAAAGTGAGAAAATAATGGAAATAATGAAAACTATAAAAATGATAAATGAAAGCAATTGAAATAATGAAAATGAAAATTACTGCAGATCTGTATGTGTGTCGTGTGCAATGATAGTAAGGACTGCAGGTCCTGGTGATGACAGGGAGAAGAGCCCTCTTTATTCTCCCTAGGTCAACCTATGCCTTCACATCACCCCTGATCTTACTCAGTAAAATGAGTGAGTGCTTCTAATTAACATCACATACTTGCCAGGTTTGCAAAGCAAAGGGCTTGGATTTCTGCTGTAACAGCAGTGGCTGCTGCTGCAATACTTAAGTCGTCACTGGTCAGAGAGCTGTTGCAGTGTTTGAGCTGGGGGTCACTGCCCTGCAAAGGGAAAGACTGGGAAGAATCAGTAATTAATGAAAAATGTATAGATAAGAAGGAATTTCCTATTTCTTTGAATGGTAGTAATTTAATTTAAGAAGAAATCCAGTGATGGCTTCCTAGGAAATAAATGCCTTTTTGTAAATCTCTGTGGTGAAAATTGCTTAGCTGAAAATCAGCAGAATTCTTCTTACTCTGGTTTCTAAACATGCCTCTGTTCCTAACCCAGCCCTAAGACTGAGAAACAGAAATGAGCTCTGATAACATGAACAGAATGCTTAGGGCAGAACAAACCCAAGAGATTAAGTTAAATTTGCCAGCTGAAGAAAGCTTCTAAGCTTTATCAAACATACAAGCTGGAGAAAACTCTGAAGGCGGCATGTGGGCCTGCTAATATCTTCCACAAAATCTTCCAGCCATAAGAAGCTCCTCAGACCTGGGAAAGTCTCCTACCTCCTGAGGAGAAGGAACAGCTTAGCTCCAGAGGCCAGCCTGTAATTCCATAGCCTTATCCCTGGCAGCACCTAACCAGCCCACCTTATCCAGCTGGCCCAGCTGGGAAGCTCATGGGCAAACCACTTTATTCAGCATCAGCTCAAAAAGTAGAAATTATAATCCCATAGGCAAAGCACCAGAGAAGGTTAGCTGGGCTGAAGAAAGAAAAGCAGGCCCTTCAGTGTAAATCCTTTAGCTCTATTATACTCTCCTCTTTTCCTTAAAAAAAAAAAAATCAATAAATTATTCTTATTGAGGTCTTTTATTGCAAATTATGTATTTCAGCCTCTTAATTCTTGTACAAAGCCAGTTCCTGCTTTTCTGTGCTCACTGTGGTAGATTATATCTTACCATTCTCAAATATTTTCATGGAACAAATATCTTGTCCTCCTTCTGGATAAACAGTTGTGAAACCTTGGGGTTTCTTTTACATCATCTAGACATTACCTGTTTTCTTCAATTATGGCAAAGACTGCAAGTCCCAAACTACTTTGCTAGAGCTGTGCAAACACAGTAAGAGGTGACCTGTATGCCAGAATTCATCATCTAAACAGACAAGACAAAGGAAACACTAATGTTCCAGCTGTGCAAAGAGGCACTGATGTATACTGAAATTTCAGAGAAATTTCCACATAGGGAATGTATGCTAGGAAAAAAAAATCAGTTTGGTCCAACATAGTGCTTTATCACCTTGTGGTTCCCTCTCTGAGTAGCTTTTCTCTCTGGAATGAAATGCTACCTCCCAGGTTTGCTCTTCACAGGTTCAGATCCACCTGGGGGGGTGAGGGGGAGGGTTGGAGGAGTTATCACCACAGATCACAGATTTCTCGTGGTAGATATGGACCTGATGATGCTCTGAGCTGCAACTAGCTGCATAATCACCCTCCTCACAGCCTACAAATGAAAACCAGAGCATCCTCCACATACCTCCATCATTAAACAGTTGGTTACAACCACATGAAACCCTTCAGGAGCTGTGGGAATTTCCCTGTGGCTCCCAGTCTGGGATTTGGGGTGCACCTCCCCCTGTAGTCCTTCCTCACAAAGCATCCCTGTGCTGGTGACTGCCCTTTGCTTGAGTAAGAGATGTCCAACATAGCTTTTCAATTTGAACTCAGCTCCCACTCCACAACTCATTTTTATTTTACTGGGATACCAGTGAAGCTGTAGCTCAGTAACTGATGTTAAGAGAAACTTTTAACACCTCAACAGCAAATGGAGGAGAATGTTTTCCATTAGTGGCTGAGGAAGTAGTGCTCCTGTAACTTCAGCCTTGAGAGCTAATGAAGCTCAGATTGTGGCCGTGGCCTTTGATGTAGAGATGCCTGAGGTCAGTGTAGCTTTCAGAGGTGCCAGTGCTATGCTGTGTCACTGCATTCGTCTGGGCGGGGGCCCAATAACTCTAATCCTGTAATCATGTTTCTGTAAGCAACAGTATTTATGGTGCAGATAGTGGGGGATAGCTGCAGTGGTAATTAAATCAGGGATAGCCGTAGAGGAAAAGCCAATCTAGCCCTGTGATATTTCTAGTAGAGGAAGTTACCGCCAACCATGTCAGTAAATAAGTAGCAAAATACTGGAATCAGTGTAGGGAGAGGGTGTAGGGATTCAAATGCCATGTTTTGCCACCTAATCCATCTCCCTGCCAGAACCCTCATTCTGCCAGGGGAGCGATGTTAACACACTGGCAAAAATCAGGCAATTCAAAGCTGTGCCTTGACACTGCTCCTTTAGCTTCCACTAATACATGAGGAGGGGGGGGTTAAAGCATCCACTGATGAGTTTGGCACAGCTAGCTTTGGATTTAATTCCTTCTCTTCATCTGTTTTGCAACCTCAGGCCACATGTATTTAATGTCTTCTAATGTAGGCTGTTGTCTCCCAAGTGCATATAAATTGTTGGAAAAACACAGTGATGTATTCCATTCTAGTGGGGGGGGGGGTGGGGGGGAAGCATGTATTTGAGTGAGTATGCTTTATCCAAGAGATAAGGAGAGCCTCCAATAAGCTGTTCTGCTGTACTAATGAGTAAGTGTATAAATATTTCTGTTATTTTATTTTACACAACTCCATTATAGATAAATATCTTCTTATACAGTTTTTGTTAAATCAGAGGTCTTTTATACTCTCACTGTTTTAAAGAGGAGAAAAATGGGAGTACCTGGTATACCCCTTTTTGATGTGGGTATCTCTAACTTTGGTGGGGATTCCGTGTGCAAAACTGGTCATGGAGAATCCACTCTATATATCAAGGAATAAAGAAAAATGATGGTTTAAAGAAAATCTCATATCAGACTGCAGATTTCAGTTGCATTATTCACAAATGCACATATGCACATACACAAATAGACTAATATATAGTATGGATGTATATATGTCTAGAAATACATATTCACAAACATATTTCCTTTAGCTCAGCGCCTGAAAGTTCATTTGTGGGCATCCTGATTCTTGATATATTATTTGTAAACAGAGGGCCAGGGGACTGGAGTATTTCCTTGACTTCAATGGATGATGAGGCTTCAAGCTGTGCACTCAGATTGGGACCTCTAAGTATCCTGCTGCTACCTAACAGCTTGCTGAAAAATGACATAATTTGTGACATCAGCAATATGCTGTTTAATAGGGTTTTATAAAGCGGTTCCCACCCTTGTGTGTTAGGACAAAAACATCTATAGCTACTAAATCTGAGGTGGCCCCCTCCTGTATTCCTCACACACCTTGCATCCTTTGTACTTTTTTGGCATATGTGGCTGTAAAGTCCCAGTATGGGAAGAGCGATAAGCAGCCATTCAGCAACATCTGTGCGAGAGCTCCCGCCCCACCAGCACCAGGGAAGATGTCACTTTTCAGAAGAACAGTGGCTGCCAGTGGGAGGTTCAGCAATGCAGATTTTATTGTGGAGATTTAATTTCAAATACAATTCACAGTTTGTATGCAGTTGAAAAATGTTTATTACCACCCGGATGTTCAGGACATTTCTCGGATGAAATAAATTTCAATTTGGACGATTGCAGCTTTTAAAGCATTTTCACAGCTCTGTAAACAATATGCTTTATATAGTTCTAAAGGCAACAGTGAAGAACACATCAACTTTAAAATCACCCAAAATAATACCAAAAAAAACCCTGGCAACTTTGGATAACTGGACATTAGTCTGAAACTGATTCAAATATGAGGGTTGTAATGATTTTTGCAAATGTTCCATTCTATAACACAAAACCAAAATAATTATTTACCTGTGGGGTAAATTTGTTTTAAAATAAGATGCAAACTAAAACACCTCACACTTTAAAGCACATAGACATTTTCAGAACCTGACCAGCACTAGGAATGTGCTTTAACTTGAAAGACAATGGTGTTCTGGAGTCACTGCTGTGTCACTGATACATAAAATGCAGTCAGTATCTGACAGAAAAGCCACCCTGGAAGTCACAACTGCCTGGTCACACCTTCAGCATCTACTCAGATTTCTGGGTGGTGAGAGGCTTGACACACTCATGTGAGAAGGGCCTTCACACATGGCTCCTTATGAATGAAATGGGAAGGTACCTCAGGAGACAGATATTTCTGCAATTGAACGCACAGTGGATAAGGCAGCATACCTGGCTTTCAGAAGACCATAATCTGGGTTTTCCAGCCCACCACCACTTTGCCCTGAAGCAAAGGTGCTCTCAGTTACGACAAACACATAGAATAAATCAGGGAGGTCCCATGCAAAAATACAGACTTCTTTATCTCACTAAATAGTAGTGTTGTAGGTAGGTAGAGAGAAAGAGAGAAAGAGAGAAAGAGAGAAAGAGAGAAAGAGAGAAAGAGAGAAAGAGAGAAAGAGAGAAAGAGAGAAAGAGAGAAAGAGAGAAAGAGAGAAAGAGAGAAAGAGAGAAAGGGAGAAAGAAAGCAAGAAAGAAAATAAAAAAAAATTCAAAGGGAGAAGCTGTTCATTAGTGTAGCTATCTAGGCAGCAAACTAAGATACAAGAACAGCTTGAAAGATACAGGGGTGAGAAAGTAAATTTCCTATTCCTTCCTTGTTCATTTTTAAAGATTCCTCTTTGTCCTCTTGTTTTTGTTCCATCCCAGTACATTTTATAGCATAAAATATTTGCTACAGTATATAAAATTCAGTATAGAAACCACCTCAGGTAGACACCTAGTCTACCCCCTCATGAAGACTGGCAAATGCTTACCTTATCTGCCTTTTCTAGTGAAACATCATCCTTTTTCTTTAGTAACTCATCTCATTGTGCAACTGGTCTTCCATTGGGTTCTTTCTTGTTTTACAAATAGTGAAGATGCTCATGGATGCCGAAAAGTGACTCTGCTGCAGGGTATGCGGGAATAGGCATGCATCTGTCCTCTCTACCCCCATTCCTCAGCCCTTTCTCAGCCACTCTCTACCAATAATTCCCCCACCTCTTTGGCCACATCTCTGTTAACATCTGCTTTGCAAGTTGTTTTACATGCCCATCTACTTTTAATTGGAGTTGGTTTTTGGTCAGGCTGCTAACTGGATGCACCAGAGAAGTAGCATAAGGGCTTCCACAGACAGCTCCAGACAAAAATCACCTCAGATGAGCTTTTGCCATGGGAAAAGATGGTTTGCCAGATATTCTAGGACTGAATGGGAGGAAAGCATGGAAGGGGACCTGTAAAAGCAGAATTCATTGGGTTCTGCCAGCTTCTCTTCAAATGTAATCAGGAACCCCAGTGATGCAAAGAGGATCACATTGAACTCACAATGCAAGTTGGGCTTCAGCCCTGCATTTATTTCTGTGGTAACAGATGTGAAATATGGTGTAGAAGCAAAAAACAATTTCTGCTTTTGTCCATAATGCTGAATTATAACTAACCGTAGCTCTCTGCTGATGTCTGCCCTGGTTTTATGCACGTTGACTGTATCCGGAGGGAAAGCCATGGCTTCTATTTCCATACTTGGTTCTCATATGAAATAATGGGGGGAGAGGAGGAGGGGGGAAGATGCAGCTGCAAAAACAGTCAGTGAAACATAAAAATCCCTATTGTTTTGTTGTAGCTCTCAGTGCCCTTCAACTTCTGGGCACAGACAAGACCTCCCCCTGCTCAGGTTCAATACGCAGGGGAGCCTCGAGGCTCAGAACTCCTTTCCTACTTTTGCTTAAGCCTTGCTTAGGCAATTGTAGTCAATTGTGCTTTTGTTCACAGAAAAAAAAATTAGCCCAGTGCATGCTAATTTATAGCCAGGGAAGCAATTAAAAAAAAAAGTTTATTATCCTTTCCCCCCTGCCTCTCAAATGGAGTGTTACAGCAGCAGGGTTTTTTGGTAAATTCGACACAAACTGATGTCTGTGATGGGGGAGCAAGGCCAGGAACCAAGCACAGGTCTTTACATCTTCCCTCCACATGAAATGGGACTGCCTTCCAATTTTCTCTCTCTGCCTATACTCAGGAACATGCATGCTTTAGGAAAACCTAGGCACAAAGACACACTGATTTCCTTTGGCTTTGTCAGTAAATGTGTTCTGTACACATCTCCCTCACATACACACTTTAAAAAATGCTTTTTAAACATTAAAGAAACAATTCCTAATATAGCCACCATGTAGAGACATATTTACCTTTTATTACTGAACTTACCGTGTGCTTTTTTTCTGTAAATTATGGCATATTTTTAGTATTTAACAAAGTGTTAGACATCAACTAGTCCATAAAGTGAAGTAAGTTAACCCAGCTTGAGTCTGGATTTTGCAACTCTTTGCAAAACCTTAGAACTGCAGCAATAGAGGGTTTGTCATTAGCACAGGACTGGCCTTTTCTTTCAGGAGAAACCTTTTTTTTTTCAAAACTGATTGAAAAGAAAGCAACAGATGTCTCTCCCTACTACATATTTGAAGTGGTCTCTGAGCAGAGTCATGATGTGGAGTTGAAAGTGGCTGACTGCTTTCAAATGAGCAGGTAGCTTTCCCAAGTGCCCCAGAAGTCACACAGGGCAGGCAGGAATGGGCAGCCTCTGCAGGGCGAGCTCCTCTTGAGGCATCGCATGGGCAGAGACCATGGCTCTTCCCTGCAATCCCAACAAGTACCACAGACCTGGGGGACCTTCCTCCAGTAGTTTACAGTAAAACACAAACTCATTGCTGGTGACCCATGCTGATGATTGAAGATGGGGAAAGTGATTTTTTCCCCTGGCCTGTGCTCTCATTCAGTAATACCAAAGATGTAATCAGACAGCCCTTTCATGTCAACTGCCACTGGTTTCCCTCTCATTTTGCAAGTATTTAATTCTGCATTGTACAAGCAGAGGTCTTGTGGTGACCGGTCTGGAGGCAGGGCTGTCAGTGATGGTCAGATTTGTGCAGAGATACTTGCACTACAGATTGTATCTGAGCTACATTTTAGGAAGAGCAGGATATGGAGAGTAAAAATAAAGCACTTCCAGAGGCATCCCATAGAGTAACAGACAAGCACAAACACTACTTAATATATTAGGGGTTACTGCAAAAGCATGACAGGAAGGCAGTCAGGTATCTAGAAGCCTAGACTAGGTCTATCCAGCAGCATTAACACCTGCCATAAAATCTAGGTTATTGCAGACATGTGGCACACAGAGACAAGGCTTTTACCTTCAGCAAGCTTCAGTTCAGAAAATTCTTAACTGGTGTTTGTGCTTGATAGCACAGCTTTAATAACGCTAGCAACACTAGAAGAAGTAGGAATAAAATTCTAAACATAAGATCCAAAGCTACATGGAGTCACATTGTAAATTACAGAGGCCCAAGGAGGTAGCATAGGCATTTCTTACTCCTCATTCTCATCAGGATGATCAGTTTCAAATGATGCCAGCAGGCAGTGGGCAGCTACAACAGCTTTAGAAACAGGGTCTCTTGCGCTTCTGAAGACATCATTCTGAACATCACCTTATGGTACTGGCTTTGAGCTTCAGAATTAATTGGGGAAGCAATAACCCTAAACAAAGTGATCTCTCCCCTGCTTGCTGTGGGGGCACATGCAGGACATTGCCACTGTGCATCCCATTCCCTGCACCCCAGTGTGAGCAGCAAAGTCCCCATTCTGTTCCCACTGAGGGACCCCCAGTGCTGGGAGGCAAAGGGAGTTTTGAGAAGCACCACGAGGACAAGACCACAAGGGAATGGTGAGGGGAAGGGAAGGTGTCATTGGAAATGGAGAGCATGAATTTCTGATTTCTGTGCTGCCCCTTGCAGGCACCGTAGGTGCCACACTGGAGTGTGTGTGTGTGTGTGTGTGTATGTGTGTGTACACCACTCTGCAGGTGGCCTTTCCAAGGGCACCCTGGTCCTGACTGAAGGGATACTGTGGGCCTGAAGGTGACTAGAGGAGACCGTTTTTGTGGCAGAGTAATGAATGTGATTAAATCACCCCTTCCTTTTCCCCCATTCCCTTTCTCCTCCGTGTCCAGGGCTCCTGGCAGCAGCCCAGGAAGTCATGGGACAGTCTTGGTCCCTGCAGGGCCAGGAGCTGCCTGCCATCCATCCATCCATCCATCCATCCATCCATCCGTCCGTCCGTCCGTCCGTCCGTCCGTCCGTCCGTCCGTCCATCCATCCATCCATCCATCCCACGCTCGGTCTCGTGGCTGCAGCCCGGCGGTCCCGCGGCAGTGCCGAGTACTCCGGGAGTTTCCTGCCGCCGCCCGGGCACCGCTTCTCAGCTCCCGGTGGGAAGGACACCCGTCGCGTCTGCGGGGCACCTCGTGCAGGTGCCAGCACCCCAAAGCCACCCGCAGTGCTCCTCCCGCCCCGCCGGGCGCTGCTCCCCGGGGCTCCCCTCCGCGGAGTGCGCGGCTCCCCAGCCGCGGCAATGGAGAAAAATAGAAGATCATGGACTTGCCCGCACGAGCCTTTATTCCCTTCTTTCCACTTTTTAATCTTTATAACAGTTGTTATAAACTAGCCCTGCTTCGGGACTTTGCCACGCTCTGAACCCGAGGGAAGTGAAAGCGGGAGAAGAGGGCTGGAGGGATGGGATGGATGAAATGCAAAGTTGGTTTCCCTCCGACCTCCCCCTCCTCCTCCAATTCAAAATCAGGAATTACTGCCCGAGGAGCAGATACTCCGTTTTATTGGCTCGTAAAAAAAAAAAAAAAAAAAAAAAAAAAAAAAAAGAAGAAGTTTTCAAAGCCTAATTTCCACCAGATACATTGATTTTCCGTTGAAAACAGAATTAAAACAATAAGCGCGAGTAGGTGCCATTAAAGCTAAACCATCTCTGGCTGTTAATCACGGGAGAGAAGGATTAGAAAAGTCAGTGAAGGAGCACTGGGTTTGATACGCAAAAATCCGGAGTTTAGGAAAAGTACGCTCAGAGGGAGCTAAAGTAGCTTAAGAAACAAGGAGAAACCTTTAATAAGAGTTAAAATTCAGTGTCAGGTTACTTGTCGATATTGCGAAGAATATCCCGTTCCTGTAGGGATTTGTGGTTGTGAAATGCATCCCTTGCTAAAATACCGTTTGATGTTCGTGTCGAAAAGAAAACCAAACCAATCTTTTTTCCGTCTAAGTCTCGATTTCAAAACACAAAACCCAAAAACAAACAAACAAACTTCCAAAAACTTCCAAAACCAAAGAAAATAAAAACACCCCAGAAAAATCCCACTAAATTTTCAACCGCAGTTTTGAACAGCTTTCCTGGAGATATTTGCTTCAAACCTCACGGGCGCAGTACCCCTGTGTTCCCGAGGTTTCCCTGCCCTCCCTTCCCCCTTTTCTGCTGCTTGGATGGTCGGCAATGCCCGGCTAAATAATTGCTAGAATTCGAAAAAAAAAAAAAAAAAAAAGGGGAAAAAAAAAAAAGCCGGGAAAATGCGCACCAGCATTCAGGTGCTAACCTACTTATTTGAAAGCAATTTATTTTCCATTTTGCCCGTTTTCCCCCTTTAAAACAGAACGCTGAAAGAAAGAATAAGTGCTTTAACATTTCAGTGTTGTGCTCTGGTAATTACTTTTTCACTTTTCCCCTAAGTTCCAATGTGAAAACCTCACAGGGGGGTCTTTGCTGTAGCAGGGCTACAGTTCCCAATCCCAAGCGCAAGATCTGCAATTACAAACCCATTCGGTGCCCTTCCCTATCATTAATATGCACAAAATCCTGCTGCTAATCTTATAATCTGTTTTGTTTCATCAATTGCTTGCCTAGCACCAGGCGGGAAAGAAAAAGAGAGAAAGAAAAAGAAAGAAAGAAGAGAAGAATAAAGCCGGAAAATCACGGAAAGCTTCGGAAAGTAAACGGAAAAGCCAAATAAATCGGATTTTATGTTTGATAAAGCAAAAATCGTTAAGGCTGTTAAAAGGAAGCAGGATTTTCCGCTGGAGGGGTGGGTGTCAGGGAAATTTAAGGAAAAATCGGAATATATCCAGCATTTTATTTGCATATTCGATTTCTTCGCGTACGGGTCACGAAGTTCCTTCAGCAGTCAGCTGAGGAGGAGGGAGGGGGCTCAGGAGAGTGCATTCCCATCCCTTCAGTTTGCCGAGGGAGAAGAAGGCGCCGAGCGCGGGCGAGCTGTGGGTGCGGGTCCGGGGGCGCCCCCGCCGCCCCCCGCGCTGCCTTCCGCAGCTCCCGCGGGCTTGTCACGCCTGGCCATAAAGACTTCAGTAAAACAATGAAGACATTAGTATTTGAAATCGTCCTCATCCTACTCCTCCCGCACCCTCCCCTTCTCTCCCACCCCCCCGTCCCGCACCCCCCCGCCCTTTCCTGTGCGGTATAAAGGGAATAAAACCATCTACACCACACGCGTCCTATTGAGATTAATGTCAAAATTATTCCAAAAGAGAAAAACTCCCAACCCACAACAACAACAACAACAACAACAACAACAACAACAACAACAAACCCCCAAACAACCCTTATCTCATATATCTTATTCTCCGCGCCCCGCGCCAGGCCTCGCCGCCGCCTTGCCGTGCACCTGATGATTTATTAACGCAATCTGCGGGGAGAGCGACACGCGTGCCCGGCTACGGCTCGTCCCAGCTCATCTCCTAAGTAATTGTTTCTCATTAGTTCTGATAATGTTTTAATAGTGCTGCCCGTAATTTAGTCAGCCTGGAATTAATAACGGAGGGTGTCCTGAAACGCGCGGGGATGAGGGGGAGCTGCAATATAAGCAGGTAGTCTTTAATTAATCAGATTAGCCCGGAGGTCCCCGCGCTGTAAGGGATCCCCCGGCGCAGCGCCTCGGACGGGACCCGGGTGGCGGCGGGGGAGAGAGGGGGGCCGGCCCTCGCTGCTCATCCCCAAACCCCGCGGAGGGGATGCGGGGGCTCCGCCGCCGGCCCCCGCCCGCCCCGCGCTCTCGGGACCGTCCCGGCCGGGAAGGACGGAGGTGAGCGGCTCTGCCGCTCCCGGGCCGGGCCCCGGGGCTGCCCCCCGCCCCCTGCCCCGCTCCGCCGCCGCTGCCGGGCCGGGCCCCGCCGTGTCCCCGCCGTTCCCGGGGGAGCCGCAGAGAGGCGCTCCCGCCGCCCCCGCGCTCCCTTTCCTCGCTGCTTCCACGCGGGCCGGATGGCGGGGTTCTTCCTCCCCCCCCCCCTCCCTTTTCCTCACCCCTTAATTAAAACAAAAATAACCCGAAATAAGTGAAGTCGCTGCTCGGAGACGGACGGGAAACATACTAAGCGAGAAAACGGGAGGAATAAGGCACTGTGGCTCCATACGTGAAATGGGCATGGAGGCAGTGAGAAATGAAACTAAAAAACAACTGTTTTCTATTTACAATTTTAAATAAACAGAACAGCCTTCCCCGCGGTGTTTGTCTAAGTGCAGCAGCATTGCTGCTGTGTAGGTCATGAAAAGGTTGGTGCATAGTTTAAAACTTCCCATTCTGTTAATTTCTTAAAGAACAGTCGTTCATAGTCTGAGCACAAAAGCTCATGATTTAATGAGGAACAGAAACAAAATCTCTGATTGTTGGTGTTTCAAACTTCATTGGAGTCCTCTGGCAACCACAAGTTGATCCTCTGCAGCTTCAATACCCTTTAGCCCTCCATATAAGAGTACATGCTGAATAGAGGACAATGCCTGGTTGTTATGTTTATTTACCCTTACTACAAGCTGGGTTAACCTCTTCAAAACAGCTTTACTAAGCCCGTTAACCACACAGCCCACATGATCTGTAGCCGTATCCCTAATGTGATGTAAATCTGACTCGAGACCATATGCACAAGTTCTGCTGCATTGTGTCTCCAAAAACTACAAGTTTATTGCCGTCCAACCCTTCCCGGGCTGGACGCTTCCAGGAGGAAACTCTCTGAATAGAGTCTGTTTAAAAAAAAGAGAAGAAAGTCAAGAGTCCTGCATTGTTGGAGCATTATTTTTAATGGCTGTTGCACATTTACAGAAGGGCGGTGTTGGGGGGAAAGCAAAGCTCACACAGGGTGAAGATTTTCATCGCAGTTATTTCAACGGGTGCATAATTATTCGAGGCTTTCTCCTTTCTGCCAGGAGCTCTGCATCAGAGCAGGAAGAAGCACAGAAAGAAATAGAAACAATTGAATTAGTTTCCATCTGCCCTTTCAACAGAGCTCAGGGCTCATGTTTTGCCTTTCTCCTTCAGTGAAGACATACTACCGCATTTGCAGTAATTACTGTGATGTCACAGATTTGATGATGCAAATTCAGTGGAGGCTATGTGTAGAACATGGGCCATGCAGGAGTGAGCAGTGGTTTGAGTTGGGAATAGTTTTAATAAGTAGCAATTCCAGCAAGCAAACTATGGCAGATCTGCAAAGTGGAAATGAATTTCTGTTTAAGCCTGACGTCTTTAATTTTACACCCCCCTTCCCCACCCACAAAGTATTATAGTCATCTTTTAAAACAGCTACTGGGGCCCCATGGCGAGAGCTTCATTTACCAGCTCATTTTTTCTTGATGGCTGTGGCAAGTGTAACAATGTTCTGTGCCTGCTTCAGTAATGGCATGTCGATCATGCTCCCACGGAAAGTAAATGCTCCCTGGAAAAGAGAGAATATGAACTTCCTGAGACACATTTGGAAATCGTAGTTGGCGAGTCTTGCTCTTTACAAACACATCTGTTTGCCAAGAAACACTATCTCCCTCAGGAATCCTGAAAAACTTTTACGAGACAAAGTAATCGAGACAGAGCAACTGTACTTAAAGAATTGTGAAGGGCAACAAGCCTCCTCCAAAGAGGAGGCAGAAAGAAAGAGAAAAGAGAAGCCCAGGGTGCAGCTGGCCTGTTGCAGCCTCTTGAGCTGGCAAACACTGAGAGCAGTGAGGCTGTGTGTACCAGCTGGGCAGAGGGGCTGGCAGACACCACACCTGGGGGGCAGCTTGCTCCCCACCTCCAGCATCACCATCCAGCATCCATCCAGGGCTATGCCACATGGCAGCAGGAAAACTGCCTGCAGACAGAGGGCAAAGTCAGAAGTTTGATTTGTCAGTAAACAGTGATGGGTGTTTGTGGGGGTGGAGGGAAGTTTTCTTGACTTGGGGGTTTGCTGAGTTTGTGCTGTGGCTGCACCTCTCCATAAGTCTCCAGTGCTAAAGATAGGTTGGGCCTGTGCCAAGAGCCAGCGACTGGGATGAAAGCTGAAATAACCAAGTGGGTGGCACAACAATATTGCCCAAATCTCCTCTGGAGCCAAGGTAAAGCCCACCTGAGCACCACATTTAGGGAATTTCCCCAAATGGATGCGGAACTACTCTGTGTGCCTCAGAGGTGGTGATCTCAGAATTAGGATAGGCTTCAAAAGTCACTTTGTATTCTTAAGGATTTTTTGTTGGTACCATGGTGACAAGTTTAAAACAATTAACCATGAATCATAGTTGAATCTTAAACAGAAGACATATGCTTTAAATAGTGCCAAACCTGACTTGTTCCTTTAGATGCTTTAATCCCCTCGTGTCTCTGAGGTAGGATTTGAAAGACACTGCATTAAGACATGCTGAAGTTCAACAGACAAAACCAATCTTATTTGCAATTCTTACAGTAGTTTGACACATTAAAAAAAAACCAAAACAAACCCAAGCAACAGACTCAAACATCCAAGTACAAAGGTGCAATCCCTTCCCTGAAGAACTCAGAACTGAGCCCCAGCACTGCATAGGGCAGCTCTGAGAAGCACTGCACACCTTTTAATGTCCTGCTGCCATCGATACGGGATCACAGGCTGGCCTTGGGTTTGGCAGTGAGCAAGGCTAACCAAGAGCAAGGTGCAGTCCATAGCAGCACATGTGTCTGTGCATGGGCAGTGCATGAGGGAAATGCACAGGAGAAGAAACCTTTTTATGGTTTTTATTTGAGGCTTGATAATTATTAAATAGAGGACTCCAGCAAGTAAAGTGAAAATATTGCCCATTTACAAAAATATTTAGGAAATGTGTTGCTCCAGTGGCATATCTAGCTAAACTGAAGAAGTATTAATTAAATACTAAATCTTGCTCTGGAATAATTAAGACAAAAATCCACCTTTAACAGTAATCTAACACAAATCAATATTTTTGCATGTAAGAGCAGGCTGAATTAAAATCATTGATAATAAATGGCTTTAATATTAAAAACTATTCTTTTATTAAAAGTCAATTTTCCTATTATAATTTGCAATATTTCAGGTAGGTTTGGAGAACTGTACTGACAGATACTTAAGGGTTGGTGCTTCAAATTTAATTTTTTGTTTACTGAGTGAATGATCAACCCTACTGTACCCCAACACCAACATCAATATTATTATTGTTACTATTAATAATATACCACTTCTAATTAACTGTCGTGAAAAAAATCGGGAACTAAGTAAACATTTTATGACATAAGACTTGGAATAATTAATGTCTATCCAGTGATCACAAACTGCAAGGTACATTTTTTTAAACGGTAAGAAAAATAAAATTTACTTGTTCTTTTTTTTTCCTGTAGGCATTGAGTAATGCCCATTCAGTAACAGCTAATTCAGTAGCAAAATAAAGAGTAAGTCTTCAGTAATAGCTGTTCCTTACAGAAGAAATTTGCATGTGGGATGACAGTCATAAGCAGAAATATGTTGAAGCTTCAGATCATGCTTCCTAGTTCTGTGAAAGGCTGGCTTAGGAGTGCAGTTGTCCTAAGTACTTGCAATGGCTTGCAGAAAGAGATGGGTGCCTAGCAATCAATGTCAGTTCTGATCTCTGGTGGTCCAAACCATGGCTGAGAGGGTCTAAACCCTTCCACCGACTGGATACAGAATGATCTAAAGTCAGATACCCCTGCAGGTATCTAGGATGTACCACGATGAATCTGGGCCAGAATGTCTTCTTTATAAAGCAAGAGTTAATTAAGCTTGTCTTCTCTTCATTAAAGTAATACGTTTAAAAGAAAAACAGGATAATGGTGTGTATATGGACACACAAACACTGAACCGTGTGAGAAGTGCCATACATTTCGCGCTTGTCAGTGTGCAGCTGTACTTTGGGTTGCTAGGAAATTGAATTCTTGCAGGAAAAAAATGCCTTTTTTTCCCTAACAGCAAAGGGTAACATGAAGTTGGCTTCTCTGCCTGTTCACTCTGAGGCTTATTTTCCCCCTGCTAATTTGCAGTGTTGAGCTAAAGTCCAGAAAAAGAAACTAATTTTAATGCCATTGAATATACCCTATTCACTGACTCTCTTTGCACCCACAGGTTTCAACAGATAGGAAATACCAGTAATTACAGCTTTGTCCCCATGCTCTCTTTTCCAATTCTGCTAGACGAAATTTGCATCTAGCATTCTTTTGATTTTCTCTCACATGAATATAAAGAAAACAAGACTTTCTATAAACACCATTTGCTTTGATAGCATTAATCTGGGGATTAATTTAGCCATAGATCTAAATTTTGTTTTTGGCTAATTTTCTCAACAATCTCACACTTCCAGTCTGTACTTAGATTTCCAGTAGTTGTACTATGGGACAAAGGGCCTGCTCTTAAGGAATTTTGCAGCATGAACAGGAACAGTGGCAGGTGGGTAATGCAAGGCTGGGATTTGCATCTATTGCATTTGGTGGCTGTGGTTCTTGCTCACCATGCAACCATATAAATCATTCAGAGGTATCCTTTTCAGAAACCTGTAAAGGGACTTTGCCATCAGGCTCATCAAATGTGTCAGACCTGCCTTGGGAAGAGACAGGCCCTCCAGGAAAAGGCTGATGGAGAAGGAGCATCCAGCAGGCAGAGCTGCAGATGATGGGCACAGCTTCTGGGTGACAATACCTGGATACAAATAACTCAGCTGGGATGAGAAGTGGGGGAGTGGAGGACAACCGTGGCACTCACCAGGCAGTAGTCTGGAAGTGCAGCCCTACTGAGGAATGGGCAGATTCGTGGACCAAAGACTCTGCCCCTGTTTAAAGTGACACAGCACAGATTCTGCTGTGCCTACTCAGTGCCATCCTTCATGCAGCCACACAGAGAATGTGCTGGAGGCAAAGCCCTGTGAGAAATAGGGTGACTTTGGTCTGCAGTGTATGGGAACTATAAGGGCATTTTGGCTGGTCCACATGGTACAGCTGTGAAGGCTACAACACAGCAGAAGGGTTTGTAAATAGAAATGTCTGTGCTCCCTCAGCCTGACGGCTCTAAAGCTCTGTTCAGGGCAGACTACCAAGGAGGAATCAAGGAAGAAAGTGAATGGGCAGCAGTGCCTGTTTGGGTCAGCATGTAGACTATCTAAAATCCTTCCCAACTGACTGCTTGTCTTTCCCTTGACAAGCAAGGAAAGATCGAAGGTTTTTCTTTCTGGCATGAAGTATTATTCACAGTGACATTTAATGCTCTATTAGGACAGTGGTAACATTTTTGAAAATGCAATTTATGCAAGATGCAGGCCAGACCGAGTAAGGTCTTAACAGCTCTACTTCAAGTGTCAGTACATCCTAAAGTGCTGTAGGGATGGGGAAAATAAGATTTGGAAAATATAGAAAACAGCTGCTAGTGAATTAAAATTATAGACTCCATCAAGTAAAGTGAAAATATTACCCATTTACAAAAATATTTAGGACATGTGTTGCTCCAGTGGCATATCTAGCTAAACTGAAAAGTATTAATTAAATACTAAACCTAGATTTATTAGATTTTTTTTTTGTTGTTGTTATTTGGGTTTTTTTTCCTCAGAAGGTAATGTCAAATGTTGCTCTTGGAAAAATGGAAATTGACAATGGTCAGCTCCAAGTGATGCAAGGATCCAGCCTACAGGCAAGAGAAGGCATAAGGCATAGTTGACACAGAACAGTCATTTTCACAGGTCAAGACATGAAGATACAGGCTCATGATAAAGGAGGGCAAAGCAGTTGTGCAATAAGAATAACAAATGTAACGAATTTCCAGGTGGTTGTGGAGACACCGAAGAGATGCAGAACTAAACTTTGTAACACACTAGTCTGACAGATTTTATGCTTGTATCATATGAACTTCCTTTTAGATAAATGCAGCCACTTCAGCACAGCTCAGACCTAGCAAAGTTCAACATGTAATTGAGGGCTCTTCTTTGACAACTTAGAATACAACCCTGGCTGCATGCTGCCATGGATCTTGAACATGGCTCTTGTTATATCTAAATGTCATCCTTAAAGATTTCCTTTATCTATAAGAAATTACATGCATCAAGTCACAGAGAGAGTCTCAGCATTGGTCGATGAACACATGAATGTAGTGTTTCCTAGAACATGAAGACCTCTTTTTGTGTGTGTCTCTCTTGTATTTGGGAATATTTACTTTGTGAAACTTTTGGGAATGGTTAAGAGCTTGGTAAATCTGTAAGACCACTTCATAACCACAGTAATACTGGTTTTTAGTGGCAAGAAGCTTTTTGCCTTTCTAGAAGTTAAATGGACAGGATTCAGGGTCCATTATTTCAGTGTTGTCTGGGGATCAATATTCTGTGGTGGAACCAGGAGAGGGGAAAAAATGATACAGGTGCTAGTGTTTACTATGGGTATAATGGAATTGTGTTACATATGGAATTGTGTTGACTTTGACTACACAGGGGATGGACAGAATGGCAAGTGAAGTACCCTTATGTTTTTCCATAAGATCAGGGAATGTAAAGTTTTATACTTCTTCATCTGAACTGAAACCTTTTTATATGATACACAATGTTACATGTGGTTTTACTCTCACCATATTTTATTTCTTTATGTACCACTGGATTAAGGAAAGAAATAAGCAGGATAAAACCATCATGATACAGAACATTTAAGGCCCCTCATAGTAATGTGACACAATTATCTCTGAGCTGTGTATTAAAGTACTTGAGTTAATTAAACTCAAATATTAATTGTTCTGGGACATGTGGGACAGTGATCAGACGAGCTAGTCCCCTTTGGCTGGCAATACAGAAGAATTAGATGTTCTCCTGCACTTGTGAATGCTTGAAGCTTTTTCCTCAGCATTTGCTCTCTCTGTGGTTACCTTGTGCCTCTAACCACATCCATCCCAATGACTGCAATGAGCTCACTAAGAGAGTTACTGCAGACCCTCAGTTCTTAGACCACTGTAATCTATTAATCACCTGCATTGGTACTGAATGAAGATTGTATGAAAATAAGAAAGGATGTGAATTTTGAAGTATCAAATAATTCCTGTAAATTCCAAGAAGTCTGCTGGCTCCCCGTCTGTTGGCAGATGGGATTCCAAGCACAAGCATCAGTTTTGAGATCTCTGTGCTCTCTTTTTGGAACCACTGCTGTGGTTCCACTCAGTCATTGTCCAGACTTTGTTGATAAGCCTTTGATTTAATGCCTTGATTTCATCATACAAGTAGCCAACAACTTTAACTCCCATGTGACAGCTGCCAGGATTTTCTCAAAGATATTTATATAGGTTACATTAGGATTGTGTCTTGTCCACAGCAGAAAGAAAAACTCAATTGTCTTGCATCAGATGAAAGAATATAACCAATAGTGCTAGGTTAATTTGTTGTGTGTGTCCATACATGGGCTGTCCTAGGTCACTGTGTAGAGACAACTGACTCTTTCAAAGGCAGCTTACTCTGGGAATCTAGTCAGGGTACTTAGATGGCAGGCTTGAAGGTGCTAGGGGCTCCTGGTGCGGAGGTAAGGCTTTGGCATGGGGGGTACTCTGGTTAGTTAGGCCAGTGGAAAAAAAGGAAAAGCAAGACAGTGTTCCAGGAAACTGCAATATGGATAAGAAATCACCTGCTGCTGAATTTTTGAATTAAGTATGGGTCTAAAATAGAGATTATGTAATCCTTATGAAATCGCCAAAAACCCCTCTTCCACTACTGCCACTACCCATACATACTGATTGTATGACAGTCTCACAAGTGAGGGGAGGTCCTTGGACAGTACTCTGCTGTCACACAGTTAGAAATAGTGCCCCACTGGGGGCTGGGGTGCTGGGTTTTCTCCAACTACTTTTCTCAACAGTTTTGCAATACTTTGCTTTGTAGACCAAATCCCTGCAGAGTGTGTGGCAGTCTGGTTAACCCCTTGTCCTACTGGGCTGTCTTTGGAGGGGATGTGCACCTATGACATGGGTGAAATGAGCATTAGGGAACTCACAAGCCAGCCACCCTTCTCTCCTCCACCCCCTTAATCATTAGGAGATGTCGTGAGTCAAACAGAGCTCCCACACTGTTCTGGTAACATGGGCCAGAGGCTGGTGTGAATACAGCCATTGTGTAAATAAGTAATTATGTAAGTCCCCTTCCAACCCTGGTGACCTGTGTTGGCACTCGTGGGCAGATGCCAGGCTAAATGGAAATGAGCAGAAGGGGTGATGCCAGCTGGCCAGGGCAAAACTTGTGTACCTCCTAACCCATATAGACAAGTGGCCTCAAGTCCACAGACACAAGAAATCTTTGATCCACAGCTATCTGTGAAATACGAGTTCTTTCTTTCCATTGTAATTCAGTGCCTTGCCGGCTTCTAAAACCCAAAGGTCTAGTCATGACTTTTTGGAGACAACAAAAAAACAAGGAATAAATGCACTAAAATCTGCTTGGGTCTGAGAACATTACTTCTAATCCTGTACAATATTAGCTGTTATAAGGCAATAAGACTTCCGTGTTCTGCAAGCAGGGCAGATTTGATCTTCTGAGGAGGGAAGGAAGCAGGTGGATGGCAAAGGCTCCCCCTAAAAAGTATGGCACTCATGAAGATAATTCCCCTGGGATTAATGAAAACACACATTGTTTAAATGACCCCCTGCAGAGGAAATTTGGAAGTCTTTGCTTTGGGGCTTAAAAAGAATGCTTGGATTTGCTTACAGGTAATGAACAAAGAGAAGAAGAGCCTGGTCACAGCAAATGGTGTTGGGTCTGTGCCTGGGGGAGGAGTGATTATCCTCAGTACAAAGGAATGATTTCTCTTGAAACAGAAGGTTGAGACCATATTTTTGGGGAAGTCAAGAGCTAACAGCTGTGATGGTGCTGAATGCAGGTTTAATTAATTTTTTTTCTTCTGCAAGTTGTAGCCAAAGAGCTGTCATAAAGAGCTGGGTCATGATTCTACCTTCTCATAATGAACTTCCAAAGGTTAGTGAGCTGCTAGGAGGTGTTCAGTGAAATCTGGGTCAAATGAGAGTATGTTCCAGACTGTGACAAGATAATGCCTCTCGCTCTTCTCTGCTCAGGCCTGTCCTGCCTTTAGAGCAGGCTCACACATAACTCTGGCTTTCTTTATGTGTTTTTGCAGTAGGTAAGGAATGGCCAAATAACCAGTGCAGGCACATATGACAAACTGAAGACTTCACAGGCAGTGAGCTGTATGGACAAAGCTTTTTGGGCCACATATTTCCATAGCCTCTCCTCTGGACCTTTTTACATTCACCCCTTTTCTCCAACAATATTATGGGTGGAAAGACATTTGTACACAAAATCTTTGGGGAAAAGAAGTGATCCCTGAAAAGGTTTGGCAAAGATATCTTCTTGGCAAGAGGAGATGCTCAGTGGGTCTCTGATCTGTTGAAGTGTGCATTGGGAGGGAATTCTGAAAAGTATAATCACCATTAAGTTTCTGTAGCCTTTTTGCTGATATGTAGAAAACATTAGAAATCACTACCTTTTGTTTCTTTTTGCCAGAGTAATCTTCCACTGAAGTAGAAGTAGTCAGTGAGTTCAGAGGATAAATCAGTTTGTAAAGCTAGAAGCAGGCCTGTTTGTTTGAGACAGGCTTCTGCCTCTAGGAACAGATGGAAGGACACAAAAGGTCAAGAAAGAAAGAGCAACAACCACATGAAATAGAGATTGATTTTTGCCTCAAATAACTCCTGAGCAGCAGTGCAAGAACTCTAACAGAAGAAACCCTTTCTAAAGCTCAACAGGTAGAAAGGACTTTGTGATCCTTCAAGTCCGCAGTGGGGCAGGAAAGATGAAGAACAAGGACCTACAAGGTCCTTCATTTCTTCTCCACCTGGCAGTACTCTTTCCAGCCCATATATAAGGGTTTTGCCCTGCTGTGTGAGCCAGACAAGCTGTTTTTCCGTCTTACAGTCCCCCAAGCTGCCTGAACCACCAGGGATAGCCCTTTCAGCTGGGATGGGCCTGGGGATACTGCTTGGTCCAGCTCCAGAAACTCCTCAGGCCACCAAAGTCTCTTCCTCTGTCTGAGCAAAAAAAATCTATTTAAGATCCCTGAATGAAAGGCAGATAGGAGGGGTTTTTATTGCTGTCTTTACATTTTCTTTAGTTACCTTCTTATTGTGGTTGATACCTTCCTGTGTGCTCCTCTAGAGCAGGAAGGAATAAAATTAAAGAAGCGGAGGAAAGTTCTAGAAATCAGGAATATTCTCCACTGGCTTTCATGCTCTGTCTTATACTGTATTGGGAACGGAAGAATCCTAGAGAGCACACTTGCTGCTGCCAAGAAAATCTTTATTTTATAGCACAAAAGCAGCTTCCTGGACAAACAGCCTATCCAACCATGCATTTTTTCTCCCTAGTGAGCATCATGGTTATTATATGGAATAACCATGGAATATGGAAAAGTGAAAAGTAACTGATACTAAGACTTTAGGATCCTTAGATGCCCTTCATTTAGTAATTTGGAATTAACTTGAGGTTTATAGTCATGGAAGCAATTTGTTAAATGCAAACGAGAAGATTCAATCTGAAAGTAAATAATGACAGGGCACAGACAGCATTTGATACTGAAGGGAAAGGTAGCTGTAAAATACAATGGAGTTGAGAAAAATAATAGTGAGGCTTGTTCTGCCAACAAGCATGGAATTGCCCATATTTTTTTCTATGTTTTTTTTTCTAATTTCAGATTAATTTTCTGAATAGAATTGAACAGCCATTTTTTACTGTGATTCTCTGTTTCAACTGACAGAGCTTTTGCAGAGATTCACTCCAGGTCCCTGGAAAAGCTGGCTAGCACAGAGAGGAGTGAAAAGGCAGCAAGACTGCTGCTACTTAAATTAACTGAAACAATATTTTGGCCGTACAGGCTTCTGAATTCCCTCAGTAAGGCTTAAAAAGAGCCATCTGGTCAGAACATTACCTCTCTAGTTAGAACCTGCTTTGGAAATTGAAATGAGGCTCATGAGCACTCGTTAATGCTTTTTAAACAGGGATTTCGGAGGTGGGCAGTTGCCTCGGTGTGTTGCTTGGTGCAGAGCAGGTTTTGGCACGATGGTGGGCAGGTGTCTGCAGTGTTGGGTGCCTTCCCACTCCATGCTCATAGCAAAGCAGTGCCTGCACTGGTAATGTGCCGACACAGCATGGCCCTTCCAAAGGCAACTCACCCTGCATTTACCTCCTTGAGCCGACAAGGATGGAGGAGTCATGCCTTGCTGGGGAGGAGCCCAGAGAGCTGCCATCCTCTGCAGGGCCTGTGTCCCCTGGAACAGGAGCAGCTGCCCCCTCCAGGGGCTACCTCCGGGTGGAAAGGCTATGGAGGCGCACAGATCCATCCTGCTCCCAGCTCATGGCAAAACTTCTCCCCGTGGGAAAGAGCAATGTGCCATCTAAGTCCTTCTCCCTCTGTGTTTTGGACACAGGTCTTTAATGAGTGGAGGAAAACAGATTAAGAGCTACTGAATGCCTGCTGGGGCGTGGAATGGGCAGAAGCTGGCAAGAAAATGTTTTTGTATGAGTTTCTGCCCTGCTTAGAAGCTTTTGCAGCCCCGTGTAGTAAAATCTGTCTCCTTTTCTCCCCACCTGGCATAACTCCCTCAGGACTGATTGCACCAATGTAGGAAACAGTATAGCACAAGCAATTAGCTAATACAGCCCCTTCTGCTCTATTGTAGAAGTTCAAAATCCACCCCAGATGGATCTTTCTAAGAGAAAAGCCTTCAACCATGACACAAAACACATTTATGAAGCATTTTTTCAAATCCTAAAAGTGTCTAGAGAAATTTTGAGTACTAATATGAGCTCTCTCAATCTCAGTTTTGACATTAAAATTTCATTTGGCTACTTTTTAAAAAGACAAACAACATAATCACGGTCCATTCTTAAATCCCACTAGCACTCTTCATCTTTGCATAGAGTTGCACCTGAGCCTGGACTTCTTAAGGCTCCTTAAAGTGGGAATTTATCACAAATTCCTGAATCCCCCCCTCTGCAGTGAAGAGAATACACATTATCTATTAACATAAAGGACAGCACATGCCCTGTTCTCTCGGAGGGAGGGCTGACAGCGCTGCAGCCCTGCACACACAGAGGTACCCTGTGCTGCCACTGCCGCCCTGGGATGGGATCCAGCTTGGCTGGTGGCACCTCAAAATTCAGCACTCTGTTCTGGGCAAGGGGAGTGGGGGCCTGGGCTGCTCCCTCATGCCCAGCTCTACCTAAAGCCCAAAGATATAATGCCCTGTAAGGCACAATAGAACCCCTGTGCATTGATGGGGTTTGATACAGCCCCATGCCAGAGGGATGCTCCCGTGCATCTCTTCCAAGAGGCACCCTTTGGACATGGTCCCACTTTCCTAGCAACCATGGGCTGGATTGAGATTGGGTGAATCCCATTTGGTTGGGGAGCCCTCCTGGGGTCCATAGCACCGCCAGGAGAGGGAAGAAAGTAGGGGGAGACCTCCCTGTGAGACAGTGGGAGCTGGAGCTGGCTGAAGCACAAGGGTGCATCGTCTCTAAGATACAGTGGCTTGGGGTAGCTATTCCTAAACAAAGAGCATTATAAGACAGCCACTGCTGGAAATTTCCATTCCTTTGTTGGGTTGATGCTGTGTAAATAAATGCATTCCTAAGATTTTTCATAATCCTGGAAAGGTCTGTAAATGAAACTGTATAGTTTGCCAAATCATTGGAGTTCATATATATTACTCCTCAGCTGCTGGGAACACTATATACAATGGCACAAAATATAATGCAAGAAACATATGCTAAAGGTCTTCTTAGAAGCACTCTGTGCATTTGTATGTGGCATGTACAAATATTTATTTTGATTTTCTCTATGGGATTTTAATATTCAACCCATATTACAGTTTGGCTTTGTTATACACTTACCTTAACTCTAAATAATCCTTACCTGACAAGTGACCTTAGCAGTAGCATTGAGTTATTCCCTAGTTTAATATGTGGGTGTTTGAAAGCTTTTGTAAATTATTATGTGAGATAAATGTGTAATCAACTTTTTACTTTATTCTTCTGTTTTTCCTTATATTTGAAATTTATTTAAAAGTAAGGCAATTTGGAAGTTTCAAGTTCAATAATGATATTGTGCCTGAGTATTTACACATTGAATGGATTAAAAATGAATTTTCAATGTCTTATATTTTTGTCATATAAAAACACTAACTACTTATATAAGAGATACAGTCCTGTATCCAGTGTACTGGCAATGTAAACTCAGGAGTTACTAAATAGTAAAGACTATTCTGTCCTCATTGTTCGAAGCGAGATATTTTTCTTAAAATAGGCTAATAACTTCTCCCACTAACTCTACCCCCTTAGATTCAGTTAATCTGTATTTATAAGATCACTTCCCTGTTTAACATAGTACAAATGCTTTAGAAATTTCTAACAGAAACTGTCCTTTAGACTACTGGAATTATGTTTATCATCCTTCTTTTTTTTTTTTATTTTTGAGCACACCGACATCTATCTTATATTTAGACTTTCCAACAGCTATACCTGCTTTCTTTAGGATGAGTATTTTAATTTTGAAAATCATATCCCCTAGTAATGCATTTCTACTGGAAAAATATTGAAATGACCTGGAAATAACACTTTTCTTTTTAAGCACTTTTCAGTTTTAGATCTCAAAGTTTTAGACGAAAGAGAGCACTTAATAAATAGTTGAATAAAATACAAAATGTGCTTTTTCAACATTTGTTTCTACTTGTCCAAAATACAGCATTACCATTTATTTTCTGGACATGTAATTTTTTTAGTTGGATTCCAAATGCAAAAAATAGCCCCACAAGCAAAACAACCTAGAAACCAAACCAAAGGAACACCTCAAATAGGACTATCTCCGTAAGGCAAGCCGAAATACTTCTGGCTAGCTGGTTAGCTCTGTAATTTCCTTCTGTTTGGACACTGCCACAGCAACTCTAATTCCACAGTGCTCATCTGAGAGCCTAATTTTTCCTGACCTCAGTACTCACATTTGGGGGCTACTATGTCAAAGCTTTTCAGCGTCCACGATGAAGTAGCGTGGTTCAGCCTTCTTTCAAAAGAAGATTATTATGGTAATTGTAGGTCTCAAATCAGAATAGATTATAAAAGCTTATTACTGTATTTTAAAGTAAAATATTTTTAACTAAGGGCATTACTCTTTAAATCAAATTAATAGCAAACTATGATTCCAGAGACTGCAGACAAGTAACTTATCTACCACACAAACAGCTGCACAAATCCCTCACATTTATTTTTTCCAGGCTTTCAACTTTGATTAATAGCATGGTAAAACCATGCAAGTCTCAACCATATTAACCACAGCTATATTTTTAGTCCTACTGACATGAAGACTTTAATATAATAAAAGGGAAAGGAAAACAGAAGAGGTGTTTCATTAGGACACGAGGATTACTGAAACCGCTGTGTGGAGCATTTGCCAGGAGGTGGTAAGGGAAGAGTTATTACTCACATTTTAGCATGTCGTTAGGATGTGGAGTGAGAGGATCCCTCAGTGAGATATGTTTGCTTTGGAAAAAAAATTAAGTAATCAGACCGTCCAAGCTCTTCTCACAGACACAGTCATAATAGCAAATTAGAAACTCAGTTAATGAGTTTCCAGCATTACATGGAAAACTATTTTTCCATTTTTGTTATAAAATCCAGTAATACGACAGTGCTACGAGATCCAGAGGTTCACATATTAACCTGCCAGTTCTTTTTTATTGATAGATGGCTACATGCAAAAATATATGAAGTGTGCAAGCTGGTTGGTTAAAAAAATAGCCTGCACTACAAACCCCCAGCAAATTTGCTCTTGCAGCTGATAAAAGAAGCTTATAACATATTTTAAAAGCATTAATGAAGAGAAAAAAAATCACCCAAACCCAAATAAACCCCCCTTGAATGGCTGACATAAACAAAAAACCTCAGCATTATGTCAGTAAAATAGCAGTTTCAAAAGAAATTTATATACTAACACTTGCCCAACATTAAATTAGTCAATATTTAACATGTTTGGCTTAATGGTTGTGTGATACTGAGACTAGAGTTAAATTTGGTCCAGTCTTCTAGTCGACTGCTCATATGACAGGGGTGTTCCTTAGACGAGGTTATGACACTAAATTCAGCTGAATGAATAGTATTAAGCACATCATAAAAAATATTTGTCTGAGTAAGTAGTTTGACTTTTTTCTTGCTGCATGTACCTACCTGCCTACACATTTGTACCAGCAGTATGTTTGTAACAATGCCTTTTGTAAGGGAGCCAAGCCTTGTAAATCGGAACAATGGGCAGAAGCAGTCAAATATTTTTTATTTCTATATAGTTTGCACGAAAAGAGCTACATTTCAAAATTGAGGTGGAGAGAACAAAGAGATCCAGGCATACAGCATCCTAATAGTGACCCTGAAATCACTGCTCTGGACAGCACCCAAACAGCATAGTCATGGCTGGAGTGGAAATAGCCAGGTACCACAAAGGGGATGCAATAGCCCAGCAAGGAGAAGGGCAGAGCAATAGCAAATACCTTGTCACACTTTAACTCTGAGAAGAAAGCATAACTTCTATTTTGACCTTTGCAGCATTTTTAATGCACGACATCCATAGCATCAGGAATGCAGGGGAACAGGGAAGGCAGACATCCCATTTTTTTCTAGCACACTAGAAAGTGGAAAAAATGTGCAGGAAACATTTGTATGGCACCAGTGAAAGTGAGACCCTATGCACAGTCTTACAAGGAACTTTTTGACCGGAGGGATTTGTCTTGAATGCCACACAAGCACTTGTGAACCATTCCCACTCACCTGCACTCCCCATTCTGACATTGGGACTTTCCTTTTTAACTAGCCCAGGCTTGGCTAAGACTAAGATAAACATGTTTGGCTGCAACTTTTTTTTTTTCTTTCAAAAAGAGGCAAACTGGATTATAGCAAATAACCTTTAAGATAATTAACTGACAATGCTGCAACTAGCATAAAATCTTCCTTCAGGCGACCCCTAATTTAAGTATTACTGGCACAAAGTGGAGACAGATTGTGCATCACCACTGCAATATTTACATAGCAGAAACCCACAGAGCAGGAAACGTGAGACTCAATGATGCACTAAATTAGGAACAATCATATTCTAGTGTTAATTTGCTTTCTCCTCTATCCAAAATTCAGGTCCAGCAATTGGTACAAATGCACATAAAACATTCCCATTTTTAATGATTAAGAACCTCAATCTGCAAGCAGTTTCACTCAAAAGTACATTCAATTACTACTGGACATGTTTGAGGGATCAAACCCCCAAAAGTGAAACAGGTCTACCAATTCAGAGATTTCTTTTAGAAACCAAAGGCTTCCTAATGCATTTGTTTCTTTCCATAAATGATATCTGTGCAAGCAATCTGAGTCCTCTGCCAGGCTACCTGACTTTTGGTTGCAAATATTTTCGTCTGATAGTAACACAGTTTTAATTCTCCGATGCTGTAGATGTTTGCAGGTACTCCAAGAATTAAAGTTAAAATGGGGAGGAAGGAAAAGATAGCCATTCTATTTCTAAATATATTGGGAAGTGATAAATTTATAATAGGCAGTATCCAGAGACAGATTTCACAAGCAATACTCTTAGTTACAGCACTTCGTAAAATAAAAGCAAAGAGCCATCACCAAGCTTCCTAACAGAATCTTAAATATTATTCAAATTTGGTTCCACTATGGCATATTAAGAAAATATTTACCTTGCCTATTCGCTGATGTTCCTCAAAAGCAGAAATCAGTTCTTGCGCCCACTTTATTTTTTCAGGGCTCGGAGAGAACTGTTCTTGGACAACAGCAATTTGGTTGGGGTGAATCACCTGCTTACCTACAAAGAAGATTAATAACACCAGAATCATGCATCGACAAACAGATGTTCAAGCAAAATGTTCCAACCACTTGAGGCTCTCATATGTCTTGCAGACTTTCTTGCTCTCTAACTAATTATTTTACTTGGTTTCTTTTATTTTTAAAACTGGAAGGCAGGCAGATAGCTTTGTGACAGATTTTTTAAAAAGTAAGAATACCTTGTGCTATGCTTGCATTCAGTATAGTTTGAAAGAACTCACGATTCTTTCTCCTCCCTCCCCATTTTGATCCATACATCTCTCAGTCATTTCAGGTGCAATTATTTGTCTTGGGCAGTCAATAACAATTAAGTATAATGCATTTTGAATTTGACTATATAAGTAACAGCTCCAGCCACTCTTAAGTAAGTTGTATTAAAGTGTGTTCAGAAAATGAGATCTGAAGAAGATGGCAAGAGTAGGGCTGAAAAATTATCAGTACCCGAAGCATCATTCCCTAAATTCTCAGTATTGGCTTAGCATCAAATAATCCTCAATGTTGTTTAAACTGTTGTTACTGCATCTATTGGTAGTTGCAGGTAGGCTGCAATATTTATTTAGTCACTCGTATAGCAAACAACCACCAGCAGTGCCCTGAGGCTTTATGAAGCAGTTTTTTTAATCCTTTCTTGTATAAACATAAGTTCAGAAAATAAAAATAGATGTTGTCTTTTTCACTAGAGATTTTCAAACGTGAATAGACAGCCACATAATCAGTTTTAATCTGTGATTGAATTTAGCTACCTTAAAACAAATACATGTCTAATTTGTCTGACACTTTAAAAAGTGCAGTGCTTGACGTTATTGGATCATTTATATGGGAATTTCACAGACTGGTGGGATTTCTGTGGTTTGCTTTTAAAGTGCATTAATAAAGGGAGGCTCCCGTAACTCCCAGCTTCCTTTGGAAGAAATGACTTTGCTCAGTGCCAGATAACAAAATCAGTTAGAGGGATGAGCCTGATCCTGCAAATCTGCCAGCAAGTGAGCAGTGCCCTGCAGCCCGAGGGTCCCACAGCCCCGCCGCCGCGGCAGCCTCGTGCGTGAGCGAGATTTTTGCACTTTGCCAGGACAAGTTGGAAGTGTCAGGACCTAAGGAGGTTCCCTGCACAACGGGGTCTGCTCCCGTGTTCTTACTGCCATTAAGCCAGCTGTACTTTAGGAATCAGCCCATCACTGGATCTGAGAAGTCTCATGCTTGAGCGCAGGAACACACCGATTTTTCATGAAATAACCACTGTAAAAAATCCCTGGGATTACTTTCATCAGGCTGCAGTGGGTCTGAGTGATAACCTTGAGTACAAAGAAACTCCACTTAATTAAATGAGCAAAGAAATAGTAGTCCTTTAGTGTTGCTACATTCCTTTTCTAAAATGCCATAAGTAGCTCAATTTTATTTCTTCTTAAACAATGTTTCGTTTATGACTTTACAGGCATACAAATATTACTTTGAAATTTCAATATCACAACTATTTAAAAAATACCTTAAATATAAGTAAAAGTTTAAACCTCATTAAGAATTATAATTTTTGAAAGAAATTATACAAATACTTTTTTTAAAATAATGTGTTTTATCTTAAGTGTACTCAGAGGTTTTTTAGTAATTTTAATAAAATGTCATAATTAATAAGCTGATGATGTTCCTAATTTGTAATACAACAAATTCTCCACGGCTAAATAATTAACTCAAAACTGAAGTGTGTACAAGAATTTTTTAAAAAATCCTTTTAAGAGCTAAATTTTTTGAAAAAATGTTGTGCATATTTTAAATTATATTTGAAGTAAATCTCTAATGATAAGAAAATAAAAAAAAACATAGATATGATTTTTTAAAATGTAAAACATTTCTGTAAAAAGACATGCTTTTAATAAAGATATCTATAGTAGCAAATTATACTTTTAATCATTAAAACACTACTGAACAATTTAGGGAGAATATAATCTAAGTTTTGATTTATAGCACTTGGTTGATTTTGGTCACAGACTACTTATCCAAATAACTGTATAACAGACACAGTGCCATTCAGGAACAAAGTAAATATTTTTAACAGAATTGTTGTTATTGACAAGTTACTGAGAGAGTGCAAAATTGCAAGACATTAAAATTTATGACCACGAAATCCTTTTTCCAGTACCACTTGATATATTGTGTTTTAAATCAATACTTGTCAAGTCTTTTAGGTAACTGTATGATGGTGTCATTTTAGTCTTCTACAAAAGACTGAAAAAGAGAGGACACCTAGACTGTTCTGTGTTTATATCTGCTTTCTCAGCATGTAGCATAGGACTTTTATAATGACTAAGTCAGCTGTTAAAGCTTATAGCAAGGTTTACCTAATTTTTTACATAAACATTCTTAAAACTATGCCCATTTATATAGGCAACACACTGATTTAAAGTCCAAAGGTACTGGCAGTGTAAAACATCTTGATGGATGTCTATGGATATATATATTCTTTTATAAATACACATATGAAAGGACTATTAATTTGGCTGGCTTACATTTGAAAACATTTGATTTTATGTTTATACACCCACTGAAGGAAAATCAGGCTAATTTTAAGATAATTGGAAAAGAAAACTTGGCTGCAATAAGCAGTGAGGTTTGCAATAATATTGAAATACCTGGTAAGTTCTTCATTATATTATTTTGCTCGTTTAATCCTGAGGGAAACTATTTGGTTACATTAAGGGCAATACAACTTTGCTAAATATTTTGGATTTACATTGCTTTTGAGGGTGGTGAGTTCAGCCCTGTTCATGCAAATAAATGTTCCAGCTATGAACGCTCAGACTATGCTAATTTCAGTTCTGTTGATTTCAATGATTTTGATTTTTTATTTAAAAAGTAGCAGGGAGGGATCTTATATTTAAAAATTAGAAGAATTGCACCTTTTGAATTTGTTATTAGATTGACATTTCAGTACTTTCACATTATCAGAGGACTGTCAGTGGCAAATACAATGTGCATACTTCTGCTTTATACAAGGTCATGGATTAAGCTGAGGCCCATTTGTAATTTTCTGTGATGAATGTGAAATTGGAAATGTTAAAATGTTTCACTTACATAGATTTGGAAAAACCCACTCGCATAGGTTTGGAAAAAGATGATTTTGCTATCAGTTTTGAAATTAGATTTTATTTTAATCAAAACAAGCAAGAAAGATTATAAAAATATTAGATAAACTGAGCACAAAAAAGAAAAAGAACAAGTGAAGTATTTTAGATTGACCTGAAATATTTTTTCCTTTTTTCAGAAGAAAGTGAAAAATGCTGTTTTGTTTTAGATCAAAAAGATTTTAATTTTTTTCCCCCACCAAATCAGTAGAGTCAGTATTGCCTCATCTCTAATTACAGTTGGACTGATTGTCAGGTTGTTTGCTGGATTTTGGAAATGTGTTAATGATAGCTGCAGAAAGGCAGGAGGCAAAGGGCAGGTGCTGTGAGAGCACCTTAATAAAATCTGTACTTTTCACAGATCCTTACTTGTGTATGCAAAGACAAGTATGACACACGTACAGCCAAGATAGAAAGTAATTTTACACCCTAAATTGCTACGTTACCTTTTTATTTGTTTTATGTCTGGACCCTGTTCTAAGGTCAGACAACTTCCACCATAAAGCCAGTGGAGTCCAAATCATCATCAGCATTGGTTATGCGGAACATTTCTAAATTTCCTAAATTGACAGCTTCAGTTAAGCATTTAAATGCACATAAAGTGTTCAAAAAGAGTGCTCTTAAAGGTTCTAGGCACCTGCAACTCCATCTTCTGTCAACAGGAGGTTCAGATGTTTATTTTTTTTCAAAAATCAAGCCTTTCCTTAAGTTAGGAAGCATTGGTTGAGACTAGGTAGCCGTCAGCAGGTGCTACCATTCAGCAGCTCTCTTTATTTTCCCAACTTCAAAGGCAGCCGAGGGAAGGGTGGAAGTCCACACGGCCGTGGATAATGTAGCTGTGAGGAACTAACTATTTCAGCTCCAAAATGAGACTTGGGCTTGCAAATGCCAAAGCTCAACAGACAGTAAAGCAGACTTTTTAAATCAAGGTGCTGAAAAGCATCGATTGCTATTCTTTCACTGACATGCCAAGGTCACTTAAAATGGCACTTATTTTTGTTTGGTGCTTTAAAATATTATATACAGCTAACTGTAAAACCAAAGTTTGCTGGGTGGCATTGCTAGGATCCATGTTTTTGGTAACAGAAACCTAAGAGATGTACTGTTCTCATATGTGTATCCTGGATGATGGTCAGAGAAAAATAATGTGGTGTTTGTCCTGAGTGTTAGAATTATCTCATGCTGTGTCAAATGGCTTCTTTCTATTGCAACCCCCCAATCTTTGGTGGCTGTACTGTCACAACAAGATGTCCGAGTGACCTGGTACACCAATCACGGGGTAACAGGCTGCATTACAGGACTGTGGGGCAAGGAGCCTGCTGCTCTTGCTGTCTGCCAACACCCATAGGTGTCATCAGCACTTACTGGGGGAAAAGTCAGGAGATGCAAAACAAACCAAAGAAAACAATGAGAAAAATTTTCCCCTAGCAGCTAGCATATGAGATTTACTTCTCAATTTTTTTTCCTAAAAAGTATTTTTAAACTGCTGCTGTTGTTCAAACAAAGAGAGAGGGCTCCAGGTGTGGAGGAGCCATTGCAGAGTACAGGATTGCCTTTCCTGTGCTCTGTGAAGGGAGGAATCACTGCACAGCCTCTACCCCAACTTCTCCTCAAAACACGCTTCATGGCATACGGTTTCAAAAAGCAGCCTGTGACTTTTCAGGCAAAAAATGTGAAGAAGAAGAGATTGATACCAATGAGTTTTTCAATAAATTACCTGAAACAAAAATCAAGTTATTTGTCTAAGTGACAGTAAACATAGCAACCTATTTAAAATGAACAAGATCCACATTCTTTTGAGACGTCGGCAGAAAGTCGTACCGGTGAATCCCATTGAGGCGCCTTCCCTCGATTGCCTGCGGAGCCCATCTTCATCATGGAAATCAATGTAAACAAGGTCTACTGCTTGAAGGCCAAATGCCTTTGCTGTGACTATTATTTTTTGCCTGGCATATAGAATATCATGAGTTTCCTTACTGCTTGTTGCACCTAAGAAAATAACGAGAACAAAGAAAAGCTGACAAGAGTGTTTTAAATCTTTCTGTTTTAAAGATTTCTTATGTTAAGAAACGAGGGAAACTTCAAGATTCTATTTAACTGATTCAGAAAACAGAAAAGGGATGTAAGGCTATACTGTAGAGTCAAAATTATACTATTCTGAAAAAAAAAAGGAAAGCCGCTTTAGCAAAAATAAAAAGAAACATCCCTCTAGAGACTAACTTATAAATTCAGATTTTGATTTAATTTAAATCAGAAGTTGAAAGCCTGAAGTCAGTGAAAGCTTTGTCTGGTAAGGACTGCTGACTTGGCTAAAATGAAAGTAATTATTTGAGTTTACTATTTACTGCATGTACAGTGAAAAGCATTGCAGCAAGAGAAGCTTTACGCAAATTGATATACTGGGTCCAACTAAATGGTTAAAAAATTCACACTGAGAATAGAATTGCACTTTCCTTGGTTCTGATTCTTGTCACAACTGATGTCCTAAGCTGAATATTTAAGCTTTAATATTTGAATGAAAAATTGATGGTAGATGACTTCTGAGAAGAAGCAAAAGTATTCATGAGACTTCATGTGCTCACAGGCTATCTGCTAAGCAATGTACTCATGTGAAGGCTGGTGGGAAAAAAATAATAACAACAATAATAACCATAAGGTAACTATTTAGATAGACATTTTCAGTCTGTAAAGAATATTTAAATAAAGCAATGCTGATTTTTGCATTAACATACTTATTCTTAATGTAGAAGTTCATAGCTCTGTGCTTTTGTCTGTAAATCAGAAGCTAAGTGCCCTCTTATAAAAGAAATAGTGAAGCACTTTTTATTTTTTAGGAAGACTAATAGTGCTTTCATGTGAATATGTGGCTGTATTGACATATGACATCTTTAAAATAAATTTATGAAAGCAAAATGTAGCAGTAGTGTATTTGTGCTTGATGTCAAAAGCCTGAGTGACAGTTGTATGTAAAGAAGTGGTGGACACCAGAATTTTAGGACTTTCAAATGTAGTTCTAAAAAGCATGTGAATGCTTATGTATACAATATTTTAAATTTATTTCAGTGACTCAGCAGGGTGAGGGTTTTTTTGTCTGTCTGTTTTTTTTTTTTTTTTTTTTTTTCATTAACTTTTAGTATTGACTGGCAAAAAGCACAAGAAAATCTCAGTGCCCTGTAACACAAGGACCATGTTTTAAATTGCCAGTGGTATATTCTGTACTGAAAAGACATTAAGGAGTAAAATGAAAATGGAAAATGCAGATTCAAGCATCATTAATTATTGCTGTCAGAAATTTCACAGACTTCTCCAAAGCAAATGCCATACATAAACATTTATAGTAAAGAGACAAGTAACAACCTATGCTGGCACGGAAATCCTCTCCTCCAAAGACAACTGCATCCAAATGAAAGCCAACCTGGGATCCTGTTCTCAGTGCTTCTTCACAGACAGCCTTCAAATGAGAACAGAACAGAATATCAGTGTCTACAGAAATGCAGGATGCAGAGAGACTACAGAAGCTATTACAGCAACTGAGAGTTACCAAAATCCTTCCGAGAATATTGCTCCTATTAAGCAAAGCCACTGCAGGTGCTCGACAATGCCCAGTGCTTTAAAATGACTCAGCAAAAGAGAAAAAGTATTTTGCTTTCCCTAAGCACCCAGATAGCAAATACTGGACATCAATAACAGGTTCCCCACCTTCTGCTTTACATTATGCCCCAGGTGTTACTGTGACCAGTTCTTCAGATATTTATGTTGCAATATGAAAAAAAAATCATTTGGCAAATATTGCTTAACACCAAACAAAAAGTATTAAATGTGATTAGTTTGACAAGCAATATTCTCTGCATGAGAAATAGAAATAAAGATCAGAAACTCTTTTATGAAATAAATAATATGAATGGTTTGCAATTATTTTAAGTTCCTTACAAGGTAGAAGGATTGCCAATTTAAAGTCTCTGGCTACATATAACTAAAATTAAGCTAAGGAAGTTAAAAATGTAACAAGTGCTGCAGAAAAAAGCATTAAAATAAAAGTAAAACAATTTTGCTGCTGTAGCTTTTTTATGAGGAGAGTAGTATTGCTATTTTATATTGATTTTGGATAATATTAGTATTTTTTAAGGCTAAGGTACATGGAGAAAGACAAGCAATTACCAGCTCTACTAATGGGTGTTCCTCTATGGCAGCTGGTGGGACACAGAATTATTCTGTAACAGAGTGTGCTTTAAAAAGGAACTCTCCTGCCAGCATCAGCAACTGCAACATTAAACCTCCACTATAAAATACTGTAGGTGAAGAAAAACCTGAATGGTTTAATATATGATCTAATTCTGTGTTTGCACACCGGACAGGAGCATGTCCATTTGGATATGGCTTTATCATGCTCACAGATAGGTTAGTGTGTGCTGTAAGATAAATGGCTGTATCAAACGATCAGGCTGCCTGTGAGGTACTTCTGGAAGTACTTCTGATCTGTGTGTCCTCAGCTGGTCTGAAACTTTTCCCTTAGAGCTTGGGAGGGGAACGCAGAGTTCCTTGCGCATGCATGAGCCCTTCTGTTTCATTATCACATTTCCTTGCCATTCTGAAAAACCTGGACTCAGTAGTAAGGGTTGGGGAGTGATTTATATTAAAATGAAATTAATAAATTAGATTTGATCTGAAATTACCCTAAAAAATGAGCATGTTTTTCAGGTATTTTCAAAGTTAATTCTGTTTCTAATTTTAGCATTAAACACTCCATCATACAAAGAAATGATAACATGGAATTTGGTTTTAATGTTATTAGTAGAAACTATTATAAAGAAGCAAGTTTAGCAATAGTGAAATTATTATTAACCCTTATTTCAAACTAAGTGTTATACAAAAGTTGCATCTGTCTGCAACATTGAGTATTCCAAATCTTTGGAGAGGCCCTTTTCCACTCCAAGTGCGCTCAAAACAGTAACAGGAATGAAGAGAGGTTTTGATATTTGTTGTGGACTGTCTGGAACTGTCTGGAACATAAATTCAAATACTTTGAATTTATGAAGGCCTTTACAATGCAAACATCAGAGTTCAAATGTTTTTGGGGATTGAACAATATGTTTTGTATTTTTTAACCTCTTTTCCTTAGTGAAATCAGGGACAGACTGAGGAGAATTCTGCTTATCCTAATTTGCTGAGATGGCAAATTATGAACACTTCAAGACTTTCTTACCTTAAAATTCAGCAAGCCCATTGCAGTTTCCACAAAGGGGATAAAATTCATTGGTTCTACAAGTGTTCGGCCTTTTAGGTGATGCAAGAATTTGTCTGAAAACTAAAACTATACAGAATGAGCTATCAGAGGGAAAAAAAGACAGTCTACATGTATACAAAACATGGCAAATATTCACCTGACTGTAACAAACACCCCTACCCACCCCAAAACCTGACAACTAAAAAAATTAGAATAGCTTTTAACAAGGCCTGTGATTTGAAACTGCAGCATTCCCATACATTTCTAAATTTGGAGGCTGGTTTGCAAGGAAAAAAAAATAAAAAAAAAAAAATCCAAGCTTAGCACCTCTCACCCTGGCTTAGTGAAATGCAAATCTGTGGGCTCTGGAAAACAATGAAGTGCTGCTGTACCTGAGGTCCAGTTTTGTTTCAGGTCCAGCACTGCCATCAGTGGAAGCGCTCCCCAGCCTTCTAAGTGGCATCCGTATTATTCATTACGGCACCGTTACCCTTTTGTTCAATAGGCTTTTCTTCATAATTTTTTAGCTTACCTAGGAAGGCCTTAAAAAGGAAGTTTAATTCTTTGAAGACCAAAGCTTGCCAATTTTTTCCATGAGACCAGTTCACAGCTAGCTCTGAGCTGCCAGTGGGGTAGCCCAAATTCCAAAATCTATCATCTGGAAACATACAAAAGCTCTTGCACAGATTTTTTTCCCCTTTCAAAAGGGAAAAAAAAAAAAAAAAAAAAAGGAGGGGGGAAAACCTTCAGCCCTATATTGTAAATGTATTATGTCTGTCCAGATCAAGTAATTTGCGTCAAGATAAACATATTGCAGGTACTGAAAAAATGTTAGTAAATAAAGACAAAAATCACATATGCATATAGTTTAAATTTAAGGAATATTCAACTATTAATGGATATCAAAGGAAAGGGAATTTTAATCATCTCTCCATTCAGTCTCAGTTGGGTAAATCATATCTAAGAGATTTGCATAAATATAAACCATCAAAGACTTTTCATCTTCAAAGGGGGTTTCAAGACCCTATAAGCTTTGTACTGTAATCATCGCAGGTCACAACCCTGCAGGAATAAGGCTGCTATGGCAACATAAAAAACTAATGCTTAAGGCTTAGCATAATATTCTGACTAATAGAAAGGAAACTCATTTTAAAAGCTGGCAGCCTATTTACCAGAAGCTGGATTAGAGGTGTTATTTCCCCTTTTAGCTTCCCCCCACCACCCCTCCCCAAAAGAAGGAAAATCTAATCACCCAGATCTTGAAAAAAAAAACGGTTTCCAGCAATTTTCAGTAACTTTACAATTAGGCCAAAATAAATCACAGCTTTCTCCGATGAAGAATTCTGCCCTCCCATCTCTGCTCTGCATCATCACCATGGCCCTCTTGGTAACTTTTCTTTAGTGAGGAGAATTCTACTCAAAAATGTGCAAGGAGGAAAAAAATCAATTCAATTCACTCTGTACAGTATGGCAGGTTACTACAGTGACAGAAAACAGTAAAGTTCACCCACGCAAATGAAGAAAATGAGGTAATATAATAGTATCAGTTTATCTTCTTAAGACTCTTACCTGATTTTTAGTTTTTTAAGAGAAAAAAAGTAAAAAGTGCTAATGTGTGTATATTTTAGGTGCAAGTTAAATAGTAGAATTCTTGTTTATTTTAAAATATTTTAAAAGTTACACTCCTGGAATTTTTGCTATCTTTTGTTTTGAAGGTAAAGCAAAAAAAAAGCACATTTAATTAAATATTGCCTCCCTTTCTCTCCCTTGTAAAAGATTTGCAATAAGCACCAATACAAAAGGTAACGAGTGGAGAAGTTTCAATTAATTTTTTTTTTTTCAAAAGGAGACGATTAAATGTTTCCGGCCCGGTAAAGTGTTCATTTCAGGGAGAAAGGGGAAAAAAAAAGAAGAAGGCGGAGGAGAAAAAAACCCCACAAAGCTTGGGGAGGGGATGAAGTAGCAAGGCCTCAGCAATTCTTTCAATTCCAGTGCACACCCAATAGTGTGTCGGGAAGAATGCACACTGGTCGGGATTTGTGGGAGAATTGTCCCGCCACAAAGGAGGGAGAGTTACGCTTGTTATAGTCCAATAAGCCATGCCAGTCAAACAAGTACCCACACTAGGGACAAAAGGAAAGCAAGAGATTCTCACACAAAAGAAAACAAGTAAGCCCATCTTTTAGTTGTGCATCAGCCTCCAGGTTTTCTGCTGCACATAAATAAAAATGAAGGGGGGGAGCGGGTGTGCGTGGGGGGAAAGAAACAGCTTCTGGGAGGCTGAAAAATCATGCTGGAGTGAATTTTTTGAGGATTGGGAAAAGAAGGCAGCGGTGTTAGGCAGAGTATGTTCTTTGTGTGCAAAGGTTGGGCAAAGGGGGAGCGAAGCAAAAGAAGGACAATGAGGCAGAAGCTTCTGGGGTTGGCTTGTTTTCCATGATGGAAATGAAACTTAGTGACAGGGAAAGCAGAAGAGGATGAGGGCACAAAGAGCCCTGGCATCTCATCTCCCTGCAAAACCTACTTGGTGGCAGCGAGGGCTCTGCCATTTTGGTATCATGAATATTCATCACTGACAAGTTCTGTCTAACACTTACACGGCTGTAAACCCTGAGAGGTGCACTCTGGTTAATTTAATTACCCGTTGGTGGAAGGGGATGGCAAACCTTCCATGGCGAGTGGTGGAGGCCGAAGGGGCAGCGCCATGGAACGGACGGGGTCCGTCACGCACCCGGAGAACGGGGCTGTGCTCCCTTGTGCGTTCAGGCCCAGCTCCATGGTTTGATCAAGGTTAGGTGCTGAGATTAAAATAGATCCTCACACGCCTGCCTGCCTTGCATCACAGCTTGCACACTTACTAGTTGCTTAGCTAGTGGTTTGCAAATATACAAAGTGAATAATTAAGCATTATTCCTTTACTGGTGTGTTACAGCAATAATGGTGTATTCAAACAAGTATCCCTCTTTTTTGACAATTAAAACAATTACAGCATAATTAGGCCTATTTCAAAGTTTTCTTAAGTAATTTGACATGCCAACCATTTACATTTCAGGTTTTTATTGGCTGAAAAGTCAGTTGTGAAACACAAACACACCTGTCAGCAATTAAAAAGGAAGAAGTAGAGAACTGTTCAGGAAATAATATCTGTGCTAATTAAAAACACTAGTTAAAAGCTTCCTGTTTGTTCCTCCAGTTGCCCCAAGGAGTGACCTTCCCCCCAACCCATTTTTTCATATGTTGCTAACATGGTTTCCCATCTCCTGCTTGCAATGCACATAACTAAGGCTCTTGGGCAGACAATTTTGCTTGTTAGGGTAGTCTGAGAAGAGTCAGGCACTTACCCTTCTACTTTTGATAATATAATCTGACAGCCATACTGGTTCTTTGTCAACTGTGGGAGAAATACACCTGGTTTTCTTTATAAACGTGTTCCATATTTGCTCTTTATACAGTACGTCACACACACATTTAAGTGGATGCACTGCCCAGTTACCTCAGACGAGCAGCAACATCATATGGTATTTGCAGCCTTCCTCTTAACTCACAGTAATTCATCTCTGCACCTGGTGAACTTGGCCCAACAGCTTCAGTCAAAAGCTACTGTGTTGTTGGTACTCACCCATCTTATTTCCTCAACATTTTCAACCTTTGGCAGCATCATGCTTGAAGGAAGAGTCTTGGACTGCAAAATCACCTCTAGATCTTCTTCTGCAAGGCCACTGGACACAGAGTTTATCCTGACACATTTTTCAGCATGGCCAAAGTCAAACTCTTCAAGGGTTTTCACGATGCTCAGTCTTGCTTCTCTCTGCAGTACATATGAGTTCAGATGCACAAGAAAAGAAAAAGAAAGCATATTTTCTATTGACAGAAAAATACACTGAGAAGAAAACTTGTTGAAATCACATGGGGGGAAAGCTAGACAGCTAGTATAGTGGTTTCCCCAAAATGTCTGTTACTCTTGGACTTTATTGAAGCAGTCATCATCAGAACCACACAATTTTACCTTCCTTTTTACTGTTTCTTTATAACTGGTAAATTCAATGAATGGGATTTTTACTACTTGCAGAAAGCAAGGGTTTTGTGTCTGCTAGTGCTGAACATGTGTAACAAACACAAATCTTTATGCTAACAAAATGTGTTGCACTAACTGCCTGTTCTCTCAAAAATGGCATATTCTTAAATTTGCATTAAAAATAATTTTTGTAATTTAGCTCTGTAATTTTGCCTGAATGTAAAAATGTACATATATATATATATATATATATACACACCTATTTGGTTTTCCTTGACTCCATGTATTCAAAGTGCATCAAAGGCAGTGATAGAATTCACAACTTGCATATAAAATGCTGAAATAACTCCAAGGTTTTTCTTTGACCACATGAAAGGGTATTCTGTTGGCACAAAATAAAATCTCCAAAGACACACACTTCTCCTGGTCATTTGCTGTTTTTGTGAATGTAAATTTACAAATCTGTTTAACAGTTGATTTTCATAAAGAATACTGGCATGCTTTTCTGAAATGAAATGCATTTCTTGGTCTAGAGAAGGGGTAGGGGTTGAAGGAAGATGCTGGGATCCTTGCTCCCTGCCAACTGAAGTTTCAACCCCAAATTCCTTCCACTCACCAACAGCCCCTAACAAATTTGCATTGTCAAAATGCACACTTATCATTTCATTTGTGAAGACTTTTTATGGGGCTAATAAAACTTTAAAGCTCCTGACTCATGGAGGCTCAGGAATTACTTTAACAATATGCAGTTGCTGAATAGAGATGCTTTTCAAGAAAAAAGGGTAAAAAACAACAACAACAACAACAACAACAACAACAAAAATCATCAAAGTTAATATTCAGGCTAATACAAATCAGCAAGAGAGCACATGACAGTAGATTTAAACCAGACGGATGCAAACCTCTGCCGGCAAGAGGGGAAGAGGTGGTTTCCCAATGTGGTCTGAGTTAAACAGTGTGAGGGAACAGTAGCTTACAGTTGTCAGGACCGATGAGGACAGGGTCTCCCAGGCCAGTTTAAGACAGCTCTGCAGTGTACTGATTTACAGGGCTGGGACCCCTGATAATTAGGGTAAGTTTAGAGAAAAGCAATTCGTGGCTCTAACTGGTTGAAAGGAAGGAATAATGAAGCAGAAAGTTAATGAAATCTGAAGCGAACAACCTCCAGCTTGGGGCTACTAGCTGTGCTCCTCCGAAGGCTGGGAGCATATGCCCATTAATCGGACAGACGGGAACAAGGCACCCACGTATGTATCCCTGGGCTGCGATCAAGGGGCATGTTCAGAGGGAATCTCTGCAACCCAAACCACTTGAACTGCTGTGAATGGACTCTGTCTGGAGCCATTAGGAAACCCACATAAAGATGCACGCAGTTTAGTACAAGCATGTCCAGCTGGAAGACAGCTCTGGTGCATGGCTGTCTGAAATGGCTCTTCCAAATTAGGTAAACCCAACCATATGATGCCAGTACTGGGAAATACAAATCCCCTATGTTTTCCTTTTCTTACCTGGGGTAATGGGTTTCTAGGGCTGGGCTGAAAGTTTCTGGACATGAAGCAGAAGGGTGGCTTAAAAACACGCTCCAAACCAATTTATGTTTTTAATTAAAGTAAGATTATCACCGTTTCAGCAAACACCGATGCAATTTGCAAAAGAGAGATCGTCCCAAAGTATCACTTAAGGCAGCGCTCAATTCCAGCTGAAGGCACATCTCCAGCAAACTTGCAGCCTAATTTGTTATGATTTTTTTTTCAGAGTATAATAATGAGCACTAGAGCATCTCATATCTATTTTTCTCCTCAGTCTGCAAACTCCCTTCCCAAAAAAGACAGATCGTGTCTTTCTAGGTATATTTCCATACAAAACACTTATTAACAGGCTGTTGCTGTTATCAATTTACATAAACTAAATGTGCAGCCCTCTGGTACGTATCCCAAAAATAACCAACAACTTCACTGAATTTATACCAAGCAACAAACATGGGGAGGGGGTTGATGTTTTTTCCCATATTTTAATAGAAAATATGTTGCTATGTTAGTTAACACACCCATGCCATCTGTTGGGTTGAGAATTGATGCGTTTTCTTAGAACCACTATGTATTAGATCTGTCTGCCTAGATACCCCAGGAATGGAAATGTTTCCTTTCCATGATATAATACTTCTAGTCACTACAGTTTCCACAGCAAGAATAAATTCATGGTTTTAATTCTGGAACAAACTGATGGGACCTGACTGTCAAAGCCAGAGCTTGGGAGGGGGCTGACTCTGTGCCTACCCTTCCTACAATGGAGCAAATCCAACTGATGTTAGTGGGGAGTATCAGGTTCCCATAAAGGTTTCCAATAAAACATTTCATGGGTAAATAAAAAAATTATATACTAAAACCTTTGACCAAATGTGCTAAAACCATGGAGAAAAGGGAGAGCCCCTTCTGCCTCATTAGACAGGGAAATGTAGATGCTATTCTTATTGTAGAATTCATGCAACAGCTAAAATCCTAACCTAGATAAACTACTCCAAAATTGTAACAGAGAAAAAGGTAGTCCTTGAACAATAATATCCTTACTGCCAAGAATGAGAAAACTAGGATTTTTCAGGAATAGTGAGAAAAATATTTGCCCTGTTCTTCGCATGAGAACTATAACGTCAGATAATAGTTTGTAATAAAAGAATAGCTGATAAAGGAATAAACTCAATCATTAAGTAAAATATTTCATGCTCAAATAGCTTGGGATGGTGGTATCCTCCTTGGGTCCCATGTGAATTGCGTTACTTATCAAACTGAACATGAGAGAAAGACAACAGAGAGCTTCATGGTAAATAGTGATACTATTAAAAAACTTTAAATTTGTGCTGGAAAGCTTACTGAGGAAAATAAAATGGTTGGTCAGGGTGACTACTTTAGCACCTCTTCTGTTTGACCCTGAGGAGGACACAGGAAGAAGTTCATTACCACGTGCAGCTATGCCAACTGGTGAAGATAAAGGTTTTGGTGACGCAGCATTGCTGACAAATCCATTGCTACCCAAACACACACGCACCGAAATTAAAAATGGGAATACGCACATTGCCGGCTCCACTGGCACCCATTAAACCTAATAACTAACCATCCTCATGAGTTTCTAGCTCTGAATTATCAAATCTGCAAAGAAAACAACATCCGTCCACTTTTACACTCCAGTGGAAGAGGTGGTCCCTCGCGGCAGGGCTGCGCAGTCTCGCCATCTGGAGAATAAATCGAGTGTGAAGTACAGTATAGTTTGGGACCAAGCTCCGTGGCGGCAGCCCAGCAGTTAGTTCATTAGTCCCAAACTTGCGGGGATTAGTGCGGTATCAGCTCTACTGTCGGATGGGATCAGGCAGGCAGAGCGCGAGACTTGGGGAAGGGGGTGGCGGCAAAGAAGACGCCCCTTGGGCTTATTGATAAAATCACACTGTATTAGTGCACCTGAATATGTGCTTTTGGTAACAGTATTTGGAAACAGTTTCCCATCATCTGAATCACTATCTTTCCACTTCTCCTTTTTTTCTTTTTCTCACCTTTTTTTACCTGTACATTGTATGTCAAAACTTGGAAATTTCCACTTCAGAACTGAAAAACTAAAGAAGAAAGAATGCCATAGAACTGGAAGTTCAGCCACCCACTCACCTTGGGCACACTGTTAATATAGAAAAAGATGGTCAGATTAACAGCAGATGGAAAAATTACATTTTTTTCTTGTCAAACTGCTACAATTCCCAACAATCCTGCTTTTCAGCACTTTTTTTTGGATTTCTGGACCTACCTGATTTTCAGGACAAAATCTCTGCTTTGCTTTATTTTTCTTGCCTAGCCTTCCCTCTTTTTTTTAATGACCTCCATGTCTTAGTGTAAAGACAGTGGTCATACTTAAATATATGTTTGTATATAGATCTCATCCTCTTAACATCTTTTACTAATGGTTCCTCATACAGAAATGTAAATATATGAGGCACTAAAATGGCAGGCCAGAATCTATCATCCTCAATGCCATAATAAGTTGGCATGTTTCAAATAAGAGAGGAAAAATTAATTACTATAATCACAATTCAAGTTCTTTTTTTTGTGACATGTCTGACATGGTAAAAACATATAATTATGTGTTAATGTTAATTCCTTGGAGTGGTTTGTTTACAGAATTTGACATTGCTGAATCTTTTGTCACTTGTATTAGTGCATGCCATACAAATGCATGTCTCAAATAAGATTTTGCAGAAGAGCACATAAATATTATATACCTATAGCAGCTTTTGTGCATAATAGAGTTTCTTCAGGGGGAAAGTCTCACACTTTCTCCATGCATAGCTCTCCATCAATGAAGTGATGCCATACAGAGTGATAGCATACAAATGTTTAGTTTCAAATTCACAAATAGGACTGGCAAGAGAAAAGATGAATTACATTTGTTTTTAAGGAAACAAAGAGAACCATAAATGTGGAGTGGAGCACTTCTGAGAGCAGCAGGTACTTGTCTCATGAGACTTGCTTTCTACCTTATATATATCAGGTACTTGTGAGAATAAATCTTTTAAATAGCAAGTACATATTTCTAGTTAGTCTTGTTGGACTGAAAAACTGAAAAACTGTGCTGTAAAATATGCACAAAGCTTCGAGGAAGTGGTCATAAAATGTTTTCTTATTTTTACCTCTGAGCAGATAATCAGTTAACAAGTTTTTAAAGATTTAATGAATTTTAGAACACATTTTCTTTTGGTTCAACATGGCACACACCAAACCCACCATGTAACCCGTCCTAAAGGAAAAAGGGCAGGAGTGGGGAGAAACAGGGAGAATAGAGTTTCCATCATGTGTGTTGCTGTCTCTCCTCTGTATTTCAGGTAAACATACATAACATACATTTTAGCATACTGCAAAACACTGATTTTGCTGCTACTCTTTCCTGAAATCTTCATATTATTTCTTTAGTAATTATTTGGTTTTTTTTTTGTTTTTTTTTTTTTTTTAATACCAACCTTTTCACTTGTCTGAAAAAGATTCTTCATGACATCAAAATGAATCATCTAACTCTGTGCAATTCTGGCATCTGCTGCTTTTCTCTTTGCTCTGCTAATTGTCCTTACATGCAGTACATGGTCTAGCAACACTAAAATGATGCAAATGTCAGTAGTCAGTATTGCGAACTAAGCAGCAATTTAATTATGCTCGGCTGAGGAAGCCAAATGTATTTGCCCGTTTCTCTAGAAGTTTCATTTAAGGTCTGGGAACACATCAGGGTACTTATCAACAGAAGCTACCCTATATTTTTAAAAGACAAGATCTCTAAAAGCTGTCCAGAAGCAGCTGGGAGTGTTTGCTGCCATGCAAGCCTCTCCCTCCCTCTACCACCATGGACAATGTGGGTCCTGAAGATATTAGGTGGGGGTCTATCCAACACCATCAGAGTTGGGCAATTTCCATATATGGTGGTCAGGTGGCCTGTCCTGAGATGCTGTGAATGTGGAGAATCAGTGAACAAGAGCCTGAAGTTGTCTCAGCCAGCAGCCAGGAGCCAGGGCTCATAAATCCCAATAAAGCTTTAGGGGTGCTCAGCTAGGTCAGTACTAAATTTCTGCAGACCCTGACTATCCAAGGATGTGGATATGAATGCAACAGCAAGACAGTTTCACAAGTTGTAATCAAGGTATTTTTCTGACTTGCACATATCTCAGAGAAATTTAAACAGAGGCCAGTAGTCTGCTAGAATGCTCATAGAAATATCTATATAATATGAAGACTGAATATAAATGTCTCAGCAGCAAAAATGATACAGCATGGTATATGTGTGTGTGTGTCTATGTGTACATAAACACAGAGACAGGTGTATACCTTACGATAATGTGTACAGAAATGTTTCAAGAAGTTTTTAATGATAGGAATATATACAGCAACTTAAATAAGTCAAAGTTTTGTTCATACAGGTAGGCAGTTATTCTTCTGTCTGCCAACTTTTATAAACACTTGAAAAAGAGATGTAAACAGCCTTTCAATTAACACAAATCAAGCTAGCACTAATTTAAGCTGGCTGTAAGAAGCAGTCTCTTCTTTTTTTCCCCCTGGCTTTCTGAAGATACTTTTTGTTTAGTGACAGATTAGCATCACAAATGAAAATTCTTTAGAAGCATTAGAGTTAATTAGTCTTCCTGGACAATCCAAATGAGCTACTGAATGATGAAACAAGGCCACAAAATATACAATCTAATATATCAGCTAAAAAAAGGATTATACTTTTCTTTAATCTGAATTTAAGAGTATGTTAATTTTTATTTAAAAATATTACAGTTTAAGATGTATTTACTTGGCAGTATGTAATAGATAACTATGGAAAATGTGTACGTTTAGACCTCTATTTTTTATTTTTACAAGTGCATATTTTTGTTAATGCTGATAATGAAAGACACTGCTGTCTGTCAAAAGTACATATGCTTTAGCAAACTATCAATCCCTCTTCAGCAGCTGATTTCAGATGTGATGATTCAAAGTGAGATATAGATCAAATGTTTTAAAGATTGGCAAATTATTGCCTCAGTTATTTAATAAGTTGATTGAAAAAAATACTTAAAGCCAGGAGAGGTTTTCTGAAAAAAACCCAGCTGGCCAGAACTTTATGTCAGCTTGTACTGGAGGAACCAGTGTCTGCCCCAAGATGCTTAGGATAGCTCCTAGGAACGAGGAAGGCATTAAGAAAAATCAGGTTAGGTGCGCCATGGCATCTTTTATCCTTCCTTTTTTTGGGAACAAACTTTTCCCAGCATATCAACAGTCTCAATAAAACTATGTGTTTCAAAGAGAAGGCTTGAAACAACAGTTGTGTTTCTGTTATTGTGAAAACACTGAGTAACAGCTCTTATCTCAGTTTTCATAATGTGCCTTATCTGCATTGGTAAATTTGCAAATTAATATTCTGTAATGTGAACAAAGCCCCACAGAATGTCCTAAGCCCAAATGTTCATAGTAAAACTATAGTGGTACAAAAATCTCTCAACTTTTCATTTTTGACTTCTGTTTTAAAGTTTCACCTTGTAGATGCATGTCTTTCCATGCAGTGGGGACTCAAGACCAGAAATGGTCACTCAGTTGTCTTACTCTGGGAAAGGCACTCCCAGAAGTTCTCCCACCAGATGGGTTCTTGAGTCATCTAGAAGAGGACTTCTGAAATCATCTCATGCTGCAGGCATGTTTTAAAAGTAGAAATTACATCATGTAATACTGCATATGCCCTTGGGAATCATACCATTCATATCAATTTCCATGTACAGACTCTCTGAGAAAATCTATACCTCAAGTTCAGCTGCCCCCACCTTCCTCCTGTGATGCAGCTCCAGCAAAGCCTGTGTCCCTCCAAACACTCACATGAGCTGCCTTGCCAAGCCCCAGGGTGTGCAACACATTCTCAGTTAAAGTTTAAAAACCTCATAGTGGTATGCTACACTGCTCATAGGCTGGAAATCAAGGAAAACCACCCAAAAAACAACCATACTACAAACCTAACTACTCCATCAAAACCCCATGAGGAGACACATGGTACCCATGGACTCATCACTGCACTTAGTCTGCTCTAGAGATTTGTCCCTATGTCATATGGGCACAAGCCCCTCTGCCACACTAAGTGAGGGCAGCAGGGATCTCTCCTTGGATCCCACACATTTAGCATTGTAGAAGTAGCCTGTAATTGCAGTAATTACTTCTGTGGGAGAATAATGATATGAGATGTTCAACACAGGAAACTTTGATCTAATGAGCTTTGCACTAAATTGACACAACTCTTGCCTTCCTGCAAAGCAAACTTGTTTTATAATTGTATTTCCCAGCCAGTGCTCACTTTAACAAAGATCCACCTTACTAAGGTGGATTTTGCCAGAAATCCTTCTTCTTTCCCTACCAGAAGAAGGGCTTCTTTTTGATAGAAATCCCACTTGCAAGGGGTGAGTTAAAGAATCCAACAATCCCACTTCACCCCAAATGCAGGTTTTAGCACGTCCTGCAGGCAACATATTCTCAGATGCTCCATATGATGAGGCAAAGCCCACTACACCTTCTGGCAGAGTCCCTGAAGGATGGGCAGTGGTACAAAAGCAGTTGCCCTCCCTTCTTTCCGCTCCTACTCTTCAGAAGTGGGAGAGGGGAAACAGCACCAGAACACCATGTCCCATGTGTTCCCGTACTGGCAGTGACTAGAGAGGCAGAGAGTGATCCCTGATAAAAAATACAATTTTTAAAAATAAACTCCATGACTCATGTATTCATGGCAAATAGTATGAACCTTTTAGAAATGAATTCACTTGTGTTCTGTGGTCTAAATAAAACATGACAATGTGAATTTTTCCCTGCCCAGACCTGTGATTTGTGTCAAAGGAACTGAGATTTTTCTCCAGTTTGAAACTGGGACCTGAGAAGGTGGTTGTTTTCTAGGTCAGATCTCTGTCAATCCTTCAGGATTGTAGGGTGGTATTTGTACATCACTGAGAGATATATTGTCCTGGTACAATGCAATACACACCTTTATAGACATGATGAGAATTGTTTATTGGTATTCTTCAAAACCTGATTAAGTCCCTCATTTAGATATTCCTGATGGCAGTGGAACAAGCTACTAGACCTTATGACACTTCCTTCTCTAAGCTTTTCTTCAACTTACTTCCCTGATTAAATAAATTATTTTTAAATGCTAGGTTGACTGAGAAGGTGCTCCTCAGTGGGGCTTCTGGAATATCTATGAAGTTTAAAGTTAGTGCATATTTCCCAATAAAACAATTAAGTAAACCAATATATGATTATTTCTGCAACATCTAAGCAGTTCCTACCCTCTTCTGCTTATTCCCATTCCATGCTTTGCTTTTTCTTTATGCAAGCATTTCCAATTAACTTTTTCTCGAGCTGAGATGCAAACTGGATCATTGAAGCATTTCCATCAGAGAAACTCAGGTTTTTCTGTGTGGAAGAGTAGGATTTTGTTTTTACCCCAGCCTATTTAATCAGTCCTGTTCACAGCCTGGCCAAACAAACAATTGCACCACAGCAAGAAAGGGCATGGCAAAGGAAGACAACAAGAAACTAGAGAGGGCAACATGGAAAAAGGAACTTCTTGAGCTGTTTTTGTTTTTCTTTCCACCACAGCCCAGCCAGCTGAGCACCCACCATTGCACCTAGTTTGTGCCCATGAGGAGAGTAGTAGGTAGGATTCAAGCAAATTCATGCATCCCTTAACAACCCTCACTACAAGCCCCCATTCTTGCATCCATATGAATTTCCTCATAGAATTACCTCAGCATAACCAACAGAGGCATCTGGAAGCAGAGAACCTTGTTAAATTATTGATTACTTGACTAACACAATTGTTGCCTTCATTTATGTTGTTCCCTTCATAACATTTTTCCAGACCTGAATATGCAGGGCTCCTTCACCTGTGCTTTTGTTAGCTACTCTTGCATCTGTCCAAGTCTGACATGAATTTCATTCACTTCAAGCAGACTGTCAGGGTTTGGGTTCAAATTCTTTACACATGGCTTATCAGGTATTTTCTCTCACTTTCTGGACAATGACTCTGTCAAATGTAGTGTAAGTAAAAGACTAATAAGAAAATGGGTTCAGCTTTGAACCATTTCTATAAACATACAATAAATGCTGGGGTCAGCCTGGACTTTGTACTGATTTAACTACTTCAGATTTATTTGACACCAATAACATTAAGTTGATGCAATGCTCTGGCATGAAACTATTTGCTAAAATGCTACTAGCAATATAATTTATTCTCCTGTGTTTATAAAATTCATGGACAATCAGGATTTTACAGCAACATAACTGCATTAATTCAGTACTGCTGCTTTGTTTATATTATATTAATTTTAAACTAACAGCAATAAAATAGAATTCAGTGTTTACAAGTTTGACACCCATTAAACTGCTTTTTTTCTCACTTTGTTTTCCTCTTATATTTTTTTTCCTACTCGCTTTATTGTTGTGCAACTGTCTGAACAAAGTATGTATTTAGCAATATTTTTTGTCCTTTTGACTAAGTGTGATTCTCCTTCTTGTTCTGAATGAAGGAATGCTAAAAGAGATTAATGAAAATGTGTTCTACTTGCCTAAAAAAATCTCTTTTTTGGGAAACTGTTCTGCTTTACTTGCTAACCAGTTTATATTTTTTGATTGCTCCAGTAATAATGTGTTTTGTATTGAGAACAGAAGGCAGTTTTCCCCCAGAGTGCTCAGAGACATTTTCTCCAGCCAGAATCCCCATTCCCATCACCTGCATCAGGTGCAGGTTAACCCTGGTGGGACTCAGGTGATACTCCCCTCCCTTTTCTTGGCAGTGGCTTCTCCCTGTGCTGCCAGCCTGCCACCAAGCATCGTGTCCTTTTGGCAGCCACCCCTGCAACCTCCGGAAGCTCCCTGGCTCCATTTCCTCATTCCAGCTGGCCACTGAGGCACTGTGGCCAGTGTGCTAGCAGTGCTTGTGCTGGTGTGTGCTTATGCTGCTGGATACAGAAGGTTGTTCCTGCCCTTCTCTGGTTATAGTGTCTTTGCTTTTGCTTAGGGTGGGGCTGTAGCTGGCACAATCCAAAGCGGTCCTACGGTTACTCTACATCTAGAGCACTTCACTTATGTTCTGAGGACAAAACACACAGGCATTAACACTCCTTGAATTTATCTGTTGGCAAGTTTCCTACCCATTTTTCTCCTCACTCTTTGATTTGGAAAGCAATCATCTATAAACTTCCTAGGAAGTCCCTCTTTAGAGGCAGTAGGTTTCTGCAGCACGGGTCAAGAAAACAAGTCCTTGTTGAATCCACTAGACCACTCCAATATCTGAGGGTGCAAGGTACAACAGTACCAGAAAACTAGTGTGAAATTTGTATCTTACCAAAGTCTCTTTCTTTCCTGGTTCTTCATCTGATCTATCACCTTCCCCACCAGGCTTCAGATGAAGTCAAAGAATCACAGGACTGCTGAGGTTGGAAGGGACCTCTGGGGATCATTTGTCCAATCCCCTGCTACAGCAGACACAACCCAGAGCTGCACACCTGGGACTGTGTCCAGATAGCTTTTGAATATCTCCAAGGATGGAGACTAACAGCTGCTGGGAAACCTGTCAGTGCTTAGTCACCTACACAGTAAAAAATTGTTCTGATGTTCAGAGAGAACATCCTGTGGTTCAGGCTATGCTCATTGCCTCCAGCCCTGTCACTGAGCATCCCTGAGCAGAGCCTGGCTTTGTCCTCTTTGCATCCTCCCTGCAGGTATTTATATACATGGATGGGATCCTCCTGAGCTGAACAGTCCCAGCTCTATAAGCCTGTCCTCAGAGGAGAGATATTCTAGGTCCTTCAACTTTTTTGGAGCCCATTTCTGAGGTTACTCCAGTATGTCCATGGCTCTTGAGTGGTGATACCTCTGGCATTCCCCTCGACATGATTTGCAAAGTTTAGAAGTCCTCTCTGCTCTTTGACAGATATCTTTGAGCATATTAAAACTGTTTACTTTTTACTTTTTTTTTTTTTATGTTAAGGTCCACTTAAAAAAATACTAGTAATCAGCACTCCATTTTATTTATTAATATTGTTGTTTTTAAAATTCTCATGTCCCTTCATGTTCTCAGCATCACCTTTTCTAATACAATCCATGTTTCCAACTGAGTGATTTGATCTTTGCTTTAAGATAATTTTTCATCTGTTGCTTATTTGGCTTTATTTCTTCTTGACCAGGTTTCACAGCTTCAGATTCTGTGTTGGCAGTTTCTTGGCCAGTTTTCCTTTCCTGTTGACCAGATATAATCTCTGCCAGTATGGATGCTAAGTTCTCTATTTCTGGCCAAGCAAGAGTCAATCACGCTCGATCTTACTAATATAAGATTACACTTAATAGAAATGTAATCCTCTTGGGAATTAACATCTGCCCTAACATAAACTTTGTCACATTTTATGAATGCTTATGAATATTAATTAATTATTCTAGCCCACTTACATGCATGTTTGTAAATAGACAGCTATTAGGACAATTAAAATAGCAAGACGAGTAGCAAAATGGCTTCAGTCTAACAGCTATATAAATATATATATATTTAAGAATACTACTTCTGCCTGTGTTTCTCAGGAAGGCCGTTGTTACGACTCCGTACGCATGTGGACCTACTTTCCAGCTATTCTTGTTTCACATCTATATTGCAGAATCACTGCAGAGCCACAGGCAGGATGAACCCCATTGTCCTCTCGACCATTCAAGCTTAGCACAAATGCACGATCTAGTGATGAGAGCTTTCACACAGCCAATTCTGAGTGCCCAGAAGTTCAGCTCAGCTTTTTCATCCTGAACAATGGGGAAGCAAGGGGGATAGCCTAATATTTCATCCTCTGTTTTGCCTACGTAGTCTTTGTCCACCAGTGTTCTGCGGCATTAAAGGTGAACCTCTTTCATGCAATAGCTATCAAAAAGCCTTCCTCCTCTAGATAAGGCAATGATGAGTTAGAGTCACTGTTTGCTGTTATCCTGATATGCTTTTCAAATGAAGAGGCTTTTTCTATAATCTATATAACTTGTTCTGCTCCTTCTGTGTCTTCCCACACCATGGCACACAATCTCTAGGTTAAACACAGGACAAAATTCTAAAAATTTGCTTTTCTGCTGTCCTGTCTCCCAGGCATGTCCCCCCCACCCCATCCCCCCTTCAAGCTCTTGTACTTTTTTTCACTGCTCGTAGTCAAACCAGTTATTGAAATGTTTTTGTTTGTTTTTTTGGTGTTTCCCTCCCTCACCTTCAGTTGATGTTTGTAAAGCATTTAACACTACACCAGGCGGGTTAATTTACTGCACTGGTAAAACAGGCTATTTGGAGTGTCTTGCAACACTGACATGTTTTCAGCTTGAAAATCAGATGTCTCCATCCCAAAGGAAAGAATTCTTGCCAAAGCTTTGTTTATATCGATGCCAGGTGCAATCTGGCCCAACAGTGGTAATGACATATGAACACTAAACAGTTTGTAAAAAACATACTTCAAAATGAAATCTGAATCCTGTCTATAAAGACCCAGGTAAAGGTCTTACTAGGAATTTGCCTGGTGTAGAAAAGTATTTCTTTGTAGAAACATTAATTTGGCTTCTGGGCTCCCTTTAGTGTTATTAGTGGCTTCTCATTTCAGTTTTTTCATTACAGTTTGTTTTTCTTTTGCTTCTGGTAGAGCTTTCAAAGCCAAAGGTTTATTGTGTAAAAACATTTTAACAAAAATTACTGTAATTACTGTATTTAATATTTTATTTTGTACATGGCTCTTGCATGTATGATTAGGAAAATAAACCTTTTCTTTTTTTGCTTCACAGAGAGCCACCCTGACCTGGTGAAAATTAGAAATACTGCAATGCAAAGCGTACTGCAGCACCTCTTGAAAGGGAATTGCCAGAATTTAATTGCATCCTCCTCTTCTTAAACAAGTTTAAAATAGGCTTTCATACCTAGAGGCGATTTTTTGGTTATTGGTAAGTTAAACCTGTGTAAGAGTCCTGACCCCTAGATGAAGTAACTCCCTGCCCATAGTGTGAAAGCATAAGAAACCCCGGTAGGCTGCAAATTGCATATGTTTGTCTCATCTCTGCGATAGTCACGTCCTTTGCAAACTTAAACAGATAAAACTGTGGAAAGCAGGGGTGGGTAGACACACTGAAACATTTTTAAAATGTACTCAAATTTTGTTTGCAAATCTGTATTAAATTGACACACCTACTAAATCAGCGGCCATTTAAATGAAGATCTGGCCCTAAAAAAATCAATACATTTATGTAGTGATCAGATTCTTCTCTCTTCAGAGGATCAGCGTTAAAACGAAATGCTCATTGCTGCTGTCAGTATGTGTGCTGCTGTAAGGAAGGTGCCCAGTGTGATCTACATATCCTATAGGCACAGAGCAAATCGCTTCCTCAAAGAGTAAACCAAACAAAAGCCAGAGAACAACAGCAATAAGAGACTATTTGACAAAAAGCTATTCATGTGCAGAACCCATTACCTCACCACATACCTAAGAGTGAGCCAGTGGCTTTGGGTTTTGTCTTAAGAAGAAGCTGAGGGAAATTTTCAGGATGCTTTTCCCATGTGTTTGAAGTAAAATCAGGAGATCAGTATGCCTTTAAAATGAGAGATAAGCCTCTTAATACTTTAACTCAAACTTCACAAATCATGATTTTTGAATCAGTGCCTCAGCAGAAAAGGAAAGACTCAGATTTGCAGATGGCAAGTTGCTTGCTGCAATCTGAAAGGGTCTATACTATAATGGCAAAAAATATGACTATATACACTTTCTTCCTCTGTCCATCTGCCACTGTTATAGTCTAGTGTGGGGGTGATTTTATTTAAATTTGGACTGTTTGCAGGCTGATTTCTCATTTCTGCAATCATTAGGTTTGTAACAAAAAGAGTAAATAGATTAAAAAAAAAATCCCAACTGATGCCTTAGTGCTGTGTGACTTAAATAGGGAAATCATTGCTATAAACTGCCACCAGAAGAACTCTGCATACATCTGCTGCTGGTCTGCATGGTATCTCATCCAGTGACTGTATGTGTACATATGTATGTGGAAGGAATCTTTGGGACTCTTCTAAATTCTTGCAAGTACTTTCTGAAATGGAAGATGCAGAATCTTCTGGTTGTAATGACCAGGCATACCAAGAAAAATAGAAGTATATTAATAATAGAAAATGCGTAATGCAAATAGATATCTAATTTATTAATATTTAAAGGTCATAGGGAGAGTCATCTTGTTTTACTCACTTATTATTCTCCTTCATCCAAGGAAATGACACAGTAGATGCCCTGTGAGCTAGTTTCCCCCACACTCATAAGAAAAAAGGTCAATGGACAGAGATATGTATTTATCAAGACACAGAGACATTGAAAAGCTGTCAGGAACCATGACTGCAAGGCATCAGATCATTCACCTTTCCCCCTGGTCAAGACTTACCACAAAGAGGACATACAGATGGATTTTTGTTTTCTTGTTTTTCAGAGGAAGTGGATTTGCCTAGAAAAAGCCTTTGTGCTTTTAGTCATCAGGCCCTCGTGATTGCAGGGACCACTTGGTGGATGTGCCTCCTGGAGTGGTGGTCCTCCTGGACAAATCCCCCGGCCCAGAATGGTCCCCTGTGCTTTCCCCATGCCCTTGGCTCCCAGTGGCACTGGCGCACCAAGGCGGGGTCCCGGGGCTCTGCAGAGGGGGCTCTGGCCCCAGCACGTCCTGCTCCCCAGAAGGCAAGCTGGTGATTGCAGGGAACAGAAACAGCTGTCCAAAACTGCCAGCTCTGCCAGGCTGATGGCAAAGGAATTCCTTCAAATAAGGGAAATTGATATGTTGATATGTTGCATTTTTAAAATGGCCTGTGATGTTACATGATAAGCTGTTTTAGGGCTTGTAGGTCATTAGCTCAGTGCATCTGAAAAAAATAATATCTGAAGACAGACTTCTAAAGGATTCACTTTAAATAGCTTATTCTGTGAGAATGAAAAAACATCAAACCAAAACTATCGCTGAACACTGATTCCTGTTTCTTTCACACTGCAGAAGTGTCAGTGTGCAAGATGGAAAATCAAGCCCACTGGGACAGGACATATTTTGAATCTGTGTTTTTTTGCAAGATGGAAGAAAACAAAGCAGCTGCCCACAAGGTTTCATCTTGCTCTGAGTCCCATGGCAACTCCACCAGTGAAGAGGGGAGATGAATTTTGCCCATTGCTTAGCAGTACCTTGCAAAGTATACATGGAGGTATCAGTCATCTTCTTGGTCTAAATACTATTGAAATTTAGCCACCTTTTGGATGGCCCACCTTATATATTTTTTTACTTTCTTTCTTCTTTTTCCTTCAAAATTTAAAAGGAACTTTGATTTTTTATTGTTTACATTCAATATTTATCTCCATTAAGATAGTATTGATATAATTTTGCATGCATGTTGTTCTAAAGTCACTGAAACCAGTGGTAAAGAGTACTGAAGAACATTGTTTGCCATGAATCTGAAAATTTATAAACATTAATATATTTGTTTAATATAAGAAAATGAATAGGCAGGACAGATTTTGTTGCACAGTTCTGAAATTTGGCTCTTTGTCTAATGCCAATGTAAAAAATAAGTGGGTTTTAAGCTATGCAAAGTTTAAACTATCCAGCATCTTTGTCACTTATTTCACGTCAAGTGGACATAGAATGTAGCGATTGTGATAAGGAGGCTTTTCACATCCATTTCTACCAGTAGTAACCCAAGACACAGAGGGGGGTAAAGAACAAGGGTCATATTTATAATATGGAATGCTACAAAATGTATCTCTTCAAGTTTTCAGCTGAACTGAGATATTTATCTTAACAAGATCTAATTAGACCTAATTTCCATAGCATATCAATTATTTTCCTCATTAGAGTAGCTAATGCCATGTTCAGATATCATGGCAATCAAGCTTGCGATTTCTGGAAAAACTGGTTAGAAGGCTTAGTATTAAGTGTGTTTCCAACTGTGAAATTTATCCTTCTGAGCAATGCCTCCCAGTTTACTCACTTTGTTCCAGGATTCTCTGCAGCATATGGCCACTGGAACCCATTAAATAACACAAAGTAAGACAGGCAGCGATGAGTCAAAAATAGCTGCACTAGTGAATCGCCTTTCAAAATTCTGTCTCTAACAAGAAAAATAATGAAGAATAAGACATGCAATTAGAAGAAATTAAGGTCAATTTTCAAGCCGGGTTGCCTACATGGTGGTTTCAAAATCCACGTTAGGAACCTCAAATAAAAGCAGTCTGATTGAACACCTGCAGCTCTTGGCAATGCACTCGTGTATATAAGGCAGCCAGGCAATTCTTGCACTCAGAGTGTCTACCTCTTGATTTTATTTTCCCCAGTTCCTAAACATTCTAAAACTGGGTTCTAATCACTAGGTTTAACATGTTCCTTTTTCCTCCTAAGGAAGATACCCACTGCTTCCAGTGCAGGGCCATATGTGTGCCATATACTTGTTGGACAAGTCCCATTCACTCAGCGTGAGAGTGAAGGCACTTTTTTCATTACAGGAGCTTGTTGCATTGTATTTGGCCAAATGCGTTGTCACAATACACTTGGATTCCTTGCATCCAGCCTGAGTAATCTAGAAGTTTGGTGCCCGCTCTAAGGTTTTTTTCTAGAGGTTTTGTTACAGAGGTCAGTATGTCTGCAAGGAGATTTCTCTTCTAGAGTGGCTGCCTGAGGTATTGAGATTATTTGTTCTTTGGAGGGACCCAGATCCCACAGCTGAAGCACCTCCTTCCAAGGGAGCTACAACAGTCAAGCTGAATCTCACCTCAGTGTTTCCATGGCTGGTGTCTCCTATCCCAGATGAGACACACAGCATTTTGCTAATATGAAAGGCAAAGGTAGACATCTCTGCTGCTATAAGAATATTACACTAGCAGTGGATCTGAGCTCAATGTATGGGTGTACTGACATGCTTCATGGCTGAGGGCAGCTTCCATTTGCAGCTACACCTTAACCAACGATTTATTTATTTCCTCTCATTTAAAATATGTCTAGTGCTCTCAATGGGTATGCTTTGAATGAGATATATGCAAGTTTCTGAATAAAGGGAATTCTATACTTGATGCATTTTCATAGAATCACAGAATGGTTTTGAAGCTTTGTTATTATACTTATTATTTGGTTATGTTTGTATCCAGCTCCCTTCATTCGCAAATAAAAATATGCTTCATCTGGCTGTCCAAATAATATATTCAAACAAAGTATACCAGAAAATAAACAACTGTGCTCTTCTGACCTGTGTTATGAACAATAAAAAGTTACCTAAAGGTCCAGAGAAGGTACATGCTGTGTTTTTCCCCTTATATCTAAGCATGTCTATGAATTTAATAGGCATATTCAGGTATTGTGCAGATAGGAATCCAGCCACATTTCTACTAATTGATTTGAAATTATATGGACAGTAACGGTGCCAGAAGACAATTTAGTTTGCTCTTTCATACTGAGATGAAGTTGTTTGGTTTTCTTAAAAGAAATAAAACTGATAATTGTCACTACAGTAAGTAAATATGTCTGAATACATGCAGAAAGCAGATCTATTGGGTAAGAAGGTTACAGAATCTCATTTTGTGGTCCATCTGCTCCCTCTTTGCTTCCCAAGCCAACAGACACTAATCTGGGATGAACAAACTGACAGGACATGGGGGAGGAGTAGATGGTCATGATTCCTGTATGTTTCAGCTTTTTGATATATATTCTCATGCCATTGTGATATAATAGAAGGAAAATAATGCAGTGGAGTCAGGGGGACAATTGCAACAATTATGCATTGCAGCAGCATTTTACTGCTCAAGATTTTCTCACATATTCAGTTCAATTTACAAGTTTTACCACTGAGATCTGAGCATACAAAATTAGTGTTTGAGGGGAAAAAGATGCATTTCTGGAAAAGATTGTTAAGCAGATCATAAGCTGAAATAAACAGTAAAATTATCAGATTGAGTTAAGAAAAGTGTTCAGAGTTCTCCTGCTGGATTTTTTCCCTAATTTGGATCGATGTTGATGGTCTTGGAGAAAATGTGAACATCATCCTAGTAAAAATTTCTAGTAGCCATAGCATGAAATAAAAGTGGTTCAAGAGGATGAGAATTAAATAAAGAAGTGATAGGGATAAAATCAAACTTCCAAGCCATGGACCATGAGTGCAAAAAACAAAGCCGAAGTGGCAGTGTGGCTAATGAGGAATGAAAATGAGAGAGGGATGTGCTTTATGACTGTGCAGTAATCAAAAAAAGGGCCAATGGAGCTGTATCATGTCATCTCCATCTCTATACAGCTCAGCAACAACAGTGCTGCCAGTTTTACTTCTAGTTCTGGTCACTTTGTCATCAGAAAGACCATAATGAATAGAAATAAATTTCTACGGAAGCAAAATGGAGCAAAGTGAAGAAAAGAGATTAAAAAAGATAAATATGTATTGTTTGGTTTAACTATATTCAAGATGCAAGGCATGCACAAATAATTCAAGTGTTTGAATGCTTCATGAGAATGGGTAAGTTCTTGAACATAACAAAAGAGAAGCACCAATATAATTTTGGATAAGAACTATGAAGAAGTTACAAAAAACAAAGCTGTTGTCAGCAGGGAAGTATGCCTAATGATTAAAGCACCTAATCCAAGACTTAAAAATAATTTCGACCACAAGATGTGAAGCACTGATGCAACATAAGGTCCCTCTGCCAGGTGAAGGCTGTTCAAAATTTCTAAAAGGGTAACTTTGACCCAGATCAGAGGCTGTGGGTGTGCACAAAAATGACTTGACTTCCCTCAGCTAACCATGGATTTCATATGGATTCCTTCTTATTCCCCGTCCATTCCCACCCTTCCAAAGCCACCTGGCTGTCCCTTGGATATGGTTACCCTCCTTTATATGCAGGGCCATGATGATTCATGAGAGTAGCTTAACTTTGATGCATGAGCCAAGATGCACATTTGTCAGTCTAGAATAGCATGGATCCAAGTCACATCCTCTGGTCTGTGTGATGCCTTCAAATGGTCAGAGTTATCACCAAAAAGTCAGCCTAAGCTCTATCTTCTCACTCTCTTGTATTTTGGAAACTGCTCTTGATGCATTCATCTTTCACAGAGGCTGTCAAAAATTCTCTGTTCCCAGGAGAAGGCACAGGCCCTGACACAGGACCTAAACTTTTCATGGCCTAAGGACTTTGTCCTTACAGGCTTACTCACTAGAATTAATGGCTTTGAATCACATGATATTGATTATGTAAGAGACAAGAATTTTACACAGCAAAGCTTATACATAATTACAGTTCTTCCTCTGAACTTCATCTAATGCTTCAGGATTTATAAAAATCAAACTTAAACTTGAGATAACAAAATAGATTCCCAGCACAGCAAGCTTTTCCAGACAAACCTGCCCAGAACTCTTTTCTTATGGTTTAATGTACTGCAGGCACAGTATGCAATCACAGAATAAGCATACGCTTGGCATGAGTCAAGATGTGCATTTGTCAGCTTAGAATAGCATGGGTCCAAGTCACATCCACTGGTCTGTGTGATGCCTTCAAATTGTCAGACCCATCACCAAAAAGTCAGTCTAAGCTCTTCTCACTATCTTGTATTTTGGAAGCTGGTCTTGATGCATTTTTCTTTCACAGAGTCTGTCAAAAATTCTGTGCTCCCAAGAGTAAGAAGAAAACAACTTTCTCCTTCTACCTACACTGGATGAGAGATCCTTGGAACAAGTGGCAGGCCCTTTGTGATTAATAGTCCTTGACTGGATTATTTAATGAATATACTCTTGCTTTTTGACTGATGTTTATTGCCATACTATCGAAAGGAAAATGAGTCTAACTATTCATTGCGTGAAACAGAGCTGCTTTTTGATTTGCTTGGAACGTGCCACTTGGTAATTTTTCTTGTTTGAAGCATCTTGGCATCTGCAGCCAAAGGCAGACAACTCAAGGACACAGCTGGTCCTACAGGCTCTAGAGAAACCCTGGGAACAAAACCAGAGCTGCAGAGTTGAGAGAAGACTCCACAGAGTGAACGTGCAAAATCAGACTTGGCAGAGAAAGCCACCACAAGTGTGGAGCACAACCAGGCTTCAGTGAGTGCCTCAGTGGAAAACGTAAGGGCCTTCGTCCAAAACATGAGTAGCAGAGGTCAGCTAATGAATAATACAGCAACAACACTTTCTCCTCATCTAAATCCCGTATCCAGCCTTTAGATGCCATCTCTTGATGCAGCTGGAAAGCCAATGCAAGCGAAGAATACTTTGACAACTCGTGCGTCCATCACCTGTGGGAAGAGAGGGCCAACAGCTCTGCTGGCTTTCACTCACAGTCACGGATGTTTGGTAGTGTAGCAGAGAAAGTTGTGCAATCACCAGCTTCCAGGTAGCCATGGCAGTGGTTCTGTTCCCTCTTTGCAAGGGAGTTCATAAGCTATGTATGTGGTTCTTCTCATCCTGCAGCTCTTGCACTGCTGCTAAGTCTTCACTGTGGCTGCTGGGCCCCCTGCCTCTCCCTCTCCTGCAGGATAGATAGTGAGGTGCTCTGTAATTCCAGATCCACCTGCAGTCTGGCTCTCCCTGTGCATGGTCTGGATGGCACAGGAGATGGTACTGTGCCTGGAGACTCCAAGCACAGCTCTGATCTCCCTTACCGGGTCTTTGTTTTCTCCCAGCATATACTTCTGTATTGTGTGAGCTGCTGAAAATCAAACAGCATCCTGGAAATGGCACAGTTTCTGTGGCAGGTTAGCTGATGTGGTGGCTAGTGCCCCACACTGCAGAGGGTGGGAAAGCCAAATGCAACAGGGCTGTGCACCAGACCTATGTCCAAAAAGAAGGGAGCCAGACCAGTCAAAATTACATAGGTGGGCAGGTTGAAGGACCTAAGTAATCCACCCCAACTGAGCAGACCTACATAGAACTGCTGCCAACCATACATGTAAGAGAAACCACTTGTTGATGTAAAATACACCCTGAACAGAGTTATAAACAGAATTAACATGAAAATATGGATGTTCAGATGAATGAATTAAAAGCAATGACAACTTTGATTGGTTCATAAAATATGCAATTAATTTTTTTCTGCAGAAAAATCAAAACACACAATTTGTAAAGAAGAACCCAATTCACCCTATATGTTTTAGGTCCAATTTATTTAGCAAAAAACAAATGAAAGAGATTTAAAGGAATCTTTGCACAAGTGTTGAAGAAGAATCCAGCCCCCTTGACTGCACATCATGCAGGGCTGTCCTCTGTCTGGCAGCAAACTCCCACCCTTTCCACCAAAATAACATTTGCTTACTAGTCTCTCTCCAAAAGGTGTAAATGGGCTCTTGTTTGAGCTCATCACAGATTCAGCTATATTCTTTTATCTCCAGTAATCTGGAGATTTTTTTCCCTGCAGATAGTTTCTGTGTTCCATTCGCTGCTATTTGCTAGAGAAAGACTCTTGGGCTTTTTGCCCTTTGTATTTCCTCTCTTCTTTCATGTGGAGAAGACTGCCAACGTGGGATTTGCAAACTGCTGCCAATATGGGATTTGTGCTGCTGCGGCTGCCAATCTTTAATTTAGCATATGTATAAAGCTAATTTTTGGACACGATGCTAGTGCCTGGCATCTCTGCAGGAGTCAGCCAGGTTGTAATGTTTGTATTGTACTGCACTATAAAAAAAACAATAAAAAGAAAATATAAAGGAAAAAGCCTTTTATCTCTAGCTTTATAGCTACAGATATGGTCTAAATACTTGCATTCTCCCTCTGCATCTAAAATTCGCTTCCTCCTTTCTGTGCCATAGCCATTTCGTTTCTTTTAGATTTGCAGTTTGTGTTGCCTCTATTAGAAGCCAATGATAGGCTCCTGCTCCCCACTGAGAATATCTTCATATTAAAATGTATAAATTCAACTCTTTAGAGGGAGAAAAAAAGACTAGTTTCCCTTTAATTATATTTAAAATACACAGTCACATGTGAGAAGAAATATTTTCTCTTAAAAAAAAAAGTTAATACAGAGAATCAGAGAAAAAAAATTATCATTCAGGAAACATCTTTTTTATGGAAAACATAAGCTTGACTACTCTTCCTTGGCAAGGGCATCTACAGTTTGAGAGGATGTTCCTGCAGTGAATTCTCTAAAATAGGGCAGTGCCATTCTGGCCACTCAGTGGGAGTGTGAGTGAGCCAAACTCCAGCTCCAGAAGCCCCCATTTGGAGGACCCCATGCAGCTGCAGGGAGCTCCTTGGCCAGGCCTGGAAGCAGGCAAAGGGAAAGCTTCTGGGGAAGCCATGGCCAAAGGATGGGCTGAGGGAAGCAGTTTCATGCTGGCCCATGATGGTGGCTATAGCAGGACAAAGGCTGTGATAGAACCACTGCTCCTAGATGGATTTATAGGAAGACCTGAATTCATAGGAAGAGCCTTCAGTGACAGTTCACAGTTCTTTCATATGGAGAGAATCACTTAAACCTTTACCTAAACTTATTCCAGCCCTTGTACTCGAAGGATAAGTGTTCACCAGAAGATGTTTGGTATGAAGGAAATGCCAGTGAATGGGCTGTGGTTTGGAAAACCTAGCAGACCACAATAGTGGCAAACTGAGCTAGACTTAAAGTAGAGCCCAGTGACTGCATACAATCTGAGCATCTTTCCCCAAATGCAGGGGAAAAGATCACCAGACAAACACAGAGAAATATGAGGATTTTGTAAATCTGCTTTTTACAAATATTTAGTATACCCGCAGGCTATTTTCATTTTTTCTTCTGTTATCAACAGAGATTTTTGCAGTTTCTTTTCTAACTAGAGATCCCAGATGAAGGAAAAGGAAATTGCTCTATCATGGCATCACTTTTTCATTTTAATTATTGTGATTTAAATTACCCCATCTACGGAAGCCCACATTAGAGTGTTGACTACCCAGTAATAGAAGGTAGTTTTTCCGCACGGCTAGACTGGTATTTTCTAAGAAGGAGATCTGCTAGCTTGCCTACTTTCACAGCAGCAGTGCCATGGGCTGTAATGAGACAGGATTATTGTTGCAACTGTTCTTGAAGGCCTCTCTCCCCAGGCAGCCAAAGAATGACTGAGTCACGCAGGTGATGCATTCGCTGTAACGAGAGGGACAAAACCCTGAAATCCACATCCTGAATAATCCCCCACAAACCCATGCCTCTGGAGGAGGGTATGGGAGGGAGTGAGAACAAAACCACTGATGCCAGGAAAAAAACAAACAACCCAAACTGCTTATTTTAAATAAATAAATAAAAGGGGGGTGGTGTTTTCTAATACCAATATGCCCTGCACAGTCATGCAGAAAAATCAGAGTTTGATTTCTAATCGCAGCCTCTCGTTCCCCGGGCTGGCAGGAAGCACACATGGGGTGGAAGGAGGTGCCGTGCATCACTCAGCAGCAGCCCCTCTGGCTGCCAAATGAAAGGGGTTGACAGGCTCTTGTGGGAGACCCATCCAGCCTGCCTTGGCTGGAAGGATGATGGCCTTGGCACACAGCACCACACCACGGGAGAGGATTTTTTTCTGGCTTTATAAACGACATCCTTGAGGCCCTGTGTTGCTGCCAGCTTCTTCTGCCCAGTGCAGGACTGTCTAGGACTCCCTCTGGGGCTCATCCGCCGGCTGGAGAAGCTGTTATTGAGAAACACAGGATACCCTCTCGCAGAGTGTGCCGAGCTGGACCACCCTCGCTGAGCTTCCCACACCTGCTGGCAGGGAGACCGAGCACTGGCGCTGGGAATGGCCACAAGAATAGTGCCATTGATAGAAGCACAAATGTAGAGCAATTATTTATCTTGTGCTAGGAGTGTGTGAGGTGGCGATAGTGCAGAGCCCTCTGTAAGTTAGAAATTTGCTCTATTCCCAGAGCACTGGTGCATCAAGGAAACTCTACTGGGAGACACCTCAGAGAGACAGAAAGGATTAGCACTCCGAATGCCAGGATGGTGTCACCAATGTTGTGCTCACAATCGCAGCCATGCTCTGACTCCCCCACACTCTTCTGTCATGGGGGCAGCAGAAGGAAATGCTGTTATCTTTTTAGAGTCAAGCACTGCCACTGAAAGTCATGAGACATATACTATTTTATAGATCTCCATGAAGCTTCAGGACTACGACACAAAACTTAACTTCCAATCTGTAGTGGAGAAAGGAGGGGGATTTCTGTACTTTTGCCTTGCTTTGCAGGCTCCTGCACTGGGTAGCAGCTCTGGGGAGCTGTTCCTGGTGACTAAGGTCTTATTTCCATCATGAGTACCTGCTGTGGTTTAGATCAATCATTTAATTTCAGAGTACATAGGGCTGCCCTCTGCTATGTGCCAGTTGCATCTGAAGCAAAGCAAGCAGTTAAGGATACTTCAGGCCCATCTACCAGGATAAAACCTACCATTTGTTTCGCTTGTGTCTGGCCCTTCTCTTCTGATTAAATTCCATGATTAATTAGGCTTGCCTGATGCAGGCAGAGCCCAATCACCCAGTTCTCCCTAACAAGGTATCAAAAGCTCATGCAAGTACTGCTCGTTCCCAAGACAAAGATTTTATTCCTGGTCTGCAAGCACTGGTCACTATCTGTTTTTGACCAGCCACTGGTGACTTTGCTAAACCTGCCAGAGAAAGGGCTGTTATCAAGTATTGTTTCTGCCAGAGAATTGCAAACCTTGGCAGTACCAAACAGGAATAAATCTGAACCAAGGGGAAAGTATTTAAACTGCATGCTGTATCATGAAACCTACTCAGACACAAAACCCAATTTAACTCAAACAACAATAAAAAGCTTTTCGTGAGATCTTGGTATGACTTCATCATTGACCTGCTGATTCACCATTCAGTTAGGCAAAGGATTCATATGACACTAGTCTTCCCCAATCATGTGAGAAGGGTACCAAATAAAAAGGACTCACTGGTGTGAAACATGAAATTATCCTCTCACATTTCATCTGTCAATTATTTCACACCAGCAGACAAGGAAAACAGATGTAACGAACAGCTCATCATTCAAAACAATCACCCCCTAAACCAAATCCCTTGCAAAACATATTCAGGGAAGATCAGCAATGGTTGGATTTACACACAATGTGAACTGAGTTCACTGGCCAGTTTTCCATGTTGCGCCAAACCAGTCCAGCTGTACCCCACACCTCTGAGGGTCCAGAGGTCCTGCTCCCAACATGTGACCCCTCACTGTACAATACCATGTCCAAAACCTACTCTGAATAGAAGTGCAATGCCTTGATGTCACTCACTTGATAATCTGGGCACCCACCTCTCCCATCATACCAGTGCTGAAAAATCTGTGCAGGGCAATAAAATAAGGACAATAAAATATATAGGAGAATAACAGCGTTGTGTCCAAGGTAGATCACAGTCAACAGTGAAAGTGAGGAAACACAAATGTTAAAGCTTCACTTCAAAAAAGACTGATGTCCCCCAGAATATTCCAAATTTAAGAGACAGCCAGACACCCTATGTCTTTCCACCTATTTTTCAAGTCTTTCCTTTTACCTTTGCCATCCTACTCACATCTGACTTCAGGACTGCCAAAGCCTGAACACTGCTGACTGTATCTCTGTGTAAGAAATACCTTGGCAATTGCACGATGAGATAAATATCACTGCAGATTCCTATTTAAACATGTGTTACTATGACTTAAAGGAGAAGAAAAGAGAGAATTTTTTATTTCTCATACTATGGTACAAACAACCACTACCTTTTACATATAACCCTTTGCTGATGTAAATACTAGAAATGAATGCTATGTGGTCAACAGAGCACTGCTGAAGCACAGGCAGTCACACAAGAGTGACGTTTCCCACCTAATTGCACAAACATGCCAACAAACCGCGGCACCTCGGTGGTCTGGTTCCTCACTGATATTTCAGTTGTTCAGCTGCCGCAGCCACGGACGCAGCGAATTTTGAATTGAACACTACTGCTCGGTGATGCTGACACTCGCAGTCAAGCATATCTTGATGAAATTAGAGATGCAGAAAATATTTTTTGACAGAGTGCACAAGCAAAACAGCCAGAAGTGCAGCGAGTTTGGTGTGAATGGCTCGTGCAGAGAGAGAGACCGGGGAGATGTTGAAAATTGGAATCTCTGATTTTGGCAGGAAGAGGCGAATTTTATTAGCAATCTATGCTGCAAACATAACTTTCTGACTATTAACAGTTTTTAGTTGCCAAAAGAAAACCACCATTTTTAATTGCTTCTCAGCTCTTACACTTTACAATGGAAAAAGAAAAAAGAGGAAGGCAAGAAACTTACATCTCCATTATGTAAAATATCAGACCAGTGGAGAATACAGCAGCATTCCAGTTTAACAAAATATTCACAAATATGAACACTTTACAACCTTCTGCCCAAACCTGTAATTCTACGACAAATTAGCACACACATATTAAAAATATGCAGGAAAGTTTTGCAAAGCATCATAGACTATATAGGAATTAGTAAAATAAGGTCGGTTATTCATATTGTTGCTACCCCCTAGCATGCAATGTCGTAAAAAGTCTAAGGGCATTTTGTTTCCTTGAAGAAACAGGATTTTCCTTTGAGTTTAACAGAATGGAAACTTTAAATTAATGCAAGAGACAGCAGGATTAATTCCAACCTGTAAAGCTCCAAACCCCACCTGTTTCAGTGTATTTCGTCCTAGTCTAAGAAGGAAAATACAGCCTTTCTGGCTCTGCAAGTGCCACTGTGATCTCTGAGCAGAGAAAATTGCTATGAAACAATACTTTAATTATCTTTGACTTAGAGGTTTGGATGGGCTGAATGAGACTTTTAAAGTAGCATGTCTAAACTTCATTGAAAAGATCCTCAGCTTTTTAGAAGGTCCTCAAAAGTTCACTAAGACACAGCTTGTGAAAATTAGTAGCTAGCTCCTTTCCAGAGAAAGGCTGGCAAGCTCAACTGGGAAATACCCTTTAGTCAGAGCAGAGAGAGTGGCCCTTGGGGAAGGCCCAGATAGACTTGGTTCCCATGGGCAACTACTTTGCCCAGCCAGAAACACACAGCTTTCCACTAAAACCAAACCAGCTGCTCCCAACCACAAGGCTGTGTAGCAAAAAATTGCAAAGATGTCTTTATCCAGTGCTCTGAACATACTGGCTGAGGTGCCCACACACATGAGCTTTCCAGTTGCCTAAGAAAACACTAACTGACTGCTCTATGAGATGAGTGGGGACTTTTCCTACCCTGCATTGCTAGAACATGGACAGCATATGTACTATCTTGCACAAGACAGGGTCTTGAAAATGAAATACAAATTGTCCTACATGTCCTTACTGGAGCCATAGATGTTGGAGGGAAGATAATGCAGAGCTGAGCAGTGCCTGGTGTGTGCAATGGTTTGGAACCCATGCTGATGACAAAGCTAAAGGAGCAACACTGTGAGAGATGTGTTCCACAAGGAGCTTCCTGGACTACATACAGCCTGCCAGCTAAAGCACACAGCTGCTGATGGCCACACTTTCTCTTTTGTCTCAGTGGCTGGGCACAGCCAAGCATGTGTGACAGTGGAGTGTGGTAAGCAGGCTCACCCTGAGACCTCTTGGATCCCTGGATGTTGCCTACAGCACTGCTACAGGTTCAGGTGACAGAGATGAGCAGGAAGCACCCCATCCTCACAAAGCCTCTGGTAGGACCCAGCCCAAGGGCAGACCTGAAGTTCCTGTGACCAGATCTAGCTCAGCTCCTGCGTGCAGTCTGGGTTCCCAGAGCGAGCACAGAGGAGCAAGGGGACAACAAAACCCAATCTTTCCTTCGTCCTGTGAGATGGCAGAGGGGCCTCTGCATGTGTGTGCTTGCAGCTTGAAGCCAGGCTCTGGGAAATGCAGCAACCATGGCAGCCTGAGCACGGTGTGCCCCGCCAGGCGCCCGCTGGGCTCTGCACCCACCCCTACTGCTAGCCCCCTCGCAGTGCAACAATCTACCCCTGAATAAATTAGCAATAATTGGAAATCCACTTCACTGGACCTTACGCAGCATGACTAATGTGACTCACTTTTTAGCTCTGCTCCTTTTGTGTGACTACCCAGCAAAGAGGTTGCCTTAGAAAAGAGAAGAACCGGTAAACTTTATGCTACGGAAAAAGAAATTACAGTCTCTGAAGAGTGATACAAAGGTTTAATGGGTGCTTTGGATGCACAAGAAGTGAGTGTGCTAAGAGTGCTGTGGGGCACAATGCTCCTACTGATGGCTTTTTGGCTTTGTATCCTTGTCTTTACCTTTCAGATGGTGCATGTTAATTTTGGTGGCATGGGGACAGGGCTCAGAGAAGTACATCTCTGCAACAAAGGCAGTACAAATCTGCAGAACACAAATAATTTTGAAGAAAAATTCCAGACTTATGCTGTTTGCTAGCAATGTTGTAAGGGCTGGATGGGCTGAGAGCTATCTGAATCTCAGCCTTTGTCTTTGCCTAGATCTCTAATGAGAATATGGTTAAGCCATTTTTACTCTTCCTTTATGGTAAAAATATATTAAAGGTTATTTAGAATGGTTAACACAGAGAAATTACAGCATAAAAATATTACATGCCAGAAAGGTAACTTTTAAGAAGCAAGAGTGCAAACACTGTTAATTCTGGAGTGTCACATTTTCTTTCATAACCCTATTCAAGCTCATTGTATCAACCTAATTGCCAGGCTATGTTTTTTCAAGAAAAATAAAATGAGGAGTGTTCAGCACATAAATGCCTCTGTAAGCCCTGTAATATAGCACAGCTACAACATTCAAACAATTTGGCAAACTCTGTGCACTCGCAGTAACTTGCAACCTGGTACATGAAGCAAGCACTGTGAATTACAATAAAGAATTTGCAACATAATCAGTGTGGGTTTATTAATGTTATATGCAAATGCCATGTTTAAATATTTATCTTTTGGTACCTGCCAACAGGTATTTTTCATTCTAGGGGGAGTACTTTTCTCTTGATTTATGCACATAATTCCTACTACGTGAACCCCAGATATGCATGCAGAAGGAGAGAGAAATGCATCCCTGTAGCTATAATTTTTTCTAAGACATTAGTGAGACAAGTGTTTCACAATTGCTGTGCAGGATCCTTAAGCAGAAATTGTGGTGCATGAAACAATCCAAATTTCCAAGGAAAAAATTATACCCTTTCATTCTCATAGCAGCATGTAACTAAGGTTTAGATGAGTGAACAGATGCATGCAAAAATCAGCCATGAGAATGGAAAACATTCATTTTCACAATCTGCTAAATCTGCTAGGTATGCATGAAACGAAGCCAAAGAGATCTCCAGCAGAACGCAATGTCACAGTCTTGGCACAACGGGGAACTCTCTCAGATGCTGCTTGTGCCAGCACTGGCACTTTTACTGTACAGCTGTGTTTAGAGAACACTAAAATACACTGGAAACTCAAAGAGTTAATGATACAACTGCTATTAAAATACATTCTCTCCACCTCCCACCTTTTCAGGAAATTAGATGTGATTTTCTTTCTTATTATTGCAGCTACTGCTTTACATGAAGTAACAAGTTCAGTAGTGAGATTTTTCCAAGTGTGTTTCCCTCTGCAACAATGCGAGTTCCTTATCAAACCTCTTAAATGAAAATCTGGTTTTGTCTTCACAGCACATACATGACCTTGGCTTAGTGATCTCATGCAATGCTGAAAAAACCCTCAAATTTTATATTATTTTTTATATTACCATTATTCTCAGATAGAGAAGAAATTAACATATAATTAGAATGAATAGATTAGATTGAATTAAAGAGCATAGCCAAATCATCTCTTAAATAGCAGGTTCTCAGAAATATGGCTTCTGACTTTTCAAGGGTGAATTAAATGTCTTACTCTGTTGAAATGCAGATCTTATAAATTTACTGTCACAGCTGGCGCCTGGCCTCCAAAAGCCTTACTCTCTAAAGCCCAAAGAAAGCAAATGCACCACCCTGTTTCATTTTAACATGTTGCAAAACAGGGCCGTGGGCAAAAAAGGATACATGGAAAAGCAGGAAGGGAGGAAGCTGTTTCTTGAGTGGCAGGCTTCCTCTGGCAGGTCCTTTGTGCCTCCTCTTGCTGTGGGCGTCTCAGGTCTTCCCATTCTTAAAGAAGGCATCTTCAGTGTCCTTCCCCTAAATGTTGTTGCTTGGAAGCACTTGGTTTTAGCAGCACCTTTAGGAAGAAGACCTTTTCTGGAAGTGACAAGGAGAGGTTTTCTGCAGAGGTTGTCTGGTCTCCTGATGGGATTCTTTGTTTTTGGAAATCTGGCAGCTTCACACAGAAGGGAAATTTCATAGTTATCTTTTGGTATCTTGGATCAATTCTAATGGCAAAAAGCATTAAAGGAACTTGTCACATGGCTTCTGGAATCACATGGAGAGTCAAGGATGTCTCCACATTCCAAGGCTGCTACTCAAGCACTGGCGTTTATATTTCTTGGCAAAAGCCGCATTTATGTACTCACTTGATTTCCAGAACAGGGTGAAAACCAGATGCCCTTCTTTGCACCATGCAGCTTACACCCTGAGATGTCTACATGAAAGATACTGTGATGATGGGGTTTATTTTAAGGAGGTGGTTGATTGGTAGCCTACAGTGTTGTACTTTTCATGCCACACTCTGGAAGGAAAAAAAAAAAACTATGAAAGGAGGTGTGCTTGCGCCAAGGCACTCTGTGAAGTATACCTTCCCTCTGATCTATGACCTGGAATCAGTCTCCAGAGGCAGGGAGGTAGATGCTGCCAGGATGGCCCTTGGACTGCTTACAAAACTCTGCTGGAGTCCTGACATGAGGAAGAGGAAAATGAAAGGAGTAGTTTAGAAAAAAAATACTTTTGTTTAGGCCAGATCTGTGACCTATAAAGCTGCCTCAAAAGGGATACACAGCCTCTATACTTCCTTCAGAGGCTCCATCAAAAGGAATGCCTGGAATCTGCAGCTCCGTGCAGTATGTTTCACTGTGTACTCCTTCCTTTTTTGTTATTCTCCAGAAGTGTGTATTACAATTTTGCACCTTCTTCATTTACCTTCTTCATTCTCCTTTTGTAGGGTATCTTTCTTTCTTGCCATTTAAAAATTTTCCAGGGAAAGAAATTTCCACCAGAAGAATGGGCAAATCATTTGTCTAAATCAGATGCAACATCAGTATCCTCTTCTCTGGCTTGTCCTATAATTGACAATAATGATTTTTAACACTGTTTTGGGGAATGAGCACTCTGTATTTAGGAAATCCAAGCAAAGTCTGCAAATTTTTCAATATTGTGATGAAAGGATGGCGCCTTTCCTACTGTGGTGAATGGGGTGCAAAGCCATGTTTTGAGATGCTATGTCATGGGTTGCAGAGGTGCTTTCACGTAAGTGAAAAACACGTAATTCCCATTCTGTGACAGCTTGTGAAGCTGCTTGGGAAAAAGCCACCACAACAACAACAACAAAACACTAGCTCACTGTGGCTACTGCAAAGCAAGCTCTTTACTGAATGTGCTGTGAAGCTACCTTGGCAGGCCTGTAGGTTGCTTCCATGAGACTGACAAATGCTGGGGAACCCATTTGCATGGTTCGGTGAGTCCACAGGAGAGAAGATGGTGTGCAACCTCGGCAAGCGTTGAAAGCGCGAGTCGCGGAAACGTGTAAAGTGCCAAAAGGGAACTGGCAGAACATTACACTTGTATGAAATGGGAGTAATCTCATTACCAGAGGTGATAACCATTGCACCCCTGATGGAAATGCATAATTACTGAAAACAGCTAATCAAGTGCAAGAGCAGCAGGGTAGCCAGAAGCTCCTATCTAAACCATCTACAGTGCTTAACCCAGTTGAGCTGCTCCTGCTCTTCCATCACCTTCTACAAAAGGATCAGTAAAACATGCTGCACCCCCTCACATATAGGTCAGCCCAGCTGAGTGATACAGTGCTTTGAATTTTTACTTGCAAATAAAACATGTATCAGCAAAGTCTCTGACTTAATTCTACAAAATGCTCAGGCACACCATACCTGCAGCTGTAAATTTCATAGCTACATCTCTACATGAACAGAATTTGGAATACCTGACTTCTGTTGAAAAAAAAGTTGACAGCAAGCTTCTTGCCTTGAATCTCTGACTTTAAGAAATCTTGCCTTTAATTTGCTAACAATATATATGGCTATGGACAGTAAGAGATGATAATTCTCAGTCTAATGGTAAGGTAAGTTGACCTGTTAATGGGATCTGAGGAACACTTGCTCAGCCTCACTGATGGTGAAGCTGGTACTAACTGGCTGCTGGATTCAGCAGCTGCAAGCACATTGTTTTTTAATTTTTTCTGATCTTTTCAGTCTCTATCCAGGCACATCTAACAAAAGGAAGAACTGGCTTGAATTGTTTATCAAACTGCAACAGGTGAGGGAAGAGTACAGAGGGAGGGAGAAAATAGCTCTTGGCAGTTATAAGTAAAATGCATGATGTTCTATTTACAATTAGAAAAGCAGTAAAAGCCACATGAGTAGTTTCAAGGTCTTTAAGGACAAGCTGCTTATGGAACTGGCAGGCTATTAGGAAAACACATAAATGAAATAAATGCATAAATGAAATAAACACATAAATGAAAATTTCCCTGGTAGTATAGCAATGGTACCAGTTTCATGTCTGTTGAGGATCTGATTTCTTGATTATGTTAGTAAACCAGGAATAGAACCATGCAGGGACACATGCACTGTGATGCTTGAAAAAAAAAACAAGTCATGGACCAAAATGTACAAGCTGTCTCTGGAGCACAGATATAAATCCAGGTCTACCTTCTCGTTGGTTCATGTCCTGACCACTAGTCTAGAAAGTCAGCTTCAGGCCTGGATTTGGTCTGTAGTCCAGTTAATATCTACTTATTTAAAGCAAGGTGGAGGATGTCTCAACCACAGGGATGCATACATACAGATGGAGCAACAGAGTTTTATTTAGCAAGCAGAGTGCTGCTGTCATCACTCCAGATAAGGACAAATAGGCCTGTGCTCTTGGCTTCCTGGACAAGTTTTCTAATCACTAAGAAAATCATGCAATCACACATCTATTTCAGTAAGGAAAGGCGACCACCTGATCCATCTGCCTCCTCAAAGCAGGGTTAACTTCCACTCTGCACCAGGCTGATAAGGGCCTCACTCAGCAAGGGATTTGATACCCCCATGGAGCAAGGATAGACCAGTGCTCTGGACAACCTCTTCCAATGTCTGTTCATCTGCATGGAAAAGATTTTATTCCCTTTGTCTCCCATCAGCATCTTCCTTCAGGCAGGCTGTGGCTGTTGATTCCAGCCAGTCTTTGTCCTTCCTCATTCTGTGCTTACATACCCAGATAATATTTCTGCAATCCTCCTTGGTAGGCCATTCCTGCATCCATTTCCTGTATGCTTCCTTCTTCTGAGTTAAATCAAGAGCTCCTTTTCAGCAAGCTGGCCATCTGCCATGCCTGCCTGTTCTTCCACCCTTCAGATGATTTTTTTTTGCATTTTGTGCAGATTGTCACTGAAGTCTGACTAGCCCTTATGAGCTCCTTTGCCTTCAGGGGAAGTTGAATGTGGAATCAGTTCTATCTACCAGCTGAAGTATTGTGTCCTTGCCTTTCTCACTGCCTTCAGGATCATAAACTCCAGCATCTGACAGCTCCTGCAGCCAAAACTGCTATTGACTGACAGTTCATTTTCATTCAGGATTCCAGCAAAGCATCTCCCCTAGTTAGCTGCTTGTCACTTGCACCAAAAGTTTGTCTTTCTTGCATTCCAGAAATCTGGGTTTCTTGTGACCCATCACGTGCTCCTGTCAGTAGATTCTAGCATGGTTAAAGTTCTCCATGAGAATCAGAAAGAATTTGAAATATTTCCTTCAATTGTTTAAATAAATATTGTCCACAATCTCTCCTTGATCAGTCACCATCAAGACACTCCTGTATTGTGGCTTCCCCTCTGACCCTGATCCATCAGCTTTCAGTAAGCCTTTTACCCGTGCCACCATGGACATGACTATTATTTCCTCTTTCCTAGCCTAGCCATTTTGAAATGAAAAGGCTATGGCTTATGTGCTTTGCATGTGTCTCTTGTCAGAGTCTGCTAGGTAAATTTTGATTGCTCAAGGGCCTGAGACAGAAGATATATGTCTTTTAACCTTGGCATGAAAGAGACAACAAGCCACCAGAAGAGGACAGAAACATTGCTGAGTAGACACAAAAGCAGACTTTCAAGCACTTAAGAGCACATTCAGGGATCACCAGTGTGTCTAGGAATAGCACTCTTGAATCCAGCTGTCTAAAGTTAACGCAAGGCAATTATAATATTTTCCAGTGTTAAGGAAACACTGCTTCAAAACACCTGAAACAGTGAAGCTGTATGATGAAGTAAGAAGAAAGTCTATTGTTTATGGATATGTATTGATTCTACTTGGGTAAAGAAGAAGACAGGACAAAACAAGCTGACATCATGATTTCATGATAATTACTCAGCACTGGTGAAGCTGCTCCTGAAATACAATCTCCAACTTTGGCCACTTACTTCGAGAGAGGTGTTGAGAGACTGTGGATGGCAGTCAAGATGTGAGAAAGCTTTTGACACTGCTGCATAAAGCAACTTCAAAGGAAATGTGCTAATGTGACAAATGATCCCAAATGGAAGTTCTAGTTTCCCCTGCCAGATATATTCATTAGTAAAACAAGAAAAAAAGACTCAATTCTGTAAATGCTCTGCTTCACTCAAGGAATTGTCTTGATAGCCATAGCAGATTTACTACACATTCTAAGTTTACTAAGCACTTACGGAGTTCAGAGTGTTAGAAAGCCACTCGTCTGGCTGACAAGGTGGGAACTTCCTGTGTGTAGCTTTGCCCATTTGAAAGGTAGCACAAGCTCTCTTCTAGTGAAGAGTGAGAGTAAAAAAATGGCCTATGGGCAACCAAATGTGAAACCCCATGCAAGACTTCATTAAGCTGAGAGGCTGCTGCTTTGTTCCACTATTCCTCAGAAGCACCTAATTTGCTACTCTAGCATTTCCTCACACTTGTCTTCCACTTATCAACTCTTGGACCACACTGGAAAAGAGCCTTCTTACCTCCAGATACAGTGGACACAACCAGCTCATAGATGTTACTTCTGCCATTACCTGGACTTCCTGTCACTACCCGTTAAATATGTACAATATACATTATTATTATTATTATGTTTTTTGACCTTATTCTGCCTTCCAAGACTATATGGTGTGACTTGTGGCTCTGTTCACCACTAGCAGCACAATTAAATCAATTAAATCCCAGAGATTCCATGGGGAAAAAAAAAAGAGGAGGGAGGTCTCTGAGAGCCCTCACTTTTGGCAAAGAGCTGCTGCTCTTCCTGCAGGAAACGTCACCCCCATGAAGGTGCAAGCCATGCAATGTTTTGCTATGTAGCACCACACCTCAATGAAGAGGTGGATGTAGGAAGAGGTGATGTCTGATGACCAGGAATGGGAATTGCTGTCAGAGGCTAGAAGCCAGTTGCTCTTTCGACTAGTTTCTGTCAATTCACATCAAGAACTACTCAGAAGTTGCTTAGTGCATGAATCACCTCTAGCTACAAAATAAAGCATATGTGTGCAGGGCTGCTTGTAACAGCCTCAGGCACTGAAAACCATAACCCACCTTCACATTTCTGGGCATTTATTTTTTTCCTCAGCGCAACCACAGTACCTCATGGATGATAAGCAAATTTGACAATGTGAAGCCACATTCTGAGGTCAGGTGCCCTGGCTGGCAATGCTCAGGTTATGCTGCTGTTTTCCACGTTGGCCCTGAAGGAGCCTTTACAAGGTCTCTACTCCAGAAAAACACATACTCAGATACAAGAGTGCTGGATGGCAGAGCCAAGCATCCTTTATCCCTCCCTCCCCATTCAATGACCTTTTTCACAGTCAGGCAGCAGCCAGTCCCAGCAGGCATAGGATCATCTAGAGGAAAGGTCTTCTGCTCAGTAAGCCCATTGCTCCCTTGCATCTCCATCTCTCCCTTCCAGAGACTGAAGGCAGATGATGTGTATTCAGTCAGGTGATGTGGCTGCAACTCCCTGATCATATAACAGTTTCATTCCACATAATCTTTCTTTATTTCTCATTTGACAGCTACTTCCATATGAAAAAGGAAGAGTTAAGCCTATTGACACAAGCTGAGAAGATAGATGAACATTTTAAAAACAACCTGTCTTACGGGCCAAGTCTGTATACCTTCCAACTCTGACAGCAAACCTGGAAACAAAATACCATAGCATTGCTCATTACTTAAGGGGGAAGGAAAGACAGATCCTTTATCTAGGACTGTGTGCTTCTGGGAGACATCAAGTTCATGTCCTTCCTGAGGTGAGAAATCACAGACACATTGTACTCCCATTTGTCTGAATGTTTTCAGCACCTCAGAGGGCTATGGCAATGGCTAAAAGATCCCTGTGAACTTTAAAGCACCAACCTTACGATCTGCTGCATATAGAATAAAAGAACACATTTGGAGGACAGATTTTTGAAAAAGAGCCACAACAGAGGGTGAACAACTATTTCCCATTCCTAGTAGGATTCATTATCATTGGTGCAAAATGCACACAATAGGGTATAAATCTTGGTCCTGTTGATGCCAAATGATATGTGTTTTCCCACTGAAATAATGATTCCAAGGTTCTTCCTCATGGTACAGCCTTCAGAGGAGGATAGATAGTTTGGCCACTTAGCTATTTCACACTCTCATTTGTAATTATTGAAATTCTCTATTTGATAAGAAAGGAGAAATTTATGAGAAAAGATGGAAGCCAAAAGAAGTTACCATAAAATCTGTACTGAGTCAACAGCACTGAATATGGTGTTGCAAAATCTAGAAGAAATTGTTTGCCATGTTTTTGTGACTGGTAAGTTTATTAAGTGGATTCTTCTTAGCCCTCCACACAGAAGATTACTAATTTAATTATTTCAATACTGCAACCGTGATTAAGTAAAACCTCAGATTCTAACCACAGAACCTTTAAAATAATTTACAGAAGATGCATAATTCACAGTTTTAAGTAATAAAAGTTTTGTTCTGCAACTATGATGTGGACAAAGATTTTTAATAAGCTATACCCTTATAGCTATTCAGTCTATGTGTTGCAGGACCAGCAAGTTCATTGTCCCACTCATCCCCTGTTCCACTGCCTACAGAACTGTCCCAGAACTGTTCCTTCAAGATGTGTAAGGAGAACTTCATCAGGTTCTCTGTGGAACAGCTTGATGGGCCTTTCAGTAAAGGGATGAGTGTTCCTTCTGCACTGCTGTCAGTCTTCCTACAGCTGGAATGCAGAGACAGCCTCCAAGAACAGGAGAAGGCCTCTGTAGCTGTCCCATGCTCATTTGGATAACTGAGAATTAGCCACAAGGCACGTAAAAATCAATGTGTGGGTGATATATGAATTATCGATTGTTGTATCTCTTCCTACGCAGTATATTTCCTTTGTATTTGAGGCAGAACATGACCACTCCCAGATTTCACCTCATGCATATTTCACTCAATTTTTCCCTCCTGCACTATTTGTGCCATTTATCTTGTCCTATATTCACTTTCTTTTTTTCCCTACTTTTGGGAAAAGCATCTAATATCCCTGTAGCATTAGCTTTCCTTTGTTAATGTCAAAAAATGTTAATCCGTGAAGACTTGCTTCCTAGATAATGTTAATTCAGCTGCCAGTTTTATAATAGGATTATGCTTTCCAGGATTTAAAAATCCCACTTGTTAGCTACAAAACAGACTTCTACTAACAGCTATAAAATCTAATTTAATCCCTATTGGCATTAACTAAATAGCTGAGGTATAATTTCTGTCTAGCTGCACTTAACACCCTGCTATTGCCATAAATATATAAAATTCCTTTTGAAGTTATAAAAGAAACTGTTTGCTAGGATAAACAGGGTCTCCTGAGTCCAATCATATGTTATCTCCAAGGCATAACAAATGTTGTTTACATATTGTAAAGATTTTGTGGACAGCATATTTAAATAGATTTATCCATGTTTACATGTATTAATTTGCCCTTTTTCTCAAGAAAATGCATACTAAATTATGATCTATAAATATTCTATTTAAAAATAATTGGTTAATGAGTGGAAGATTTGGTCTGTGTGGAATCAAAGCTTAAACTGTAACCAAATAACCTGACTAAGCTGGAAGAAAATACCAATTTGTTCCACATATCCCCTTTTAATGCACAATTGTATTGTGAAACCTTAGAAGATAAAGTTATCTTAAATCTGGCATAGGAGCAGCTATTTTGAAGCAATCTAGCAAGAGGCTGTAACAAGTAAGGAGGAAAGAATGAGCAAGTCATGGTTTATAATCATCCTGAAATGAACAGCCAGGATCTTTATAACCATTGGCTCCCAAATGAGGAACAACACAAGGATTTATAGTCTTCTGGAGCTCAGTGATCAAAATAAAGAAAAGTATTTATAATTATTTTCTCCCAGTCTTGAAATAACTGGTAAGTACATTGTTCTGGAGAGGGTAGCCCTACTGCACTGCAATGAAAGAAGGATAGCAGAAGAGCCATTACAGCGATCCACAGTAGGCAGCACTGTGTTATGCAGGAATTAAACCAGCAAGCTCAGAGCAACCAAGCTGCCTTAAAGATAGAAATTGTTAATCAGACTCAGAAAACATTAGAATTTCATTTAAGCTTTCAAAAAGATGCAAAGTGCTGATCAGACTCCACAGTCAGCTTATCACTTTCCTTATTGATAGACAAAAAGGCAGTTCATTTTGTGATATTACAGCCAAAAAAGAAAGATGAGCAACCTCAGCAAAGCAGCTGACATTAACATCCAAATTTGCAGACATGTGCATTTGTTTTTGGAGTCATACACTATACTTTGGACAGCACATTTAGGTATGTTAATAACAGCACATGCTCCATACAGCTATAAAAATCACTGTCAAAACAGCAACTTTTCAAATGCAACTGGATGTTTTGACTTATCCACAATAATAATAATAATAATAATAATAATAATAATAATAATAATGCAAGTTTTTCACTTCTTTGTAAAAGAATTTCTTGCTTGGACAATGGGCATGGCAATGTGTAACCTAGGGATGCATTTAGAGCTTTCATGCCCTTGGAGCCTACTGCATATGGTGGAGCTAGCAGAGCTGTGCAGGTTTGAATGGGAATAAAAAAATGCATATAGTTCCTAATGCTCCATACCTATTTGTTATGGCTTTTACAACAGGGACTAGAAAAATTTCAATACTTGCATATTGTGTTGTATTCTGTATGTGAGTGCACATTAGATTTGTGGCTCTGGATGCCCTCCACTATCAGTGAGTCAGAGATTTTGGGTATCAGCTTGTTCCATGAAAGTGTATTCTTCTGGTGTATAAAGCACAGCTTTACAATCTTTCACAATTTGGAGAAGAAATTCACAGAATATGTAAAAACCAGGGCTTTACGAAATTGTAATCCATGTGTTTTGTCTTCTGTTAAACAGAGATAAATTGCTCCACTCTAAGTTAAAGGGATGTCATGGCATGGGTTTGACTAATGGTGGAAATAAAAAGCTGGTTTTAGATAGTTCTATGCTTATTTTACAGCTAGCACAGTTCACATGCCTTCAGTTCAATATATGCTGGTGTATAGGAGGAAGAAACTCAAACTCCCTAAGGGCTTAATTCTGAGTTACTAATTTAGACACAAATGTCCTTAATTCATGAAATGTGAAATGTTGTCTGAATAAGGACAGCAGAATCCATAGCACAGTCAGTCTTGTGGACTCCTGTTCATACAGTGGAAGGAAATGAAGCTTTTGCAGAGGTACTGATAGTTTAGTTCCCACCACTGAGTGCTAGAATCCTTTTATCTGGTCTCCAGAAGAATAGTAGATGAACCCAAAGATAGAGATGTTAAACATCATGGTTTTTTGGGGATCTTGGCAGCTGACACCTGCCAAGATTCCCACGCCTAGCCATGATAAAACACACCCTCACCCTTCATCTGCAACTTCCACGTATATATGGCTGTGCTGTTTCTCCACCTGACATCAAAAATTCTTTTCTCTTACTCAGCATCTCACCACATTTCCTTGTTTTGCTACACTATTAACCCTGGATGAACAGGTATTTTTTAAACAGTTTGGTAAAATAAACCACAGATTTCCCCATAATCTTCTGAGTATTTCTGAGGTTCCTCCCACTCTTCAGTGGGACAGGTCCAGCTTTCATGGCACCAATGCACTGGGAAAAGTACCATGCATTTCTACCTTTCCTTACCTACCTATCTTGCCCAAATCAGACCACAGGACCACTGTACCACTACCTGTGAGCATAGAGATACCTTGTAGACAAGTTTACCAAAGAGGGCAAGGGCTGTATTCTCTGTGTGTCCTACCCTTTTCTGGTCCATGTCCCTGTTTATGGGGGTCTCTGGCTTTCCTCATGCTTCACTCACCACTCTGTTTTCGAAGTGTGGGTCTTGCAGTGAGGAAGAATAAACAGAGTGGACTACTGGCTATGAGCACAATGGAATCTGAAGTTGAAGACTAGATTTCAAGATTAATTGCAATAGAAACTTGGATATACAAACACATTCCAATGCCTGCTCATTGCCAACAACAAAAAAAAGCAAAGGAGATCTGGAGCAAACAGTGTTAAGTGCTGAGAACCCTGTGACTGAGACAGGGGTAGTACCTTTATCATTTCCTCACCCCATTGAAGCCAACACAACATGACGCAACACAGCACATGGCTTTGCATGCAAAAAAGTGCCCAAATTTGATCCCGCAGATTGTTTCTCAGCTACCTGTGTAAACTGAATTTCTTAGTATTAGCTTGGTTTTCTGTAGCACACTTGAAACTCAACAGCTCCCTTCAAACTAAGTGATAAGTGCTCAATATTGGGCTGTGTAGTCAGGTCCTTTCTGCTACGAGAAGAGATGAAATATTGAAACTTGGTCCAGAACTATGTAGGAACCTATTCTAGTCCTGCAGTTAGCCTTTAGTACCCAGGTGTGCTGATGTGCCTGCAGACAGCCGACTACACACAAAAGTGAAGGACTGTGACATACAAGTCCATACAAATATTAAATATATGTTTTAAAATATTTTCCCAGGTCTATTAATGTATTCCTGTCTGAAATCCCTGTTAATACTGAGCCAAGACATTTTCCCTAAGTTTCTAGACACCATTCTGTCAGCAGTAATAGTCATATCAATACATGTCCAAGTCAAACTTAATTGGATACATCTGAATCAGTGGAAAAAAAATAACTGGCAATTCAAAGGCTCTGCTCGAAGAGAAACAGGCATTACTGAGCTCATTAAGAAGAAAATTGCTGAATATTGCGATCTCCTTATGAATCCTCAAATCTTTATGTAAGGAAGATGATTGGCTTGTAGAGTAAAACAATAGGAACAAAAACTTTTATTGTCACAGTCAGTACTCAGGAGTGGCAGTTCTTCCAGGACCATGGTGGGATTAATGAGGAAATGAAAACACTTTACAACTTTCATAAAAATGTATATTCATCAGAACTCTTCAAGGATCAAAAAGGCCTTGCAGAGTTTCACCGTATAGTTCAGCTCCCCTACAATAAACCAGAGAGACTTTTGGACTCCCCAATTCCTACAGAAGAAATTTCCCATGCTACTCAGACTTTTAATAATGGCAAGCCAGTGGGGAAAGCAGCATTCCCATTTTAATTTTGTGCATCTTTTGAAAAGAAGTCACCCTACTATGCGCCTGTGTACATTTAATCATTCTCTACACACTTTATCAGCAAGCCTTCTCCCTGTAGGAGGAATACAATTAGGTACAGTACTAATTTATTATAAATAAAGGAAAGACCTGGTAAAATAACCTAGTTATCAATGTTTCATGCAACTGTGCCTATGAAGTACTAGCTAACAGTCTCACTATGAGCCTAGAGAAGTACCTGCAGCATTGATAAATCCTAACCAACACGGCTTTATTAAAAAAAGAGATTATCATCATATAATACATGAAAACTGTTGGGTTTAATTGAAGTAACTAGAGATTTATGGAAACCAACTGGAGCTTTCTTCCACTAATACTATAAAATCCTTCAATAACATCAATAAGGAAATGCATCTCAACAAAGAAAGCCTCACACTTTTTTTGTATACCACGCTGACCCATTTTATGTATTTATCTCCACCCCTGAATTTAGTTGAAGAGTTGTTTTATATGCAAAAGCCTCTTGTCATCAATGATAAGGACTAAAAAGGTCAGAAGGTCTCAGATTAAGGGGAAAATGGTAGGCAAGGATGCCCTCTCTCTGGCGTGCTGTTTGTTCTGACCCCAGGATCAGATCACTAGAGAGATGGAGGAGACATTCTCACAGGGAGAAATCTCCATAAAATCAGCATGTTTGTGGATGATCTGCTCTTCACTGTAATGAACTAAGAGTCATCTTTTACATATGTGTTGTTCATAATGGAACACTTTGAAAGGTGGCCAGGCTTTAATCCTATTTTAAAAAACAGACAATTCAAAAGAATTAACTGATTTTTCCTTCTTCATGACACAGCACAATGAGTTTTTAAGTGGCTGCATGATATTAGGTAGAAACACATTCATGCTATGATTCTGAGGACATGCTTCAGATTAGTAAAATGGGTTTTTCCCTATACCTGCTCTTGAAACAACCAAACTTCCCCTCCCTGCTGAGGAAACTGGGGAGAATAGAAAAGGCTCAAGAACCACCACTTCCCCTCTCAAGGAAGGGACATGGGGAAAGGACAGAGCCCTTTCCCAGCTTCTCTTGCTTTAGTGCTGGAGGAGAGACCAACATTTTTCCAAAAGAGACAAAACAACATAATGATAATTCACATTAAATAAAGTTTAGGAGACTAAACTCTAATCTAGTCTAACATAATTTACAGTAAGGCCCTGAATATCAACAATTTTTTATTGGATAAATGAGCTCCATATAGTTCCCGGGGATCAAGAATAAAATTTCCTGTTTTCAAGTATTTTATGTCAGAGGAGTGCACAGACGTTTCTCAGCCATATGTACACTCCAAGGGATTGCTTTTACACCTCTGATACAAAAAAAAAAACATGAGCAGAGGGAACATGGGGCTTTGTTTTGATTCTTAATTATAACACTGGTGTTCCCCATGGAAAGAAGAGGCCAAATCCTATCACTTTCAAAATTTGCCTGAGAAAATTTTCAAAGGTCATCTTTGGCAGGAGGGCCTGTGCCCTGCCTGGCCTGATGGCACACTGAAGGGAGCTGCAGAGTACACCATATTATCCCAGTTTTTCAAAACCACCCTGCAGACCACAAACAAGATAAATCCACAAATAGCATTGGTTTGGAGGCATTAGAATTCTCCAAAACTCTTCCCAAGTACTCAGAAATATATAAAGGCTATAGTAGCAACCCTAACTGTTGTCTTGCTAGGCTGACCTGGCAGCTAACTCCTCCTGGATGCTCTGAAGGACAGCACCACCAAGACGAGATCCTGCTGGAAAAAATGCAGTTCTAGAAAACTCTTGTAAAGATGGTAACTTTACATAACCCATGGGAACTATACAAAATCTCAGCTCACTATGTCCTTGGAAAATGAATGCACTGACAAGGAAATCTTCCTTACTGCAACAGGAAGAGAGAACTTTTTCACCTGATAATAAATCCACCTGACCTACATGCACAGTGAGTGATGCAGCTCTACAGCAGAAAGCTACAACAGGGACTGCTGGCTTGGCTGAAAGCCCTTGAGACAGCTCAGCTCCTACACAGAGATCTTTCATAAGATGCAATTCAGCTTGCTTCCTGATATGAATCATACAAGCATGTCAATGCAGCCATTTAAAAAACCTTTTTATTTTTTACAATCAAAATGAAAGCATATTCAGACCTTTTCCTGTGAAGAGCTGAAATAGATACAGGTTATTTTTCTGTTTAAGAGTATGATGCATTTGTGACATATCAACACTGCAATCTGTATTATTTCTAATTTTATAGTTTTAGAATTTTGATTTGAACTGTTCACTTTAAAATATCACAAAGCCCATAATTCTGAGTAATTTCTTTAAAATGTACATATACATCAGTGGCAAAGAAATCCTATCTTTGTCTGGGAATAGTACCTCAGGGAAGGTAACTTTCCATCACTAATATTCGATTGTTCCCACAACCAAAATTTAAATTTCTGTTGTAGAAATACCCAATGTCTTACAGAGTCAGAAATGTTGAGAGGCAGCTGACAGTCTACATCATATGGCACTATATATCTGAAACTGTAAAAACAGCATGTGGATGCCCAACCAGGATTTGAGAACAGCATGACTTGTAGGGTATGTTCAGCAAGACTAAAGCCACCTTTGTAACAACACCAGCACATCTTCCTGTCACCTTTCCTATTCTGAATTTTTGAAGCCCTCCTATCACTCTGCCTGGTCCCAAAGGTGTTGCAAAAGCCCCTGTGCCACTCATACCAGGATCAGGTCTAACCTTACTTTCAGGGTTAGTACTTGGCATACTATAACAGCTTTGCTTATTAGGCATTTCTTCCCACTGGCTTGCCTCAGAAAATTCACTGAAATATTTTCTCCTTGTGAATGCTGTGAGGTTGTTTCTATTTTTCTGATTTAGTCAAAATATTAGGTAGAAAGTAAGATCCAAAAGAAGGGGAAAGAGATGACACCTGAAGTTGTGGTCAGTGCTGTAGTTCTTGAAGGTAAGAAATGTAGGCACTGAAATGGTAAAGGAGATTAGGCTATGGGTATGAGTTCCCTTTTTCTGGTGCTCTCTGTCAGCCATTAGAGAACATAATTGTGAGGGTAAGGCACAGGGAAGGAAATCTTTCAAAACTTCATTGAGAGAAAATACTGCATAGAAATTAGTTAAATATTTTTATTTTATGGCCACAGCTTCAAAAGCTGCTACTGCAACCAAATGCAGTTTTGCAAATATTATCAGTTTCAGTAACAGGAAGCTATCTTCCTCATTTCCTTCTCAATGAACAAGCAAATAGAGCTGCTGACATGCCAGATTATTGATCTGTCAAATTTTAACTTAATCCTAATATAAGCCACACAGCATCTTGTTAAAATAGACCCATTAGATGTGGTTCAAGCTTGCTGCTTGGACTTCATGCAAATTAAGATCCGTAGACAGGCAAGTTTGGCCCAAGGCACTATGAACCTTCAGTCAGGTCCTGGTTTTCCCCAAATTCAACATTTCTGCAGCAGTTTGAAGGAAGTCCATAAGTAGCATTTTAAATAATATAAGATACAGTAATAAATACTCAAATTCATCAGTACTATTTAAGAACAATGAATAATGTTGTGTTTCCTAGTGGGTTTTCCCCCCTCAGTTTGAAATGACCCATTTGCAATGGGCCACTGAACACTGTACTTCAATGCATGTTCTTGACATATCTTTCACACAAAGTCCCCAAACACTTCATAGACATTAATAAATTAAGCTGCAAGAGCAATAACAATTTTAGCTTCACATTCATAGAACCTATGTCTCAAACTCTTCCCGAGTATCTGTGGCAGATCTAAAAACAAAATTCAAACTTCCAATCACTTTGAATTAGGCTTCTCTACTAAATCATACAATCACACAGTCTAATTCAGGTTGGAAGAGATCTCAGGAGACCACCTCAAAGCAGCACTAACTACTGATCTACACCAGGCAGATCACAGCTTCATCCAGCAAGGCTTGAATAGCCCCAGGGAGGGAGGATACACCACCAGTGGAGAATCTCTTCCAGTCTCTGACCACCTGCATGGACAAGACATTTTCCCCTTGTCTGCAGGCAGCATCTCCTCTCATGTAACTTGTGCCCAGTTTTTTCCTTGCACCATTTCTGAGCTCTTCTGAGAAGAGTCTGGCTCTGCACCCATTCAGCTCCCCTCAGGAAGCAAAATCAAGACACAACTTAGCCATGTCTTCTCCAGGATGAAGAAACTCATGCCCTCAGCCTCCCCTCCTGTGCCATGATCGGCCTGATGGCCCTTCATGGGCTCCTTCCCATTGTCAGCTCCTCTCTTGTCCTGGGATCCACAGCTTGGCACAGGGACTCCACAAAGAGACTGTCAAAATCAAGTGGAGAGGAAAGACCCCTTCCCTGGACCTGCTGGGTGCAGCTGTGCCAGCACGGCCCCGGGGGTGGTTGGCCACACCACTGACCCTCTGCAGCTTGTCCTACAACAGCACCCAGGGCCTTTTGGCACAGGTGCCTCTCTCCAGGCTTCAGGAACATCCCCCAGCCTTGACCCTTCAGTGATGACAGAGATGACAGACAGCAGCTTCATGGTGATACATGACAGCTCCCTCAGCAGCCTCCAGTGTGTCCTGTCTGGTCCCACAGACCAGCTGATTTAAAAAGACCCTAACTCCATCTTCCCCTGCTGTGGCTGCTCCCTCCCTCCCCAGAGTTTTGCTTCTAGGCCTGAGACTGGGCAGACTCTGACAGTGAAACCTGCAGTTTCATGGGGCAGTGAATCATTTGGCGGGTTTTCCTTCTCATTTTTACTGCTGATACACTTGTAGTAGCCATTTTTGCTGTTCTGTTTATCCCTCACCAGTTTTGATTCCAGACAATCTCTGAACTTCCTCATTCTGCTCCTACGAGCCTGGACCACACTCTTCTGTTGCTTCTTGGTAGCTTGTCCCCACTTCTACTTCCTGTCTGCTTTCTTTTTGCATTTAAGCTGAAGCAGTGGCTCATCTATTGTCTCAAGTTTTCATTACCAATTTCCCCCCTAATTTCCTTGAAATCGTATACCCAGTGGCACAACTTCACTTTAACAGAGCTAGAATTTTACCACCCTTGAGAAATTGCTACTGTCAACTTTGTCATCTTGATAATTTTGAAAATTATGGTTTTCTGTAATTGTTTATTACAAATAAATGCTTATGCTATAAATTATTTGATATAATTAAGCTGCAACTTAAAATACTTCAGTTTGATACACAACTACATCTTGTATTATACAGCAGCAGTCTATGAAATGTGATGAAACAATACTAATTCACTGTGACAGGAGATATAATCTTAGTCTTTCAACACAGAATTTTAGCATCTGAAAAATGCTTTCCAATCATCTTCAGCAGCACACAGGAACATCCAGCAGTGCTACTTTCACTTTTCAGAATTAAAATAGGCACATGTGAACTCTGTAAAATTTTTCCTTTCCAACATACCTGTAAAGAGCTGAAGGTTAAAGAAAGCACTATCCAAGAGAGTCCTTCTGGAAAGCATTAACTCACAAGAAAAAGAAAAGAATAAAATTTCATCCACATTTTTGAAAGGACATGGGACATTTTTCAAGCCTATTTTCCTAACTTCTGGGCAGAATATTTATACTCAAACCCTAAACAATGCTTGCTATAGTCCAAAGCATGTAGGAAAGTACAGTTAGGAAAACCAACAAATATGAAAATAATGTGTCAGCAAACTTACATTCCTGTTGAGAAACAGCTTTCACAAGGAACATTTGCACCATTTTCTTGTATACATTGTTTAAGATGGCTGACTTGTCACTTATGTTTAAGGTTGGAGTCAGCGATCTTAAAGGTCTTTTCCAATGATTCTATGGTTCTATGACATGGAACATAATAAAATGGTTATTTCCAAATATTTTTTAAAAATTGTTTGAAAGTGAAACTGAATGCATGCTAGATCATTCTCTCTTTTCCCACAGTTTAATATTAACAAAAACTTGGCACAGGTACTCGACACATCTACATCTATCTCCCACTCTGCTCTCCATCCTTGTTCCAAACACTGCTGTGCTCAGGATCTAACTTCTCCTTCCTTGAGAAACATCCCTAACAGCATTTCCCCCCAAAATTTCAGGAAGTATATCTTTCTAAACACCCCAAGGCTCAAACCCAGACTTATGCTGTTTGGCTCACAATCTGAAGATGATTTTATTTCAATAACAAACTGCCCACCTGGTGATTCTGAACTAACGGTTCCTTTCCCGCTTCTATTCTTACAGACTGTTTCTTCCTCTTCCCTAAGAAATGTGTTGCAATAATAACAGTATCTCCCACTCTTCTGTGATGGCAGATTATGCCCACTCCTGTATTCCTGCAAAACTCCCTCCCCGCTTACTCACACGGGATCTCTTTGAGTTCTGGGTAACCAGATTTTCCCAACGCCTTCACAAAGCCTATCACTGTGACATTACTCTGTATATCTTAAGAGTTATCGTTGTCTTTCTGGTTGTCACTTCCCCAAGGCAATGGCAATGTTTTTCCACAAGTTCTCTTTAGTGCTGATTATATCACACAGATAATTTTTAATTACCTTTCTGTTCAGAGCCACACCATCTTCACAGTCCAACACTGCACAATCTACATTTAGTGATGGGATTTTTCTTATCTTCTTTTCATCATCTGCAGGTACATAGAGCACAGCCCGTCTGGGAACATACTTGTGTGATGATGCAAAGCGATAACTAAGCTTAGGAACACCAGCTGGCAGAGGACAATCCACCCTGTAAAGGATATTGTTAAAATTAGACTATTGGCAGCAGTCAAATAATACTTGGCTATATTTTAAAAGCAAAACATTCCTACCTAGATAGTGGCTGGTTTTGGGCTACTTATATATTTTTCTCTTTGGAAGAGCCAAGTTAGAGAGATTAGCTGACAGTATTACAGTTAATTACAATATAAAACTCCAAAACCACTATGTTCAATAGAAGTTGCAAACTTAATCATAATTGAAGACCTGCCAGGGCTGAGGTTTATCCATGCAGCTTTAATTACACTGCCCATTCTGGGCGCTACAGCAAGTATGAAATAGTGAAGGGTGGGGGTTCTTTTTTTCCCTGTCACAGGACTCCTCTGTAGGATACAGACTGTGCTGGGAATGGATCAAGACTGCTCTGGGGAGGAAGCTGCTATCTGCCACTTTTCCTCCAGGAGCTGGATGCCATGCTGTGAATGAAGTAGGGGTGCTGGTTAAAACAAACACAGGTTTGTGAAGCTCATTTTGCAACCGTAGCATTATATCAACAAATGTATTTGCATGCAAATTTTAAATAAGCAAGATGGATGGAGGGGGAAATGAAGAAAAAAATTAAAACCCCATGCAGTGTGGAGCATTGCTATTCTCTTCAGACTTTCACATCCGCAGCACAGACTTCTATTGACAGAGCCCAGCAGCATCAGCAGCAGGTGGTTTTTTTTTTTTTTGGCTGTGGTGTTTTTTTAAGTCTGTAAATGTTTTGTGCACCACAGATTAGTGCAGGTGTGAGCCTTTGGTGCCACATGGCTTGAGAGGATAACATCCCTGTGGCCTGTAGGTGTGAGGTCTGGCATGGTCTCCACCATGTGCTTATATTCCTGGTGAGGGCCCAGCACACCAGCTCCAGGCAGGAGCTGGGTTAGTGCACTTGGAGGCTGTGGGACTGCCAGAGGAGGCTGCTCTTGAGTGCTGTGGGGAGCTTGCTTTGCTCCATAATTACAAGCACAGAGAAATAAATTATAGAGGGTGCCACTGTGTTTCTTGGCCCTCCAAAAAAAAAGCCCCTTGCCTGCTCCTGTTTCTCCTCACTGCATGCTGTATCCCCCAGGCCTTTCTGCTACATCAAAGATGAGGACAAAATAATACATTTTACTTTCATACTAAGCACAAGGCACTTACACCACAAAGTAATCCTACCATATAACACCATTATGCATTATCATGTATATTATTCAGCACTTTGAATAATGCAAAGCTTTCCTAGCACCATGCTGAACATGTCATTATCACATCATGTCAGGGACCCATGCATTTTCCTGTGCCCCTCTTAATAATGCTTCCCAAGTTGCTAGACTTGGATGACACATGGCTACACACACATGTGGGTTTTCTTCAAACAAACATGACTTAACGCTCTCAAATGCTTGGAAACGAATTCAGTCAATCTAAATCAGGGCCAATGTGGCATGTCACTGGCAGACTACTGTAATACTCTCCTTTCTAAGCTGAATCTGTTAAAGAACCCTCTCTTCCCTTAGAGTGTGCACCCTTAAAGCTGAATATAAGACTTGGGTTAAAAATATGAATAAAGCTTCTATCACATTTTTCCCTCAGTAAACTAAATTGAAAAGGAAAATTATTTTATCATCTCATCTGCTGCATCTCTGCATATCCTGTGTGGGTCCACTTTAAGAGCCTACGAAAACCACTGATGGGGTCTTCTTTTCAACATGCCTGGTAATGCTTAATTCAGTTTAAGAAATGGGACAGCTTGGCAATTAAATAGAAATTATTTTATTAAAAATGCCTGTGTTACCTTTGTTAATAACAGCAACAGCTTCAAGACTCAGCTGTAGGAGATCCTATCAACACCTGGAAACATGCAACGGAGATCCACTGAGCTCCTCCAAAGTATTCTCTTTGCCTCTCTCTCACAAATTACTTCACATTCCCTGCTTCAGGCTGAAGTGGGGATGCTAACAGAACTTGTGGCAACTCAAGTGGCTGCTAGACAAATCCACTTAATCTCATTTTCCTGCAGTAGTACGCTTTAGTAAGCAAGGATGAGGTGGAAGAGTGGTTTATCTCAAATGGAAAGAGGAGGATCTTTTTTCAGTGTGACACAGAGGTCAGTAAAGAAGTCTGCAGTCCTTCCCATAACATATATGAGGGAACAAAAGTGATTAGTTTCTATTCTCTTTCTCTGATGGCTTCAGCCTTGTGGTTCCCAGGGGCACAAAGGAGTCAAAGAGCTCGGCCCATTAATAGTTAACTCCATCCTGGAGCCAAGCAGCCCCTGAAGCACCCTTAATGACTGCCTCTCACCAACCCTCCAACCTGCCAGAAACCTGATAGACGTGGCTAACACCATAATCTCAGAACCTGCTGAGATGAGATGTATCTTCTGTCACACATGTTTCCCAGGATTTCTGCTGGGCTGTCATCACACCAAGGGCTGTTTGACCAGCCATTTTCCCTCTCACTGTTGCAAGCCCCATGAAGGCAGCCTTGCTCTGCATACCACACACAATGGCATGTAGTGTTGTGTAGGTGAAAGCACCATTACCTGCAGACCAGATTTTGTCAGGTGACACCATCCAGGTCTATGAACTTGTGTTTAGATGGAGGAGCAGTACAGCTTCCTCAGCAGACCACCTGACTCCAAAGGAGTGATAGACGTAATCCATTAAAATGCCATCATGTAATAGGCTTAATGCTGGAAATGCTACTGCCAGGTGATTATTGGTATCTCCTCCTCAGCTAAACAACTTTGTAACCACATGGGCTCAAACAACAGGTTTCTCAGGACATGAATTATTATTAAAAAAACACACTATCAATGTGTCATATTATTAGTTTTATGGGATATCTTAGCAACCTGAAGAAGAAATTTTTTTTCAAAAAGTATGTCCAGGAAAAAATATATACAGCAGGAGGTCGTGTCAGTGGACCAAGACAGAGCCCTTCTCCTTTCAAAACTAAGAGCTCTAGAAGCATTCATATAAAATTAGAGTTTTCAACAAGTATCTTTAGGTATGACTGCAGTAAATTGTGTCAATGCTAATTCTTTGACATATATTCTTTAATCATCACTGTTCATTTTCCTCGCAAAGTCATATTTTATGTTCTACAATAAAAAAGCAGAGGAAGACGTGGATTAATTAATAGATCCATTTGTCTATAGACTTATTTTAAACAGTGGCAAACCTTGGGGTGCTCTGTATATGAGCAGTTAGCTACTCTGGTAGAAAACACTCCCCTGATTATCTTGACTTCTGTTATGTTGATAGAATGAAAAAATCCCCAGCAGTTGCTTTTTTAGGACAAAAAACCCACACAGCACTGCAGTCTCGATTATACTGTTAACCCTGTGCCATAAAGAGGAGGAAAATCTTACATATGTTTCCTGGCTCCAAGTATTTTAATGATTCAAACTAAGCTTGACTATGCTTTAAACTAAACACATGGACAAAAGCCAAGTGAATTTGCTAAGACAATGTTTCTTCCTTTAAGCACTGTAAGTTAAAACAAGGACTAGGCTATTGGGTAATGCTCATTAAATTGTTTTACAGCAGCATATTTTCATTCATAGCATCTGGCAGCATGCTGAGTGCTCTTGGGTCTTGGAAATAAAACTAAATTTCTTCAGCAAACATAACACTCTACTAAAGTCTTCATCAAATATGTAAAAGTAGCTGGCAAGTTAAAGTTTTTCATGGTCCTCTGAGAACCATTTCACCCAAAAGTGAATAGTTCATCCTCAGGAAGGAGAAAAGAAAACCTATTGAAATACTAAGAGACACTGCAGTTTGCAATGGCAGCCATACAGTGTGACTGCGAACAGTGAAATTACCCCAAATTATGCAAATTTCTCTGCTATAAACTGCATTTTCACATTCCAGCATTGCTCATACTCATACACATAAAATGCATACACCTGTGCAGTCACATTGGAGCCAACAACATACAGCTCACAAAGTAAAGTACTCGCACAAGTGATTTCCAGCACTTTAACCTGTGCCTCTGTTCCCTGTTTATTTGCTAAATCAAATCAGGCCTGGAAGATCTGCCAAACACATAGAAAAATATTCATTGCTCAATAGGCCAAATCTTTCCTTCTACAATCTTTGGCATAGTGTTGGCAAAGTGTTCGCAAAGAGCATTTTTAGACACTTCACTAAAACTATTAAAAAATCTGGATAATGTCCACATGTATTTTTGACCTCTGTGCATGTAACTGCACACCATGATGTCTGTGGAGCTGTGGAAGAAGGACAGAAGTGATCCAAGACCCACAACACGCCCTGAAAAACACCCAGCTAATGTAGGAAAATGTTGTACAAATTATTTCTGCAATATGTGCAAAAAAAAAAAAAAAAAAACAAAACAACAACACTCCAGAGAAAACATAATGGTTTTCCTGTGTTGAATTTACCAGGGAGTAGCACACCACCGCACACAAATAATCTGCCAAAAACAAAGGAAACTTCTATGGAATTACAAAGCCCCACAATTTGCATAGTAATTCTTTCTAATTAAGAAAAGAAGATACAAGTTGTTTGTTATAAACATCAGCAGGCCCTGTGCAAATACGGAGGGCTCGCAGCCGCGCTGAGTGTTTGTCGAATCAAAGCGACTCGCTGGAGAGTTTTATTGGTACAGCTGCGGCGCATGCATTTTATCACACATGCTAATAATCCTGGTTATGGCACTAACATTTTAATCATTTGTTCTCTGGGCTTGTTTCTCAAACAATTAGCACTAATGAATGGCCAAAATACCTCGGATCATATATGTCTAATTGCAGTCAAGAGCGGTTATTGTCCGCATGTACATTTCAATTCACCTCTGGGGATAATGTTTGTTAATTGTATTTCTTTATATAGCAAGTGAAAAAAGGCTGTTCACTCAAAAAGGGACTAAGTGTTCTCTTCTTTTCCTTTGTTCCCACAAGAAGCTAAAGTCACTTCAAGAGGCACTTAATCCCATCATCCATGGTTACAATTGCCTTACAGCATCAATCAAAAAGAATCTGAAGTAAAATGATGCAGCTATATTGTGTAATTAAAAGCAATTCAGGTAGTTATTACTTGGGGCATTTTCCAGGTCCAAATACTTAAAATGGCACTGCGGGGATTCTAAATACTGTAGTGTTTTAAATTTGGTGAACTACAATATCTCACAGAGAAAGGGAAGGAATATGCAAAAAAAAAATCTCCTAGTGTGTATTGTAAAGTGAAAGAAAAGAGGAGGAACAGCTAACGTTTGAAGTGACAAAATCTACAAGTCTCCATATAAAAGGGAAATAAAAATATCAAGAAGGGAGAAAAGGGGAGGAAAAAGAAAAGGACAACAGTTTTCAAGGAAAAGAATTTCCTCATAATTGTTAAAAAGTTAACATGTGAAAAAATGCTAACATTTTCCCAAACGGAAAACAAAAGCTCATATCACAAGCTTTACCATCAGAATACAGGTCCCCAAAATCTTAGTACTCTTCTAGTGGAAATAAATGTGGGTAAAGCAAGCAGCTCTTTTTTAGGGAAAAAAAAAAAAAAAAAGACAAGGGAAAAAAAAAAAACAGGTTAAAAGTGAAGAGCTATGATATTTACTTTTGAATAAAATGTAAGGGAAGTAACAACTGCCATTAACCCTGATCCAATTATGCTGAAATTAAAACTGGGGGGTTATCAACATACCAAACACTCAGCTTTACATTTTGATTTCTTCCTTTGTTCCAGACTCAGTACGGTCATTCCCCTGACCCTCAAAAAACTAATTAAGAAACCCCCCCAAACCTAAGTCCTTTCCAGGGCAGGCAGAAGCCACCAGCTCTCACCAGGTTTGAGATCTCTTGACAAGCAGTTTTCTTTACCAGGAGAGGCTTTGTCTGATTTTAAACTTCTCACCATAAGGCTGATACTATCTCACATAGATGTAACGTGAAGACTAATTCCCCTGAAGCTGATGGAAGACATAAAGGTATAAAATTAGCCCCCCAAAAGTGTGAAGAAGGTGAAAGAATAAACCCTAACACTTCCACAGCATCCTAAGGGAGACAGGCGGTCTGCACCCAGCTGTGGGGACTGAGTGGTGAGTTGAAGAAGTGCTCACAAAAACTCAGTGAATTAAGAAATTTAACCCCCGTAACAACCAGCTTTGGATATCAAAAGGGACAGATTGGAGGGGGTTGCTCCTGAGAGCACTTGCCTGCTGGAAAAACTGTAGCAGGGAGAAATGAAAAGGGGTCTTCCAAGTGACCTTTCACAAGCACTCTCTCCAGCTGATCAGGACATATTGCATTATAACCAAAAAACAGAGAGCTGAACCAAATGGGGAAGGAGAGCCCCACTGATCAAAAAAAAAAAAAAAAAGTCATGACATAGAGAAGTATGAGTGGAAATGAAAACTAAGCACCAAATCCAAAGTTGCTGGAAAGTAATTTTAGGAAAAATATGTGGCTTTGTCTGCTATTTATAATTTTTTCCTATCTCCAGTAAATCAATGTAAGTCATATAACTGGGCCCCAGAGAAAAGATTGAATACAAACCAGGAACTCACCGGCAAAGGCTTAAAATAATGGACCCCTTAGCCATAAAATGATAAAAGGCTATCATAGGTTAAATAGTTAACCAAACTTTCTCCTCCCACCAGTACTAAATGTAAAAAAAAAAAAAAAAAAGAAAGAAAAAAAAAAAGACCTTTTATTTACCCCACCATGTTCTTTCAACTACATTTGACCCTGTTGTTTTGGTTCACTCTGAATTCCATCATGCCTTAAATTGCTTTGACTGAAGATCAGGCATTTTTTTCTTCTCAATTCAAAATGGCCAAATTAGACAGCGAGGATAAAAATAAAAGGACTGCTGGCTTCTCATATTACTAATGTGTCCTGTTTTCAGGGCAGCAAAAATAGCCTGTTTGTGAGGAAGAGGAGAGTGCTACGGTTCTTTGACTTAAGAAGTGAATTTTAAAAGAGATTTAAATAATGGCTCAGGGTGACAAGGGCTGCTGCTTCCTACTAATGGCAACAGGCTGCTCCTCTCGGGCAGCCTGTGTGTGCGTGTGTGTGTTTGCTATCATCCAAGGTTAATTGGTGTCCTGTCTTGGGGAGCTTTAGCATATGTGACATACAGTTGAGGCTTTGCTCCCTTCCTTACGGTGTGGATAACTCTGAATAACTCGCCATGCCCATAAAGTATTCTTGAGCTGAGTTGTACCTCGCTTTGCTTTTACCATTGGCAAAGTATCTGGTTTCTAGGGATGCTTTCTGCTGCTTAATCAGACCCACAGCACTGCAGGGCAATGAAAAAGTACTCTGTCTATCTGTAACACGTTCATTTTGCCACTTCCACCTAAGGAACATGAAGTTAAGATAACAGTTATTTTCTCTGTCTTCCTAAATATAAAGATATAGAAATAAATGCTAAGTTAAGACAGTTTTTAAGAAAATTTTAAACGCTTTCATTTGTTTAACTAATTCAGTTCCTAAGCTGCATTTTTAAAATCTACAACATTGTAAATAGAAACTGCAAAATTTTATCTAGCTGTATGCTTTCTTCAGTGAAACTCTTGCATTAGATTTTTTTGTACGTTAGAATTGCAACTAGCAGCTGCAACAGAAATTTGCAATGCATTTTAAATAACAAATACATCCACAATAAAGATGAAGATCCAATACCAATATCAAGAGATTTAGAAAAAATCTACATATAAATTAGCCTTTTTAAAGGTATGCATTGAGAAGTAAGAAGATACTGCTTTGGATGTGTGATGTTGATGCATAATTTGTTTTGATTTACTTGGTTTTGTGTACAGACAAATATGCACCAAGTGTTATCAGAGCTGTGTGGCACAAAGAAAAAAAACATGCCTTTGGAAGTTGAGAATCTTCCAATTCAGGGGGAGGACTAGGCATATATAACCATGAAGCTGTCCTGGAACATCCCATGCCAAAATCTGTCTTAGGAAGTGAATATATAAAACCCACAAATCTGCAACGGTTGCATTTTTTTTAATACAGTCAGACCCATCCTGATGGCCTCTACAGAAAAGCTGAACTTTGAACAGATTCTTTATGTCACTGCAAAACCATTCTTGGCTCTTCCAGTTCTCCCCTCCATCTTACCATCAGGTTCTTAATTCCCTTGCTCCTAATTCTGCCCCAGTCTTTTCACACAGTGACTTTGCACCCACCCATCTCGGTGTACATACACAAAAATCGGTAACTATGTTTGGGCAGAATTTCTTTTCTTACTGAATGTGTTTTTCCCCTCTTTTCTTCCCCACTCCCCTCCATTCCCTCCGCGTCGGTTCCCACACCAGGACACTGGGAGCATCCTCACTACTGAGCTCTTGCAGCCCTCACCACTGGTCCAGCTGTGTGCACATTGGCTAAATGCTACAAGGTCAAGATCCAGACCAGGATTCAAAAAATCCACGCTAATTACTGTGATTAAAGTCTGAGTCCCAAATTCATCCAAAGACTCCTGAGCAGTTTAGGAGCAGGCTGCTAATGAGTTATACACAAAGTAAGAAACAGGCACTTGGTAAAGTCAGAATCAATAAAGTGCCATTCCTGCCTGTTAAAATGATCTTGCATTCATAACAGAGAGTCACTACATCCACCAGAGCCTGTGCAGGTTAGATATCCATGTCTGCATGGCGTGAGAGAAAAAGAAAACAGTACAGACCTTGAAATAATTTCTGATTTATATCTGAGTTAAAATAAAATTACATCGAAGTAGTGACTGACAATATTTAGCAGAAGGAAATGAATGGAGAGTCAATATACTAGTGCTGCAGAAGTCAGAAGAAAGAAGGCATTTGTCATCCACTTCAGATCTTCCAGAATTTCTGATTTTTTATTACAAACTGTTGTCCTCATAGTTTTGGTTGTGGTGGGGATATTTTGCAAACTGAAGGTCCCTTCATGTTCTAGCAATTTTTCACTGGTAGACCATATTTTATCTCAATTTGCAATTTACGTCAGTCTATACTTAGTCAAAGCACAAGCATTTTTGATGATTCCTATACTTAGAAACATAGGTAAATTATAATACTACATAAAGCCCGGACATTTTTACCATATAAGAAAAAGAAAACAATATTGCAGTCTTCTCTGCATTTTGAAACTGCTCCTGTAAACCCATTTGAGCATGTGCCTAGCGCAGAGAAATCAAAAAGACTAGTCAAACACTTACAGTTAGTTAACCATGTGCTTAAGTGCCTCCAGGACTGGGGATTAATTTTGAATTATGAAACTGCTCCATTTCTATGTGTTCTTAGGCTATACATGGGTCATCCTGGTTTTTTCAGGTTTTTGTACAGGGACTTGTGTGCAAAATTGAGACTTAGATGTATATGGATGCAATCCAGGTGGAGAATATCTTTTAAAAAATATAAAGATGCTCAGTTTCAGCTGGAGAAGAAATCCAATCTTGCATGATTTTTTCAGAATAAGATTAAAAGTAAAAATATTATTTATGTTTAGCCAAGTATTATTCTGTTGAGTTATTATGTGGAAGAATCACTATTAATTACTAAAAATTATTTTGTATTAAACTGGACTTACTCAGAATGCCTTCTGCACCAAATAACTGAGCAGTGAGGAACAATTTAGCAAGCAATTAGTAAATATTAAAATGATGAAGAACACTACTATAAAACTACAATGCACTGCAATTACATAAAAAAAAGTTGCAATTACATCAAAGCTGATGCAATATGACAGAAAAAAAGAACGAATACACAATGCTTTTAGTTCAACAGCAACTGTGGCCACACTAATTGAAAACCAGCCGCTCTCTGGCTTTGAATACAAGCCTGGTGGAAATTTAAAAATATTTCCTAAACAGACGATAAAGAAGAATGCTTACAAATCCTGCGGTGCTCCAGGCAACACTTAACTTTGGAAATGTCTACAGGCAGAAATACTACACTGCAATATGGCTCAGGATGGCACAAAAAAGCATCTGTGTTTATTTTTTAACTAGTGGATTTATAAGAGCAATGAAATCCCTACATAAGCATTTTATATTGACCTGATATGGACTTACTGTTTTAACCAGCTTTTTAACTAACTCCACAAGTTAATAAAGGCAACTACATGAATCCTTACTGCCTACACATTAAGATAAGAAAAACATTCATTAAGCAATATCCAGACTGTTTTAATTACAGGAATATCGCTCTTATTTGTAGTATAATGTTCGTTAAGTACAGTATAACATTTTCTTAAAATGCCCCAGAGGCAGTTAAATTCTTGATTAGCTATTAAAAAAAAAAAAAAAAGAAAAAGAAATCTCCCTTAACTTCAATCGCAAAAGTTAATACCTACTGCAATGAAATTCCAGCACTTATAATCATGCAAAAATGTCATATGAAAATCTTATTAACCATGAAAACATTATATAAGATCAAATGAGTCTTCTGTGCGGTTAGCACTACTCAATGTTAGCAAAATGTTGGACTCTTCCTATGATGATTGTGGTAGTAAAAATAGTTAGCCCAGCCCTATTTCTTTTGAAAATGACATCAACTGCAAACCAGCTCTTATTTTATTAATTTCAAAATATAGCAAGGAATGCAGGAAAATTCTGTCTTTTATATTTTCTTGCCTTTAACTACATCTCTGTTCTATTATGCAATGTTAAAATACACCAAACTAGAAGCAGTGGATGGATTAAAAAACATTATAAAGGCAGAACCTTCATGATCTCCAGTAAATAAATACTTTAAGTGCTTCATTATCCAATAATGAAACTTCCTTTTCCCCTGGCTTTTCCAGTACATTACAAGATTTAACATTTTTACTGTTATTGTACAGAGGAAAATGAAACATCTATATTTTCTTCAGTATTTATCCTGCATCTGCCCCTTATTCCATACATCTCTTGAAAAGAATCTGTTCTTATTTTTATTTGCTAACACCACTAAGAATTTAAAAAATTGTGAAAAACACAATGCATTAAAAATGGCAATATTTTAAAAATGCATATTGAAATGTTATTTTCTGGTTCCGTGTCCCTGACTTTGTATTTTCAAGCTTTTTCAAAAACAAAAAAATTCTTGAAAAGTAAAAAAAAAAGTTAAAGGTGAGATTTCAGTAACCTAGGATTAAAGGACATAACAAATATGGTGACATTAATGATAAATAGGTGTCAGTTGTCAGCTCATTTTAATTTTTCACATAAGCAGATGAAGGATAATTTTATTATATGGAAACAGGCATGCCAAACCCTAACTCAGCAATGGCCCTCCAAAATCATCTCCTTAGTAAGGTCAGCAAACTAAAAATTGCAAATTTAGCACCCACCAGTCTCTTCAAGCTCAGCACCTCTCTATCCACAGAGCTCCCCATAGTGAGTGATCAGCATTTGCTACCCTGAAAGGGACAAACCCCTCACTCTACAGAGCTGGTGGGTCAGGTCCTGCCACCCCCATGGGTGCATATTTGGGGGGAGTGGTCAAAGCCCTGGGTGCACCTTTCAAGGGTAGATTCAGCCATAATACTCCTCTTGACTCAGGCAGCTCCTATGTGCCTGGGGGAGCTGAACCCCACCCCAGGGTGTCCACACCAGGAAAGCAATTTCAAGGAACACATCAGTCATATCATGACAGCCTGTCCTACCAGGCATAACCTTTGCTGTGTAGGCAAGCTCAGAGACCATAAAGGTGCTGAACCTACAAGGCAGATAATATCAATGTGTGATGGAGGATAAACATTGGCCAAGGAATACGTTTTGACACTAAATAAGAAGATTGCCACAGCTTTTTTTTTTTTAGCCCTATTCCTAAGTTACTTTTATAATTTAATTCTCCAAACATTTTCATAGAACTCCTCAGATTAGCTTTATCATATCCCAGGAAACTCAGAAACCTGTCCTAAAACCACGGCTCCCAGGTCCATGTTTCAAATCCCCCACTGAGAAAGTCCCATCCCATTTGATGGTCAGTTTTTCATAAACATGGACACTTAAAAAAATTATCCAGACTAACAGTCAGATGGGGTGAAAATCAACTTCTCTGCAAATAAGTGTGATTTTACTTTCATTAAAAAAAAAAGGGGTCAAATTATAAGGTAGCAGTTCTTTTTGGGGACACCTATGGGCCTTTGCAAGTGCAAGTCCAAGCACTCTCATTTTATGACATGCCCTGTGGAAGTTTCTTATTTGTATTTCCCAGGTGAGATTACTTGTGTGGTTATGGTTGCTATAACATATATTCACTGTGGCCAGTGAATACATGAAAAGACACACTGACACTTAGGCAAAGCAGAAGAATCAAAGCTTCTCCCCTGACCAGCACCCTTGTTCCACAGGATGCCCCTTTTCTCCCAAACATCACAGTTCTGTTAAATGGGGATTTCCTATCTCACTGCATCACAACACACATCTTCATCACTGGTTCTCCTCTCTTAAAACTAAATTTTAGAAAACAGCATTGTCCTTAATGACTGCCTAGAGGGGAGGAAAGGGTTGGACATTAGAGAGAAGTTGGCAGAGAGGGAAGGGAAAAAAGAGACAGAAGAAGGGGTCACCAAGCACACAGCTTGCTTGGGAGACCCATGAAGAAGAAATTCTTCCAATTTAGTTTAAGTGTGATGGCTTTTCTCCTCTAAATTCTTGACACAGGCTGTTCAATATTTATTTAAAAATAAGTGAAGAAGAAAAATCCACTGCCTCCCTTGCAATCTGCACATATAAAGAAAATGGCTTTTAGCTCATAATGATGGTACATTATAGATAAGCAAAAGTCCTGGATTACAGGAAAATAAAATCTATAAGGAGAAATAGGATTAAGTCGACTTCCACGTAACAGCTTTTATGACATTTAAATGAGCAGCTGTGTTTCTTTAAGTAAGTGTTATAGCATTCCACATCTGTATAAAAACTGAATGACAGACAGGCTCTCTCAACTTACTGATATATAACCTCGTGAGGATAAAAATCCCTGTGAAAAAGCATAAAGGCATCACTTGGCTTTCCTTTAAGTCTTCCTTAACAACCTGTGTCATTAATATAGGTTTAGGCTTAAGGAAATAAGGCAGTTAGATTATATATGTCTTTTGTCTTGTACTACATAAAGAGAAAAAATATTCCATTACTGAATCAGCCACCTTTTTTCTTTGAGTAACATTTTAGATATCCTTCAGTGTAAAGGTCCTGAGATACATTTTAATTCTGCAGCGCATGCCAGTAATCTGTAAGAATATTAAGAAACAGTACCTCCCAAAATTGAAATTATATATAAGGAATTTGGATGGTCTGAACCAGTTTTAGTTTCACTTGGTGCCTTGTTTGCCATCATCTGTTTCCTTGCTGATAGGAAGAATGTTATGGGTGTTTGAATTTTTATCTTCTTCCTGAATAACAGTTTAGTCGAGCTGGTGTCTCAGTAACAGCAAATTTTGTTGACAGAGATTAGCATCAAACGTTGTGGAAAAAAAAATTGTTGCATATTCACTGTCTTCTCTAGAACACATCCAGCAGGCAAAGCCTTCCTCCTTTTTCTGTGTCATTTATGTTTAAAGAAGAACATGCAAAATAATACCTCACTAGTTCTGTGTGCAAGCAAGAACATAATGTGAGACTCCAAGCAGACATTCAAATAGGCCCACCCTTAAAGGTAAGGTTTTCTTTTGGCTTGCAGCCCCAATAGTCAGAGGTAAACATTTATATGTGTGTATGCTTGTGTTTATATATTTGTGTGCCTTTGTACATCTATCTACATACACAATCTCTTTATGTATTTGTGCACATATAAATGTACATATGTAAGTGTTCATATATGTACACGTGTATACATGTATATATATAAGAAGACCCAGCATGGCATAGTACAACAGCAGCACTGGTCAGTGGAAAGTAGCAAAGAATTGACTTCTATAAATCCAAGGAATAATAAAACTGTTTTTTTCCCCAAATTTTAGTCTCAAACATTCCTCATAGTTTGCTGGAATAAACTACCGGTTCCTGCATCTCCAGCAAAGGCGTTAGAGTGGGAATTCTCCAGTGGAATACAAAGTCTCCCCAGGATCCCAAATATACTAGACTGAAAGCTGTTCCAGCATTACTTATCGATGGCCCTGCCTTGCTTTTGCAAGGCTTGAGGTCTTTGCATCCACACACTGTGGGCATCCTGTGTATCTTGCAAGTTCAGATGTGAACCTGCATATTTAGAGCTGCTGTAGACTGAAGCTGTGTCTCAGTGAGCCAGAGCAGTGCTCTCCCTCACGTTACTGCTGTCTCTGACAAATCCCTGCCTGAAGAAACAATCCACGTATATTTTGCCACAAGTGACACTCCTTCTTTCCACTCATCTCATGGAGCTCAACATTTTTAGCCATGAAAAAGTGAACACTCACATCCTCTTTTCCTTGACCATACTCATACTGCTTTGGAGATGAAGGAGGGGATTTAGGGGCTGTTTCACCAAATATCTACCAGTTACTTGTTAATAGAGGGGAAGAAAGACTAATGGCTAAAACAGGCATTTACAGCAGTACCCAGAGACATTAAACTGAACCACAAAAGTGGGGGTTTGGGAGAATAGATAATAATTCTTTCCTTTTTCCCTTTTGAGAAGCACCAGGATGTGGTGGGGCACACTCTTGCCATGAGTATCTTAAGGGTCTTTTCCAATCTCAGTTATGTTCTCCTTCCCTCTCCTAAAGGCCCAGTCTGGGCTGTGAAAACCACAACTGAAGCCTTAGAAAAACAGACTCTGTTCCTGTCCTAAGCAGATATAATATAAATTGCTTTCCCACTATGACAACAGTCATACATGCTAACTTGAGTATTTTGAAGATGTTGTTAGATTTCGATCCACAAAAAGGATATTATAACTATTAGTAAGTATCTCTTTTCATGACTCTGTGCCTTATATTAGTTTGAAAAATAAACAACCAGTAGTTAAGTTGCATGTGGTTATAATTATACCAATCTTAAAATATTCTGTTTCATTTTTTTCTAACCTCTGAAAAATGTTCCTGTTATGAAGAAAACAAACAGAAGACAGATTCTAGACCAAGACAGATTGAATTTTGGAGAAGTGAAGATAAAAGAGGCTGGAGAGACAAATAAGGTTTCAGGTGGCTGCAGTGTATTTATTACCCTGTTATTTTAACAGACATTCACATCTTGATTCAAAATACACTTTTATTACTGTCTACACCTTTTCCATTGCTTGGAAACAGCAATCAACAAACCAGTGTTTAACCTACCACACGGAATATTAGAGTGGCTTTGAAAACAGGGAAGATGCCCAACTTTTCAAGACTGTTCATGTTTGAGGGCCAGTAAGGAAGAAGCCTAAAAATCATCTACAGGAGGAAGAGAATGAAAGGATAACTGTAAGCTGCAAGAAGCCAGGTCTGGCAGAGTAATAAAGTGAGGAAAGCCCAGGACCTGGGCACCACACATATGGAAAACTGAAGCTGACCACATGCAACAGGCAGCTCTAGAAGTGAGTCAGAGCAAGAGAGGCAGTCCTGAACAGCCAGCACACAGCAAGGCAGGATGGCCCAGATGGCCAGGAGAGAGGTGACAAATGCAAAGGACCTTGGTGAGATGGCCCCCGGACACCACAAGGAGGAATGGATTTTGGGTTGGTGCAAGTGGCAAGGCAAACTCTGCCAGGATGTGTCCCCAGCCGAGCCACCACAGGACTGTCGGAGTGATGAACAAGGAAAGGAGGTGAGACCATGGAAAAGAAATCACACCATCAACCAGGGATGCCAAAAAGAAGACATAGTAGGCATTCACTTGGAAATTCTGAAGAAAACAAGGTCAAAGGCAAGAGTAAAAGAGCAAGGTGAAGATGTAATTCAAAGATAAAAAGGGGAAGGAAAAGGAAGAGGACAAGGTCAGTGGAAATTTTGGTGAGGGAAGAATCAGGGTAACAGGTACTGAGGAGTGTCTTGATGCAGCAACAGAGACAGAAGAGGTAAGTGGCATAAGTCTTTGAGGAATGAAGCAGTGGAAAGAGGAGTCAAGGATGGGAGCACCCAGGAGGAAGAGGAGGAAACAAAAAGAAGACAGTGGGATCTTGATTCAGCCAATAAGCTGAGCCTAATGTGAAGAGTCTGAGCACTTGTGTAGTAACACCACTGTGAACCAGGGCCTGGTTCAGGACCCTTCCAGCGAAAGACTGGGGAAGATGTGTAAAACACACAGAGCACAGTGGTTCAGCATTGAGAATGGAAATGAAATGGGGACTTGGATGGTCATCCCAGAAGCTCTTCTGAAACCTTCTAAGTGTGACCTGTCACCTCACTTCATAGTGAAAACAGAAAAATATTTTTATGTGGCCTACACATTGATTTCTTGTACACAAGCAATCTTTTTAATTTAGGCTTCTAGATTGTTTTTGTCAGCTCTTAATGTTGCATAAAAATAAAGAAACTTCAGCTCCCTGCAACACAGTGCAAGTGACTGAACTTCCTTTCAGTAGCCAGAACTGCATCTATTAAATGTGTGAAATGCTAAAGGTAACAGTGTCCAACAATAGAAAATGAAGCAAAAGGAATTTAGACCAACCTCAGGAACCAGTTTGCCAAAATTATGGGTGAATGCTAGGGAAAAAGGACAATTAATACAGGGACAGATGGCTAAGCAAAAACAAAAGCCATTATCTAAAACCTGGCTAAGGAAAGCTTAACAACTGATTGTTCAACAGAAGGAATTAAAGAACTCAATTAAATATAGTACTATCAATAGTTTGTATCATAAGGAATAGGAAAATAGAGGACTTGCTGTCATTTATGGCAACATAAAATTCTTTCTGTGGTTACATTAAATATTAAGGTGCTCAAGTTTTATACAGAAACAGACATTTCTCATCCTTGTGAGAAGATGGGTTAAAGAATGCAAACAAACTCTAGGCAAATAATAAAAGATTTACTGACTTGGTAAATCTTAGAAAACTATAATAGTGTTCTGCAAGTGGTCTGCAGCTCAGGAGATCCTGCTGAAATCTAACAGTCTTTCCGCCCCCTCTTGATTCCCCGCTGAAACACGCATACCTATAGTCTTGGAAAACCATACTCAGATGGGATGGGCAGACCTTGGCTGTGTCCCCGTGGGGGTGAAGGGTTACTCCAGAACAGCAGCATCATTTTTTGAAGGTGCTCCACCTGAAACACATCAGCTGACAGCCACCACTGAGCAAGAGTTGGGAGAAAAGCATGGGAAGGGGTACAAGGAAGGTATGTCCCACATGTGCTTAGAGTCATGCCAGGATAGAGATTGGCGACCTCTGGCAGCTCTTAGCAGAGGAAGGGTGCAGCACAGGCTCTGACAATCCACTGGCACCGCAACCTGAAGTGCTCTCTGCCAAGCAGCCCATGGAAAACTGCATTTGTGGGAGTCACAGCTGCTCTCCATGCTAAAGAGCAGGCGCTCGCATTGCAGTCAAATCACTTGGTCCCATACAAAAAGAATTAACTCCAAATAAATGCCTGAATCTCTGCCTGCAGCCTCAGTACAAACATCAACTCTCTCAGGGGAGCACTCCATGAAAAGTTGCACAAGTAATGAAAATGAAGCCTTCTAACAACAGCTTTATACAGCACAAAATTATAGATAAACCTGTCTGCAATCACTGTCTGGTATGAACAGTTTGAACCGATAGGCCTCACTCATATGTGCAAGTGATGTTTGGTTCTTTTCAATACTTTATCAGTACTTTAATTATTTTAGTAATTAGTTGACATGCATTGTTTCAACATATCACATCTCCATGGTGGCATCATCAGTTTGTAATAGGGGCTTCTTTAAGAAAAGAAACAGCTTCTTAATTTTTTTATTAAAAAAGTTAATAATTACAGGAACACTGACAGTGTTGCTATAGTTACGACTATATCAGCCTTTCACTTACAACTCCCCATTTTCAAGGGTCAATAACTCAGTTGTCAAAAATCCCACTGGGCAGTAGCCTGACATATCTTAGACATAAATGAAACAACTGCATAAATAAAAATCAGCTGTTACACTCTTGTGAACATTTTGAATCAAATCAGTCTTTCCATATAATATTTTGAGCATCCAACAGTAGGTTTTGTGGCTTTTTTGTATACATTTTTTGGCAGTCTTTTAGTCCTTTAGGTGCCCCGGTGTTTTTGGCAACTGCCAGAGGGAAAGGGAGAAGAGCCATCACTTCTTCCTCCAGCCATTTCATCCCATCCCACCAGAAAGGAAGCAATTCTGGACATGCCCGCTATGCTCCCAACAAAACTTCCCCAGGATTTTCAGGCACAAAAGCTTCACACGCATGTGCAGCAGCTGGATTACCACAAAAGACCATAACGGCCCTAAGAGCCGTTACGGTATATCAAGTGAGTAAACCGAAAACTAAGAAGGATTTACACAATGACCATAGTGGCTCCCTGGGAGCCGTTACGGTCTATCAGGTCAAAAATCCACTTTTCAAAGAGTGCCTAAATATGTGTATACCCAACAGGGCCTTGAATCTCCGGAGCAACTATCACACACATTTTCAAAATCAGCTGGGGAAGAGAAGGGAGATTACACCAAACAACATAAAGAAAGAATTTTTTTACAATGAATAAAAGACATATCATGCAAATTCTAAAGACCTACATTTAAATGGAAAAAAGTGCATATTAAGTTGAGAAATAGGACATAATGTGATTTCTTCATTGTCAAAATAGGTCCTTTGAGGTTTTTTCTTTTTTTTTAAATGAGAATTAAATGAAAAAGGAAATTTCCCACCAAAGCAAATCACTTTAAAAAATTAAAAGTTAGGTTTCAAGAAGTATAGATATAATGCAATCACAGCTGGGTTCTGAATTGCAGTTCTGCTGCATTTCAAGTCTCTAGTCACGGCACAAGTTGGTAACAAGGCTCAGCTTTGCCTTCTTTTAATTCTTTCCCATTGTGTCACAAAACGAACAAGTTACTCAAGACAGTAATTTTCTCCGTAAAAGTCATGTCTATTTTTTCTAAAAAGAAATCTGTAATAAATCATCAGCCTACTTACTTTTTCTTCTTCCCCTTCCTTTACATGACATATTTGTTCCTGCAGCAAACCTTGCAAGAGAACACTTTCTCTCTATGACCTGAGATAACGGTAATGTTGAAAGAATGGCCTCACTTGTCAAAGATTAGAGGGCTGTCTGCAGCCTACACTCGTCTTTACTTCAGCCAAATAGGCCCAATAAATGCTAATACTCAGCATGACGCATTGAGAACGCTAAGCCTCAACACTGACTAAGAAGAAAGTATCACAAATTTACTGAAATTATCTATAGCACAATAGAGAAGAGAAGGAATTAATCAAAGTCTCTCTCTTAATGCAATGCTTGATTGAACTATCCCAATCCCTTTTTAAATAGGATAACCTAGTGGCAAGTGACCCCGATGACACATCCTAGAGAGGTACACAAGTACCACTTGTTCGATTTTTTTTCTTTTATGACCTCATTAAGAAGGATTTTGAAGATTGTTCCTGAGTATGAGAACAAAGTGTCTGAAGATATCTCTAGCTTTTTATGTCTTTAGCTTTTTGCTGTTGAAATGGATTTTGAACAAGTGTTTATAAACTAAATACATGCACAAGCAAAAAAGAAAATTCCTAAAAAATGAAATCTACTAAAGCTACCTTTTCTTAAATGCAAATAGTAGCTAAGTCTCCAAGAAACAAGAAAGTTTTGCCAAGATGAACTCATGATTGCATCTACCCCCCGCCCTGTACTCCCTCTCTCTCCTTTCCTGTTATAGACCTCATTAATTAGATTTGGCGGCAATTTTCCCTTCCTTATCAGGGAAGACAGAGTCTGCCAAATCTGCTAGTGTGAAAATACTCCATGGCCAGTAACATTTTTTCCTAAGTGTTTGTTGATTCCACGTTTGGATTTAATATCAAGGATTATATTTTATAACCAGAAACAAACAAACAGATTTATAACTGAAGACTGAAAGGCAAACAGCAGAAAAAAAGCAAGCCAAATACTGAACCAAAATGTAGCATTTTTATTGACTTCTTAGAAACCAAATAACCTGGCATATTAGTGTGTGCATTCTGCAACAGACATTCAGCCCCATTGTACTACTTAGAAGAGAATAAAAAGAAACCCTACTGTTTGAAATCCAGCGGAACATCCCCACAACAGAGCACAACTGTTCCCTCATGCATGAATGGGAAGGAGATGAAAGAAAAGATGGACTTCTGAGGTACAGCAAAAAACAAAGACAACAAAAGTGCTGATCATGAGGGAATGACACAACTCATTGCTGCAAAAAGGATGAGAGAAAGGAGCTCAAACAATGGTGCAGACAGCTAAGTGACATGTAGAAGAATTGAAAAATCTACAGAAGTGTCTTTTCTTTCCACACTTGACGAGAAACAATTAAATGTTGGTACATCTGTCATAAAAAAGATAATTGAAACCTGTTACCATCATTATAGATGGTAACTTAACTACCAAAACTGTAACTGTCCAATTAAGTGTTGCCCCCTCTGTTATCTATACCACTTGCTAAAATGAAAAAAACCCTTTAATGCTGGTGATGATTTACCCCTGGTATAACTGTTACAAGCCACGGAGCTGAACTGGCACCTTTTATAAGGTGGATATTTAGGCTACAGGGTACCTATGTCTATTTGTACACACACAGATGGAGGAAGGTGGGCACACATGGGTGCATGCAGGCTCACATGCGTGAGCGCACACATTCATGCACTTGCACTCGCACACCCACCAGCGAGGACAAATTTTCCAAACAGATGAGGTTTTTGACAAGGAATCAAAAAAACCCAGATATTTGCCAGAAGCCTCACTAGGTGTTTACTCCCCTGAAGGTCCACCAGCCTGCGAAAACACTGTGCTAAACTAACCCACTGACTGTTGCTACTTGGTTGATAATGCGCAACACTCCACAAAACTGCAAAGCAGTTATTGACCCTGTCAGAACACCTGATTAATGGATAAATGCTGTAATTGATTAGCAGAGCAGTGTGAATTAAAACAGAATACAGCATCAATAATGAGCCACTGACAAAAGGTAGCTGACATAAAATGTAAAATGGTAGCCTGCAGCCATAAAATGTAAAATGGTAGCCTGCAGCCATATCTCATCAAAGACATGCGTTTCTTAAAAACAGAAGAAAACACTGCCCCTGAAAAAAACCCACAAGTGCGGTGTCCTGTTCTCTGCATTCTTTAGGCTTTTCTCTTGGTAATGATTAAACCACCAGCAAAATGTTATGGGAACTACTTGAGAATCCACTTCATACATCAAGCCAGGCAAGGCAGTTAAATGACTGCATTATCCTCTGGGCTTCTCTACCCTTAAAGAAATTCACTGCTCTCCATTTTATCCCCGTGAACTGTGATTTTGGAGTTGCGCCGGAAGCGTCCAAGGCTACCTTCGGTGGGGTGCACAGGCAAATCCCACAGTTCATAGGTACACAAGGGAGCCCCACAACAGTGTCAGTGACCAAGGAGACAACTTGGAACTACAATCATCACATTGTTACACTTGTTTTCCATTCCCTTAATTTGGCCTTAGGAGGCCAAATGATCCCACTTTTGTTCCTTTTTCTTTCTGATTTAATCCTCCTCTAAGGCCTAATATTATGCCTGACATTGTATGAAGTAGATTATAGATTTCATACAGCACTTGCAAACACACACATGATGTTTCCCTGTGGTAGGAAAGCGAGTTTGCAACACAGTGTCAGAAGCACCGAGTTGCTTCCTTTCATGGCACCTATCTTGGTCTTCCAGCTCTTTAGACACCATGCATTACTCTGTGCATTAGACAAGTTGACACACCTAATGTAATGCCATCAGACATATCAAAGCTGTCTTGGTACAAGCAGAAAAAAACATTAGCTTGAGTAGAGCACTTAATGCAATTACGTTTCTCTGACTTCCTGAGCTAGCTCATTCAGAAGTAATTTAAGTGTTTCTGCATGACACCGTATTGTAACCAGCAAACACAGCCTCTGCTCAAAATGGTTGTTGCTACCGGGGAAGTCTCTCAGAAGTCTCTATATGTCACTTTCCCCCTTAAAATAAAACCCAGAAACTGTTCAACTGAAGATCTGTGCTTTTGATATGAAAAATACAAATAATGAAAAAAGTGGCATTACTCCTTTGCAATAATTCTCTCAAAATCTGTCAATCTGATGCCCATTTTACATTCCTCTGCAAAGCATAATGTATTTTTCTAGCAGTTCTATGAATTCACAAATATATATTCAGAAATACAGTCCTTTGGAAATCCACATCTTTTAAAATAATATTTTATTTTTTTTACCAGCTTACCATAAGATTTATTTTGGGGGCAGAATGATTTTTCTGCTTCCCCAGCTGCTTCAGGACTGCTACCTTTTCAGTGGCATCACAACTTTTTAAATTTAAATACTTTACAGTCCAGAATCAGATTTCATTACATCTCACATTGGTAATCTAATGCATTACCTGTGTAGATGATTCCTATTTATTAACCAACAAAATCAGGTATTTCCAAAGAAAAAGCCTGATGTCTTTGTGTTGGAAGATCTACCTCTCTCCCTTTACTGACCTAACAAGAAGTTACCCTAACAACTTGCACTTTAAAAGGTACAGCTACATCACATTTTGTCTTAGCAATTTAAGATAATTGCAATTAAGGAGGTTTTAACCCTTCCCATTGTATTCTGGTGTCCTCAGTCCTCCGCAGCTCTCTGTGAGGACCAAGGGATGGAGAAACAAAGTGTGCACTGATGGGTTCCTGCCCTACTGCAGAACATCTCCAGTCCAACAGGAGCTCCCTCACAGGTACCTTTTGTCCTAAAACATGGCTGGACAAAAGGAGAGGCAGGTCAGTGTGTATATGAGTTTGTCCTAGGGAAGGGGATCCTGGGTCTCCTCTACTGTCCATGTTCTCCAAGAAGTCCTATGCTCCAGGATACCAGCTGTTTTGGGGAGAACTGAGGCATAGGTACATTTCTGCTATATAAGAAGCTGCTGGTATTTTTCTTGCTGAGCTTCAACAGGAAGAATAAGAGATCCTTGATAAAAAACCCAAATGGCTGAGCAACTTGGGTATTTTTGGAATTTGAACCTGGTCAGACTGAGACTGAGCCTAGCTCTCACTCCCAGGGCAGGTGGGGTAGCACTGGAATATTAGAAATATAGACACCAAGGCACTAATTTTAAAAAAATAAACAAGGAGACCTGCTGACAGCTCAGCTATTTCCTGGAATAACTGCTTTGCTTATTCCAGAGAGCCTGCTAGTGCTGGATCCCCAGTGCTAGGGAAAAGCTGCCCACAGCCCTGATAATGAAGCTTGCAACCAATAATAGGAGAGCTTACACTGTCTACAGCCATGTAGAAAACACCAGCTTTCTACTGCTTATTATCAAACCCAAACAGTTTTTACAGAAATTAAATCTTGTCTCCTTTCCTTAGCTATTTTTATATTGTATTGTAAAATATGAAACCTGGTTTCAGCCTAGAAGTATGCTAAAAAATAACCTAAAAATACCTCCAGCAGCCCAAAAATAGGAGCCTACTTTAAAAAAATACTGACAAGAGATGAAGTTACATCAATTTCAATGAAAGCAGGATTAGGCCCTTTAACTTTTTTTTTTTTTTTTTTTTGGTGGGGGGAGGGTATGGGGTGTGCAGGGAAGAGGAGGGACGAAACTTTGACAGCTGAAGGTTCAGATTGATCCTCAGAAATTTTAAAGAAGACATTCTTCTCCACAGCTATTGTCAGAGCTGGAGACAAAAGTAGAGGCCCTTTCAGCTGCTGAACTTAGCCAAAAAGCCATTTGTAACTCCTGCAGAGCGGTGCTTCTATAGGTCAGGGCATACTCCAAAAAGATTTTCTCTTTTTCATTCTCTTTTTGGAAGATTTGGTTAGGACCTAGAAACTTAGCTCAGAACTAAGCAAAAAAACATTTCAGCACATTACAAAACAGCTGTAGAAAGATCTCCAAGTGCATAATTTTAACACAAACACAGTTTTCTGATTTAGAATTATCTTTTACTAGTTGGTGTACACACCTGCAGCAGTCATTGCTTCTCAGGCATCGTTGTCAATTAATTTTTGTTTGCTTTTTTGGTCTTGAGATGCATTAATATTAATGCATAAGTCAAAGAGGAATTTTGGAATTTAATTTTTCTTCTAGTCCCTTAACATCAAGAATCTGGAAAACAGTTTTAGCAAAAACATGTTACCAATTAGAAGGTGCTAAATTTTTTTTGCCTAATAAAACCCAATCAGATTGGCCAGATGAGAGGGGTGCAAGGATCTGCAAAGGAAATGTCAAGGTAACAGCCTTGCTCTGTTTTTACACCCAGCTAGTGGGACAAAGCGTCCTGGAATGTATGGCTGACTGCGCTATAAGGGCTGCTTGAAAATCCAGGCTTTAACCGAAATGGTGATCTCAGTACCTGGGGGACCAAATCCTCGCCTAAAAATCCTTCCTGTCCCCCAAGAAACGCAACTGGAACTATTTGCGACAAACAAGCAAACAAGAAAGGAGTAAATCCTACATAATTAAACAGTACAAAAGGAAATGTAGTCAAATAGAGAGAAAATAAGGAGATTTGTGAAGACTGATAGGACATGAGAGCCATATACTTCATAAAAGAGCAGGAATCAAACTTGAACATTTTATCAAAAGAGAATATTTTAGAAATCCACATGCCCAACATTCTTGATAAAACACTGCCCTGGTAAAATCCCCACTGATTTCCATGACTGAATAAGAAAAAGAGAAATGTCAGTAGCTAACTCCTGGTACAAACTTAAAGAGAGCCATCTTGCTTAAATATATTTTCTTCCTATGAGTCTTCATGGCTAAATCAGTGATAATCAGAGACTTTCAGACAATGGTATACCTGAGACCCTGCCAAATTCAAACAAAATCTCTGATGTGTGCAGGTGTTGAACATTACACCGGTAATCAGAGTGATTGCCTGGCCCATATTCATATTTATAGTGGTGGTGAATGAGCAATATTTGAGTGGGTTACAAGGTGTTCTTGATACTTCTGCAAAATGAAAATGTTTCAGCCCAAGTAACATTACAGCTTTTTGGTGTACCATTTTCAGTGCAAACCATAACCAGGTGCCCTCCTTTTGATATATGCCCTAATTTCTTCAAAACATTTTGAATACTACCTCAAGACATTGTCTAACAGTAATTTGCACTCACAACTGAGCACATGCAAGAATAGCTCCAGAGATAACGAGGAGTCACAGCATGCATAGCAGAAGGAGGCTTCAAAAATAATTTTGGTTTTTGTTGTTTTTGTGGTTTTTTTACATGGGTAAATTAGGAGAGATAAATGCTGCAAAATGAGGTCTGCTTCTTCTAAAATACCCAAAGCGCTCAATTCACCAACTGAAGTCACACAAAAGTGAAGACAACCTTTTGGAAAGAGGATTTTCTCTTTCTAGAAGGTTACTGTGGATGAAAACTTGTGCCAGCTGCAGGTAAAAACTGCACCAATGCAACCATTAAACACTTTGAGAAGCTGATGGTGTGTTTGCAGGAGTTATTTAAAAATGCCACACAAAGTATTCTACGTAATGCGACTAAAATATATTCCAAAGTTAGAGATAGATAATATGAATACTTTCCAAAGTTAGTTACATATAATACTTTCCAAAGTTAGATATACATAACATGAATTAACAAGACTTAGTCTAAATTGACTTGTAGGGTTACCTACAATGTTTAACCCTTAAATTTTAAATGTTTCATGTAGTATAGACCTTCTTACCTTACTGCAGCAGTGCTGTTTTACCAATCTACACAGTTTTTCAAGGCATACTGGCATTGCTTACACTGAACTCAGCCAGTCACATAAAGATGGACAGAATGTGCAGTTTCTTAAATGAAATTACTTTATTACAGATCTCAGTTAATACCAAATCTATACCATACAATCTTAGTAACATCACAGACCTTAGCAAACACTCCTCTGAAATCCTCATGCTAAATGGTCACCTGAAGCACACATCTAGCTAATGGGACAATACTAGCCAGTAAAATTTATTTCTTCTTTACATTCAGCTCCCCTCCAATTTAAGAGCAAGTAAGTTGTTTCAAGAAAATACTTTTCTCCATTACATGCATACAATAAAGAACTAACACTCCTGTTTCCAAAAAAACTAAAGTTTGGACATAATCCAGAATAATTATCTGTATTTGTATGGATTTTGTATTATACAAAGGAGATTAAATTCTGCCCAGTGGATTTTATAGCAAACTCTGTGCTGTAATTCCACCCTGGCAAATCTCTTTAGCATGTAGTTAGTAGTGGCATGAGACAATAAGAGTTTGTTCAGGCTTACTGCTTGTTTGTTTGTTTGCTTAACACTGTGGAATTTTGTAAAAAATCTATTCACAAATTAAGTAGGAATCTTGATGGCTTTGTTCTAACAATCTCTCCCCTCCCTCCACTCCTCAGAAAAGGGCTTTTGGATGAAGAGTCTTTCTCATTGGGTTCACTGATGTCAAACTCAGTTCACTTTTAGGTACTTGCCTCCAGAACAATGCCAAAGTAGGAAGTTCAGTAAGTCTTTATAATAAATTCCCAATTATTCAGTTCTGCATTTGTGGAGTTTAATTGACTTTAATTGACTGAGACCTTTAATGTGAATGGCAACTGCTCAGTCCTTATGCAAACTCATCTGTAGCCACAGAATTCAGACTGGACAGGTACTCTCAATGGATGCACATAGTCTTTAATTTTTTACTCAATGATATTGTCTTTGTAGCATAATAAAGTGGGTTGCTGTTAGTTGATTCTAAAATGAGAGGGTTTTATTTATCGACCACCTACAGGTCAATGTGCTCACATTTTTGATGAGTTGCAGTGATCTATGTACTTTTCATGTGTAGTGTGGAAGAGCTAAGTGACTCCCATGTGAGCAGCATAAACTCCATTTATGTTTCTGTAGAGAAAACAGATCACAGGGGACTCCAAATAAAGTTTTGCTTTTTAAAGCCTTCTGCTTTTTCAGAGAAGACATTAAAATATCAAGGTGAAAGTACAAAGATCTTAACAAAAACCACAGGGATTGCAGATCGATTCTCCTGAAAAGATGTTAAATTAGGGTTCCTTCGCCCCTCTAAAAATGTCATACTTGCTGCACTTGTGGTGCAGCATTTTTTCTAATGTTCCTACCCTGCTTCTACCCTGAGTGTGCCAGGTTACTATCATATACCACGTTATTTTGATTTGTACCTGGCAACTCTTAATTACTCCCACATAATTTTAGGCACATGTGCTTTGAACCCTGCTGCTTGCTTCTGCTGCTCCCACAGCACCTGCACGCGCTCCGCAGCTCCGGAGCCTGGGGAGCGGGGAGCCGTGCCGGTGGGGAGCAGACATGGCCTGCCATCTCAAGGGGCACCTCTCCTCCCCTTTCAACTCGCCGGGTGACAGCCCGAGGCCGCGGCTGAGCCCCAGGGCTGTGGCTGGCATCGTCCCCAGCCGGCACTGCGGAGGGGTGCGGAGGGCGGGCAGGCCCGGCACCCCGGCACGCTTATTTTCTTCCGCCCGCGTGTGCGGATGCCAACTCCGGCGTCCATAAAACTGGGTTACATCAAACAGACCAACCGCCGTCATCTCCCCATCATTACCCCCGACACAAGCCCTGACAAAAGGCGCTGCCAAGGCCTCCGCTGACAGCCCGAACAATAGCGGCCACAAAGGCCTTTTCTGCCTGCGCAGATGACATAAATCTGATGCTATAAACGCCGGCGCGACTTCAGCTTGCTCCTTATTTATTTATTTAATAAGCCACTGTCATCCATCTCGGGAAGGTGGCTTCCAAACTCCAAATTAATCAAGCTACTGAATGCGAATTTCCATATTGCTCTGCCAAAGGTCTTCTCCACATCAATTGCCGGGAGAAGGCCCCTGTTGTGCTTTGGTGTATTGTGTGCGGAGCTACTGCTGCTGCTAAAAGCCACTCTGTTTTTAATAAACATGCATTGTTCTTTTTGTAGTAAATCCAGGAAATAATACCCAACTGAGAGTTTGGGTGCAGGCTTTTTTGTAGCGTGAGCAAAGCGATGGATGCATTTTCATGTCTGTTAGTGCTGTGATAGCTCCATTTGTTATTGCTGAGAAGGTATTTAATTTTTCAAAAATATAAATTAAGCCAATATTGAAGCAATGCTTTCTTGTTTATCCTGGGAAAGCCCAAGCTGAGCCCACCGATCCTGCATTTCTGTGTTGGTCCTGTCACTTCATCGAACAAGAGGTTTGCTTCTGGTGACGGTGCCCAGCCATTTATCCGACTGCCAGAGTGGGGTTTTCCAGAGCACTACGGAAGAATTATATTGACAACGCTGAATTCAATAAAATCAAAACCTCACTGGTTAAACAGAGCCAGGATTTTATTAGTTTGCTTTTTAACATTCTTTAGTCAACTAAGTATCAGGTATTGAGCCTACACAAGTTATGTATCCCGAAAGTCTTGATAAAGAGGCAGCTCCCCATGGAATGGTTTATCGCTGCTGTCTCAGGGATGGGCTGAACTACCTTCCTGAGGAAAATAATTATTTCTCTCTCTTTAATAAATACCTACCACCCTGTGTAGTACAAGCTCAACCAGCTCTCCTGCTGGCAGAGAGGACAAGCAGAAGGGTGGTGGCCCCAAGATGGCAGAAGAAAAACAAGAAGTGTGGTTCTCACATGAGATGGGGTCCCTCTCGCCAGAGGGACTTGTTGTACATGTGGCTGCACCATGGCCCCATGGACAGGTGTGTATCACAGTCCAGACACTTGAAAAATGCTGCTCAGTGGCACAACAGGAAAGGAAAACAAGAAACAGGTCAACATCAAGAGCAGAAGGGAGATTGGTAGGTCTCTTTCATCTACTCTATTTGAGCACATATATGATGCTTTCCACAGCTCACAGATGTAGAAATAGAAGTTATCTGCTCCACAACAGGTTATTTCAATTCATAAAGATGGGAGGAAGTCTTCCTTCAGATGTTTTTTAATTAAAAATGTTTAAATGTTTTCATTAGAAAATGAAGATGAAGCCTTGCCTGTTTTTCATGAGGGATAATATTTTGGAAACAAAACATGCAAAAGGCTATAAATAATGCAATTAAAAATTCCTTCTTCACTCAGCTGGTCAGCTTATGAATTTGCACAAAATTTTAGTTGCATTTTTGAAAACAAAACCAAAAATATCTCTGAATAGTTGCATTGCAAGACAACAAAACAGAATACAGATGGCACTCATAATACGAATAGAGTCTGATGGACAATAATAGGCACAATAAAATCTACCAGTGAACCAAGAGATGAGATAATTATAGATATGTTCATAGTATTTTAAACATTCCTTTTCCATGAAATAGCAAGAGTAATTTGTCAACTGGATATTTTTACTTGACTGAACTTTTCACTCCAGAAATAGTGAAAATTTCTTAAATACTGAGAAAGGAAATAGGAGTCACAAACACTAATAGATAGCATGCTTCATACTTCCACAACCTTAGAAAAACCCAGTAGAAAATATCAGGGTAAGTTTCACAGCCTATCTCAAATGAAAAGTAATGCTCTTCTAATGAGGATTAATTATTTTCCTTTGAAGGACAGACAGTGAAGAAGCTACCCGGAAGCTGCTGCCCAGAGCAAGAGCTGGGATTCCCATGCTGGGCTCAGGCTCCAGAGGCTCAAACACATGACAACCCACAGGAGGGACTTTTACAATCAACTAACAGCACACATTTGTTATCCCTGCAAATAGGCTACTTGGTTTCCAAGAACAGAAAATCAATGGGAGCAAAAACTACAAAGAATCTTGAATTTGAAAAAGGAAACAGGTCTGGGGAGAAACCACCTACATCCCAAGCTCTGCTTTCAGACTAGTTTTGCTTTTTATTCTATGAGTCTTCTGTGGGAAGAAGTAGCCCTTCTGTGACAGCAATGGGAATGGGAATTGCCCAACAACATGTGAAACAGACAATAAAAAGTTTTGGAGCAAATCTGAGTGGTGGCTCTGGAAGAAGCTTGACCATCTGAAGGCAATTCCATGCAGAAGAAACCATCAGAGGTGGCAAATCAGACTTGGAATGAGTTATAAGTGAAACCTTCAAAATAAGGAGATATCTCCAGCTTGAAATTGCAAGCACACTGAGTCATGCTTTTTAATATTGTCCAATGGTCTCAAGACAGACAAACCAAAGTGTTAGCAATAAGTAAAAGCAAAAAAACCTCCAAACCAAAATACACCTCCTTAAGTTCCTACATGAGAAAGATGACTTTCCCCCTGCCATTTCAGTGTTTAAGTATTTTTCAGAGTAACTATTTAACATAAAATTTTGACATCAGATTAAAGACAACCATAAAAATATGTGCCTAAAAATATAATATAACTTGCTCTGTTTCTAAGTAATGTACTACAGTGTAAGAAAAAAAGAATTGTTAATTAATACTGCTCACTGTGTTACAGCCTCACCGATGAAGGGAAATGCATTCAGTCTCCTAAAATGCTGGTCTCCAAGACCATCAGGGTTAGTTTCTGAGTGGCACGTTTTTAAAACATTTAATCAGTGATCTGAATATGTGTCAACACTTTCTGGTAGTGTGCTATAAAATGTGAACCTTGTCAACAGAAACATAAAAAGGCGACACACTTGGGACACAGAGCTTTTATGCTGACACACTGTAATAATATAATTTTTAAATTTATCATCTGTTTAGCCACAAGCAACAATTAATCTTTTAACTAATCACACAATGTTTTAAATAACACCTCCAGAAAAAAAAACCAAAACCAAAAAACCACCCAAAACCCAAACATGTTTCATTTTTATTTTCCTTGCCTTCACAATTGTGTTGCTTTCAATACCTTATGAAGCAACACACAATAAATTTTGCAACAAGGATAAAAATGTTAGCGAATAATATGTTTTCCCCTCCTCAGTTAATAAAATTACTTAACACTGAGCCTGCAAGCAAAAAGAAAGCCCCTGGAGTAACGCAAGCCTCAGCGGGTTCAGTTCTGTCGTGTTTCTGTCGCATTAAGTGACATTTTATTCCCAAATCACTTAACCTTTGACTTTTATAACTAAACAGACAGACCCTGAATTGTTAGCATGGAAGGGACTAGTGAGTGACACTGCTGCCAGGCACCGAAACCAAGTGCTCCACAGTAGTGGGCCACTACAGGGTGGGAGTAATTTGGCTCACAAGAACTCAAGTTTCACTGCTTATAACCTGGAAAAGGAGGCAGAAAGGGAAATGGGAGAAGGGGAGATGTTTCTGCTAGTGGCCTCTGTGTAGCACCAGATGCATCCCCCCCAGGGACCTCAAATACTGGACCTCAGGAACACTGTTTTCACAGTGTTCCCACCAGTGGTGCATGTGCCCGGCAAAGAAGGGGTTAATAATCAGGCAGAAGTAGGAAAAAGCACTTTATAATTAAAATATAAATCTTGGACTCAGCTGGAGCTGCATGAAGAATAACGTCAAACCATACAGATAACTTTGGGGGGTTTTGGTGCAATAAAAGCACAGATCATCATACATGTATGTTCATGTAAGCACGTTCACATTAATAAGCAGCAAATTGAAGGCATTTCTTGCTTCATCTCCAAGACTCTGACTGCCTCCTTCCGGGTGCAGAGGAGCAGGGAGACACCAGCCATGTCACTGAACATGACTCCATGGCTGGACAAATGCAGTTTCATCTGAGAGGTTAATTTTTCTTAAAAAAACTATCATGATGGCAGAGTGTATGAAACTGTATGTCTAGCAACTAAGAAAGCTTCTGATTAAATATGCAATCACATTAATAACTTTCTTCTTCCTTGCCTAGTGGCTGATGGCTTTGTCCTCTGCTCTTGTCCACATGAGAGACTTTGCTGGCGTGACGTGTGATCATGACAAGGCAAGGGGAGGAACCTGACTGCCAAATTCAGTAAGGTACTGAGTCAGTCATGTCAGGACTTAGTTGCAAGTCACAGTCCTTGTAAACTTATTGTTTTTCATTAATGATTTTCATCAACAGGGTGAAACAAAAAAATTAAAATCTTCTGAGCTAAATAAGGATCAGCTCCCACCATACTTTAAAGCACAGTGGTGTTTGCTTCTCCCGAGAGTGTAATTGCAGGAATCCATCAGCTGTAGAACAGTGGACTCCAGACAGTCTGTGAAAATCATCCCAAACACAAGTTAAGAAAATTACAAATTAATTACTTATGACTGATGTCTCCTTAAGAAATGGATCATCTTCCTAAATAATAAGTATTTGGTCTAAGGGAGTTTGCTCAGTGATTACAGATCTTTTACACTCCAGGAAAAAGCATGTTGAAGTTGTATCTTGAATTAATGCCTAATGTGGAAGTCTAGAAATAAGCAAACCAATCCTCAGCCGTACCCATTATTAGAAAAGGTAATTATAGTCATCCAAAGAAACTAACTCTTAAAATCCGTTTAATGAAGGAACATTTTTCATGGCATGGAACAGGAACACATGCAATGCACCCCTCACAATGTAGGATCTACATTTCAAAAGGCAAATGTACAGGTAAGGGTATCAGAAAATGGAAATGGAACAGAAAACATAGCAAATATAAATGTGATGAATGACATCTTAGTAGAATTGTTGTGGGATGGATGGATGAGTAATGACATTTGCCTCATTTAATGGCTGAAGCATCAAAATACTACTGCCATCTGTCATGCTTGCAGATACCCTCAACTCTCACTGCTAGAAAATATAGTGTTCAGCTGCAGCTGTGAAGACTATGCAAGGGAAGTTGACCACTTGCAAAAAATAACTTCAAGAGAGTCGGCCCAGACCATAGGGAGTAATTTGTTCCTCATTCCAGATGACATTTTCCAGTTACTTTACAAATTGCAGAAGCCCGATAAGACTTCTGCAGACCAGTGACTAATGTTAAAACAAATATAATGTTACTATGACAAGGAAGGTGTTCACAAACTGCAAGAAGCAGTTTAAAATAAATTGATGTAGGTTATGAATTGTCCACAAGTTGGGTTTAGCTTGCTTCCATTTACCTTTTACTGCATTAACATTTCTTTTGTGGTGGCTGCTGCTGGGAACCTATTGTAAGTTTGGGCAATTAGGATTTTTGTTCCATCAGTCCCTCCCCTCAGTCAATACTGTAGCATCAAAAGAGGCCAATTCAGTGTAGGCTGGCTCTGCTCTAAAGCCAGCTAAAAGAGATGTTAGAATTCACTACTGCTCTGGGTGGAAAGGATGCAGGAGGAGGGGGGGATGGAGAGCTATAATCATAAAAATGCTGTTTCAGGCTTGTTGAGTTCTTAAAATAATCTGACTTAAACCTCCTACACAATGCACACAAGTCAGAGCATGGTAATATACTTCAATGTAGGTTGCCTCTCTCTCCCTAAATCCAAACTAAAATAGATGTTAGAAATCATTACTGCACTATGTCAAATACAGACTAGGACTGTAATCAGAGGGCTGCGGCTTCAGGTTTCAACGGTTCTTAAAATAATCAGCCTTAAACCTTCTGCAGGAATCAAAGCCTGGTCATTTATATTTCTGTAAGGCTGAGGATTCCATCACCTCAGGCTTTTCCCTGATAAAAAAGCAGCTTGCCTGTGTTTTTTTTTTTTTTTTTTTTTTCCCACTGAAATAACTTGTGCATGGCAGATATGGGCAGGTAGAAAGACAGTGGAAACTAGGTACTACATTTTTGTCAAAAGGTTGACTCCATGTGGAGTCAGGGTATGACCTCAGAACAAAACCCAAGTGCCTCGTCTTCACTGTGTTTTTACCTGAGCTCAGCAGATGTATATTAGCTACCTGAACTCAAAACTGCTTTTCCCAGTGAAGACAATCCTTATATCCCACTACGGAGCACTCTGTTAAAGCAGGCAGCTTTGCTGCTTACACAAACCACAAATTCCTAGTCTCTGATTTTCATGTCTGCAGTCCATGGGCTAGCTGTTAAAGTACAAACCAAAACAAAATAAGGTGAGTGCATCTGACTGGGAGTTTGCTCTTCCTCCACTTGCCCAAGAGCTCCTTCTGTGTGACCAATTAGTTCTTCCTTTCTCTAATTCCACCCTGCTCTTGCCTCTTTATTTAATACAGGTTTTCTGTGGGTGCAGATTAGCCACAGCCTTCTTTTAAAGTATAAGCACTTCTAACAGAGAACAAGTTATCTGTGATTCAGGCTATAGACATGAAAATAAGGTAATCTTCCTATTCTTTTGCAAATGTCCAGGAAAGAATATGTTTAACATTGTGTAACATCCGGACCAGGAGGGAGGTAGGTGGGAAGGGTGGGAAGAAGCAGGGATGATCTTGCCACACTGATGCAGTCATTAAAACTGAATCCAGCCCATGAAGAGAAAATGGGCACAAATAACCACACTCATAGGGGTATTTGCCTGTTCTCATTTTTGTAAACATACAGGATGCTCACTGTGTCCTTGGGATTTATAGGCATTATAAAACATGGTGTGCTGCTTTTTGTTCATCCTTCCTTTCTGAGAGTCATAGACCTACATGATGTTTTTAAAAGAGGGTGAATCTCAGGACTGGCTGATTGCAGAGAAATGTTTGGAAATGTGGGAACTCCACAGTTCAAAGCCAGAATGCTCTCAGCATTATTACTACACGTGCTGAAATCTTGTGAGTTTTAATGTTTCAGGTGCAAAATCATTGAAACACCATTCAAGGAGGAAATCAGAGACCTCGAGTGCTCCAGCAGACACAAGAGCAAAGCAGGGCAACTGAGTGGGGTTACAGCATCAGGTAGGATTAATGCTCAGTGCCACACACTGCTCCAAGCAGATCTGCTTCTCAGCCATGCTCAGTTTGTTATGGGGCAGGTCTGGCCCATCTGCTGCAATATTTCCACAATCAAACAACAATCCTGAAGGCAAGAGGCTATGAGCTGGGGAAAGAGCAGCCTTCCAAGATGTGGAAATGTCTGAGACAGCCCCACTGCCTCCTGCAGTAAGAAGGGACTTGGAAAAAATTCACATTACACCTCCTCTGCCCTTAGCAAAGCCACTGACTTGGGACTAATATGCCTGCCCTCTTTTTATAGGAATGAAATCAGTGGCTCCCAGGAAGTCATTGAAATTGGAGCAATGACTACTGTAGTAGTGGGAGAGGCTCCAGAGGAAATATTTGCAACATTCAGGTTTGCCAGCACCTAAAAGAGCTGCAGGTTTTCCCTCATCTTCTTGTGCTTTTTCAACAAAAGGCCAGTGCAGCTGGATGGAGATGGTACAAAGCCTTGCAATGGCTACAAGCTCATGAGGCAAAGAGCTTGTGGTTTACCTCACCCAGAGCAGGAAACCAGGAGCCCCAAACCCAGGGTTAGGTGTAAAACACAAGAAACCAAAACTTCAGCTGTGGAGCAAGTATCAGAAGAGGCCTGTCTCATGACACATGTGGTCACTGGAAAAAGGGAAAATATGGTCCTGAGCCATTGTGCACTAGTATCATGTCCTGGATCTAACCATGGGCTGTCTGTTTGACAGAAAAAACAAGCAAGCTTCTAAAGAGTTAATCCTAAACAAAAGGTTTCAAGTGCTAGGGAAAAGTGGCCACTGGTTACACAAGTAATTGAAAGTACTTCAGGATATCTACGCCACATTAATCTTGCATGTATACCTGTCACGTTCTTCAGAAATAATTCCTTACAAAAAGATGTTAAGCTTGTCTCAGTAAGATTAGATGTTTTAAGCTTTTCAAAACCTGAAGTTTTTCTGTATGAGAGAAACATGAAAAAGGATTGTGCAGAATTAAGTAGAATCTACCCACATAAACCAAACAGGTCTGCACCAAACGAATTGTGCTATAAACTTTGGAATTTTACAAGCAAGTTTTATATTAATTCTTTAGAAGCCCTTTGTGCTTATGGTTTCAGACAGAATATAAAAGTACCATATAAATATCAGCACAATATAGTAGGCAGCTGTTAGGTACTTTAACCATTCCCAATCAATTATAATAAACAGAGCAAGCACACTGAATCACATCAGAGCACTGTGCAGTAACCCTCCACCTCTGACTTCTCCTTCCTGCCATGTAAAATTAACCGTGCAATAAATTACTTGTTAAATGACAGAATCTGGAATGTTCTGGAAGTTTTTTGGTAGGCTAGGATGGATAGAAAGACTAAAACCACTTCTGGAATAACAAACAACATTAATGGCAGTAAGAGTCTCTCTTTTTTTCTTTTTTTTTTTTTTTAAACCAGCTGCAAAAGAGCAGCAGAATACCCCAACTATTCCATTCAAAGCAGAAGGGAACCCAAACTGTTGCCCTAGAGAAACACTGGGAAGCAATGCAAGCATGCCTAGCAGATGAGATTTACTTAGTTGGCCTAAAATAGACAGAACAAAAAGAGATGCAGCACTCAGGAGACTTGGGAGACATAATGGGGGGGTAGCAAAGCTTTCCCTTATGGCAGGGAAAGAGGCACAGCCTCTTGGAGTAGGCAGCAAGGAAGGAAAAGTGGGAAGGCAACCAAATGGCTTGTCAAAAGGCAAGACACTTCTGGAACTGATGAACAAGGAAACAGCTCCTTAGGTGCAGACATCAACTGCCTGTCTCCTTTGCTTTCTGTTTACACACCTTTAACCCCATCCGCTTGGATGTGCTGCTTGCTTCGGATGGACATGCAGCTGAGAGTGTGGAAAACTTGCACTCAAGAAGAACAAGAACCTCTTTTGAGTGTTTGCTAAACTGCTTCTATCCAATACACAGTGCTATTCCAACACCCTCAAAATCATCTAAATTATGCAAGGCCACAGGGAATTCCCACCATGACTGCTCTCACTTGCACGCTGGATCTGGCTGTAGGTAGGGATGCTGATTGGTGGGGTCTGTGTCTGGACCACTCCTGGGTCAGGCACATTGTGAATCCTACAGGCCTTGCTGAAACTGTACTTTTATTTAAAGTATGCTGTGATATGTGAGGTAGGGGGGACAAAATCTGCTGTGCTTATTTACTATTTCTGCCCCCACATACACACTTACAGCTGGTACATTTTTGGCACTTCAGTGGTCACGGCTCCTAAAATTATATTCATTTGAATTTAAGTACTGCCAGCCCGAGCTATTCTTAATAATTGACATTGTTTTCTATGTAATAGCTAATAGTTCAAAAACTCTCCAAAAATGAGAATTTCGCAAACTTTGCATTCATTCTTCAAAACACTTAATTAAAAAAAAGAATCTTGGAGCTCAAACAACTATCAACCTGATGAGCAACTTATGGCTCTATTACAACAATATCAGATTAACCTATCACAAACTGGCAACAAAGACTATGTTTTTAATTGCACTTCATATTAATACTGCCATTTCATATTATCTGTATCATCAAATAAGTATATTCAAAGTCTTGAAAATATTTTTACTTTTTCAGCAAGACTTCCAGACACAGAACTGATAACTGAATGTAGATATCATACTATGCAGTAGACTACCTTAGTCTTGGATATTAAAATAAAAAAAAATCATGGAGAAAATATTTTCCTGTAGCTTTCCTCTCAGGCTGGCTTTTCTTTAGCACTAGATTTTGGTTCCTAACAAGAGGATGCTCCAGCAGAAGAGGAACCAGTAATGCACTGATATTTAAAGATCTAGAAACTTGGCCTTCCAATGATCCAATTCAGCCTAGGAGAAGATGAGGAAAATGCATTTAGAAACCAAGGACAACACACAACACAAGGGAGGGTAACAGAGGCAATGACAATCAGAGCAGTTTTAGGCTCTGGCAATACAGTGACTGCTGAGCCCTGTATTTCCATTTCAGTGGGACAGTTTCAGAACGTGTACTGTTTCCTAAAACACAAAATATGAGACAGAATTAAAAATTGTACAGAACAAAATAATCCTCCTGGAGAACCTTCCCTAGTTTGTCAGCAAGTCTGTCCCCTCTCACAGCAATAATACACAGTCTGCAAGGCTCCAAACCTCTGTAATGAAGAATTATTTATGACATGGTGCATCATTATATAAGCTTGGGACGAGCAGGCTACCCCAAAAGGTTTTATTGCTAACCACTTCCCACAGGCTTGTGTTCAATACTTGAATTCAAGTCAAGATGTATGTATGATAAAGAACATGTGATGTGGCTTTCCCTTTATATCTATTTACCTGTTCTCTGAAATTTTGATATTTGCTTGAGTCACATCACTCTCACGGACAGGGTTTACTGAATGTAGGAAATTAATAGCAGTGAATTTCCCCCATGGCATCCTCCCAGAAGCTAGCAATATGGATGTCCCCTCCCCACAGGCATTTTTCTCACAACACAGCAAATACAATCAACATAAAACCTCATTTCAAAAGGTAGCTGTAAAGGGAGAGCTACAATGGAAAGCCTTAAACAACCTGTGGTACTATTTCATTAGCATCTGAGCCATAATATAAAGCAACAATATATTCCCAAATGACAGTGTTTTAATAAAGTTATAAAGTTAAATAGAGAAATAAAAATCTGAGCTTTAATGAAACTCCTGAAAGGCAATGAAACACTCAAAACAGTGGCAAATCATTCTAGAAGCAAGTAAATCCTCATCCAGCAGAGTTTACAGTTGAATTCTGGTAATACATATGTTTTACAGCATACCAATGTCTATATCTCTGGTGCTTCCTATTTTTTTCTGCATTTTGCAGCAGAAGAATACCTACAACCCAAAATACTGCCTCAACACAAACAGCCAGCCTGTCACCTAAATTTTGAAGACAACATGACACAGATTCCACAGAGAATTTAAAACATGGAGAAGCAGAATCAGTGGTTTCTAGTTTCCAGTTGCAAATAAAACTTTCTGGGAAAATTTACTTTAAAGCAGCTTTAAATGAAAATCTATATAATTAAGGGAAAGACCATTGCTTCAAACAGATTGACTGTCTTCAACAAATTTCTCTCTTTCTAGCTACTCAGATATGCTATATTTCCTAATTATCACCTTTTAAGGGCCATCTGGGCCCCATTCCTCACCATCAGGGGGCAATTCCATTTGCATTGTTCATAGGCTTAGTCATGATCAAGTAGTCTGGTGGTAAAGTTCATTAGAAATTAGAAGAAAAGCATTAAACCTCACACAGTAAACTAAGTAGCTGATACCTACATACCCACAGGAGAGATAAGCATTTAATGCATATTCTCACACGACTTAACAAGTCTTCAATGAGTATTTTTTTTTCCAAACTGCTTAAAGAGTCATTTAGACTGATCCCTGACCAGATATGTAATGAAAATTCAATTCAGTCTCTGCATACTTCAAAATACTTCTCAATTAAAGAGAAATTAATGGTAAAATAATAGTCTATTAAATAAAATAATAATCTGTTTACATCTGTAAGCCTGAAAAGTCTACCAAGCTAATGTAATGATACTACTATTTCTTCTGTTTTTCAGATGCTTGCTATGTATTGCAAATCAAAGGCAAGATTTTTCTAGTAATTGAATTTAACACATGCACATGCACTCTCATACACTGTATTATTATAAAATTACAGAAACATCAGTTTGTATTAACCATATGAGAAGATTACAATGACTTTGTATTTGTATTTGCAAAATACTTTGTATTGTCATGTAGCAAGAAATATCAATATACCTTTCCCAGCAGGTCAGTATAAACATGCCTGGGTTAGCAGAGGAGGAAAACTGAGCAAGTCCTTGGCCTTGTGCCTTGTGTCCTATAGTATAAGTCAGTATTTCATCATTATGGCCTCTTCAGAAGGTATGAAAATGGTATTTAAAAAATCTTCAAGAAAGCTCAGAGAATCTATTTTACATAAATGATGGACCCATGGAAGTCAATACCATGACTTTCAAATGCAGAGTACTGTTTCAAAACAGAAGTGCTGCAAAACCCCTCTTTGACACAGAATTTTTGTCTCTGCAGTTTGTGCTTTGGGTCATTTTATATCCTGTAGCCTGTAGCTTCTGGGAGCTCTATGCCCATATTAGAGATGAATTACCACTACCTCTCTATGAAACACCACTAGGGGAGATCCTGGTAAACTGCGCTGAGACGCACGCAATAAAAATTTGGGAATTAAGGACATATGGGCACGACCTGCTATCTTTCCATGTTATTTAATTCTGGAAGTTTTTTAGTCAGCTTGAGAAAAGCTGAAATGATGGTGTTAATGACAAAACACTTGATGCTATAAAATGTGATATGCTATAGCTTGAACACTATAAATACACTTGCCCGGGTGCATAAAAATTGCAGCATTACTGAGGTAATGTGATGAATTATGCACATTTCCCAATTTTGGGGTGAAAATGTAAATGTCAGCATAACATTGGCTATATCAAGAAGCTGTAGTCACATATTAATGCTAGATTTATCTTTTGAGTGTTATAGGCTGTTGTCATGTCAGTCAGAGATGAACTCAGGCCCCAAGGTTCTGGAGTAATTGATTTTGATTTTTCAGTGCTTCCTGTGAAGCCAATAATCTAGCTATATATTTTTTTCCTGAACAACCTTTTGTGACAATACACCTCATCAGGTATTCCACTCCTCTCTTGAATATTGGAGGACTCCTCTCGAAAGCAACATCTGTGAGCTAATGCCACACCAAGGAGCACGTCCCAGCCAGCAGCACTGGTAGACAGATCTGCTTCTTGACCAGGAGGGCATGGCAGGCCCAGACAGGGATACCATTAGAAGGCTCTCCAGATGGCCACTCAGCCTTGCTGTGAAATGCAAGATTTGGAAGCTTTACATCCTCCTTTCTGATTTTAGGAAATATGTATAGAACAGCTGACTTCTTGCCTCACACTGGTGTAAATTAAACTTCATTGGCACTTAACAGTTTGATTGTGTTGTGACCTTTTAGAGGGTGTTTTGATTTTGGACATATGAAAGCAAAGAAGATATGCTGGTTCCAGGTACTTCAGACTGAACAAAGGTCAGCATGGACAAAGCCCACATTTGAGGAGATGAATGGAGCTCTGATTGCCAGCTCCTCTTGACCATTTTTCTTCTTGTAAAGTAGCAGACAAAGAAAATACAACCTTGGCAGAAAAAATTGGAATTGCTTTTTGTTCACAGATTGTGATCCTCTCATTTATTAAGCATTGTTAATGCTGTAGTGCATTATTAATTATTTCTAAATGGTCAGGTGTAGGACAACCCTATGGATTTCTGAATGTAGCTCCAGAGGAAAAAACCCCAGCATTGCATGGAGTAATTCAATTTTATAATTTGGAATCAAACTATGCACTTGCAAATCAAGAAGAGCTAAAAGTTTATCAATGAGAATAAACAATACCTCTGATTTCATGGGTTGCTTTTCCTAGAATGAAACGTAGGACAGATTATCATTGTTAACACAAAATAATACATACAGGTTTTATACAGGATGAAACGTATTGCATCAGGGCTTGGAGTATAATCAGAAGCTCATATAAAATACCACATATGGAGATCTTTGACAAACAAAACTAAAAATATTAGTGCATGAACTGAAAGTAAAGCCACAATACTGGAAACTGGTGACAATAATTAAAATGTGGCGACAAACTTCCTTGAGATCTATCCAACACAAATCATCAGAACAATACTGGAATACCAGAATTTCCAGTTAAATACTGGAATTTTCAGTTGAAAGCCTTGAAAATGTCTGTAATTTCCACAGAAAGCTTTGTCTTCCTGGTACATATGTGAAATAACATGGAACAGAAAACACTTTGCCCTCTTGGAGGTTCCCACCACCCTGATGGTTCCCACCACCCCACCCAGAGCTAGGGGCACTAAAACCCCCAGCTGCTCTACCTTTGCTGAGGTTCAAAGATTGAATGAATGCTTATTCTGTAGAAATATTAAATAAATGTAGAGGTATTTCAGAAAGAAATTGTATTAATTAGATGAGGCTTCTCTTCTGGATGGTTGCTTTGCCAGTCAGTACCTCTGGGAAGCACTGGTTCATCTTTCTCCTTGGGCAGGAGCATGGCTGAGATGAGAAGTCCCCATCACCTGCCAGCACCATTGGTCACCAAAGGCTGATTTTGGCCCTGGGCTGAGAAAATGCAAAATATTTTCAGGCACCTCAAACAAATGCTTACAGTATGGCCAGTCTTCAAGTGATGAACTAGAGTTTTCAAATAAGTGTTGCCATTTCATGTTAAAAATATAGGTAATTTGCCAGCTTTTTCCTACAGCTGTGCCTTTTACTAGAATAGCCTACACCTGCTTTTGAATATTCTTTTATTATTTTCACTGAACAGTAAAACTTCAGTAAAAATGCAAGCCTTGAGTGGACCTATAAAGCCAGCAAATGCAATAAAATGTCACTGCCATGTTACAGAATTGCTTTACTACTTAACACTGCACAAGGAGTGTGTTTTCGTAGTTGTGTTGAGTTTTAGCAACCTGGCTCCTACTGACTTTAATGGGAATCACACTGCTAAAACTCCATGCACTACTTTGTTACTTCAAAGTAAATTTTCAGTCCCCTGGAGAAGGTCATAGAAATATTAAAAACTAAAGCATTCTCCAAGGATCTCAGATTAAAGACTTGCATCAGACTTTATAAAAGTGCTTGGTCAAATATATAATATACTCTTAATGTTCTAGCTCCTGGTTTGTTTTCTTTAGAAAGAACCTTTGTGATGCTTTTCACAAAAGGAAATATAAAGCATATAGAACAGCTCAGCAAGGCATAACACGAAGACACACAGAAGAGTTACTTTGTACATTTTTACAGTGGTAAGGAATTGCTTAAGGTTCTGAATATTATGAGCAAGTTCAGGGCAATTTTTAATTAATCATTGTTACAACACTATACCATTTGATTGCAAACAATACTGTAACACACATATTTCTATTCCCTTTGACATGTTCCCTGTCCTTTTTTGTCCCTACAACTTACAATGTGGCTATAAAATCCCCTTCCCATATGTCTCTCCTAAAGCAGGTTGACATAACTGCTCTTTCAGTACCCAGAACGCACCTGCTGTCCTCTGTAGCTGGTTTCTGGACACACCAACTTTCTTTCTGCTCAGAGCTTTGACATCTTCACAACCCTGTTAGGCTTGCCACATTGAAGGCAAACTGTATCTACACCATCAGCTGCACAGATAGGCAGTGAGTAAAAGCATTAGGAAAGATAATAAAGTAAACATGAAATCAGGAAACTTGTATTAAATTTACCTCCAGGTTACTGATGGCACAAGCAGCAACCAAGATTATAAACTAATTGTATGTCTGGTTGTGTTACCAAAAAAAAAGTACTTTTATATAAAAAATAGTAATTGACAACCTCAATCAAAATAAAAGTAGTTACCATAATGTAAACAACTTAGTCACAGAATCACAGAATCATTTAGTTTGGAAAAGACCTCTGAGATTATCAAGTCCCACCTTTGACTGATCACCACCTTGTCAACTGGACCATGGTACTAAGTGCCATGTTCAGTGATTTCTAGAGTGCCTCCAGGAACGGTGACTCCATCACCTCCATGGGCAGCCCATGCCCATGTTTAACAACGCTTTCTGTGAAGAAATTCCTCCTGATGTTCAACCTGAACCTCCCCTAGTGCAGCTTGAGGCCATTTGCTGTCACGGAGTCACTTGCTGCCAGAAGAAGAGGTCGACTTCTACCTGGCTACACCCTCCTTTCAGGCAGGTGCAGAGGCTCCTCTGAGCTTCCTTCTCTCCAGACTAAACAAGCCCAGCTCCCTCAGATGCTCCTGACAGGACTTACTCTCTAGTCCCTAGTCTTCTCTAGGTCTTTTCTTCATACTGAACTCAACATCCTGTTTAATTAGTAAAGCTGCCAAAACAAAACTAGAAACAAATTTTAAAAAATCAAATGCGTATAAAATGGAAAAAGAACACTTCAAGCATGCAGCAAGTGCCTTCCATACAGTGATGAAATACCTTCAGCCTTCCACCTGGAAGCGAATTGAGAAGCTCACTAGCCATACTACTTCTCCCAAAATACTACATCATTCATAAAAGCATAGTCAAGGCATGTGGAGTAAACCTATATTTATTACCAGACAATCCCAGCTATAATCTTAAAAACACAAATCAAGATAAATATAAGCATGTGTAAATATACAGACAAACTTTGAAGTAGACAGGCATGCCCCTTTCACACCTCTAAACTATCACACTGAAGGAGAAGCATATACATACATACAATAGATTTCTGTAAAACTGGGATTTTTTTTGTGTTTCCATCATCCCTACATACAGTTGTCAAGTTACAGACCAATTAAGCTGAAATAACCTTCTGCTAAAGTCTTGAACACAAACCAAAGCACTAGGACGATGCAAAGCAAGTGTTACCATCTTAGCCAATTCACATGAAAAATGACTGTGGCAATATCATCACACTATAGGTATCCTAAAACAAAACAGGTCATGTTTTGCTTTTTTTTTTGTCACAGGAAAGGCAAATTGATGCATAATTAACAATTGGCTGATGCAAATTCTTTTACATCTTTTAATTGGTGTTAATTAGATTAGAAGTAAATTTTCTTTTATCTCACCATTCTAATGCGAACTAATCTTCTCAGCAGCATGTCAAAGTTTCCCTTTTAATTAAACTTTTCAGCTGGGAACTTCAGCAGCACTCAGGCAGCCAAAGATATAATCTGAGGCATGAGAATTGTGCTGGGTTTTATGAATGGAGCATCAAAAATTTAACGCAATGATTAAAAAGGCTCAGCGGAATTTCAGAAATCTGAATTTTGTGGAGGCAACAGCGAGCCTTTAAAGCCACTTCAAGATTGCACCAGCAGTACTCTCCAGCCACCCCTTCCACATTCAAATCCATCCTTTTACAAAGGAAAACTACCCCAAATGTAAAACATCTTCTGTGAATTAACTTCCCCCTTTCATACTGCTTCCCCCGAAATATTGCAGCTCCTCTAAAATTGTTAACGTGCAGAATAAACCACAAAATACATTTAATATCTTTTATGGGAAGTTGACCTAAAATAAAATTTTATGTAGTTAAGGACTTCTGATAGTTCTTCATCCAACTTTTTTCTCTCTCTATGGGGCAATGGTGATTGAAACCTAATGTGTGCTGCACAAAAAGGCCATAAAATGTTTTATGCAGAAGTAAAACAGTAGCCATTAAGTTTTGCTATGATGTTTGAGTAGATATGCAGCATGAAAACATGATAAAAGAGCCATAAACTGATTGTGATCAAATGCAATTACAATGACTTCTCTCCAATGAATGACATGTACTAAATGCACTTACAGTTCCTTGCAAAATTACTTTGGGCAAAGGACCAAGAAAACACTATATCCTTTTTACGAACGGCAGCTTGCCAGGGAAATCGCAAACACACAAGCTTTAATATCTATGGCCAAAAAGCACTTGGGAACTCATTAGCAAAAGGTTTAAAAGACTCACTTGTGAAAGACAGCTTTTTTTTTTTTTTTTTTTTTTTTTTTTGTGATCAGAGCAGCATCCTGGAGAGTCCAGCATTTGGGGTGTTGGGAAGAAGCGCTCCCAGAGAAAGGAGAAAGGAGCCCTAGGCAGATTGGGTGCCCTTTTTCCTCACCATGTTTTGTTCCCACAACAAAAGTATGCTCTGGAAAAAAGCAAATGTTTTGCAGTTTTTCCCATTAAAGTTTTATATCATGCCCTGACAGAGGACTGGTGAAAATGGCATCATAGCCTAACATAGATTTTGATAGGAATATTGTCCTCCAGCATTGAATAACCAAGATAGAAGCTGACAAATTTGAAATAAGGTGAATCTGATGACTTGGTGAGAGTGAGAGTGAGAGTGGTGTGAGAGTGTGAGAGCAGTGAGGCAGTGGCACAGGTTGCCCAGAGAAGGTGTGGATACCCCATCGCTGGAAGTGCTCAGGGGCTGGTCTAGCAGATGGTGTCCCTATCCATGACAGGGGGTTGGAACTAAGGTTCCTTCCAACACAAACCATTCTGTGATTCTATGAATCTGTGAAGTGGGCTCTTTTTTAAAGGTGAATAGGAACCAAGATCTTGGGAGTTTTCATCCCTTTTATTGTGTTTTGGGATTTTCAATAGATAACTTGGTTTAACTTTTACTTCTCAAAAAGACTTCTATATTTGGAGCAGTCAGATCAAACCTCTGGATTTCCTGAGGAGTACACACCAAGGAGGAGACACACTCAGGAATTTGAAGTGTCAGAAGGTGGTGAGCAATGCCAGGTCACTCTTTGACTAACAAGATTTAAGGAAGATGATGTAGGGATATTCCAAGTTATCTCTGTGTCAAAACCAAACATGCAACATTAATGTGTCAACAGCAGTAATTTAATTTAGAGTGAAATTGTCATTAAGTATTTTGAAAAATGCACCCCTGGTAGCACTTATTCTATAGTACAATGATTTTCTATATCTACCTACAAATAAAGGGAATGGAAATCAGAATTTTTCTATGGAACCTAAGGCATTTTTCTTTATACAGGAAGGACAAAATAGGGTTGAAGCTAGAGATGTAAATTTCCTGTGTTTCTATTAAATAAAAGAGAGCAAAAAAATTCACAAAATTATCTCTTCCATTGTCTAAGAAACTACAATTATTACATTTTAGGGGCACCTAGAAAGTGCAGAAGTAACTGCTGATGCTTAGTACAGGCACTTAATGGGCTACTGAAACTTAGGTACCCAGGAGCAACACGAATACAGAACTGAACAACTGAACCTTCTGAGTGAAGAATAAATTCCCACTACACCACTGGGATTTGCTTAATGGAAACTTAAGATTTAATTAATTAGATTTGATTTCATTTCATTAATTTGATGTTATTTATAGCTTATAGAGTTGCTATGAAGTTGAATTATTTATAAAAATAAAAAATAGGAAAAAAATTAATACTAACCAGAATTATTCTAATTTAGTACTAATTATGCAGAGCAGGTTTTTTAGAGTAGGGTTAGGTTAAGGGCTTATCTGTCCATTTTATATAAACTATAGCTTTATAACCTACATTAAAATTTAACTGCATATTTCAATGCTATAAAAGGTGTCTTTGCAAGCACGTCTCAGTACACTGCAGAGTACAAACCAGAAAGGACTGAAAAAAATCCTTTCTAATCCTTAGCCTGTCTGAAAAATGTCATGCTAGATACCCGTATCACCCGGGTGAGTGAGGAAACACACAGTAACTTGAACTTCTTACCCAGAAAACCAATAAATCTCTCCTCCTAAAAACCAGAGCCTGCTCAGCATTCTCCTGCCTTATTAAATCATAAACCACCAAAAAAAAAAAAAAATCAAAGCATTGCTGCAACTTCATATAATTACTCTAAGACCTCCTAGAATGTGTTAGAAGATGGAAGGAAAATTTGGACATGAAAGAGGTGAAATTCATTGCTCCAGAAGCAATGCTATGATGCAACACTGGGCTTTGGTGATGAGGAATTTTCCTCCTCCAAAGAGCTTTCTTTTTAAATCCTATACATTAGCTTTTCTAATATTAATTGTCAATTTTGCAACAGTGACACCAGTCAGTAATTACTAGTGGTAATTAAATTCAACTGAAATGTAACAAGGGAAATGTCTATTCCAAGATGTATCTGCTTGTGGAACAAAAGCCTTCTACAGCAGCATGTTCAATAAGAGAAGCCACAGTATCAAACTGGGAACACTCGGACTGACTACACTCTCGCTCTCCTTTTAAAGTGTATAGGTATGGTGAAGAGCAGTTCCTTTTCTAGGTTTTTGAGAAGAGCCCAAACTCATCACTGCTAAACTTCTACACCTTAAAGAAGTGCAAATTGCCCTTGAGCACGAAGTGGCCTTCAGCAGTGGCATGCACAATGGGTAATCACAAAACAGCGGCGTGAACAGTTTAGACTGTGCAAGTATAAAGTCTGTGTAAGAAGAAATGACCCAGCCTGACTCTGACCAGTGTCCCCCAGCATGGAGATGTTTGACATTTGCTTTGCTGGTGTTTAACATAGCACAAGCACCACTATTCCTTCACAAAGAAGAAGGAAGTCATAGAAACTCTGGTTGACTTAAGGCTGGAAAGAGCTCCCACTTCTCTGGGTTTTCTGAAACTTCACTTCCATCTGCACCAAACTCATACAACCAAATTAATAATACACAGTAACATCCAAGAATAACCTTCTGGTTATTCTGGTGGTTGCCTAATGGTGCTCAGTCAAAGGGCACAGGTTCAAGGATTTTGACATGCTATATTGATGTCTGCTGTACAGCTGGAGTGGCACAAACCAGGCAGCATCAGCTCTTCCCTCATTTCCAAAATTGAAAAATTGATGGCAGCCTCCTGCAAACATGAAAATTAATGAAGGTGTTGAACTTTCAAATAATATTTAAAGTCCTCCAGAAAAATAACAATTTTTTAAAAAACCCTAACAAAACCCTCTGAAGCAAGGTCTTGCTTCTTGATGAAAACTCTTCAGCTTTCTCTTGCTAAATACTTGGCCATTATAATCTTGGCCATGCCTCTAGTGTCTGGAATCAAAATCCTGAAAAAATAATATTGGTATGTGTCAGGCAACAAAAAGTTCCCTTTTGATGTGAAATAGATTTAGTGAGAAACTTCCATGCAATAATGAAAATTCCCTAGAGAAGCTGTAAAATGTCCATGTGAACAAAAACTCCATTTTACTTGCAGAAACTTTTTGCTAAGCTTCTGCCATGGGAGGAGGATACGAGGAGCACTGTGCTGCTACCTCCAACATAAAGTGTCTGCTGGTGAGTCTCTCGCCACCCACTCAGCCCTCACCAAACTACCTACTCAAAAACGAAGTGATCTTTGGCACACACAAGTAAATTGCTGCAGCACAGACATATCTGGACAGTAATTAATCACTCTGAATGCTCAATGTGTTTGGATATAAAATTAAGAAAGTCGGGTTGTTAAAAAATGACAGATTTAAGCACCATCTGGGCTCTGTGGCCACAGTGGCGCGAATTCCAAAGGAAGGCTTAACAGTGCATGATCCGAGAATCCCATCTGTCTCAGATGAAATGAAACAAATAAATAAATAAACCAGAAGCCTCATTTACAAGGTTTTCTCAAGGTTCCAATCTAAAAATCATTTTGCAATAGGAAAAAAATACAGACTTGAAAGTATTGCATCTTCAAAATGCATCTCATACCTTTTACATACATTATTAAAGTATTATTCCTCTAGGGAAAAATCTCTTGAGAAGTACACCTATATAGATCACACCTTGTGAAACAGCATTCCTACCATGAGTATGTTTTCATAGAATAAAGTGATAGTAAAGAATTTATGTGATAGGACTCTTCCAATGATTGGGAAAGCCAAAGTGCCATTCTGGAACCCACAACTTCCTTCTTTTCCTAAGTCATGGCTCACCTGCACCTGCCCCATGGCAAATCTGCCTGTGGATGAAATGCAGCCTCATCAGTTGCACCTCCCTCTGGACACCTCACTGCAAGGGCAGGAGCTATGTAAAACGAAAATTCACCCGCAACTAGTTAACCTGCAGAATGTCTTCAGTGAAACTTGCCTGGCATGGGAAAGGTAAAGAAATCATCCAGGACAGATGAACACTGAATATGAACACAACTATTTGCCTCGGAAAAGCTTAACCAGGTGGATTTAAGTATAGAGGTGAGAAATACTCTGGTGAAATTCCTGGGAGACTGATTCATCCTTGGCAGCTTCTGCCCTTGGCACATACCCTAACCCCCTCACTGGCCCAACCTGTGTGGAGCTCACCCACACAAGTTGGGTGAGAAGAAAAAGCCCAAAGCTGGCACCCATCAAAGCCACACCCTCTCCTCCTCCCCCAAAGCCACATGCTCACTTTTCCTATTGTTAAAGGCAAAGGAAAGATTCCTGTGGACATCTGTGGGTCTTTTCTGAGGTCTTAGGGAAGGGGCTTTTCCAAGGGGTTTGACTCTCATCTTCTTCCCCAGACAACAAGTGACCACCACCTTTCTTGTGTAGCCACTTTTCACTAAAACTGAGTCATTTCCATCCTGCATACCTCCAACAGCTGCAGGAGGTTCCCCAGACATATCAGCAAGAAATACGACCAAAAGATACTAGTTAGTAGTTTTAGATTTCAATACAAGATAGCATCATACTGTATAATATTTTAGCTTCTTTCAAATAGAAACATTTGTATAAAGGCTATATCCTGGAAAGACTTTTTTTCAGTATCTTGATTTTACCTTCAGTAAAGGTAAATTACCTCTTTGCACTTGTAACATGGAATATGTGGGTACATTCTTCTGGATCAAGAATGCAGCATTTCTTTGACCCTGTTCTTATGGTGCAATTTCCAGTGTACAACTTTGTATGAGAATTATTTGGACCCAAATGGGCAAGAAAATAGATAATATATTCTCTCATTTAAAATTGCTTTTAAATAAGTGGCACTAAATTTGCTTGTTCTTTTTTTTTTTTTTTTTTTTTTTTGATTGTTGTGTAGTTTCTAGGGGTCTTCTTTCAGCAAACTTGTGCAAACTCCTGTGGGCATCATTGATAGCTCATCAAGATGACGATACAGATGATGAGTTTTCACATAGCTCCATATACAAAACTTTCACATATTCAAAGTTTAAAAACTGTACTATATTCCTCAAAATAGGAATTTGCTACAAATTATAAAGAATAGAAATAAGAAAGGGGAAATATGGTTATTCTTAAATCTTCTGTTAGGAGATTTCTAGCAGGAGGATGATCTCTCTATAACTAGAGAAATTAAGGAACCTGGAAAAATCACACATGCGACCAAGCTTCTGTACAACAAGATGACGCCAGGGCCGGATGCTGGCAAGCAGCAGGCAGCAGCCACCAGTCTGTGGAAGTCACTCCAGGGAAGGCCTCAGCACCTCTGATGTTTGGGTTTGGTGCCCCGTGAAGGTGAGCCAGCAAGGGCTGCCCTGCTACTCTGCACTCCTCCATTGCTGTCGCTCTGCTACTAAAATAAATGAGCTTTACCACGGCAGTGACAGAAGCACAGGCACCGATAGGCAGGCCATGCCTCGGTGATGGGGACGCTGATGCCAAGCGCAGCACCTGTGTGCAGAGGGTGACCTGTGGAGCTCACCCAGGCATTCCTAACACCTTTCCTGGGAGCACTGCTTCTCTAAGACACTTTGAGATGCCAGGTTTTGGAAGATGATAAAAAGCGCAAAGTACTGATGTCATTTTTGTAATGCACCATTTCAATCAACAATAAATATTTTCTCAATAAACACTGCTTATGAATTTCCTAGGGGTCAGACAAAAGATGCATTTGTTCTCTCAGCAGATGTTGCATAAAAATGAATCTGCTTCCCAAAAATGGGCATTCATTTTTTCTCTATAAATAAACGAGCACATAGTTGTGGATTTTTCTTTGTTCATCAGTTTCATCAGCTTCATCAACTTTAAAATAAGATGAAAAAGCATCTTTTTTTCTGTAGATTTTTGATATAAAACCCTTGGAGCGCAAAAATAGGCACAGAGCAGCTCAGATAAGCTGAAAAAATATTATTTCTATATATTCTCATATTATTGTATGGCCTATTAAATATAAATTTTTCAATACAGTAAATCAATCTATATTACTAATAAGATACTTTCTTTCCTCTATAATTTAGTGTTTATCACTCTGGTTCTTTCCATATTAAGACTATATACTGGGTTTTATAAGTGCAAAACAGGTATAATTTTCCTTGTGACAGAGTTTTTGTACTGGTTAGTTAAGAAGAAAATTAACTCTATCCTCATCACTGCACACTTTCTCAAGGACACAATCTGCAGAAAGGGTAAACATTTTCATGTGTTGTGGTGGGCAAGCCATGCTCGGTGTGCACCAGAGTGGAATCAAATGGCCCACAGGCTACCAACCCATTTGCATTGCATTTGGTATCATCTCCTCCGTTTACAGAACAGCTGTGTAAACTGAAGGGCAGGGAAGGGAGGGCAGCAGGGATTTAGGCTGGGGTTTGAGGGTGAACACACACAAGAGAGGAAAGAGACAAGTAGGGCCAGGCAGTCCAGCTGCAGCTCTGACACTGGACACCAAGCATCCCTTTGGATGCCACATGGAAAGCAAAAGCAGAGCACCTTGATCTGTGGGATGCGTGTGGGAACACAGGGGGAGCCAGCACTGGGAAGCCCAAGGACAGCAGGGGGAGAGCACAGTCCAGCTTGGCCAAATTACTTCAGAGAGGGCACAGCACAAGGGGCTGACAAAGCCAGAGCTCCAGACAGCCTCTGGACCCAGAGACTGCCTGCTTTGGGGCACCACGGAGCACAGGTGCACCTCCAGCAGGCACAGTCGGCAGCTGTGGGGCCAGGGAGCCGAGTGGGGTGGAAACGCCAGAGCTGGGGCAGCTCGTGGGGCTGGCAGAAGGCACGTAGGCCTGAGTACCCCAACAAAAAGGATCACATTTTCCATTTCGGGCTTGAGAATGTTTTGCAGTCCTTAGGTGAACTGCAACCTGTCTGTGCCTTGCAGTTTTTTGACTGGTAAAAGAATTTGAAATGCATGCCCACCTAGTAGTGCTCTGCTCTTCTAAGAGGAATTGTAAATACTTGGAGATTCTTGGAGGAAAGGAGTAAAAATATAATTACCATAAAGGAAAACACTTAAGAGCTCCCCATAAATTTTCTATGCAAATTAACCCAAGGTTATTCTAGCCACATGAGAAAATTTAGATATTCTTAAATGTTCGCTTTGCACTGAATGCTGAAATTGGCTGGGCAATGCTTCTGAAGAGTTCTAGTGCAAAAAAGTGAAAACTCGAGGAAGTAAAAAGTAAAATAAAAGTCTTTCCTTAGCTCTGAGCCCAAATGATGGTGAAATCGAGTTAAACAACAGCATGTGTTGGTGCTAATTTCCACACTCAGAGGCAAATTATTTCTCAAAGTTCCCAAACCCGCTGTAATTACCCAGCCGACGTTGGCTGCCTCAGACCAGGCACGGCACCATTTCAGCTACGAACCCTTACAGAAGAGGCAAAGCCACGGAAGTTATATGAAGATTAATAGAAATCTGAACCGCGCTTCATCTAAAATAAACAAAAGCTTTTGTAGCCGCGCTGAAAGGCCCATAAAAGTAAACTACAACCTCGGCAAAGCCTTTTAAACTGACAAAACCGGACGGCAGAGGTCAGGGAGGCAGGCGGGTCAGCAGAGCCCTGCCTGCAGGTTTGGGGGTCGCTCCGTCTCCCCGCTCGCTCGCATGGGGGCCTCGCCGGGGCCGAGGAGAAAGCCCACCGCCGCTCCTCCTCCGCCGGAGCAGGAACACTTGAACTGCCCTTCTGTCTCAACAAAACTTTAGTTTGCTGATTGGGCACGAAACAAAAGAAAGACAGCGGGACGCGATTTATAAGGGGGCAGGGGAGGCTGACATGCTATTGTACTCCTGAGGTATCCACAAGCTGTTAATTCCATTTTAACATTGTTAATAAGACTGTTAACACATCTGACTTTGTTTAGAGACTTTGAAAACATCAACAAACTGAAGAAAACAAAACAAAACAAAAACCAAGAACCCCACCCGCACTAGATGTAAAATATGATCTTTTGAAACAGCATCAAACATCCAAATGTGATGCTTCTGCCTGTCCGGACCTGGCAGCGAGGAGGAGATATGGCAGGGAGGCTCAGGGACGTGCATCCGTATATTCTTCATCGTCTCGTTAGACTATTTAACTATTCACATTTTTCAGGTTAGATTTAAAGGACTCGTTTCCAACACCACTGCCGTTTTGAGGAGAGGGAATAAACCTGGACTCCCCCCTCTGCGCACACCTCCTCTCCCTCGCTCGCACTTGCATGCAGGCAAATGTGCAGATTTAATCAGTGTGGAATGTTTTAAATGAATAATTGGGTCTGACAGATTTATTGCAGTTAATTTTGCAATAGAATGGAAAAATGTTTGGATCTCAGCCTTTAAAGTATTAGGAAAACAATTAATCCATCACATAACGGAAATTTCTGTATTACACCCTCATGTCCAATTAAATAATGTCAAGTAATCTTACATTGTAAAATGCTGAAAATTGAAGCTCAAATCTTTGAGCGGGATATGTTTTAATTTTTAAAAGAACCTTGAAACAAAAATCACATCAAATTAAAATCAGATGCTTCGATAAAAGGCTTTTTTGGTTTGTTTTGTTTGGAGGGGGAGATGTTTTTTAAATGTAAAAGAAAAAAACCTAGCCTTACTAAAAAAAACCCCATTAATTTCTCTTTTGCTCTCCAGTTTTTTGCATCAGGAACCCTGCCTTAGCAAGGCAATCTGAAAGCAAATCAAAAGCTTTAGGATGAAGTCTGCGACAGCATTTTAAAAGACCGCATTCTTTTAAAGAATTTTAAAAGGAGATACCAGCACTTCTCTTTTCCAGCAGGCAGAGGGGCTGATTCCGGGTACTTACTCAGACACAACTCTCCGAGACTTCAAGCCGTGTTTTGCTTGAATAATGTCCCGTAGGATCGAGTCCCCAGTTTAGGACCGACTGACAGCAAACTTCTGAGCGTGAAAGTAAGCGGGATTCGTTTGTTTTTGTTTACAGCCCAAAGCTGCTAATGCTGCAAAATTGCTTAATGTCACACTCCATCTCCTTTTTATTAAAAGTAAGGTAAAAGGGGGGGAAAAAAAAAAGTCTGCAAATCAAAGAACTTTTCCAGAATAACAAAACCACCGCCTTACAAATGTCTTGCCTGCCCCTGAAATTTGAAACTTGGCAAATTCATCTCATTCGGCTGCTGTACAAAAGGTCCCTGAGGCGTGTTACAGTAGGGACCCGCGAGCTTCCCAAATACTTGGACTCTTTCTAAACTAGGGGATACGAGGCTGCGGTTTCAGGGCTCCCTCAGCTAGAACGAAATGAAAGCGGGTGGTGAAATTTTAATATCGTGGAGGTTTGAGGGGGGTACGTCAGGGTGTTTTTACAGGGGGATTGCCGACGGTTCTGTGGCGGGCGAGGTAGGGAGAGCGGGGACAAAAAGGGATTGGAGCACGTGTCGCAGAAAAAAAGAAAAGAAAAAAAAAAGTTGGAGGCACTGAAGAAGGAGTGAATATAAAACATAAGGAAATATCCTTCTAGTATGTCAACGGCAAAAAAAAAAAAAAAAAAAAAAAAAAACCAAAGTGAAATCTCAGGTCGCATTTAAGGGCAATAAATACTGTAATGACTTGCTGGCACCTTCGTTAAGGCACTGTCGGCATGGCTGGACAGAAGAAAATGGGGATTACACTGAATGAAAGAAGTGTAAGACTTGGCCACCATAGTTCAATTTGTTTTTCCAAATACAACACGCTTCTTATTCTGCTGGTTTCTTACAGTCTTGACGTTCTGGATACCCACATTGCCACCCAACTATTTCTGTTGCTATAACAACATCAGAAATTTGTTCCTCGATGTCCTTTTTAATAAAATTATTTTGGGATTTGGGAGCTTTCAAAGACGGGACAGTTCCTCAATTTAGGCAGCTCACACCTTTCTCACAAGGAACCTATTTGTTTCTGTTTCCAAAAAGAAAAAAAAAAAAAGAAAAAAAGAAAAAGTAATTTGAAAGTGATGGCCCCTCCTCCCCACTTTTGACTTTTTTGACTTTGGAAACAGGCCTGTTGCTATAAACAGTTTTTCTGGGAGACTTAGATTTTCAAGAAACAGGCAACCTACAGCATCCAGGGGACCACCTCCTAAGGCTTACAGAAAGGACAGAAGTACTATACATGCAGCCCATGAAATTATTGCGAAGTTTTCACCACCTATCCACGGGATGGATTTTAAGATCTTCAAAAATAAAATATATAACCAAAATTTCTAAGGAAGTGTAATAATGTTGTATATTTTGTATACTGTCACTTAGGAGATCCTCATTCCTCCCTCAAGGAGACTAGAGCTCCCTTCGAGAGCTGCTCCTTGGCATGGCTGATTTTTTTTTTTTTTTTCTTTCTCAGATCAGCTCAAAATGAGTGGAATAAGAAAAACAAAACTAAAACCAAAACAAAAACCTCACCACATAACTCCTGGCTCTTTACCATTAAATAAATTGGATTCCCAGCACAAACAGCAAAACAATGGCCAAGAGGATGTGACTAACAAACGCCGAGGGAAGAGTCAAGCTGCCCTCTCTTTGCATATGCAGCCAAACAGAAGTCACTGGGGTTGGGATTCTTTCCCTTCCTATTTAACATATCCGTGCATTTCAATAAATTGAGATGAACAATGTCCGGCTTTCAAAAGTTGCAAATTACTGGGAATACATTGCAAAACATGAATAGCCCATAACATAGGAAGCTCTTTAAAAGTATTTTTCTTTGCGTTTTGTTTTGCTTTGTTTGGGGTGGGGTTTTGCTTTGTTTTGTTTTCGTTTGGTCTTTTGTTTTTGTTTTACGTTTTGTTTTGGTTGGGTTTTGCTTTTGGTTTTGGTGAGGTTTGGTGGGTTTTTTTTTTTGGTTGGTTTCGGTTTTTTAAATGAGAAAAAGAAGAAATCACAATGCACTAGGAAAATAAGCCTAGACTGGGGAAAAGTGTGCCTGTGAGATATGCAAGAAACTTCAAGGGATAAAAATGGTTTGAGTGTGTATTTTGCAAAAGAACAAATATCCATTTATCTCATTGGCTGGTCCATGCCAGACAGGGAGTTCTTGCTCTTGTGCATTGATGATCTTTAGCAAGATGTAAATATTTCTTGTCCTCGCTGCCGATGGCAAGCGAACACCTGCACACCTGCACCTCGAAAGGGGAATATTTCCCCTTTTCAATGTTACCGGTGACATTTCCATACTTGCTAAAGCAGCGTGATGGGAATCGCGCCCTTTCCGAGCGGCCGCTTTGGCAGCACAAGTCGGAGGGCGCCCGCCACGCTCAGGAGAAGGGAGGCGAATACTCCCCACGCGGGAAGAACTCGGCAACCCCCTCGGTAAAAAAACCAAACCAAACCACAAACCCAACCCAAACCGAATCAAACCACAACCCCAGAGCAACCCCAAAGCACGGGAGGCGTTCAAAGCGGGCGCGTCTCCGAGGAGCCGTGTCTGCGCGGACACTCCGCGGGGCGGGCCGCTCACGCCGCTCGGGGTGCCCGCGCTGGCCGGGCGGAAAGCGGCGCCGCGGCGACACCCACCGGCCACCCCGAGAACTGCAGCGGGGCCGCCCGCCCCGGCAGGCGCGGCCGGGCGGGACCCGCGCAGGATGCGGGCAGGGAGCGGCAGGGATGCGGGCAGGATGCGGGGAATGAGGGCAGGATGCGGGAAGCGAGCCGGGCAGTGGCAGGCAGGAGTGTGGGCTGAGGCAGACAGTGCGCTGGGAGGGGGCACGGAAGGGGAGGGCAGAAATGTGGATGAGGCAGGCTGGGATTCGGTCAGGGTGCGGGCAGGGGCAGAGAGGAATGTGCGCAGGGGTGCGGGTAGGGGGCAGGCAGGAAAGCCATCAGCTCAGCATTCCTGGCTGGCTTTAGATCTCCACAATTGTTCCCCCTTCCCACCCGGCGGGGTGAGGAGGGAAGGAACCACTTCAAAGAGGAAACTTTCTGCATGAGGCAAAGACGAGAGTTGTTGTGTCTCTCCGTTACTCAGACTATTGCAGTTCTCAATATTTTAATACTCTTGTTCTCCTCTTTATCCCCCCTTTTATTTTCTTTTATTTTCCTTATTTTCTTATCTTTTAAAAATTATTTTTCTTTTATCTCTCTTTCTCTCTCTCTCTCTTTTTTTTTTTTTTTTTTTTTTTTTTTTTTTTTTTTTTTTTGTCAGCTTGCTAATGAAGCTGTTGTTATTCCTGGGAAAGGAGAAGGCAACACGCGGTGAGGGAGGCGTGCACACCGATAACTCCCTTTCCAATTTGTTTTCTTCCTGAAGAAAATGGCAAATATCTCCAGCGAAGGAATTGGCCAGCAGCTCTCCCTGGATCCCCCGCTCCCGTCCTCGCCCCGTGGGGCTCTGAGAGCGGCAGGGCTCCGGGATGAGCCTCTTCAGCCCCAGGCCAACCCGCAGCACCTTCCAGCACCTTCTGTCTGAGCATTTTCAAAGGGCTGCACGAACACTAATTAATTACCCGTGCTCCCTATCCGTGCAAACGGGGACCCGGGGATCCATTTTACAGATGGGGAGCTGCTTGCACGAGGAGGGCCAGTGAGTCGCCGTAGTCGAGACAGAAATTAAAATACCAATTTTCTCATCTTTAAATATACAACCCATTGGCCACTTTACCATTCCAAGGGAAGGGGAGAGACAGGCTGATGGAGAAATTAATTCCCCATCTTGCATTCAGAGACACAAAAAGCCAAACAGAGGCATAAGAGGCAGCTCCCCTCACATTCACTCCCGTTTGCACCATGTCTTTAACCTTCAAATGCTTTACACAGTCTAAACACCAAGAAAGAATTAAAAATCATTATCAGGAGAGGAAAACTAATTTGAAAAATATGGGAACACTCATAGCTGCTCAACTGAGCTTTTAACCAGCTGAAGAGCCAGTTTGGTGGAGAGAAAGAAGAGGGATGTCCCTGGTGTTCGGAACTACAAAGGAGGAGAACTCCAGCATCAATACAGGCCAGAGTGCAGGAGACAGAGACAGAAGACAAATATTCATGGGAGTCGTGGGGGTGAGGTGGGGTGGGGTGGTGTCACAGAGATAGATGGGGACCAGATTTTCCAGGGCAACTGAAGATGCAGACAGGCACCTGGCAGGATTTTCAAAAGCAACTGAGCAAGATAGGTACCTAAATCCCACCGATTTCAGTGGATGGGAGGATGTCTAACCTGCTTATGCTCTTTTGAAAATCCTATTAAGTGCCAGCTGCATGTTTAGGAACCCAAACACATTTATTTGAAAATTTATCGTAAGGCTCCAGGATGGATGAATTTTAAGAACAAAGTGTTGTTGTGGTGATGTAAAGAATTAGAAAAACAAACCCAGATTCCCTCTCTGTCTTAAAAGGAATCTGGTGGTTAGGAAATAAGAGAATACTTTCTATTTAAAGAAACACTTTTGCATCTTTGCATTTAGCCTTCCTCATTTCCAGCTCCTCTTTGTCTTTCATAATAAACCAACTGGAGTGAGTAGAGATTTAAGGCAGAAAACAAGTGATGCTGCCAGGCTCCTGACACAAGTGTGCTAGTGGCAGTGCTGGGGGGACACACAGATGGGTGGGGGGGGACAGTAGTGCTGGACTATGCAGCGAGGCAGCAGGGCTGCAGGGAACGCTGCTTGGACAGCGATGTGTCGCTGCAAATGTGGGGAGGCAGGAGACAACAGGCAGGCATCCAGGAACAGCTTTGCCATCACACTCAAATGCAAAATTATGTGACTGAGGACACCGGGCAATGTCCCTTTACTTTCAGGAGGTGCTTTGGGGCAACTCAGATAAAGCAGTATGTCACCCTGAAATAGATGTATATGGCATGTACCTCATTAAGAATTTCAACATTGATGACAGATGGATTATTTTTTTTCTCAGAAATCAAGGTGATTTTGCCAGTGTAGATTTTCCTGTAAATTTTGATACTCTCATTTATATTTTTTGGAAAACTGTTAAAACAGGACTGTTGAGGGACCACCAGACTTTCCCATGAGTTTGCTTTAAATATTTAGGCAGCAGCTGTCTCTTGATCACTGATGAACTTTAAAATCCACAGAGTAAAATCTCAACAAACAATTGTGTAAAGACAGACTTTCTGAAGGAGTCCACAAAAAAAAACCCCACTATTTTTAAAGCATCTTAGTGACACCAGTTAAACTGACACAGCAAACCCATTGTATTTTGCACCAGTTTTGTTTTGCTCTATACAGCTGTGTTTTCACAGATGCAAAACCATGTGTCTTCAGCAAAAGGTCTACTCTTCCCTTCAGATGTGAGCAAAGATCAAAGGTTCAAACACAGAAATACAAGCTCCTTTTCCCTTTGGAACATGTTTTTATTTTTTGCAGTGGCTCTACACCAGAATTTCCATCTGTTGTCCTTATGCAGTGTACAGGTTAACCTTAACAGCCGGGTTTGCAATGCTGTTATCTCAACCCAGAAGCAGAGATGAATCACGCTCTGAACATCTCACCAAACTGCAGAAACAGAGCTGCCTCAGACAGCCATCATTTCATGGAGGTGGTGGCTAAAGGAGACTTGTTCCTTCCTTTCCAACAAACAATTAGGAATTTCCTGAATATTATATGAATATGTTCACATATTAAATTGTCTAGCCCTAGTCTGTTGTAGTAGGACAATGTGACTCCTCTAAATGGCAGTGTCTCAGTTTGTAACACAGGAGACTTTGGCCTATGGCATTTAGACAGTGTCACTTGACATTTTATCTCTGCTTCTCCATCAGGCCAGCCAGGAACAGCCCCAGAATTAATGTTTTCCTGGAATAATAGAATGGCTTGGTTTCGAAGGGACATAAGAGATCCTGGCTGGTTGGAAAGGGCCCTGCATTGCTGCTGTTTCCACACTGGCAGGGAACAAACTATCTATACTTCACAATAGCGTGATATTTAATAAACGGACACATTAACGAATAGGTAAATAAGGAGAGCAGCGCGGAGGCGCCGGGCTCCGCTCCGCCGGGCCGGCACTGCCATCTAGCGGCGCCCCGCGGCGCGGCCCCGCCAGCCCCGCTTCCCGCCTGGAAACAGCCACGGGCTGCGGGAACAGCCCCGGGGCTGCCGTGGGGTGCGGGACAGGCTCCGCGCCCGAACGGAACGAGACAGCCTCCGGCGAGGAGCTGGAGCAGCCCCCGCCTGCCTTCGCCGCCGCACAGCTGCGCAGGTGTTTGTGGCGCTGCCGTGTCCCGGGTCACGCTGTTCCAGGTGTGGGGCACACACGCGAGCCAGAAGAGGAGTCGGCACCGCAGCTGCCACCGCGGAGGGCACTGCGACAGGCGATGGCAGTCGAGGCCCCTCCGTGCTCCCGGCAGCACTCGTGCTCAGGAGAAGCCGCAGCTGGCAGCGCCTAGGCGTGCGGCTCCATCCGCAGCCTGCCTGTGCCACTTTCGCAGAGGATCACCCGAACCCTGCTGTACCCTGCGGGCAGCTGGGTTGCTCGGCACTCATAACAAGCTGGGTAAATCCTTGGACCCGTGTAAGGCAAAGGCAGTGCCACGATTTCACCCATTGCAGAGACTCCTCACGAGATAGAAATGCCAGGGGTGCGCTGGTGTTGGGCTCTGCTCCTGAAAAGCAGGGTTGGTGGGGTCCACAAGGCAAAGGGCAACCATGGCATCACACCAGCCCATGCCAGCTGTTCCTCGTGGAATTCCAGTCGCATGGCTTGGGCAGCCTGCTAGGGTGGGAACATCATCATCAGAGCTGGACCCTAGTTCCATTTGCAGCTTGGGCAGCTAGGATTGCTACCAGAGGAGAGATGCCCCTGCCCACGGTGATGGGAATCTTGTCCGAACTCCCCCTTATAGTGGCAGCTCTGTGATAGCAGGATGCACACCAACCCCTCCTTCCACAGCATGCCTTCCCTGGAGCAGCCCAGCAAGTGCAAATCTGCACATTTTATGGGCCTGCATTGAAGGCACATAAGGCTTTGGATTAGACTTGCTCAGTACTTTAATGAGTATTAAATTAGCTTTGGCAGCAGCAGAAACCCCCAAAAGCATGCTATGCAAATTACTCACTTTGAGAAAAACACACAGCAATGTTGTTATTTGGAGAAACCAGTACAATCATGGAAGAATAGCTCATCAGTAACTCTTCCTTTGAAAAACATCTCCAATGGGCACAGTAGGATTTAATTTCTACTTTTTTATTGGAGGAAAAAAAAAATCAACAGTTAATAGACTTTAGCATTGGCAAAGATAATTGCCAAGTACAGCTTTTGTGAAGTTCAGTCCTTCTTGTTTTCTTCTGATTAAGTCCCTCTAAATATGCAGGACAAAGACAATGCCACGGTTCCTGAGCAGAAAAATAGTGGAAATGAGTGTTTGCCAAAGAATCAGATGGACACCTGTATTTTTGTCATCAGATTTTCAAGTTTTTGTAAGTCCTTCAAAAAATACTTTTGTAAAACCCAGCATGTATTGCCATTTGCTAACATAAATAAAATTTTACAAGTCTTTCAGAAAACAGATTGCAAAAGGCGTGATCTCTTCTTACTCTGTGCACCTCCAGTTGTGGTTGGTTTTGCCCTTACAGTAACAGCCAGTGTTGGGGGAGCAGTAATTCCACGTTTCACAGGGGGTACGACTTCAGCATTGTGTTTCCCCATGACTGCTATGCAAACCAGAAGGGTACAGCCTACAAACTGCTGCTACAGAATCTCATCACCATCTTACTGCTGCTTACGAACAACCTCCAGGAGTACTCTAAAGCCATTACTCACTGGGGCTGGTTGATTTTTAAATTTTAATTAAGAAAGAATAAATTAAAAAGAAAACTCAAACCCATGGTCAAAGCTATTTTGCTATTCCAGTCAAAACTGGGAGGCAAAGAAATATAGGCATGGCCTGATCTATTGTTTTCATTTCACTGGCCGCCTATTTTCAAAAAGGCAACTAATATAAAAAAGGAAATAGGAAAATAAGAAAAAAAAGAGAAGAGATGGAAAGGAAAGAAAAAAAACCAAAACTCATAATTTTTTTTTTAGACAAGAGATGTATCAAGAGGAAAAAAGCATCCTTTTCCAAAACCCTGGATACTTTGCTTTACATTTATCAGTCAGCTTGAATGTTATGTAAACAGGAGTTTAGTAGAGATGTAGCACATCAGTCAGAGGATGAATTTTCTCCTCATGGAGTCATGTAAAAAACAAACACTTCTATTATTATGAGGTATGTGTTTCCATTGACTGAGTACCCCTATGGGAGGAAAACCTATGCAGTTCAGCTAGGGAGAGGGAAAAGAGGAACATGAAATGCTTTCCAGGGAGCATTGCACTAAGCAGAGGCTATAAAACGCATACCAGCAGGACACCTACTGCTTTCAGTGATTGAAGGCTGCAGGCAGATGTCCTCTTCTGAACCTAACCTGGGATGGCATCAATCTGGGGTGCTTGGGATCACCCAGGGCCGGATGCGATTGCCCGCAGAGCCACGCAGGTGGGAAGGGGCTGCATCAGTGCTGCCGTGAGCCCCATTAGCGTGTATTGAACTTCTCCCAGGCAGAGCTACGGGAGCCATCGCCTCTCCTGGAGCCGCAGTGAGCAGGGGAGCAGTTCCACTTGCATGGCTGGCACAGATATGACCTAGCTACCAGCTGCTGTTCCAGGACATCACTTCCAGTTAACAAGCTCGAGATGAGCATTTTTACTCCTAGGCCATGCTTTCACACACAGACCAAGTACAGTTTTGCTTGCTTTCCTTGTAATAATTAAAACTGAGCTGTGAATTCCCTTCTCTCACACAGATTCATTTTCATTTCAGTACCAATTAGTAAAGGCTCAGCTTTAGGGAAACTGTTGCACAGCCTAGCACCAAATGAAATTCCTCTGTTTCTTCTAATTCAAACAGAAAGTCTTAGTGCCTCTTTGTTGTGAGAGCAACCTAGATCAGAGAAGTGACAACTCATCTTCACAAAGACAGTAATGTGAGAGCCCACTGTCTGAACACGAGCTTGTAATTCAACATGATTAAACAGCCTTTTTGCTGTAAAAAGATGTAAACAATTGTTACAACCATGACACCCGTGTTTTTCAGCAATTGCATACTTCTTGTGTGCTAATTTGTTAGTCCAACACTCTGGTATTCCAATAGCAGGGGGTCTACATCAGCAACGTTGGTCTTTTTGTTGTCAAAACCCCTCAAACCTCCACATCTAGTGAGCTCTGCACCTGAGCACTGGGGAGGGGTATCATTGCCTACAGCTTGGATTCATTTTTCTAAAGTTCTGGAATTTGCAACCTAAGCAGGCTGGACTAATAGCTATTTTTCTCCATGAAGTCTGCAGAAAGTTTTGTTTCTCCATTAGCACAGCAACATCATTCTCTGCATTCAGCTTCCCTCATGGAAGTGGGCTATCTACAGTATAATCATATTGTAGCCTAAGTTGCCACATAGTTCTTAGTTTCAGTTGCATGCTATTCTCCCGCAAGCAGGGAAAGGAAATGCCAGGGCCACATGTCTACTCTGGGCTAAAGTGCTGAGAAGTTTACAGTCGTAACAAGCAATTTCAGAGAGTGAGGTTCTTCTGCAGCAGAAAGCATCACATCACCTGTGATGGCCCTGCTGCCCTGGGCATCTTTACTTGTAGAGATTCCCCCCATAAGAAAAATCCAGAAGTGTCGTAGCTCCACCAACTATAACTCAGTTATTAGACAGGTAGGCAGTGGCTCCTGTCTAATAATGTCAGGCAGGTGATCTGCTCATAGTGGGGACTCAGACATTGTGATGACAAGCTGCAGCAGAAAGGGGCCCTGAAGGCACTGCAATCCCCATTTCCTTCCACTCCCTCTGGTCCTGTTTTCTGTCCCCTGCTCTTAGGAGGACCAGGCTCCTGTCTCTGCCCTGGCTCTGTGCTGAAGAAGCAGCATCGCAGCCTTCCACCTATGGACAGCGCCAGGTACAGACCATGTTCTGGGGACAAAAGTGACAGGGCTCAGTGACCACAGGCCACTCTGAGGAGACAAAATGCCTGTGCAGAGAACACCAACAGTGTATCAGTGCCCAGCATCTTGGTACCATAGGCATATTGGTCACTGAAATATTGCAGCACTACCTGCACATTGGCCCCCATAGCTCGGTGTTCTCCAGCTCGGAAGCCGTGCTGACAAACCATGTGGGGTATCAGTATCATTTCAGGCTAAAATCTCCTCTTAGCAATCTGCAAAAAAACACCACTAAAATATTTCTGCAAATACTGTGAGGTAAACCTACAGAAAGTTAGGAAACAACCAATTTCACTTTTCTGTGTAATCCAAATTCAGCCCTCGGGGCACACAGTTTATGAAACTCTCTTAAATAATGTTAAGAGATGTTCTATGGAACAGACCTTAATGACTGATAAGGAAGATTATTGTCTGTAGGAACATGAGAGGTTTTTATTTGTTTGTGTGTTCATTTTAAGGTTTTTTAAGGTCTTGCCCTTCCTGATGGACACTCTGCAGAAGTGCTGCTTGCTGGCATGCAGTTACATATTCATTGCATCTGAGGGGGAAGATCCACAGAAGCCCAAGCATGACCTTTGAGGACAGTTCATAAGACTCAATCAAAAGCGACTTTTTTACTGTAATTAATACTTGATTAACACCAATTACTTTGATAACTAATTGAAGCAAGGATAGAAACTGGGTCAGCCCCCTACCAAGTGAATCTCTCTACCTATTCATCTAGAAAGTCATGGTTTAACCCATCACTGGTTAAAGCAGTGTTGTGAAAATACAGACTTGAATAACTTCAAAAATAAAAACGTACTCATGCCATTGCTCTTCATCACTGAGAAACTTCTAAAGCAAGAAGACATTCCTGTCAACATTTTTGTTTCTGTCCTTTTCTGGAAGGGTCTTAAGTCAAATTCCAAACTGCTTTTGGATGCAGGAGTTTACGTAAGTGACTCTAATATAAAAGGCTAAGAGCTCTGAGTCTTGGGTAGAAGAAACAGCTTTCCTGAAAGCCACAGGAAGGATACTAAATCCATGAAAAGGCTGTGATTTAAGGAATGGTATTCTGCAGTACTTCTCCTTCTGCAGTACTTTCCCAGGTTTAGGTGATTCCCTGCTCACTTAGAAGGTAAGTATTTCCACCCCTTCTCAAGTCTAGTGAAGTCAACTGCCATGATGGTCTGTGAGTCTCTTTAGAAGTTTCTACTTGGCACAGAATTAAAATTATTTGGATGTTCAAAAGTAAAAGAGTGCAGATGAAGAGAAATGTATACTTCCTTAACTGTAAGCTGACAATGAAGCACCTATATTTATGGGACACTCATGACTCTAATCTCCGTATGCCTTAGCTGCATATTTGTAAAACAGAAGTAATACCAGCCCTTTTTATCAGAAGGGTTTTCTGAAGCTAAATTAATTAATGTTTGTTAAGCATTCAGATATTTATAGCAATAAGTGCCATAGAAAACCTCATAAGGAAATTACCAATTCTGTCTTCACAGCAGGGTTTCAATAGTGTGCAGTAAATAAGGCCTAGGGCTACACATTGAAAAATTAGGAGAAAACAAAATATTGAATAACTGCTCATTAACTCAGCATCGTCCATCTTGTTCACTAGCTGAGGCAGGGGTCCTGTGGAAAAAGCTATGCATGATCTTGATTTTAAAAAACTATGTTATCAAGCAAATAGATAAGGGGGCTGAACTTAACTGCACCAGCTATCTTAATTTTGACATTTCCTAACTCCTGAATATTTTACTCTCCAGCCTTAATGAAGCTGCTTTGAGCTGCTGCAAGACTTTGCCAGCTCCCCTTATAAAAGAACACTTCTAAGAATGCTGTGTGCAGGGAGATACAGAGACTGAAAGAATGTGAGAATCATAAAAGAAAACAATGGTAATAATATCAAAAGGGAACTTCAGCAAAATTTTGCTCCAGTCTTTTAAAAGGCAAGAAAATATCAGTGAATCAGCTTACATTTCACAACAATAGTATGCAACCAATGGGAATTTTCCAGAGGAAATGTGGTCAGAGAGAGTATTTACACACTGAAACCAGATTTGGTCATCAGCATTCAACAATGCAGCCTTCCATGCAGTTGCTTTCTCCATATCAACATTTGGATGTGAAATGAAAATTGTCTTCCCAAACATTAGCTGCTAGAAATCAAGATTACTTTAAATAAAACACTGAGAGCATTTAGAGCTTAAGGATTCCTTATCTGCGAGGGTCCATGGAAAAAGGTGAGCGGAATATTAAGAATGTTAAGAGCAGAGTGGGAACATTGCCCTGGCAGAAGTGCTTCTGGGCAGCAGGAGGAGGACTGCACAAAACAGGCTGGAGTGAAGTATCCCTCCACACAGCCATTCTCAGAGAGGGGAATTTGTGAGGACACACTGCAACAAAAATTTCTGTTGGACAGAAATCACCAAACTCTAGCTGTGACAGCAGTAGTGTCTAATGTGACAGTGGATTTATATGTGATATCATCATAGCTAAAACAAGACAAAACAAAAAATTTTAAAAAATTGAATATATAGCCTGAAAAAAAAGAAAGAGGAAATAAAATTGACAAAATAATGTATATTCACCTATTGGCAAATTCCAGTATGTTTTTGTTTGCTATATAGTCCCACAATGAGTTTTTTGTTCAAAAAAGAAAAGGGGTAGTTTAGGAAAAAAGACAAAACTAAACAACCCCAAACCTAAGACTTAACAAAATGTGAAGTGCTGATTTGCATAAAAAAGAAAGATTAGGTGGGAACACAGTGTACCTTGTGGAAAGAAATGAACTTTAAAGAAAAGAACTTTAAAGAAACTCTAAAATTAGTGTTTATAGTAACAGATTCAAAGCTATGAAAAGAAGGGGCAACGGGAAAATGGCATTTTTCATTTTTGTGCCACTTTGCATCTGCATTCATTAACTAAAGTTTAGTATTTTTGGCTATATTTTTCTTCCATAAAAAAAAAAGAAGAAAAAATATGAGGAAACCAAAATATACTTGTCATGATGATAAAATGTTAATTCTGCTAGAAACACTTGCTTATTCTGTCTATCTTGAACATATAAACCTGTGGGGAAAAATCTCAAGGATATTTTTAAACTGTGCACCATAAACGTTTTAACATTTGCTTGTTGAGGAAATTTTGCAGTGAGAAGTTTCTCTAGAGAGATTATTTACAATATTAATTTAAGGCCTTACTTTGTAATTCCTCCTCAAAGGAAAAAAAAATCCCATTGGCTTCAGAGCAAGCAAATTGATTGCTTATGATGAGATGACTGCAATGAAGATTCAAATGATACACTTTTGCCAAGGATTGTGTTTCTTTTGTACTACCTTTCCAGAATTACACTAATTAAATACTTACTATAATGCCTTTCAATTAATTAACATATTCTCTCATATTCTCTCATAGCCCTCATTTACAGTGGCTTTTAAAAATAATTAGATATTAAATTCAAGATCCCAGGCACCTGATTCAGCAGCAGGTTGCATTGTGCTGAGCCACACAATTTCTTGTCTATACTAACAGTCATATGAGGAGTGAGGGAACTGTACTGTCTGTAGCTTTTTGGGGTTTTTTTTTTGGTTATATGTACTTTTCGTGGTGTGTCAGCCTTTAACTGGTCTTGGAAACCTGATGGGGAAATCCCAGACAGCCTGAAGCCAAGGGGAGTCTTGCATTGCTTTCAGCCACGCTGTGATTCCATCTCCCTCAAAACCTTTCTGCTTTGGAGACGATGTTGCTTTTAGCAGCACCAGACACCGTTCCCAACCACTAGCCCACCACAAAAGACAAGACAGAGAAAATGAAGTGAAAGATTTCTTCAACTGGACTTCACCCTTAACTGGTGTGACTGTCCAGCTTTTCACAAGGTCAGCTTGGCACAGCACCTGGAAACGTCTGCCTTCAGCAGGGGAGACAGCTCACAGCAAGGCCTCCCTAGCCCCAGCCTCTTCCAGCACGCCGTTGTCTTGGGCTGGTGGCAAAGCAGCACCCGTGGCAAACACAGGAGCGCTGCCAGCCGCGCAGCACGCGGGGAGCGAGCCTGCCCCGCGCCGCGCTCAGTGCAGGCACCGCGGCCCCGCGCACGCCGCCCGCTTGGTGCTCCAGCTTGGACAGACTGAGGAGCATCTGTGCTGGGGGGATATGGAACAAATAAGTAATTGCTGTTTTTACTAAGTAAAGCAGAAAATTACAGCATATTAACAGCCAAGCGTGTTTGTTGCCTGGCAAGAACCATTTGTGTTCCACTTTGGGCTTTTTTTACTCATCTGAAGTCTGTGCCTCAAAGCACATTAAAAACATTTTAATTATTATTGTGAGTTTATGTTCTCAAATGGATTTAAAGTGTATAAATATTATGGGGGATGGGGAGAGAAGAAAGTAAAATAAATAAATTCAAGAAAATGTTCCGTATTTTTAGCAGTGGTGGACGCAGTTCTGAATTAGCACCTTAGAAAACATAATTCTTTTTAGAATTTGCATTAAAAATGTGTCTCTGGTTTATCAGACAAGTGTGTGGCTATGTGTACATTCTCTTAGCCACATTCAGCTCTCTTCAAAAAGACATCCAGCAGAATAGCACTCTTTAGGGACAGTGTTTCAGGGTTGACAAGAACATTAAACCATATTATAATTATCTCTTCAATGAAAACACGGCTTTGTAGTGGAGGCAATGCACAGTCCTCAAGGCGAGTGTTATTAGGCTGTATGTGTTTTCTTGGAAGGAGATTCATGGAAAGAAAAAAGCTTTATAATTTACTGCAAGGAAAAAAATACAGAGTACATGTCATGCATAGCAAAAGAGATTTTACAAAGAAGGCACTAAGTTGAGTGCCTCACTTATCTTGAAGAATGCTTCCACATAATAAGTGTGGGGATTGGTTTAACAGAAGCTACAATATAGATATAACAGACACATACAATTCCCTGTGACCGTTCATATAGATAACTGCAAAAAATTGTCTGTAAATTAAGGTAAATATAAAGCAATTGCCTCCTGTGACATAAATGAGTTCTGTCTCATTCTTTGAGAGGTCACCACTGAACAGAATACATTCTTATGGCAGTGCAGATAATAAAATATGTTATACTTAATGTGAATACAAGGATTTTCTAACCCATTTTCCACATTCAAAATACTGTTTTCTCAAATTAGTCTGAAATTATAAAGTATGATCTCTGAAACAGCATGCAAAGTTACAAACTGTGCCAAGAAGATTCTAACATGTTCATAAATGACAATATTTAATATGCATATCTTGCACATACTATCTACACAAGCACATTTTGATTTCTGTATTCACATTAAAAAAAATACAATGGATTTTTAAAACTTTTGCAAATGCCTGAATTATTTTAAACCGGGAATTTTCTTCTTGTTTGTGAAAATGAGATTGCAACTTTGTTTTCTTTAGTATGTTGGCAAGTGGATAGATTTAAATTCCTTAAAATGGAATTAACTAGAAGAAATAAACAAATAATGTTAACCAACAGTTACATACATCCTGAACACAGCAAACACCGACAATATTATGAAAATCTTGTGTTAATGGAGAATTAACTGTAAAGCTGTGGCATTTCAGTTGTGTGCAGGCAGGTCCAGGCACACACAGGCATAAACACAAAAGACAACAGCCACAGTAAACAGCTACCAAAAATTTACCCAACTGGCCTAATACTAGACACAACAGCTTGAGCATTTGTAGGAAAAAAAAAGTCAGAAACTCACCAAATCTTGGTTTTTAAAAGCGTGCTAGATATCCGGAGAGAGAGCATTCGGAACAGTCAATTACTTTCACATTTTGTCCCAGGACTTTAAAAGTTAAAGGCATAGTTCTGCCAATTGTGAGATGCCCCATCCAGCACAGACCACCCACAACTACTGATTTTCCATCTGGTGAACAAAACAGACATCTCCCTAATTATTTTTAAAAAGGTTTTTTTTTTCTAACATACTTCCTTTATTTGTCTGTGACCTGGAACTTAATGGAAAACCTGGTAGATGCCAACCTCATTTCTTGTAATGAAGCATCTTATTTTCCCTACTTTAAGCATGCTTATTTAAAGGCTATTTAATAGAAAGTTATTACCTAAGCTGATCTTTGATAGTACCTAAATTACTAAATAGTTTGAAATTAGAACAACGCTATATCGAACTCTCAATGTTCTAGTTAAATATTAACCATTAAAAGACCTTTCCTTAAAGCAGCATATTAAAACAGGAAGCAATGAGGTTTACAGTCTCATATGCTGGGTTCCCATATTGCCAGTGTCAAAATTTATGCCTTTTTTCGGCAATATGGTTGCCATTGCCAGCACCACACTTATAAATGCCAACCGTAATTAAAATCTGGCACCTTATACAAGCATTAAACATGCTTACAGATTTAAAAAAAAAAATCTTTATTCTAAAATACTCATTGCAGCATATGCAGGCTTAAAAAAATGTTCTTCTTCTGCCAGTTTTAGAAACATCACAGGAAAAAAAAATCAAGGTCCAAGTTGTCCCGAAAATCAGTCCAGAGAAACCTAAATATTGTGCTAAATTTCAAAGTGGATGTATTTGAGGGAGGGATGGCAAAATATGGATTTTCACTTGAAAGGGGCTGCAAAGAAATAGCATATTTAAAAATCTGGAGCCTTGGCAGACACACAGGGCAGGTAACACAGAGCCTTTATCCCAGTGCCCTTCACACTGGTGGTTACAGTTTAATAAAGATGTAAAGCCTCATTGCTGTCACGGTGAATGGCCAAGCAAGGCTGGGGATCCCACAGCCCAGTAAGGGAGGCTGCAGACAAGAACAGAGGCTGGGATGAACCCGTAGCCTGTTCATCATAATAGTTTTGGGGATGTAAACATGATCATCTGGGCTTTTCATCCCTTAAATACCCTTCATTGCTGCACTGCTGTGCTTCCAGTGTGTGAGCACCTGGCTGGGTGGCCAGTTAAGAACAATTATTTCCCAGGCTTGTCAGCAATAGAAGTGATCAGCCTTGGAGAAAATTGAGAGCTGGGGGAAATAGGCCATTCTACCCAGCAAAATGTCCAGCATAAATTACTTTTCTACTTACTAGTGTGCTGCTTCTAAGTTACTCAGTTGTCTTATGGACTAGCAGGAGATGAGGAACCCATGTTCATGGTAGCTCAAAATGTAAAGAAGCTACCAAGGCACACAGCAGCAGGTGCACAAATGGGGTGCTGCAGCACCCTGAGATTGCTTCTTGGTTTGGCAGTACTGCACCAGTCATTCATCTTGGCTAAGAGGTGATGAAGAGTCATCCAGCCACACTGTCAAGTAAGTTGCTGGAGAAGGACCACCTCTCAGAAACTCAGCACCACCTGGGGACACTGTGTGGAATTGCCAAAATGATTTTTAAACAGCAACAGAAAGCAGTGTTCTTTCAAAGAAATTTGATGACATGTTATGATTTGGCATTTACAGGAACACCTTCCAAAGTGACCAGTAGATGGAGAGGAACGATGGTGGCTCTGCCCCAGCGTTTGGGACACCACTGACCAAAGGCAGCAGGACACAGCAGCGTCTCTGCCGCAAAGGCGTGATGACCGAGACACTCCATCGTGTCCTCCGCACCTCATTCTGCTGGTGCCTGAAGCAAAGTTTATTCTTATGATTCTACCAGCAGAAGAGGTAATTCAATTTCATTGTGGGGTGTCCTGTGTACCAAATGTTTATGGACAGGACTGAAAAACTGTATCCTCACATTTTCTTGACATCGCTTTCTTGGCTGAATTTCTGAATCCTTATGTCAAGTTTGCACTGATGTTTATGTTTGCTTGTAGGTACTTCAGTTATTGATGACTTTCAGCAGGATTAAATCTTTCAAGACATTTTTCTTAAAAAAACCCCTTACACTACCAAATGGGAAACCTTGAGTTAGATAATTAATTTGAAGCATGTTTTCCCATGTAAAGGTTTTAGCTATTTTCTTAGAGAAAGGTTAATTCTCAGTTTGTAACCACTAAAGTATGTTGCTTTGTAACTAAATATAGCTTTTGCACTAAATTTGGCACTTCTTATTGCTAACCAGAAGGACAGAGTAGCTCTGCTGATATATATTTAAACTTTTCTATACCTCATTATACATTTTTTCAGATTAATTTTACTGTTTTTATTAGAAAATCATGTATGGCACAATTCTTATTTACTAGTTGATCTCTTTGTGTTTACTTAGGATTTATGTTTCTTTGGATGAAAACTGGAATACAATTTAAAATATAATGAGATTGTTTATTGCTTGCATAACACTATCTGAGAGAGGCTGGACTTGTAAAAAATTCTGATTAGATTTTAAAATTGATCTATTAAAATAACTTGGTATTAGCTAGAATTAGCACCAATCTAGTATTTGGTCTTAATATCCTCCAATATTGTAGTATTAGCAAATCTAATCCTCTCATAATTAGCTTTTATTCACAGATTGGTAGAGAAGAACAAGCTTTTCTGCTTCTTTCAACTCCCAATTGGTCAAGTTTGAATAAATTAGTCATTTAACTGAGCTAATTGAATATATTGAGGAAAATATTCTCTTGGTACTTGCAGAGGAGGCTATTGATCTCAAAAGCCAACACAATACTTCAAACACTTTGGGCTGCCAGAGTTTAGATTTTGACTTTCATCAGCTGAATGGCTTTATCCACAACCTGGAAGCACCGTTTCTATTTTGGTTGGGGGAGGGGGATTATTATTTAAACAGATTACAGTAAATTTAGGATTTGCTGTAATTTTAATAGGCATATTTTAAGAATAAATACACCTAGCATAAATTTTGAAAACTGTTTTTCTTATTTATTTCTTGATCGCAAAGTTGTTGCCATCTCATTGACTTCTGCTTATCATTTAGTTCCAGAATTTTTTCTTTTAATAGAGGAATATGCCAGCATTACCATTACTGGTGGCAGAAAGCAGCAATAACTATATCTCATGTATTTTATACAAAGATACCAGAACATAATTTTTATCAGTTGTCAACAGGCTGCAAGTGGTCTGAAAAAGAATCTGGCAGTGTCTAAAGTGTTAAAATTTTCAGTGTCTTTCCTAAACTAATTCCCTTCATGGTTGTGGGGTGAAGACATCCTGCAGGCCCCACTCTCCACATTGCAGACCTTGTCAGGCATTGCAACAGATCAGTCTGACAAAGGGTCAGAATTCCTGTCTCTGAAGCCAAGGTCTCCCACCATATTTGTAGTCTGCAATACCAGAAAGGCCCAAACTGTTGCTGGTTTTCCCCAGCAAGTTTATGCTTAGGTTCAAAACCAGTTGATTTTGCCATCACCATTGCATAATCAATGTCATTTTATACAGTCATAGATTATAATACCAAACCTAAACTGTCATGTCTGTATTTTTGTTTCTTAGATTCTGTCATTTGTTGGTCATATTTTCAGGTGAATTTTCTAGGCAAAAAGCAGTCAAAGAAGCTGATAAAAAATACTTAAAGAAAAAATGCCCAAAGAAATGCATTTGAGAGCACATTCATTTTCTGCTTTATCTTGTTCAGGAACACCAGTGCTGAGTTTCTGTGGGAAGACATGCTGCCAGTGGCATGTGTCTTAGATGATGATACTGACATTAAATACTAGGTTGACTTAACTAAGCTCTGTATCATTTCAGATATACTCAAAGGAAACCCATTGTGACTGCATAAAGACCACAGTACACTTCAGTTTTGTCTTAGAAATTACAAATCTGGAAATGCCAAGTCAACTTTCACACCCTGAATGTGTCCTTGTGGAAGCACTGTGTTGCTGTGTTTTCCTTTCCTTTACTTCTTTTAATTTGTTGTGCATAAGACATGGTCTATTCCTTCCAAATTACTGAACCTCGGCAAGATTTTCCCTATTTTAAGGTTCTCTACTGGAATGAAAAGAAATGTCAGGAAATGCCACAATATTATTTGCTAAGTAATTTTCATTTCTTTACTACATTTTACCTGGCCAAATGAATGTGAAATGGGTCTTGAGAGCACTCAAAAGGGAAAGAAGCACTCCTCAGGATCTGTTTGGCAGAGAAGGCAAAGTATGTAGGTGGAAAGGAGCCCCTTTGATTTTTAGCCTTAGAAAGCTTATAGCATCAAAAGCTCTGATGCCAGACTTCCCTACCTTCAGAAAGACGTGATCCAATGCAACCAAACTTCTCTAGAGTCAAGAGTTTATGTGGATCCAGCATTAGAGACAAAAAGGAAACTTTTCCTCCTAAAATGAGACTCTTTGTACTTAGGTAAAGAAAGAGAGACAACGACAAATTCAACCTGTACCCTCTATGTAGGTTATCACAGCCTTTACCCTAAGATGGGCACTGTTCAGCATGCTGTGCTTCATGTGCTGTGGAAGCAACTGGTGTAAACTGGTAAGCAAACAGCACAAATATCAAACCATCCACACTGAAAGATACAGATGTGCTTAAAGCATGACAAAAGTAAAGAAACTCATGGCAAAAGAGGGACCCTCAAGCTGAAAGAGTGTCATGGGTGAGAAAACACACAACCAATAACAGAAACAAAAGGAAGGGGAAAAAATCCCAGAGGAGCAGAGCCCAACCCACTGAGAGAGATGGAGATTTTTGGCATCAGTCTGCCTTTTGTAGAGCAGTTACTGGCTCCACTGAAATTTGGCTGTGGGGCTTCCTTACAGCATGTGGGTGTACCTTGCACAACAGCCCTGCTGGGCTGCTGGGTGAGCAAGAGGGTAAGAGAAGAAAAATGCAGAAAGATAGGAGCTTTTCTTACCCAACACCATTAACTTTCAGAACTTCAGTAAAAAAAATAACTAGAGAAGATTCCTGCAAAGACAAAACTGCAATCCAAGGGAAAGATCATCTTAGGAGGAAACTGCAAATTTATGCTTTCTGGTAGATGAGATACCTGAACCAGCCAGGCTAAACTAGATAGAGTGCTCTTCATCTTGAGATAACCTCTCTTGCAGCAGGCCACCACAAGAGGTTATCCTGTAGCTCTAGAAACACCAGCGTCACAATGTGTAAGAAAACAAAGCCTCTAATTAAAAATGTCATTGCATATTTTCATTATTTATGGGTACTGTGAAACATGTATCTCAAGGAGTAAGTTAAAGTAGGGCACAGAAGGAACATGTGCCTTTGGAAAATCATGTACTACCTCTTCTGCACTGATTCCGAGGGGAAGTACTGGAGAGCTCAACCCCCTGGGTCTCAGGCTGAGCTGGCACATCAGGAGAAAACACCATCCCACGCTGAGTTGTTTAACACAATGTCACATCTCTCTTCCTGTGAATTAAGCCAGAAAAATGATTTACTTCATCATTTGAAATCTGGTTGGAGGGGAGATGGACTCCAGAGCAGAGTTTCATTGGGCTGTGCTCAGAGCACCATTTCATTGGACTGTGTCAGGTAAGTAGCAACTACAAACTACAAACTATTGTTCAACAGATGTTTGCTAGTTACACTGAAACTACCAGAAAGGTCTAAAACATGCATGTCCTTACAAATTAAACTGCCTTCTCAAACTCATGATTATTACTTATCTCTCCTGGGTTGAGTGAGGGCTATGTGGAAAAATCTTGGCAGTCCATTGCCACTCAATAACAGACTGCAAAGGGGGTGCCCAACTGCAAACTTCTGCAAGCCCTAAAAATCTTACACTGCACATGAAGTTTCAAAAACTGAAGATGAATTACATGTTTTGTTTTGCACCATGCCTGTTCGAATTCTATCTACTTCTAATACTACTCTTTTCATAAAGTTACTGTTGTTCTCACCACACAGCACACCATGAATTATTAAAATCTGAGAAAGTCCTGTTTGTTGTTTGACATGGTTTATCTATTTATCTAAACCCATGTGTTCCCCAGGAGAAATGGCAACACATTAGTTCCCTCCTGCCCAAGCAAAATAGAAACACTTTGTATTATATTACATTATATCATAAACTTTGGTAACCAGTATTTCCCTTCACAAAAAAACCACACATGTTGCCCTCTGCTTTTAGCAGGCACACATGGGTTCCAACTGCCTGCCATTAAGTTTCAGGTTTTAAAACCTGCAAACAAACATACGGTAGAAGTTAAAATTATGCACTGTTGCTAAATTTGCTGTGTGTTCTGCAGGAAAGTGGTCTGAAAAAAAACCATGTTAACAGTTCAACATTTAAACAAAAATGAACAAACTAATTAAAAAACAACAAAAAAAAGACAGATGATTTTGAGTTTGTATTTTCTATCTACTACATCTCATTTCTCCTCATTTAACTATCTGTCCATACTAAGAACACAGTCAGCCAAGACTTTGAGTGAAGGATCAGTGAGATACATTTTGGGACACATAGAAACGGGAGCGTTTTATTTCTATTCCAAGCAGTAAAGCTGCTACAGAGTGAGGCGGGAGCAGGCAGCAAAGCCAGGGGGTGTGAAGGGGACTGGCCATTAACTTATCAGTTCCAGGCCTTAGCTTTCTAATTGACAACCTCAGGGCTACTTTCATCACTTGTCGACTTCAAACCCACACTCAATTTTTCCTTTAGATAATGATGCAACTATAACATAACGGTGTTTCTGACATATTGCAGCATGTAGCAGCAGGAAGATTTCCTCAGTAGCTTAGTTTAACAGGAAAGTAAAAAAAACCCAACTGTTAAATGGTTTTCACATCTATCAACTTCTCAAAAAAAAAAAAAAAAACCAAAAACCAAACCAAACCAAACCAAACCAAAACCACAACAAACCCCACCAAGAAACAGTAAGAGAACAGGTTTTATACTTCCAGTATTCCAAAGTCACTGTTTGGTCCTGAGCCAACCCAAAGCACTTTCAGTGCTTCAGTATCACTAGACATTTAACAAAACAAGTGAATGGTTAAGGCAATAAGCCCATAAATCATGCATTCATACAGAAAGCCTAAATAAAGGAGTGTACAGAACTCAGAAATGTATTACAAGTTAGAGAACTTGAACAATAAATTCCCAAAAAATGTCATTTAAAATGTATTACTGACATGTCATCTAGAAACCTTTTGCCCTTCACAAAGGAAATAGAGAAATAACAGGAATGCTGTCATGGACACATCCCTACAGAGAGGCAGAAAAACCTGACTCACGTTCTCCACAGAAATCTGAGTGGTGGCCGAAGGCAGCTGAGCCATTTACGCAGAGTAAGGTCCTCAGGTAAGTATATTCATCACATTTGGATCACAAATTAAAATAATACTAAATTTTGTCAAGTAACAGCATGTCCACATGCAGCAAAGCACCTGGCTCTAACATAAACAGTCACATAACTGCCTTTTAGGAGTGGTTACAAAGGTTTGAGTCCTGCAGTCGGCTCTGGGGCACAATGAACTCAGTGCATTGTCTGGGGCCCTGAGCACATCAATCCAGGCAACAAAGGCAGCGAAAGAAAACGGAATAATACTGATGTGCTTCCAAAGCATAGCCATTCCACTGGCTCCTACATGATCCACGTGAGGAGGGATGACAGGCTGGATACCACACTGCACAGCCAGGTGCTGCTGGAATTGGTATGCATAAACAGGTGGGTGTGGAACTAAACCAGATTAACAAAGCAAAGATGCTGCAGGCAGACTTGATGTACAGTCAGCTCTTGTCTCCACTGGTATTTGGGCTCTGATGGTGCAAATGGGCACCCAGGTAACTTCAGTCACAGGACATTAATGTGGCCATGAACAGTTGGCTTATTCTGGCCTGAATGGAAGAGTTCAGCCCCAGCCATTTAAGATTACAGGTATGGATGGCTCATTCCAGGCAATGAACTTTAAAACAACAGCTCCAATTCTTCTTTGAGGATTAACAGGGTAGCAGGTAAGGAAAGCAGTACCTGCTCTGAGAAAAAACACTGGGCTCAGTATTTCTTTAGGCTTCCTTTCTGGCTTTCTAAGTCCATAAAGCATATTGTGATTTTTTCAGATTACATTGCCTGTTCAGAGTTGAACAATCACCATATCATCCCCTTTCAAGCGTTGTACATGCTGCTACTTGTTCTCAAGCAATAAGGAGGCGGGAGCTCTCCCTACAAAATGTCTGGCCCATATCATGGCCAAAGGTCGCCTGTTGCAAAATATTATTAAAAAGTCAGGGAAGACTTATTTTATAGCCAAATTAACAGCTCAGCAAAACAGTGGGCTGTAACAGGGAAGACAGTAAGTCCAACAGCTGGGCAGTTCAACTGCTAAGGTTTTACTGGGATCATTGACCGGGATGTTTTGGGGCTGTTTTGGGAAAAAAAGAGTTATCAACACAAGAAGTGTAAAAACTCAAGTTATTACATGAAATATTAAAGGCAGGTGTTTTTCCATTCTTTTACACCAAACCCCACCACATTTGCAATTTTGTCACTCCAAGGCTGCAACCAGCAGTACAAACTGGTTCCCTTTCAGGGTTTGGAGCATGGGTTTTACAAGCCTGTTTTGCCTTCCTGCAGGCACTTTGAGCTTATAAATGGCACCTTTCAGTGTCCTGAATTATGAAGGGCAGCTAGTCCTGAATTCTCCTGTTGCTTAATGATCTCACATAAAATGAGGTCCACAAAACTTTTACTACCACTACAGTTCAAATTTGCAGGTGAAGAACCACCAGGGAAAGGATGTGGACATCTTTTGCTTTCCTAATTTTCCAGGTGCAAGAAAGTTTCCCACTTGGACTTGAACAATTAGTTACTCTCAAAGTGAAGCCTGATCTAAATAAAAAGACTTCAGTATGTTCCCCTGATAAGCACTGCAAAAATCCAAGGAGAAACCACTTGAGAACAACACACAATATCATCAAATTTAGGTTTAAAAAAATAGGTTAAAAAGTCCCTATTTATTAGTCCTTTTCTGCACCTAATATTTTTCACTTATCACAGCTAAGTATACCCAACTTTCAAGGATTATAGATAATATTTAATTAAAACATTGATTGGTTCTGCCCTTATTCTGGTAATAATATCCAGTGTTTGTAAAACATACTGCACCTCAGCAGTATGAACAAAAAGTCAAAAGAAAGTATTTCCAAAAAAAGAAAGTATTTTGCTTGTTACAAATTACTTCTGCATTTATATAAAGATTTAACGATTCATGGCATGCCAAATATAGTGCTAATGAGCATTCAGTTGTGTTTTTCATTTTTGTTAGAATTTTTTTCCTGCTAAAAACAATTACTAGAAGCCATTCAAATGCCACTGCATAAACCAGGAAACCTAGTAAAACTGCAGGTAAAATTGGTATTTTGTTTCAAGTGTGGCTCAAGAGTCTAATTCATTTGTTGGTGAGCTGCCTATTTCAAATAGCACCTACAACTCCTTTAAATATGGAAGCCAGGTAAGATGCTTTTTAAAAAAACCCATTTATAACATTCATAAATGAAAAACAAAAATTAAAGAGTATAAGCTTACCATTTAATTCCTGCCTTCTGAGGATGAACATCTTAGCCTTCCTGCTTTCTTCTCCACTTACCAATGAAAGGTAGATAAACGAGCAGAAATTCTTAATTCTCAGCACCTCTTAGAGGAGACACGTGCCCATAGGAGCTTAAAAACCTTCCTGGGGAGCATTATTAATCTTGCTGCTAGCAGCACAGAATTTTTAAAGCCTATTAAAACACTGTCTAGTCATAGACATGCAAGTCTTGCTTTTTAGTGACCTGGTTTCAACAAACAAAAAGTCTGGAAATTATGCTAAATTAACTTTCATCATTCAGTTACATGGATCAGTGCCCACCTCAACTACTAACTACACACCACTGTCCTTCTACAACAAACCTTGCCATCTACCACATAGAATAGTTTGAGCTGGAAGGGACCTTTAAAAGCCAGCCAGTCCAACTCCCTGCCATGGCCAGGGTCATCTACTACATCAACTACTCCACATGCTGTTGCTTCAGTCTCATGGAAACCCTATTTTGATCTTGCTTTGTCCTTGACCTTGCTCATCCACCTCTACCTTTGGGCCCAGGAATATTTTCAGAAATCTGAAAATAATTCCAACTTCCTTCTTCCCAGGCTGTAGCACTTCTGCCTGGCTGCAGCCAAGCTGCTGCCCATTTACACCACTGCAAGTCAAGCCACTATTAATCCCTTGGACTTCAGTTTTCCAAGTAACATGTGCATTACTCCAAAGGCTTTCAGATGACTTTTTAACTGAAAACATCCAGGATGTTGGGGGTTTTAACAAATCATCACAGCTATTGCCCAGCAGCTGATAAGACTGAAGTTAATTAATGTTGCCAGGAAATAGAAATATAGCTCTGATGAGCTAGTCTTGTTATGCCCTATTCAACATTTCCCCTCCTTTCCTTGAAGAGCATTTCACCTACTTAACAAAAACCATAGAAACAAACACAACCCCCCGACCCAACAGGCTGGGCAGATGAAAGATACTCACACTAACTAACCCTGCTCTCCGGTTCACCCCTGCAAAAATCCCACTGACAATATCAAGAGTGGGGAATCAAACCCCTTTATTACCAAGTCCACAGCAGATAAAGCAGCAATTGTGCTTATACAGTACTGGAAGTGTAGCTACAACATAGCGTGACAGCTTGTTAGTGTTGAAAATATATAAGCTCTTTGTAATTGTGCCTTTGGAATGCCATCTGTCTTGAATTAACGTCCACCTGGGATCATGTTTCGATGACCAATATGGACAGATTACTGGAACTTTAAAACCTCGCTTTCTTTGTAATTGACATTTAAACTGTTTGAAGTTTCTCATTAAGTCCTTTTTTACAAATTAGGTGCAGATGTATAAAGCTAAATCTACAGTACTAAGGGAAATTAGGTCACCTGAATGCTCAATAATAAAATGTATCAACTACTTAAGTGCAAAGAGTACGTTAAAATTTAGAGATCAACTTTATGTCCCAAATTCTTCAAAGTTTCATCATTCCCCTTTCATTGCTGCAGAGCCCCTGATGCCAACCATTTTTTTAATTAAAAAGGCAGAGAAGAAGGCAGGCTTGGCCATGCAGCCAGTGACAAATGGACAGCCCTGTTCCACAAAGAGCTAGAGAAGGCAGGGCAAGCAGCCACAGAGATGCCCATTTCACAGGGACAGGCAAGTCCTATTTACACCAATGATGCCTGAAGATTTAAAGGGCACAGGGAGACCTGGGAAGTAAATATAGGTTCAACCAGAACATAAAGGAAAATATATGAAGGAGACTTGTTTAACATCCCGGGGCTAAGTTACCACAAGCTGACCTCCAGATCCACTTGCAGTCGAAGTTCTGCAGACCTGCTGTGCTCCTCAGCCTTGTGGGGTAGAAGAGGGAAGTACATAAAAGGGCAGTGGCTGGAGAAACACCTCCGTGCACATCCCAGCTGACAAAATAAGCACAAATTGAGTGTTTCCCCTTTCCAAACAAGGAGGCTCATAATTCAGTGAGGTGTGAGAAAGGGGTCCAGGAAAAACCACCACCAGAAACTCACATGATATGCAGAGGCCAGGAGGAGATACATGGCGGTTCATCAGCAGAAATTCTACAAAGCTCTTAGCATCAAGGACCTTTTACCTGCCAGAATGGCTCTTAAGAAACTTCAAGTACAGTAGCCCAATCTCCCCAACAGGCATGAAAACTCCAGGGATCCCACCCAGCCAGCCTTTATGAGTAGCCAAGAAATACTGCACAAGTATGTAACAGCTCAAAGATAGAAGGCACTGAGCATCCACCAAGGGAACACACACCCTCCTTTCCCATGCAGGGCCACCAAGCAGGAGTGGCATTGGACCTCAAGATGCCATCCCGCAGTTGGCAGTGTTTAAACTCAACACAATCACACACGCAGGTTTGGTGGGAGGTCCATTAACCTTCTCTCCTGGAGAAAGGTCTCCCACTCCAAGTTAGGACACTATCTACATAAAATGCACAAATTCAAATCCTTTTGGCACCACAGTCAGCACGTTGGTTCTGGAAACAATGCCAGGATGCATACCCTGGCTCTCTGCTCGGAAGCATGGAGGTACGATGGAAGAAGCAGTCTTCTCTGAAAGTTGGTAAACCAGAGCAATACTGTCAACCAGATCTCTTTTTGTCTGCTTAGACTTCATCTGTGTGCTTAGACTACTCTTAAGCAGAGTGTCTTCAGTACCACTACTTATTACAATGGTTTCAAAAAGCTTTTCTGCTCACAGCCCCTTATAACACTATTCTGGTAAGTTACTAAAACTCTTGGCAAAAGAAGTACAGGACTTTAACTGGGTATGTTTCTGTTGCTTCTGACAAACACCCAAGCAGCTCTGCTGTGAAATTGGCCCCCACTGGTATCAGAACAGGAGATTCTGGTTTCCTCATCCACAGGCTCTTTTTCCAGTGCTCATACACATCTTCAGTTCAAGGAGGAATTCAGAAAAAAGCTGCATATTTTTAAAAGAAATAAAAATGGAACCACACGTAAGCAAACCTCAACACCTGGGAGAGAATAAAACCTGACCAATATAATACAGCAAGATAACAATAGTTTCCAGGACAGGACAGCCCAATTTATTTGTAAAACGAATGAGACAGAGGAGTAACTCATTTGCCATGCATATATCAAACAAGAAAGGCTTCTAAGGAAGATGTATTTGTACCCCAGTTGTTTGCTCACACATTTTAAAGCCAAATACTGGGTTTCATTTGGGTAATGGTTTTCCAAAGGCAGGTACAAGATCACGCAAGACTGTCCAGAACAGCATAAGCTTGAGAAGACCAGTCGAGGTGCCAGTAGTGATTAGCTGGACACACTCAGTTTGCACCCTGCTTCTCATTAGCATTAATTATCCATCATCATACCTCTGCTGCTGCCAGGATGGAAATTGGCTCAGGCAGTAGTTTCACAGTCCTTAATGCCAACTATGGAGTTGCCAGAGTGCACAACAGGAACCTTGTATTGGCCCCGTGTCTTTCTGCCACGGGCAAAGGAGAGCAGAGACCTGGCTGAGCAGAAAGCCAAGGCAGAGTGAACAGGTAATTCCTCCTTTGCTGTACAACCTCTCAATGTAACTTTAACCTGACAAAAATGTTTGAGTGAATTCGAAACACCAGAGCTCAGCTTTGTAACGTGCTTCACCTGGCCTAGCAGTGATGGCTGATGTAATGCCCTATCCTACACACATTCCCTGCAATGAAATGCCCTCACACACAGCCCAGTGATGCTGGTTGCAAGGCAGACTGAGGCTCCATCAGGTCCATCCCCAGAGACAGGACTGCAGTGCCAGGGACTTGATTAGTGGTGCTCAGGGTGTCCCTGCCCTCCCCAGTGTGAGCTGCTATCAGGCTCTCACCTCACTACCAACACAACAATATTCATTTAGGTGAACCAAAGTGACCTTGTAGAAAAACAGACTCTGCACATGAGGCTCAACAATTCTGCCAGATAAAATGTTTTTATCACTAGAAAGTCACACTTTCAAATAATTTTCACCCCGAGGCCATAATCTCGAAAGACACACTTAAAAATGTGTAGAACATAAAATGAGTGATTTTTTTTGATTGAGGTTAAGGAAAGAAATCCCTCACAGACATAACACTTTATTGATATTCTCGGTCATGGCTCTACACACACTGAACAGGATCAGCTACTGCTAAGGACCACAATTCATGTATTTCCATTTAAACCCTGCAACAAAGAATAAAACTATTTCACAACTAACAAAAGGGAACCCTTTAATTTGCTAGAACAATTTCAGCTCCCATTGCATTAGCACCCTCCAGTGTCCAATACATGAAAAACAACATCTTCACTAATTTACCAAGCAGACACAAACTTGGAGCCTGAAAACACAAGACACAGGAGTGGTGGACTCCTGGGAGGGAAGACGGCAATTGGTGATGAGAAAAGCAACTCCCAATGCTAGAAATTTTAAATGACATAGGCACAGTCTCTGAAGAAGATCTGACACGGGGATAGTACTTGTCAGGCTCCTTTGTTCCTAGCAGGCATGCCGGTGTCTGCACCTTTGGCACAACAGGCTATACAACAGTGCCCACACTGAATATTCCATACTCTTCAGCATTCCACTGAGATGTGGATGCTGCCTTTGAATTAGTACAGGCATGTGGGTATGGATCTGCCTGGAGTATGCCATGTAAATGAATACATATAGTAAAACCCTCTTGTACATGGGTGAGGCTCTTGGTTTACTGAGGGCAACCTGGTGACTGTGCTTACATGTGCAATGCTCTTCTCTCACAGCATAATCACCAAGCAAAGAGAGAACAACAGCAAAACCAGCTGCACTTGCTGTTAAAAAACAGCTGGATGAAGGGTTTTTTTAACTTAATACAAACATCTTTCACAGTCAGGGAGAGCCCAGTAAGCTGTGGAACATGGCAAATAAGAAAAACCAGCTCTGGGTACCTGCCTGGTAATAACACAAATAACTTGGTCCACCTTTTCTGGGTAGCACTGCTTCCCCCAGCCTCACAGCAGCAGCAGCATGCTCGTGAAGAGAGGATGGCAGCAGCTGGAAAGGCAGCCGCACCACATCAGAGGTGTAATTAGGTGTAAACACAACAGCATGGCAGAGAACTCTTGTGGGACACGAGAACCACAGTCTGGAGCCAGTGGCACATGGCAATTCCTGCTAAAGACCAGGAAGTTGCTAACTGAATCCAATCAATGTGTTCATTGATTGTTGACATTTGAAATCATCCCTGTATTTTCTCTCCCAAGTGCACACAGCCCCATGGCTGCCTAGTTCAAAAGTGAGCAAGGACTCCTCCTTCTCAGACTATCCTTCACAGACTATCCTGCTGTGGTCTCTGACTGCTTGGATGCCCAAAATTCTGTGGTCTCTACCTGCCCAGTGGCCTCTTGGGCTCCACAGCAACACTAATGACAAGGAGCAGTCAAATCCCACCACAGGGAGACCACCACATCTTCTGGGAGTCATGCAAGGGTATTGTGATGCCTGGCAGCCATGTCCCGACCCACGGCAGCACCAACCAAGGAAGCCCCTTCTGAGCCACAGCTGGAAGAGAGCACCTCACCATGGGCATGCAGGCAGCCTCCTCTCCCAGCCCTGAACAGGTGCTGTGCACACATAATGTCATCACCCCTGCCCTCACTCTGTGTAGATTCCTCTTCCCCCCACACTATGAATATTCAATATTCTTCATGACCAGAAATAGCAATGCGTAGCATTTACGATTCTGCACTAATATGGGAGAAAGGGGGTGACAACAAGGGGAAAAAAGGCACGTATCTTCCCAAGAAACTGGCTGTTAAAGTATGCTGCAAAAATAACCCTGGGTGCTAGGCAGGACATTACTCTGGGCAGGAACGACTGACATGGACTTCCTGGGCTCTTCACTGTGCCTCTAGCACAGCAGAAAGCACTCCAGCCATCCCTGAGGTTCCCCAAGAACACCAACATCAATATTGCATGTTCACAGGAACATCTACATTACAGTTCTACAGACCACACAGGCTTTTGTCACTCAGCTATAAAATATTTACAGAACCATGGTCTCAGCAGAGAATGTGAGAATTTAAAGCTTTAAATATTGATATTAAAATGAATTAACACTTGATTGCCTTCCTAATATCAATACTAAAAAAAAAAATGTGTTCTCCTTCTAGCAATGCTGTTGAAAACATTCCTTAAATGAGCACAGACCCATCAATCACTCCTTCTGGCAGAAGTCGCTCTCTGCCCACCGGGAACAGGCAGGCACGCCCCTGCAGGCAGAAAGCTGGATGTGAAACCTGCGCACAGGTGCAGGAGAAATCCTGGAAGGTGCAGAGGAGCCTTTGTCTTCCGTGGCACTTGTCACTCGCAGCCCAATTCTGCAACACTGACCTGCATGGCGATCCTCTGTTTAAAGCAGAGCTTTTCCTGGCATCCTGCCCGAAATCCCTGCTGTTCCTAACAGCTATTCATCCACCTGTGGGAAAGCACCTGGTGATTTCGGGCCCTTGACAAGAGGACTAGGAAGGTGCTTCACGACCTTCCCTCACCCAGGCACTGCCACCACAGGAGCACGGGGACTCTGCCCCCCGGGCTCACAGGGGATATCCCAAGGACAAGGCATGCTGAGGCCCTCTGACAGCCCCACTTGTGCCCACATCACGCCGCTGGGCCATGGATGGAGCAGAGGACACAGGATGCTGTTAAAACACGGGGAAAGCCAGCGCCGTGGGTCCAGCCCGCCGTGTCCCCGGCCCCCCGCGGGACACGGGGCACGGTGGCCCTGAGGAGCCCGCTCGGTCCAAGGCTGGGCGCAGAATGGGAAAGACCCAAGGTCACCCTCCAGGCAGGAGCTGCACCAAAGCGGACAAGCGGACGACGGGACCAGAGGAATCACGGAACGGTTTCAGTCGGGAGGGACCGAAAAGACCATCTTATCCCACTCCCCTGCCGGGGGCAGGAAGCCGCCTGCCGTCCCCACGCTGCCCGTGCCGGAGCCCCGTCCCCGCGGCCCGGGCCCGGCCGCCCCCGCACAACGGGGCAGGGCAGGGCGGGGGGGAGGGGAGGCGGCGCCGGGGGTCCCGCGCCCGCCCCGCCCCGCGCGCCCGTCACTCACAGTCTCCGCCTCCCCGCGCGCAGCCCGGCCCGCCAGCACAGCCCCGCCGCCATCGCGCCGCCGCCACACGCCCCGCGCTCCCATTGGCTGCGCTGGGACACGCCCCGCGCTCCCATTGGCTGCGCCGGGGGCCCGCGGCACGCCCGCGCGCGCGCTCGGCTGTGACGTCACGCGGGGCGGAGGCGCGCCCCCGCGCTGTGCCGCTGTCCCGCGGCTGCGGCGGCTCCGCGCCCCCGAGGCCGGTGCGGCTGGGGCGATCCAGCCCCGCTGCTCCCGGCGTGCGAGTGACTGCCCTGAGCGGAACACTTCGTGCGTGCCCAGGATAAAGAGACAAGACCGAAGATAACATAGGAAACAGCAGCGGGCTGGGTAGGAAAGAAACAAACTTGAGAAGATAGGGGTCTGGAAAAGGAAATGGGGATTCGGATTCTATTTTCCATCAGTCCAAACTTAGACTGAGCATATAATACAATTTTCTTTGCCATGATACTGGAATGTGTCAGAGCCACAAAGCATAACACCAGCAAACCCCTCCAATATTGTAGATATTTCAGCTTTGTTTCCAAAGCACATGAGCTCAGATCATACCACCTGTGTGTCCTGTCATCTCTCATTCCCGCCTCTCCACAGCTGCTGAACATGTTGCCCTGGCCATGAGAAGGAGATCCCCAAGACACTCAATTGAAGCAGCTTTCATAAGAACAGGAGATGGATAATGTAGTAACCCCCAACCAGTGCCCACATTCCTTGGAAAACCCAGGTTTACATCCACGTACGTTCATCATATGTCTTCATGGAAGGGCTTTTTTCCTTCCTAGGGTCACTGAGTTTTGCCATATAACTTTGTTCTTGTCCTGACACACAACTGGCTTTTCTTTGTCAGAGAGCGGTGTGGAAATTTTCCAATATGGCTTAGTATCACTTTACTGGGGAAGTGGTGTCAGCAAAGCATGAGTTTCCCCTCCTAGCAAAAATAAAATATGCTGTTTTGCAGAGCTGTGCTGAACCGTGAACGTGACCTGCGCTCAGCTTCCCTCCCCTATGCAATCTTGCGTGCAAGTCATGGGTGATGCCACTTGAATCTGACACACTGTGATAACAAACGTTTCCTCATCACCAGCAGCATGACAGCGTTAACCCTTCTCAGCACAGGTCCAGTGAACTGTGTGTGGCAGAGATTGTTCCTTCTCCCTCCTGTCACTGATGCCTCCTTCCCTTTGCTCTCTCCTCCTACCAGTCATACCTCCTTGGGGACTTCCTCATGAAGGATGAATATTGCATGAGATGGTGGAGGAGAACCTTGGACTTGTCTCCTGCTCCTCTTATTTCTGTAGGGACAGATTTCCTTCCTGTTGCCTCACTTGTCTTTTCCCCTTCCACCTCCAGGACTCTCAGGTGTACAAAATGCTCTCCTTTCCCATTTCACTGATGAGGATGGCCTGCAATGGAGGAAAAAAAAGAGATGTGTGGCACCCAATAGACCCTCATGGCTGTTGTTTCTCTGTGGCTCCCTGTAGAGAGAGGAGAGCAGAGCGGAGCAGAGGAGCAGCCAGGAGAGGATGTGAGCAGGGTACAGCCAGACCATCTAGAACCCCTGAAATGTGCATCATAGAACCATAGAATATCCTGAGTTGGAAGGGACCCACAAGGATCATCAAAGTCCAACTCCTGGCCCTCCACAGGCCATCCCAACAGTCACACCATGTGCCTGAGAGCATTGTCCAAATGCTTCCTGAGCTCTGTCAGCCTGGTGCTGTGACTACTGCCCTGGGAGCCTGTTCCAGTGCCCAGCCACCCTCTGGGGGAAGAACCTTTTCCTAATATTCAGCCTAAACCTCCCCTGACACAACTTTATGCCTTTCTGTCAGGTCCTGTCACTGGTCACCAGAGACGAGAAGAATCTTCCTCGCAGCAACAGCATTTAGTGTGACATCAGGGAGAGGCAGGACACCGTGCTTTCAGGTTTTGTTAGAAGTCCAAATAACCTTTCTTCAGCATTAGTAGCTGAGTGTAGGTTTTGCACCAGCTAGTGCTGGCAAACCTGGAGTATCCTGGCCTGTTGCATACCTTTGACTTGTAAATGATCATGGGAACACAGGGACATTAATTAAATCTCATTACTATCTTTTCCCTTCTGTATTCTGGGAAAAATATTGCGTCTGTCTCGTCCTTTTAAAATGGGAAGCTTTTTAAAGATGCTAAGTTTTCACTTAATTAGATTAAGCCACTGTAACATTTTCCAGGATGCTCAGAAGGTATTTTTGAGCCTCTCACTGGCATCCTCAAAGTTAGGTGTGAGGTACTTTTGAGGGTGTGAATCCTATAGCACCATTATGGTTGGGGTTAAGACCCCTGGAGCCATGTGTACATGAAGAATATGTGCAGAAAACAGTTGCTGAGCTAATTTGGGATGGGTCATCAGAATTACGGTACTTCTGTGGGTGTTACTGGGTTTTGTGTCTCCTTGCAAAATCCCATCTGCACAAATGTTGCAGCTCAATGTGAGATAAGTGCACACAAATTAATCAGAGAGAGGGATCCTGCAATTTCTCAGATAATAAATTATGCAGGTGGAATGACTCATGGACTGTGCTGGTGAAAATCATTTAGCAGCTATAATGGATTAGGAAAAATATTCTAAAAAAAGATAATTACCTACCAGTTTTTCTACTCTTATTTCAATAAAGCATCATACCAAACACAGTGTACATTTCACATACAGTATTTTTTTTAATTGCTGGATGTCAAACACCTTTCTTGTAATCTTGGTCCAGTATCTTCCAAGATGTTGAACGAATAAGATGGCTACAAAAGAGCAAGCCAAATATTTTGGCAGGTTATGTGGTGGTCCTTGTTCTACAAGCATTTTCTAATTTTATGATGATCTCTTAATGGTATGATAGTGACAAAACCAAGTATTTTTGAATGAGAAAGGGAGAAAGAAGCAGTTTACTACTGCAGTACTGTAGAACTATTAATAATCCATGCTGATAAAAAGAAATTTTTTATTGGCATCTTGGCAGAAAAATAGAGCCGTGCTGCTGCCTGAAGCTATTGCATGTCAGTGTCCTCTTGACACTCATTTACTTTGATTTTCAAGAGGGAAATGAGCATCATAATAGCCAAGGCATGTTGTGCCTTCCTCTTCGTGTTTGTGTGAACAGAAAAGGATGTCCTCCTCAGCTCATTGTGCAAGAATGAGAAACAAATAGCTGTTGGCACCAATCTGGCTGAGGCTCCCGTGCCTCTTTCCGACAGGCACTCATTTGCAGTGTTATAGTGCTCCTGTGGTGACTGTGCTGCTTTGGGCCTGATCTCCTACCTGCCCAAGAGTTTGCTGCCTCCTGGCTTGGAGACCACTAATCACCCAGGGGGCTTTCTGCTGCGGTGCCTCCTGTGCCACCAGACAGCTCACAGCACTCCCTCGCGTTACGTGTCTCCTCCCATAGGATGAGAGCCAAAGGAGGAATGTGCTTTCCAGCAACAAAAAGATTTGAGAACCTCCCCCAAAACTGTGTTATCATAGAACTAGAAATAAGCCAGCATTTTCACGATGAAAAATTAATTGTCCCGTGTCCATTCATTGGAGTGTTATGTTCTACAGAATTGCAGTGTGTCTCATATCCCAGCAGTGCATAGTGTTTTAATCCACCATAAATCCATGTAGAGTACTTCATCTGGAGCATGATGGAAAGTGGATTTTGGTGAAAATGCATTGAATAGCCCTGGTGGATTGAGACAGGATCATTTTCTCAGGAAAAGCTTTCTCTGTGGTCTTGAAGGGCCCAAAGCTTCCCTTTCTCAACTACCTCAAAACCACCACTCAGGCAGCTGCTTCCTCCACTTGGGAAGGGCAGAGAGCCCCTGCTACCATCGTCCTATTGAACCAGGGGAAATCCACATCTTTATGCTCTTGGATCCTCTCCAGATCTCAGGAAAGGTAAATACCCCTGCTTACCTGGGAGGTTTTCCAGAGGTTGCTTGTCCAAGTCTGGTTCTCCACCTTTAAAATCAAACTCTTCCCTTCTGCAGTAAGCTGGGGATACTGGTAAGCATCACCAACAGATAGAAAAGAAAGTCAAAAAAGAAACATCTGGAAAAAACAAAGGGCCAGTAGCTGAGGTGAAGCTGCAGGGAGTATAAACTAGGAGAATTGGTCCAGCCATAAATTTAAGAAAATGCTTGATAAGAAATATGAAGAATTCCTGTTTCCAGACATCAGGAGGACATTGCAGTGAATTTGTTGCCATACAATTCAGATGCTGTTATGTACTATGCAATTTTGGGAGGAGATTATTGAAAAGTAGCTCCATGGAATCACTGGAATCAGAAAAGTCAAAATATTTTCATGCTGGGAAGCAGAACATACCCCGTATGCTCTGTACATTGGCTGGGAAAGATTAGAAGTGCGGGGAGGGGTGAAACAGGGGAAACAACAGGAAAACAGGAGTCTGGAAGAGGCTTTGGAGAGATGTGCTTGCCAGTTCTCCAGGTGGGAGCAGGTGATCTATTACTAAAAAAGGTGTGCATGTATTTCTGCACTGGGTTGCTTATGAGCTGGCAACAACTCCTACTCCAGCAGGAGTGTGTCCTTTCCCTGAATACAGGCAGAGCTTGGGAAAAATAACCTTAAACACATGATGATGTTGCCAGGTGAAGTGGGTGGTGGGGACACTCCTCTCCTTTGCACTGGTGCTGGAGAACCTCTGCTCAGGCACAGTGGTTTGACTTAAAGCGAGGTGGGGATGCTGTAGTTCAGAAGCAGGAGTATAACAGACCACTACTGGGGCTATTTGGAGCAAGTTAATTTAAAAAAGAGTGAAATACATCATGAAGGGTTTCCTACATTAAATATTGGCAAATTGTGAGAGAAAATGAGGATGCCAGAAGAAAATTATGATGCACGTGTAGAGAAAGAGTGGATCAAGAAAGCAGACTGTCCTTAACATTGTTATTTTGGCATATTTCAAAAGTCCAAACATTCTATGTATCTTATAGATGATTATATAAAAATGCTTATTGGTTATTATATGATCACTTTTATTTCAAAGTGCTATCTCCCTATAGATTTGATGATGTTTTTACCTTTCTGGAGATTCATTAAACTCGCTTTCCTGCAGGATGCTTTGAAAGCCAGGAGATAATCTGCAGGCTTGTTGACACCATAATGCTATGATGGCTTGTGTGCCATTAAAATAGATCACAGAAATGTTCATCTATAGAACCTGAACTCAATACATTGTGTCAGTATACAGTATAGATCCCTTAATCCATAGGCTATTATTAAAATAGTGGATTAAGGAGCTGTTTGGGATCAGTGCATGCGGTATGTATAACAAAACAGTTTAGCTGAGATTAGTATTTATTTCTCAATGCAGAATTTGATTGAAGGATTCATAGGTGCTTATAATATCACAGTTTTTATTTTATCACTAAATTACTGAGTTTTTGCCATACAAACTCTTGTTAAGACCTGAGAATTAATCACTGTGTATGAAAACAATAAAAACTGAATAACTGACATAAATCTAATTATTTTTGTTTCATACAAATATAAAATATAGTATTTTGATGCTTAAAATGCATTGTATGAGAACGTGCATGGAAAGGACATTCAGACTTCTAAAAAAATAACTTGTAAATTAAAAAAAAATTAAATTATTTCACAAAGTGTTATACAGATCACTGTCAATCTAATCTAAGCCAAAGTGAACTGGAAACCAAAAGTATTTTTTCCATACAGTCTTTTTCTGTCAACAGTCTTGGTGAAATTATCAGAAGGTAAAGTTTTATGTAACCATGTGGTGCAGTGAATGAATAAGATAGTGGCAGTTTTACAGACTTGTCCTTAATGCAGCAGAAGGTTGTCAACAAGCCTTTTCGGTGACATCTCCTCGTGAGTATGGTGAGCAGATGATTTGAGGATTACCAGGGTGCTGGCCAGGTCAGCCAGCATCTTAAAAATCTCTTCCATAAAGGATCAAATCTGCAGCCAGAAGCTGTTTACTGGCTGAGGGGGGAGGGAAATGGGTGTGTCTAAAAGGCAGAAACCCTTGGGTTTGTTTGTGTGTGTACACGGAGTGCTGTCTTTAAAACTTGTTCTGTGTAATGGAGAGCTGAACTCTGCTTGACACTCATTTTCAAGCAAACTAGGAGGCAAAACAAAATTTCAGTTGTGAGGTACCAACACATAAAGAAAAAATTTGTGCATAGAAATCATGATATTTACCAGGTAAGTAGAACAGAGCCTTTTTTTTTTTGGCACAAGGTGGAACATTTTTATACTAAATTTCAGTTATACTGCAAGTCATATTAAAAAATTTGTTTCTATTTCCATTTTTGGCTGTGGTTTTGTTTGTTTTTATTTTTTAGTCCTTTTGCTGCTAGTTTGGGTATTGTACTTTACAGAAGAGTCTCCGTTTCTGAGTGGAGGTTCAGAGACTTTCATATCAAGCAGATGAAACTCCTGTGAGCATGCCCATACTGGAGATCTCTCTTCCATGGACTATCCACCAGCTGATCATGTCTGCTAGTTTTCAGGTTCTGCTAGTTTTCAGGTCCACTTCCTACATGTGCACAGCCCCTGGGCATATGATGCCATGGTTTGTAAGAAGGTTATGAAACGCCAAGCAGAAGGACACAGCAAATGGAGCCGGCACAAGGCGTCGCTTTGGCAGCAAGCATGACTTGCAAGCAGGGATGTCTGCGGCACTTGAGGCCATGAATGCTCGTGCCCAGGACCGTGCAGGAGGTGATGCCTCAGGTTTTAGCTTTTATATTTTTCAGATTCTGTACTGCTTTCATGTGTATTTCTGAGCTTCATATGAAGGGATAATAAGCTCTCTTCACAGAGTAGGTAGACAAAACAATTCCTTCTCTAGCTGGGGACCAAGGACAAACAATCCAAATTTCAGGTCCAAGAGCATAAATAACAGTGGACTGAAGAGAGGAAAATAAGAAGGATGGGACTTCATGGGCTAAAGCTGTAATGGGACAAAAACTCCGATATGCAAATGGACCAGAACTTATAAAAGTATGAGACCCTATGACCAGTCGTCCATTTGGTGACTATTTTGGGTTCATCTTGGGTGTAGCCCTGGCTGGGCTTTTGTGTTGCCCAAGGTGGATACATTGAGGCCTCCTATTATAGACCCACTTTATTCTTTAGCTCCATCTAGCCTCTGTTCCAGGTCAGTCTTCACAGGGACTGGGGATCTGCATGTCCTAAAATGTGTCATGTGAATCAAAATGAAAGAAAAGAAAAAAAACTTGGAGAGCAGTCTGAGACTTAAATGCAAGTAAAGGAGTGCAAGTGGATGCAGAAATGTGCCACTTCCTGTATCTCATACATTTTTTGCAGGGAAAAAGAGAGTTGTGCTTTTAGCAAAGTGATACAGAGACTGGTTCAGGTAGATTTGCACCAGCTGTGGTCATAAACGGCCTACTGTGACCTGCAGGACCTCCTGAGCTGTCTGGTGGGTGGCTTGAGAGAAGGGATCATATGATTGCTCCCCAACATGTTTAGTTGAAATCTGCTGGTTTAAGTAGGAGATCTTGGTTAACCAAGGGTGGTTACAGAAATGATTCAGCCTGCAGATCTAACTGGAGTGTAGTCTCTGACGTACCATGTTTGGGAGCGAAGGCCCCCACCCTGGCCTTGCAGGGCACAGCCACAACTGGATGAGGACCCAAACACAGATTCTGATGAAATTATATTGGTTTTACCAATTTAACAAATGGTTAAATACTCCCACAGGGGAAATATTTACCAATATACCTATTGGACTAAAAACTGGGTCGACACACCCGTATTCCTCCCTGTGCTTATGATCCAATGACTATAAAGGAACTTGACTAACAAAACATACCATACTCTCAGAATAAGCCCACAAGCCAGTTATGCTTGACAAAAATACTTTTGACAAGGAGGTGTAATTCATTGTTTAGAATCACTGAAATGTATTTTATAACTGTTATTCTCTGGCATTCACCCCAAAGGAGTAGCTGTTCTGCTTATCCAGCTGCTGAAGGCATAAGGCATCCACTGTAGAGACAAGATAAGTGAAAAATTTTGTCAATTTTTAAAGTATGTCTATATCATACAGGAATTCCCTACATTTATGTCACATTAACTTAGTATTTCCTATCTATATTTTAATTTCACTTTCCAAATTTCAATCCCATTCAAATAACTTCATCTCAGACCTTGTTTTTTCCTTCAAAAACTCACTGCCATATGGAGGAAACATTAAAATTATTGGATCCAAAGTAAAAACAAAAGCAGCTTAGTGTTAGTGCAAGAGGCTTAAATCAAGACAATTAAACCTAAGTTACACTGAAAGTAAAAATTACAAGTAATTTTGGCTAGATGTAGACCACACACAAGATAGAAAGTCATGCATGGTGGAAGCACAGAGTCTTCAAAAAAAGATCATCTTCAGAAATAGTAAAATAAACTTCCAAGAGAAATCACTGTTCTAAGCAGACAAAAAAAATCCCTAGCAGGAGTAATTTTGAGAAGAGGCTGCCTTCCAGAGTTTCACCAGGGGATCACTCACTGCCAGGCAATCAATTGCCTACCATTTTGGGAAGAAGGTCATGTGGTGTTTTCAGCACGGACAGGACCTAGGATAATCCTTCTGCAGCCCAGCTTTCCTCTCCTGTTTGTTATTTTAATGCCTTGGTTTATACTTAATGCTGCTGGGAGTTGACAGCCACTTGTGTATCTCCCAGATAACGACGGCTGGCCTCATTAACCACTGTGCCGTTGGGATATTTAGAAGTAGCCTTCAGTTGTACAGTTTTTAACAGAATAGTTGAAAATGAGACTGCTACACTTGGTGACCATAGTATGAATTCAGTCTTTTCCACGTATAAAAAATCTTGTCAGTGTTCATTGCCAGGAATAAACCTGGCCCCTCAGAAATGTCAAATTTTAGATACTTAATTTGTAATGTTACCAATTCTCTGATACCAATCTGTGATCCTCTACCACAGCCTTCCATGCTGCTTCCCAAAGACCACCAGGTGTTGATTGCTAAGACGGACCTGCAGGTTCTAACTGAAATTTTGACAGGAGTTCCTATGACAATGAACAACAGCTAATGGAGAGGAGGAAAAATACCCAACAAACACCTGACTAATTTGTTGAGCTGCCAGGACAGATGATGGAATAAATCCCCCAAAGTTATAATGAAAGCAATGGGTAATAATTATTGCTCTCTAATTTGTTAGCCCTATCCAATCTCTTTTACTCCAGCTGTGGATGTTGCCACTGCTCGTCAAGAGATGGAGGCAAATATCTGCTTCTTCCTATGTCTTCACTACTCTATTGAAGCCATGCTAAAAAGAGAAAGAAATGTTTGCATCCACACAAATAAATGTGAAGGGTTGGAACATGTCCATACAAAACTGGACCCTCTGGCTTCTGCTGTGTCTGGGGAAGTCTGCCCTCTTCTTTTCCCTTTCACTCCAGAAAGCGCAGATTTTCTTTTGAAGCTTAACTGTGGTAAATACAGTTCTTATTATTGATTCTTAGAAACCTTTTAAGAGCATATTTATTTGTTCTTCCATGAGGTTCTTCTGGTGTGACAAGCCCTGATTTAGATGGATTTCTCCTATACACCATATATGAACTAGCAGTGCTGCAGCTTTATCTGTATGTGCTCAGGCTGTAAGATTCAAAGTTGAGTGAAACTGCAAGAGGGAGTATTTGGCCTTGCTGTCATTTATTTGCAGCCCAAGAACTTTGTATTTTTCATGAAATTTTTGTTTTCTACTTATCCCCCCCCCCTTTTTTTTTTTTTTTTTTTTAATGTTACATCAAACTCTAGGGTTTTCTGCTGGGTATTTATATGGACATTGTGCACTTGGAGCAATGAGAAGTGTATTTCTGCATCAAAGTACATGGTAGATGGCTTGCTCAGGTTATTTTACCAGCAATTCTCTGAAGTGTCAGGGATGAGTGGGACAGGAGACAGTACCCCATGCAACAAAACCGAGATTGCAAGTTCTGTCCCATTCTGTTCAGCAACAGGCCTTCACAAACCTGTTGGTAAAGCTGTTTCAAAGGACAGAAAGATAGACACAGTAACCTTAACATAATACATTGGTCAAGAAAATCTCTGGGGATTTAGTCACATTCTTAATCTGCCTACATTTGTCAGCTAGTCTTGGGTCTATTTAGAAATTCAGTTCTGGATCTAAGATGTCTCTTCCAAAAAAATCTCCCACTTGAAACAGGTAACAGACTGACAGAAAAGACTTGAGTTTAATAAACCATCATATTCCTGATACATTAGTCAGTTCTTTCTTTGGGCTCTGCCCCCTGGGTGTGGATATTGTCCTTCTTGAAAGAAAGAAAGCCTCTCTCTAATTTTTATCCAGTGTTACTACAGTCACCCAGCTTTCTGGGATAAACAGCAAATTTAAGACCACCCGCTGCTTCTCCTTTGCCTTGCCCTCCACCTGCCTTGGGACTGCCCTGATCTGACAATATGCAGCAGGAGAACACGTACAATTTAGTTCTGTTGCTGTCACTATAGCCTGCAGGAGACGGAGCAATAGAGTATCAGGTTCTTCTCAGCTGTCTTGCTAGCCTTCCTCCAGTAGGCAGAGAAGAGCAATTTCCAGCAGGAAAATGGAGAGGGCTTCTTATGAGAACTTGCAGAAAAATGTAGGAAACAGATCTGATTTTCTGGCTGCTCCATTTTGTAGCTCCTAAGCAAGGCTAGAGAAGAAATGTCACAACCCTATTGCTTCTTGTATCCTTGGGCTACAAAGGGAGAGAATGGGCCATCCTGGAAACCCACTGACCTCCTCAGTAATATCCCAGAGAAACTAATTACTGGTGCATGGAATAGGTGGGAGCTGAACATGGCTTTACCAGCCTCCAGAGAATGAGAACATTGCTTACCTTCTGCAACACAGAGGGCAGAGGCCATGTGTATGTGCCTGCCCTGCTGGGACGTCACTTCTCATTTGCACATTTCCCTTCTTTGCATCATGTAGCCAAGTCAGTTTACTGATTTCATATAGCTCAACCAAATGCATAATTGTAAACAACCCAAAATATAGTAATGGGAAATTGGGAAAGTATCAGGGAGACAGTCTTCTCTACCTGAAACAACTTCCCCAAAAGAGAGATGAAATTGACTTCATAGAATTACTGAAAAAAAACCCCAAAAAACCCTGAACAAAACCCCACCAAACAACCCTGCCCCTGCCACCCCCGAAAAAAACCCCAAACCCCAACCAAACCACCCACACAAGTCACATCACGTCTTGAGTCTTGCAGCAGCATCAGCAAAACAGTGGCTGTGCTGAATTGTTTGAGAACAAGGCATTGGCACTATTGAACTCAAAAAGCTGGAAATGTGGCATTCTGCCCATCTCACTGCCCAGGCTGGACAGCCTCTCAGGACACCTTGTGGGCCCCTATCTGAAGCAACCTTTTGTAGTGAACTTAGAAAAACTGTTTGAAGGGATCAGAACGAGTTCCTGAGTAAGAACAAATAATCCTTGTAAATCAAGGCTTTATAAATACAGTGAATTCTAGAGGGCTCTTGCTAGCAGCATACCCATATTACATGCAGGAGACACAATGTTAGCACCTTCACCAATGAATTATTTGGTTAATTACTGTTATTATTCTTCGTCAAGATTTTTGGCTGTGCACTTCCAGAAACTTTGGATCATGCATATTTAAAGATCTAATGCTAAATCCCTCCAGCAGGCTTTGGTCAAACCTTCCTATCATGCCCTTGCCTCTGCTCCTGCACCCTGTACTTGTGTGTGTGCTGCGGCCAGCTGGCAATGCCCAAACACCTCGAGGGAAGGGAGAACTTCAACTGCATTTTCATTGGAAGTCCTGGAATCCTGGCAAGTGGCAAGAATGTGCCATCACCCAAACATGACAAGCTTCATTTGTAATCTTCTGGTTTATCTGATTTACAAGCTGTTAACTACTCTCATCTCATCAACAGCAAGTTCCGGATGTTTCACATAAGAAGAAATAGTGCATGATGGGAGCTGAAGAGTAATCAACTGATAAATTAAGTCTCTCAGTAGTCCCTGAAGGTTTGTGCTTTAATCTGAAGTGTTACACACTTGTGTAGGCACGTGTACCCAAATTCTTTAAGGTAACAGGAGAATTATTTCATGAGGAACATATATTTACGGAGATATGGAAATAAATAGATCAATAGTGTCTGACATAAGGAGAAACAGCAGGGTACTGAGAATAAAGAAATTAAATTAGAGGTGACTTGTAGGAAGCAGCATATCTGGGACAAGAACATCTCTGCACAAGTAATCTCCCTTCCTTTAAGGAAATACATAGTTGTGATGGGCTTTGGAGCTGGAGATAGAGCTGTCTCCAGAAATGAAGGTGGTGTCCAAACTGGTGAAGATGGCCAAACAGAAAAAGGATGGGCTGTAACTTCATGACAACAACTCACTGACATGTGTGTCCCACACCAGCTAAGCTTACTATAGTTCTTGCTTAATTCCTAGAGCAGAAACACTAAACCAAACACTGTACTAAACCAAACACTGCAGTAACACTCAAAAGGAAAAAAAAAACAAATAAATGAAACCAAAAGCCCCTCCCTCAAAAAAGAACAAAAAAAGGGCAGGGGGGGGAAAGTATGTTTGACTATTCTACCATTCTGATTCTATACTCACTGCCATGCTTTATCAGCCATTAAACACAAAAACATCTACTGCTCTTGAGGATTTACCAGACTTCCATTACAGAATTTCATGTAACTTCTTACCTGTGAAACTCAGAATCTCCCTCAGCTGAGTAACAATTCAGTGAGAAACCTCAGTTTTGACTTAACTCTGCACCAGCCATGTCATCACGACCAGCTGCAGTAGCTCCTCCCCAGCATTCTCACAAAGCTTTGCAAGAACATTTGGCCACAATCTCACTCCATGAACCAAAGTCATATACACTAAAACCACTCCCTTTCAAGGTCTCTCACTTCTTCCCTACCTTGCCTGAAATATAGATGTGTTCCAGCCTACTTAGAGATTGGTATTTTTGCCTTTACCAGTATTAGCAAAACATTTCACATCCACATTTCACCTTTTTGATTTGTACATCAGTTCAATCAGGACTTGATTGGTGCCTCCCAATCCTTCCAAACAGATATTCAGATCAGTATAACTGAGCACCACAGGTGCTTGCCAGAATTTTGTCATTTCACCTCTTGTCCTCACTTCCAGACTTTTCCTGATGTCATTTCTCACAGCCTTTTGCCTGAAAATAGCACAAAAAGCATCAAGACCCTATGGCTGGTTCACAATCAACTATTATTTATAATATTGCTTACAAGATCCAGCCAAGCAGCTGAGGACACACACAAACTCTATGACTGCAGAAACCTGAGGACTCTCACAGGTGTTCAAACACAGCCAAGCTTTTGAATAAGGGAAGCTACAGACTAAAGATGACCAGATGAGCCTGTCATGGTGAGTGACAGCTTGCCATAAAGCTGCTTTCTTATTTCTTCTGGAGAAAGAAAATCAGGACACCAACTCCCATATAATGTTTTCAAAGTATGATTTGGACCATTTCAGACTAAATTTGGCAGTGATGGCCACTCTTTTTCAGACAAAAAGTTTTAAAATTATTTATCAACCACTAAAAAATTGACACTTCTCTGAGGTGTTTTGTCCAAATTTGCCCTGTCTTCCTGCAGCTCAGCAATTTGTCCTCTTAACCCTCCTATTAATTTACATTTTCTCAGACATTCTTGACATAAGTGCAATTTAAGAAAATACTGGGTAATACAGTAAAGTTTTGGGAAAACTCAGTATTTTAAAAGTTTAGATAAAGAAATGGGTCTCCCAAGAGGAAAACAGATACAGTATACAGTAGAATGCTTAGATGCCCTAACACACACCAAAAACCTAAATTCTAGAAAACCATTTAAAATTATTGGAGGCAGGTTACAAGGACAAAATCAACTTTTAAAACAGCTCGTCTGTAAAATCTGTGATGCATGAAACGTTCTGAATTGTCTCAAGTAGTCCACACTGAAACACTGCAATTGTGAAACAGCTGCAATTATTACATGGCAAGGCTGCTTGAAAAGCTGTGTATGCAGCAGATTCAGATTCCAAAAGATAGTGACACATTTCCCAGACTACCTTTTAAGTTGGAAATAAAATACTTGAGAAGCTGTCACGAATTGTCAACTAGTCTGTAGAAAAATCCCCAGGAAAATACACCCATCAGTTTCAAACCCAAATACATACCATAGTGGCTTCATCTAACTAGTATTAGTCTGACTTTTAAACAGCAATTGTAAATACATCACAAAAATTTGGTTTTTTGAAATTGAATTTCAATAGCAGACGATTCACGTTTTTCAAACTAAGTATCCCTATTTGTGTAAAAACTACTGATGATTTCAGGCAGTGACTATACAGGAGATGGTCACAAAACCAGGGATATGAAGACTATTCAATTTTGTAGTTTTAAACATTTGCATCAAGAGTCACTTTACAGTTCACTGCAGTAGTAAAGAGCAAACACTTACCATACTCACCCTTTTCCTGTTTTGAACATAAAGCATGGAAGATTTACCTAAAATCAGCATTTCCTAGTGACCACATGTTGGGAGGTGCACAAGAACAAACCTGTCCACATCTGAGGAGAGCTGTGTCTGGCAAAAGGCACAGCATGAGTGCTGTGGTTCATCTGGGAAGGGTTGTGGAGCACTGCAGTTCTGGGAATTTTCCTGAAGCCTTGATGTGCTAACTTTTGGGAGGTTAATAATGACATGTTACCTTAACCAAGGATACTTTTACTGGGTCCAATATTGAAGCATCACCAGAGGTTAAGGTCCTATATAAAAGTAAATTGGTAAGAATAAACCCCCCCCAATCTTATGAATGGCAATTAGTACATGATGTTTAATTTAAAGTAAAATTTTACCAGCCAAATTGTGTTATAAACCTAAAACTACCAAACAAGATTTAAACAAAATACTCAATTCCCAAAAAATGGCAAATATAGGTTTAATACCAGTCATCCAAAATTGACATTAGTCTTTTAATATAAGGCAAAAATAGTAATTTTCTTTTCTTTTTTAACCTACATTAAGTACAGTCAGCAATAGTTGCTCTATAGAATATGCATCATTGAGATCTAAAAGCAAGATCAGCAGAGAATGCCGACTCACGTATTGTAAGATCTTCTCAACATAGTAACAACTTCATGGCAATCTCTGGGTTAAGGACTGGATTAATGCTGCAGAGAGGTTTTGTTAAATGTGTGTATAATTTAGTTCCCATGCACCACAATCATATGTCCATGTTATAGCCATTTAGCACAAATACAATAATTCTTGCAGATCTAAATGTGTGTCAATATATATTAAACCATAGAAAATGCCATAAAATACTCTATGCAATCTTTAAGTATCTGTCTTCAATATAATTATATTTACATATTTTATGAACTTCTAATATGTAATAAGTCAATGAAGACATTTTTACAACGTTTATTGGATTATGAATTTATAAATTCAAGGACTCAGAGGCACATAGTTTAGAAGGCCAAGAACACCAAAACTTAATTAAGTCACAGAAATCAGAATATTTATGGACGTAACACCAGTAAAAAATAAAAATCACATCCAGACCAAAAGCAACACTTCTTAAGAGTCATCCTTTAAAGTTAGCATAATAAAAAGTTCTCATTTCCCTCAAAGAAAAATAAATCATCCCACCTACCAAGCTAGAAAAACCTATTTACAGTTGTACTTTGATCAGAAGTATCATTAAGTTGTGTAATACAGCCACTTCTATCCTGCCATTAGAATTTAACATTTCTTTTAAAGTATAGTTGTATTTACAAATGCATAAATATCGTAACTCTGATCTTCATTAAGGTTTGAATGAAAACAGGTTGTTAAGTCACAATACAAACGTGTTAGTGGAAAAGTAGGTGCATTTCAGTATCATTCTCAAAGAACAGGAAGCCAATACTTCTGATAAAGCTCAAGTTCATCAGGGAGACCAGGTTTTTAAGTTATGTTAATGAAGATTAAACCTCTTCTGTGTTAACTCTTTACATTGGTTTCTTCAGTCAACTTTCACTACGCTGTATATTTTGGTTACAAACCAAAAGCATGCAAAGAATCCAATTGTCCCTAAAAGAGAGAAAAAAAATTACATGTTAGAACACTGACACAGGAGACATTAATTTCTATCCGTAGTTTATAAGTCAGGATGCAGGTATATGTGATCTGCTGCCCTTAGCCTTCCATACATCAATCAGATCAGATAATGGAAAGTTACAGACAGTACCCAGTCCTTATAGGCATCAACTACTCTGTAACCTATCTCATTATTTTCAGGAACACGCAACAGATCATGTGGAAGACTCTAGTTGTAAGATGTTTCTGTTATTTGTCTTACATATTTTTCTTGATGTTTCAGTAAGCTGCAGTCCCACTCCTTCACACTGCTCCATTTCACCCTTCCTCAGTGACTACTCACACACACTTTATCTGATCTGCTCAGGTGTCAGAATATTTTTATTACATTTAATAAACATAATAACAGCATCAGAATTCCCATTACTGAGCAATACTTTAAGGTCTTGAAAACTAGAGCACTACTTTTATTTCTCCAAAGACTGAGTTAATACAAATTTCAAACCATAGTGTAGTTGCTACACAACTTGTAGTCCTAACTGAAAACATGTGTTACATACCTTAAAAATAAACACTTCTGAAATACTTACGACAGGCAAAAGGTACACACAGGTTTGAACTAAAATTGAAGGAAGAAGACCATTTCCCTGATAACTTATTATCCTTCTAGCAGAATAAAAAGAGTGGCTTTGTCCCTTCTCTTTGTGTAACTCCAAAAGAAACTTTAAACAAAAATATTACTCTGAATGTGGAATAGTTAATATAATTGGGCTTTGTTAATCTAACTGGATTACATCAAAAATCCTTCTCAATCAGAATGATATTGGATTAAACAGCAGCTCAGAACAACTGTTACAGGAACTTTAATTTCCCACAAAAGCTAGGACAGGAAAATAACCCTGAAGATTATCTGATTTTTACCTAAGCGCCTCTTCTAAAATTATATCCTTAGCTTATACAAGTGTCAAGGAAGTTCTTTAGAGGAAAAACCTTCCCTTGTTTTAGATATGGTAAGAGGGACAACAAAAGTTGTATGGTAACTTGTTCTCTATAAAAGCTTGAAAGGAACCATGAATGATATCATGGTCATTTTTTTTCACTTTACACTTGCTAAACTACTGATGTTTAAGTGATTCATTTACTATGATACGTAGTTGTGATCCCAGCTGTGAATCAAAGATTTGTCATATAGCTCCTGGTATTCTGCCTGCTGAGTCTGATCAATGACCTGGAATGCAGTATGGATGCAAGTGCCTGAAGCATGTGTTACACCGACATAGCAGCAGGGCATCGTCAAAACCCTTCCTCCTGATCCGACAATTTTTCACAGATGAGTAAGCAGCAGCAGAATAGTTTTCATAAAACAATTATGGCTTTTTCTTTTTAGCTTTTTTATCATCCTGACATGGGAAGTCAGTTGCCTTTGGGAGCAGTTTTTGCTAAATTGCTAATATGTTCTTTTGTTTAAAAAAATGGAGAAGCATTGCCTGTACCTTTACCTCTGATTTCTTCTATAAATCCTTATCTCAGGGAACTGAACATAATCTGCTTTTTCATTCATATCAACCTAAATGGGCGAAATTCTTCTCAAATCTTAAGAAACAGGATTATTTCCTCAAGTTAAAAGGTAATTTGCACTTAATCTTGAGGGAAGTAGATAAAAAAATCATTAAGCACAGTGGTTTACTATTCTGTGTAATTAATAACTTCAAGTCTTCAAGTGTATCCTTATCCTCCCCTGATTTCAACACAGAAATTGAAAATTTAAAAAAACCAAGAACATACAGACTCTGAAAACGTAGTTCTATTTGCACAGGATGACTTGCATTTCCACCGTTCCAATTACAAAAAAATGACTGTCACAAAAAGGAGCTGAAAGGGGGCTGAGAATAAACCACCCCATCTTTGCATGCTTGTGAACCTACCCTAAAAATTTGCTAGGAGGTGCTTTACAGCCACTTGGTCAACTGAAAGTGAATGCATGAGCAAAAGAAAAAGGGGATGCAGTGGACACATCTTAATGCCTCTAGAAAACATCATGTGACATGATTGACTTGAAAGAATAAGGGCAAAAGATGGAAATTATATGGGTATCTGAGACGCAAAAAGGCAGCTAAACCACATCTCAGCATAGAAAATTATTGTAAATCCCCTTTATCTTGAATTAATCTCCTCCAGAATTAGTGCATGAAACCAAAGTGAACAGAATGAACAAAGGGGACAGGGTAAACACAATTCTGTTTTGGGGCAAAACTGTTTACTATTACAGGCAGACTTGCTGAACATCTACTAGAAAAGCTGATAAAACTAAATTAATTGACGTTACACTTAGGTAAGGCCTTACTATTTTTCACACTACTTTTTAAGTTTGCACTGCATTTAAAATCTATTTGCATAGAGCAATACATAATCATTTCTAGTTGAACAATCACACATCCTAGGATTTTGTAGTTTGATTAAACTATCAGTACACCCAGGGCAGAAGTAAAGGTTAAGAGAAAAGAAGAAAATGTGAGCAAGGGAGGCAGAATCTCTGATCTATACATTCAGAATGACATGTAAACTGGTACAGAAATGTAAATAAAAGTAGAGATGTGTAAATGACAAACTATCTGCAAGCAATGCCAAAGTACATTGGACTGACTTAAAATGAAAGATGGAAGATAAAACTGACCACTTTTGGGACACAGCTTGATCACTTTTCAATAAGATTATATAAGGAACTCAAGTCACACTTCTTCCTTTTAACAGGCAATGACCCAAGAAAATTCTTGCAGGCCATTGCTCCCATTCATCATCATCTGCATTCAGTCCACAAACAGCTTCAATATTTCTTCAGCTGAAGTAGAAATGTCTTTGAAATGTTCAGTTACACTTAAAATGAACACCATTCTTAGTTCTCTTTCACTATCTTTGTTCTCCTATGTTAAGTGGAAATGAAAATTCTACTTAATAGTCATAGTATTTTGTAGAGATTTGTATTAAAAGCTCTGATGACAAGACACTTGTAGTCTAGGAGGCCTCAAAAGATAGTGTCTATACATAAATGCATATTCAAGCCTTTGGAATCATTAAAAGTCATCATCAACATAAAGCCTGAAATTATTTAAACCATCGATCAGCTCAAAGTAGTCTCAGAAGTACTTATACAAGGACAGACTGCATTCTGCTGAAGCAGAACACAGAATTTTTTACGATTTTTTTGAGGAGTTCGCAAGTTACTGCCTTCTTGTGTCATTTTGAAAGAAGACTTATTGCATTTTCATTGCCATTTTTCTACCTTAAACAAGGGTTGTTTCTGTCTGACTAAAGACTACAATGGAAAATTTTATGACCTCATCTCAATTACTGAAGAGGAAATTGAAATGCAACACCTAAGACAGATGTATTTTCCAAATGCTCACAATGAAGATTACAAGGTTCTGACAAGAGTAACTAAAAAAAATGTTAGAGATATTCTGTTTGCTTCCCATGCTACTTCAATGCAACTGGGATAAAGGTAAATACATTCTGGAAGAGAGCACATTAAAAAAAAAAAAGCATTCTTGTCGCTGTCGAGGCAGTACGGGAATGAAGAGACTCGACTCATTCTCTGTCAACCATCACTCCTCTCTTTCCCTTATGGCTATTCCATAAAATCTGCAGTTTTTACCTTGACACTGTAACATTATACTTGATTGTGTGTAATTTGAAGTATGCTTCTCCAAAGACAACTAATTAAAAAAACCTGAGTTTGTCATATGACTATAATAGGAATAATATCTGGAAAAAGAATTTATCACATATTTGTAGACCTAATTATAGGCCACACCTCAAGTTAGCAGTAGTTTTGCCTCTTCCTCACTTATCTCTTTTATTAAAGTTTGTAATCACAGAGTTGCAATATGCTACACCTGGAAAAAAAATCAAAGGCATACATAAATCTGTAATTCTGTATCAAAATCAGTTTTGCCAAGTATTCTACTGTGCAAAACTAAAGGCAGATTCAAAATTTAAAATTCTGGTTTAATACACTTACCCGTGAAAAGAAAGAAGATCAAAACCATAATCATGGTATAACCAAAATATAAAATGGTGCTAGCTGTTCCTGTGATTTGCAGTTTAGAAAAGAAATAATGTATTGCATATATTAGGAAATAAACTGCAGTGAAGCCACTAGTGAGAAATGAACGCCACTGCCAGTGATAGTCCTAGGAATGAGGAAAAAATACAAATGTGTGAGAAATATAGTATACACCTCTAGCCCAATGACCCTACTAGTAAATGCAGAGCTACTTTCTCTATTATGACTTCATCCAAAAGTAAGTTTTTGTAGGGCTTTTTTATCTAGAGAGAGAAGAACTATAAATAATCACTATATATAACTATAAATAAATACTGCTTTAATTACACATTCAAAATTAGAGATAAGTAACCTGAAGATCAGTAGCAAATACACAAAATACTAAAGCCCCATATAAGCCAGTTGTATTTATTTCCAACCATAGATATTTTTTCCCAAGGCAGGGTATGTCCAGAATGCACTCTAATTGAACAAAATTAATAGATTAATTTAGCACCTTCAGAAAACAGGGAGTGTGAATCTGAAGATTTGATATCTGACTCAGCAATACCCAGTGCAGGGATTTAATATTTCTTAAAAGTTTTGCCAAAAGTAGCCTGCTTCACCTTTAAAAGACATGGTTTAAGTATATCTCATCTAGCACTAGGTGTTCATGTTTAATTCTGGAATACTTATTTTCAATTACAAAAGCATTAAAATTTTTTGAAGCATTCTTAGAACATTATCAGGTTTGAAAACAAAGGAAATATCTCCTACCTCTGCACATAGATGGAAGTAGCAGAGCAATATTGTAGCCTCAGAACATGTAATAACCAAAATAATGAATACCAGAAACAGGAAGCCAAACATGTAATACATCTGGTGGGACCTATAAAAGGGAGTTTAAAAAAAAATTAAATAGCCATTGTGCCATTATTATTTCTTCATAGGTAGTAACATCACCTTCACCTTAAGTATTTCCCCTTCCTATTAAAACACTGTCAATTGTGCAGCCATACAATTGACTAGTTTATTTTCTAACTAAAGAATAGGAACTTTGGCAGCTCGGTCTGAGAACACCGAGAAAGTAAGGCCAAAGCATGCCCCTGGCTGGGATTTTAGAGAAAGAAATGACTAAACATAATGGTGAAATCACAGTTCCAGTGAAGTCAGAATGACCTCTTCCACTGACTTCAGAAAAACCTGGATTTCACCTCATATTTCAATCAAAGGGGCAAAGCTCCAAAATAACAGGAAATGTCAAATGCTGTAGCTGTCTGTGTTGGATAGAGGCACCTATTCAAGGTTCAGAAACAGTTTAACAAGATCCAATAACTAAATTGTGCCGGAAGGAAGACCAATTCCTCACAGTAGATTAGTTTGTCAGTGAGCGCACATCAAAGTTCACTTACACTGGACTAGTCTATGGTGCTTTATTTTTTAAAATAATTACTCTTTTTTACTAAAGATTTTACAAGAATTTATTCTTGGTTCTTTTTTTGCCTCCCAAGAGTAGCAATACTTTTCTAGCCTAATAACAACTACCAAAAAATCTCAAGTTTATTTTAACAAACTTTACCACTGTTGAGTTATATGCCATGTATCAGCTTCAGAGCCACTTCCACATGAAGTCAAAAGAGTAGCATGAGAAAACAACAAACTATCTAAAGGTAGGTCAGCTGTAAATTGCTAAGCATATCACAGCCACCTCTCTGTACACTCCAACAAGCAGAACAGGCACTGAGTATCTTTGAAATAACAAAATATTAAAAATATGTTAATATTTAAATTTTATTGAACCAATATTATGCTAACCCTGCATCCTCAAAAAATCAGACAAAGGATCTTGAAGAAAAGCTTTCACAAAGAAATTACCACTTTTTATGACAGATAATTCAATTTATGGTGAACTTACCAAATACTATTGAGAATGAAGAACAACTGTATAAAGATACATCCAAAAGGAAGAATCCCTCCCATGATAATGCCAGGTAATGGCTTTGTATAGAATGATTGCTCGGGAATCTGACGCGGAATTTGATTTGTGCGAACAGGGTGTTCAATAGCCTTGAAATGAAAATAACAAATAATTAAACAAATAAAATATAAAACCTTTTTGCTTTCTTTTTGTAATGAGTGGTGGCAAAAAGTCTACTCTTTGTTTTAAGCATGTGCCTACCCAGCTACACTACATCTGTTTTTGCTCCAGCTCAGTTACCAACACTCGCTTGGCAAACTTGCTAAAAGACAGCTCTTACTGAAAACATAGTGACAGATATTTTGGACTTCCCTTTTAATGTTTGCCTATCTATCATCTGTTACAGAGCCTGAGTTGATTTACCACATTTCAGCTGATGGCGCAGATTCCTGCTTTTGCCTTCTAAAAATTCCTGTATGTTGTCTTTCAGGATTTACTTAAAGAATCGCACTAGGATAAACTTACTGAAAGGACTTAATCTGGCAATTTAATCCTAATTTAAGATACATACAAGGATCAGCATGATGGGAGAAAACGATGAAAGGCATTGTAAGATACATGCACACTTTGCATCTTTTGCCTTTCGTAACGATTACATCAAAAGCATCAATACATACTTTCCTTTCTGATTTGATTTTCTAGTTTCTGTGACACCTACCACAATGCCTTGTTAGCTTATAGAATCTTCCTTCCTTAAAAGATGTACATACCTGTACAACACAGGGGAACTTGATGGAATGTCAACATAATTATCAGAAAAAACCCACTGAATTCCAGTTAAGAAAAACAGGTTAACTATACAACTGACTTATAAAGTGCCTACTAAACCAATATTCTCTGAAGGTATTATAGGAGATCTGCAGAGAGATAGAATCCTGGCTTTCTACGCAGGAGAAAACCCACAAATGTATCTGCACTTACAGAAATTTATTTGTGGGGGGTAGTAAACAGTTTTTTAAGAAAAAAAACAAACAAACTAATTATTTAATAATTTGGTCACCAAATTGTGAAATGTTTGGTCACAAAGAGCCCTCATAAAAAATTATAAAATTGACTGGTTTAGGAGTAAATCACAATTAATGTCTGCCAAGCAGAGATAGCCATTTGCAGAACACTTATGCAAACAGATTTCACAGAATTCCAGCAATTAGCAATTTGATCAGGAAACATCCTCAGTGTAGAGGGCAGATAGGAACAAGAAATACATGATGAAATCCAGAAATGCGTAATTTGCTTTCCCTCATGCTTGCTCAGTCAAGTACTTGTTTTAGTATATGAAAAAGATGCTAATTAAAATAAAAATTCCCAAATGACTTGATTTATCTGTAGCAGCCACTCAATTAAATACAATGACAAGCCAAATCACTGCAGAGAAGTTATCACTGCCACCAAACATGTGTCACAGCCTTGCAATACTAGGATGGTTTATCTAATGCAGTTCTAAAGCATCTGAACTGAACAGGGGCCAACAGTGCAACTAACTTAGGTGCTACCTCAGTCATGGCCTATACAGAGAAAAATATTTGTGTGTTTATGTATGTAAACATTTAAAAAAACAACCTCTCAGAAACACTTACGTTTTTCTTAAACCCAAAATAGGCACCAATAAACGTCAGTGGTACAGATATGCAAAACCAGAGTGCCAAAATAGCAACCAAAGTACCAAACGGAATAGCTGCTGAAGAGCCTTCTCCCCAGAGAATGAGGTTCATGATAAAAAAATCTGCAAATACAATTCTGGAAAACACAGAGCATACTTACAGCACAGAAATACTTCTTAACATTTAGTAACATTGACAAAACAATGGCACTGTTTTGAAATTTTAGTCCAAATCTCTGCTAAACTCAAATGACACACACAAAATATGAAAGCAAAGAGATCAGACAAGCAATTCTTTGTTAATCTAGCAGGCACTGACGTTCCAACTAAGCTATTTCAAATATATGCTTGTCTTAACCACACTTCAGGGTAAGACTGCTTGCTGTGATTAAGTGGAAAAAATTATCAGAGTGGTTATACATTATATGACACTATATAAGGCTGACTGCAGTGTGGTCAGAGAAACAGTGTAGAGAATAAAAGAACTTTTTATTCTCCTACAATAAAAAGGCCTAGAACTTACTACTATCATAATGCTTTTTCCTTATCAACCGTTTCATGTGTTGAGAGTAAACAAATGCTTAAAAAAAAATCTAAGGATGATATACCACCAACATACTCATCTTTGTCAAAAGCACCATAATTCTCTTGTAGCTTCCAGAATAAAGAGACAATGTAAGATTTACTTGTATAACTGAAATCTAAAAAATTAGCTATGCACATCAGGGAAGCAATTTAATTCTCTTAATCATGACAATATACTCAACTTACCCAGGACAAAGGAATGATGTCAGCAGGACATTTGTTTTCCATTTCTCACCTCCAAATGCTGTATATGAAAACATTTGACAGACATTAGAACATGCATTTAAGCTCAGCTATTAATTTTCCAGCCCATTTACCTGTTATATATAGCTTGCAAACACTGAAATAATGTGCTATCATGCCCAAAACCAGTAAACTAAATATTCAGCAATAAAGTTAGATTTCCTTATCCTATTGCTTAATCACAGAACTTCAAAGCAAAACATCTCAGACCAAGGTCAGGAAAGGTATCCAACTAAAACTGTGTTTCTGACGACTTTATCTACTAAAAGGAGGGAGAAGATTTGCAGTATTTCTAAGTCTTTAAAAAATGTTTTAAACCTGAAGTGATTAAGAAATTTAAGCTTTCTAGCATTTGACTGCAGGTTTCAGTAGGTAAAGATACATAAATATGTGAAAACCAAGCTTACAGTCTTCTTGAAATAATTCTTGCCTATGAATCTTACAGGAGACGGAACTAACACGCTTACAGAAGTAGCGATGTTTTCTTGAGTCTTAACAGCATTAAGCAGTGGTTATACCAAAAGACCAAAGATAGCTTTTTTAAGAAAATCTTTATGAATTTGCACTATGCTGATAAAAATTCTAGTCAATATAATTTCAAATGAAAATATCCTGCTGGAGTGCAGTGAAGCTGATAATTTCATCTGAGCACTGCCATAATGACATGCTTCTTTATTTCAAGAGTCAGGAGTGATTATGGTTAGAGCAATTTTAATTAAGTTTCTATTTCTTCATAAAAAACTTGGTAGAACGTGACAGCAGTTATTATTATTAACCATTTCATTTCAACTCAGGTTTCACTTTTTAAATGCAATTTTAAAAAAACCCCACAACTTTTAAAATTGGATATCCATTTCAGTTACATTTTGTTTTATGTGTCACATTACTTTATTTGTATACTATAAATAAAACCCCATTCATGTTTACATGCTCTATACAGGGTATAAACCATTTCCTGTTGTAACAAAAAGATCACTGCATCAATCATTCACTGTCTTAGTAGTTAAACACAACATTCAATTATCAACTAAGTGATTCCCTGTAAGTAAAATATTAAATTTTATCCTTAATAACTACATCTCCACCAAAGACACAGGATTCAATTTACCATCAATACACTTCAAAATATCCTTCAAAACACACAGTATACACCACAATATAAAGAATAATTCTATCCTCAATTATGTTCTTAGTACTAGAATTTCCGTCTGTTTAAGTCTAATTGGCTTGGCAATTAGGAATACTTCACCTTCACATCACCACCACTATGTAAAAAACTCCCTATAATATACAAACTCACTTTTCCCACTGGTTTTCCCCACATGAAAATTACAAGAAAAAAGAACTCCAGCATCTACTGCCAGGCTGAAGTTCTGAAATAAACTTCTCCTCTAGCCCCATATATTCACAACTAAAGTACTCCAAAAGATCCATCTCTCTCAGTCAAAAAACCTTTCACTTTGAGTTAGGTAATTAAAACAAGCTGTATTGTGGAATGCCACGCTTCACCTTAAAATAAAGCAGAGGATACAGAAGTAAACCATCTGAGGCTGGTAGATAGACAGGTCTTGAAACAATACCTGGGATCAGTGAGGGAGAACAGTATCAACTAACTCCTGTCAGGGGCCCAAACACCACGTGGTTGATTTCTTCAACTACAGAACACCTAACAATCCCCCCCGTGCTCCAGCCACAGTCTGGTAAGCATTATTCTCCAAAATACCTGGGAGCTAGCTAAAAAGAGGTCACAAATCCCAGGCATGCAAGAGGTTCACAATTTGGGGGTGCAGGTGCACGTTACCAAGCAACATCCACGGCTAAAACACAATGCAGGTTTACACAGTCCCCACAGTGATAGGAAACAGAAGCAGAAAACAGCCTGATGTAAAGTAATGACCTTAGTAGTATACTATTTAATTTCACAAATACACAGCAGCAAGAGCAATTCAGTGTCTTTAGGCATGATTACATCAAAACCAGTGTAACTATGTTAAGTGTTCTATATATATCTTCTGTTGTTAAGGTAAGTACATTTCTCCAAGTTGCCCTGAGGGAAGCTACAAACAGTGCAGCAAAATAAAAATCAGTTCGGTAATAATAATTTACATTCATGAACTTAAGCCTTCTCATTTTCAGTAACTATTACTCACATTTGTAGAATCTGGCAGCAACATAACCGGCTGGAGTTCCAAGCAGTACCCACAAAACTACAGCACAGGTCATCAGAGCTCCCCTGTTAGCAGGTGACAAAAATCCCAGGCAAGCAAAAACTGTGAAAGCAGAGAAGCACAGTTTCAGAAATATATTAGAAACCTCAGATTGTATGTTTGACTTAAATTAGCTTATAATCTGTGCATACTAAGTTGCATGTCTACTACATCAGTTCAGCTGTTTCTAATGACTTTAATGAAATTTCTAGACAAAATGATACAGCTATTTTTCCTAGCACCATGCAGTTAGCAGTGAAAAATCATGTACAATCAACTAAATTCTCCCCACTTTACTTACACAGGGTAACAAAAGTCATTATTAAGATTTGTGTGCCAGACCCTAGAAAAACTGACAACAGCATTCCTTTTCTTGGGGGTCTGAAAATATCACCATGGACCAGTTTCCAGCCAAATTCTTCTTGAGCATCTTCCTGTAAAAGAAATACATCTATTTTAATACAGCAGATTGAAACTTAAATAGCCTGTTACAGCCACACATTTAACTGGAAAAATTACATTCCAAATAAATTTTAGGAGCTCCATTTTAGACTTACAGTGGAATCCATTTGATTGTATCTTGCAATATCTTTATGGAGTGTCCTCAACATAATCATAGCTACCATTCCAGATAGAAAGAGGACAATCACCAGGGAATTCATAATACTGGGGGAAAAAAAAAAAATTAAATCATCCTTCAAACTGTAATGTAAACACTTCTGTACAATAAACTTCCTCCTTACCTAAACCACTGGATGTGAGTGTGAGGCATGGATTCCAAAATATAATCCCATCTTGATGCCCACCTGATATTTTTTTCTTCCTGAAAGAGTAAACACATGAACATCAGATACTATCAGTATCCAACTCATACATTTAAAAGTTGATGTTTGTGCAAAACAATCTTAAATCTTGTGACTAACTGAAATTGCAAGTTCCATGCCATACGGTGAATAGTTTAACAATAGATACCTAGAGCAAACCTAAGATTTGCCCATAGAATCTAAACCAAAATATTTTCTGAATTTGAGCACCTGTCTTCTTAAGACATTAAAGTTTACCAAATTAATTTAATTGTACATCCTCCCTTCAAGAACTGTATTGGTTCATCTAGAATAATAGATGAACCAGGACTAGCAGAATAATAAAAGAACATATATTTTTTAGCACATATAAGTCCATGTATCAAGAAACTAAGCTATGCTATACATTCTCCAGCATATTTCACTCTGTAGATCATGCTCTGTCCAAATTATCCTTTGCTTTCATAGAACCTCATTTCAGTACCAAATACCAATCCCATTACAAATAGCTTTTACTGCAGGACAGATGGGGAGACAGTACTACAGAACTTATACTGCTAGTAGAGGGAAGCAAATTGCTCCTCCAGGCATTTCAACAGATTAAACTCATTCAAAATGAACATTCATTGATCAAAAGCACTTCAAAAAGAACATATCTTTATTTTGCAGAGTAAAACAGGAAAAAAGGGCTAGACGGTGCTCATCAAGGTGAAGACTATTAAACAAACTAATTAACAAAACTGGCTAGGTGTCTGACAGATTGTTATTTCAGTAATTTATAACATACAAGAGCAAAAGTGCTTTCCAGTAAAGCCAGATTTTGAAAAAAACACCCAGTGGGTTAAAAAATGTAGTCAAGATCATATCTATAGTTCACTGAGATAATAAAACCGTATCTCAAAGGAAGCAACAAATTTCTAAACCAGTATCAATTACTCTAGGACAGAACTGCATTCTTCCTCATACCTAAACTGCTTTTCTTTTTGTCTACCTGAGATGACCCGATCATCAACCCAATAGAAATTCAGATTATCTCCAATTGATGTAATACTGTGCACAAGACAGTTGCACACACACACACAGCTGGGCATGTCATTTTTAAGGACAAAGAATAAAATAATATGAAGCTGAGGTCACTCTTAATTACTAACTTCTCACAGGTTTCCAGAAATATTGCTTTTCGGTATACAAATTCATTTCAGCACCATAATTGATATAATTTCTCAAAATATCATTATATAGTATATACATAATATAATCCCTCCTAAGTATACTTATACCATTTATTGTATTTTGAACTCAGAGTGGGAACAGTTTAGAAGGAGTTGGGAACTTTGATAAACAGTTTGTCCAGCAAACTCCATTTACAGAAAAACAAAACAAAATCAAAACCTCCCTCTCTTGTTTGTCAGCAGAATGAGAAATATATAGCTATCACTGCTGCCTGCAGTTGCCTGAGATATTGCTCCTCTGCTTTTAAATAGAGAGTAGTAGAACAAAGACTACCAGCTTCCTACACTTTAGAAGGATTCCATGGGAGGAAGACCTTGAAGAGAAGGCAACTTTTGCAGCAGGAGGGCAGAAAATTATCAGCTTCAACCTACCTACATGAAACACACAATTTCTGACTTAAGAACTTGGAATGAAAAATAATCTAGCAGACAACCTATGCAGATGTGGAAAAGTGTGACTTTTAAAAACCACATAGTGTTTCACATCTATTCTCTGTGTGTTGGTATGCAAAACTGTAATGTATGTGGTTAAATCCCAAGCCACCTCTGACATTCCAGTTCAAATAAAGTTTTAAAACAAGAAATTTACTATTCTGAACCAATTTTAATTGTCCATCTTTATAACTCAGAGTATTAATGCATGATTTTAAGAGGTAACTACCACAGAAATCTTAGTACTCACATGAAAAGTAACTGAGTATGTGTATGCAATTTTGACTTCTCCACTGGCCTTATTACTTATATCCATAGGTACTCCTGAGCAATCGGGGTTGTCTGGATGAGTATGCTTGTAACTGCAGGAGGACAAGACACAGAATGAAAGCCACTTCACTGACAACATTCTTAAGAAAGAATTCATTCATCCTAGAAAAGCATACCAAGGATTCTTCCTTTAAATATAAGAATTGTACTTAATGTCTCATAAATTTCAGAACTTATAAGTAACATATCCTAAGCTCAGGAATTTTTGAAACTTCTTAAACAAGACTTGTCACTTTTAAAAAGAGCACAGTCTCTAAAGCAGAGTACCAAAAATTAAAGAAGCCTTAGTATTGACCTCCAAAACATTTAAAAAGTGACACCACCAGAATTACAAACTTCTGTCAGGAAAAAATACTTTCAACTGATCCAACAATGAAAGAAACTCAGTTATACCATGAAATGAGTATAAGATGGTAAGAAATAATGCAACAGACAGCAGTTGTACAAAAGCCACACAGACACCAGAACAACTGATGAGTGTATCTGTGAAATCTTTCTGTACAAATCCTGATTGTTGAAGACATCAAATCTTGCACTCCAGTCAAGCCTGCAGCAGGCACTGGTGGCCTATTCTGACACAACACAGTATTCTCTGGTAGGGGAATTAGGGTTCTACATACATGCACGCACACACACACATCACACCCCACAAACACTTACAGGTTTTATTTTATCTTTTCTTGGTCCAAGTAGGAAAAAGTTCACCAAGGTCCATCAAATTCAGAACAAAATTACATTAGACTAACTACACTACATCAATCAACAGGAGAGGTAATCTACAGGTCACATATCTGAGAGCATTTCTGGCTAGCAGCAGGTTCCCAGATCAAAGCAAGTGTCTTGGGATGGATCACTTTTTGATGACAAGTTACTTTCAACTACTAACCTTTTTGGTTCAAGTTTAGCAGCAACTAGTCTTGCTCCCAGAGCTTCATTTTCCACAACATGGTAATAAATTTTTATGTCAACATGGTTGAAAATATAAAAGGTATCTTTCTCATGAAATTCTGACTGCAATGATAAAATGTTATATTAAACAATCAAAAAATACAGACAGCTCAAAGCCTCAGACAGAAGCCTGCATAACAGAATTTTAGACTGCATATAGTTTTTCTGTCAAGAAGTTCTGAAATATGAATGTGAGACACTGGAAATTATAAAAACAGTAAGTACCTTCTTGCACTAAAAACATAAGTTAAAAAAGATAATGCTAAGAACAGTCTAGTACAATTGAAAAGTAGAAAAATTAATTTCAAATATTTAATATATGTATTTATTAATACATTTCTTTAACTGAAGATGTCCTATTTTATTTAAGTAGCAACCTGAAGAGACAACTATGTGACAACTTTTGTAATTAGAAGCATTTCATAAACATCAGCTATTTTAAAACAATGAGTATATTTTTAAGAAATTAAACAGAACCTCCTAAGACAATGCAAATAAATGCTCTCTGTAACAGCACCACCTTTGAAACCAAAGATGCACAGGGATGAACAGCAAACAGCAGCCAAGAATGCTGAATGCAAACCCCAGGTGAAGGGAAACATCACCTTGGAATTCAGTCAAATAAAGAGATTGTTAAACTCACAAGTAATTTAACAGCTATGTCTACTGAAGTTCAGTTAGTACATCTTAAGGATTCTATCCCCACCCTTTCTATAGAGCATCCCCAGTTATAAGAATAGTTAACATAAATGAAATGTTCTTCAACAGTACATCAGTTATTTCTTCAAATGTTATTTTTCTTTTATTAAAAGCAAGTATTAAAATAAGACAAAAATTATATTGCCAGATTACATATTTGATCATAAATGCATCCATTCATATGGAGACCCTGAAACCAGCTCATTATGGAAGCAAGTAAACAAAACTGGCAACCACAGAAACTGTTATCTTTGGTAATATCTATTAAATAAAACCAACCATTTTGAAAAAAACCAAAAACCTAACCCAAGTTTTCAGTGACCTTGCCATGGAAGAGGTCTGTGGTAGTCTAAAGACTTCTTGGACTTTCTGTTGTATTCTTATTCCATAATTCTTTCAGTGCACTTATCTGGATCTCCACACTATATCATCTATCACAAGAGATTCTTTGATGATACAGATATCTTGTATCTTTTTCCATCAGCTCCCAGTTTTAGGGAAAGAAAACCTTCCAAAAGTATGCAGAGGTACAAACACACCTACACAAATCTGCTTCCATGAAAGCAGTTCTATCCCACAAAAATGTCAAGTCCAAGCCTTCAAACATTTCTATTTCTTAAGCAATATTATCCTCCACATGTACTGAATGCTATGCAGGTTCACCCCTTGATCTTTCAGAGCTCCTCTGTACTATGCAGCATAAGAGACAAGGTTCTTATGCTTAGATCAGGCTTTCAAATTGAGGTACTTGCAGAGACCAAAACACTTGCCTAGTTTTAGGCAACATGGGTTCTTAAAATAGCAAGGACTCACCATAGAAACATGACACAGGAGAAATGCTAGTCTCTAAATTAGTAAGAAAGGGATATTAAAAAATATATAATTGCATAAACATACATTAATAACACAGGCATCTTTTGGACGGCCATCTTCTGTAATATAGCAGCCAATAGGAAAACCAGGATTACAGAATCTCTGGCCATCTTCTACATCGTAACACCACGTCACAGGCATGTTGTCCACAATCCTGTAAATGACATAATGACACTTCACAATTTTTCAAAATACACAATGTAATGGAAATAAAACCAGATTAATATTAATCTACTTTGCTACATTCATTACTGGAATATTAACTACAAAAATAATACTACCCATGGAATTGCACCGATTGCCAATCCAAGTTCCAAATGAGTTCAAGCATGTAGCTCTTCAACTGAAACCACTCCATTCACTGCACTGTTTCATGAAGTCCACTTACAAAAACAGACCAAAGTCAAAAACTCGCCCAGTCCAAACTCAACAATTTGGATTATTAACAATTTATTATGTTGTCTTTAAATAATGGCCAAAAGCATTGAATTTTCTAAACCAGCTAAAATTGACAATTTGAAGTTTAAGACAAAACAAAAAATTTTAAAAAAGCCTACATCACATATTAATAATTCTCCAGCTTCCTCATTGCAAAATACATTTTTCATGGCACTCTTAAATTTTTTTTTCCTACTTAAGTGAATTCCTAATCATTATCCTAATTTATAGCTACCAAAGAGTATGTAACATTTTAATTAGATGATTTGCATTACCAAAAAATTGTAAGCCACTAAACAACTGGGGAAATAATAACTTTCAAACCTGCTGCTTTTATATTATTGCTTCACAAGATTTATACTCATATTACCTAAAACCAGGGGGTTTATAGGTCAATTTCAATTAAAAATTTGTAGAAATGCACACTCCCATGATGAGCTGCAGAAAGTTTTAAGACAGTAAGATACAAACTGTATCCAACATGCAACTAACAGTACAAATGTCAAAACCAAAAACGTACTTTTAAACATAGAGAAAGGATTCAGTCCCTTCATAAAAGGAACTACTAGAAGACCCTAAACCAAATTATGTTTTATGAACTGTTTTAAACAGCTAAAATATTAATCCCCAAAATATGCCATGTAAAGAAGACTTAAAATTCAGTACCTGCCAGCATTAAGTGCTGAAGGCATATTTTCAAAGGTATACTAATAAACTTCATATATGAAGACATTAGAGAGCTGCCACATTTTGTGTACCACTAAATCAGAAATAGGACATCCCACTGAAAGTAAATACAATTTTGTACAATTTACCAAGCTCCTGAATGTCTTTACAATTAAGTGTCTTAAAGATACTTTTAAACACTTAATTAAACAGGAATTATAACTTCAGATAAGAAAAAACAAAGCACTATTTAAGCTGTTGCATATTTGAACAGCCTTTAAATTAACACCACTTTTCACAGCACATCAGCAGATGGAGGAGAAAAGAGTGGTATGTGCCTTTATCCATGCAGTATGTAGAGAGCTGCATAATCCCTACCAGCAGATACCCAGCAGAAATACATTGCAGTATTCTTGGTTTATCCTAACACAATAGAAAAGGTGAAGACAGGCCCTACAAAAACAAGAGGTGCCATGTTTTCAGGAGATTTCAAAGACTATTGCAGTTGCAAGCAGCAACAGCACCAACCAATTCCTACTCACTTCACCATGCTCCTACAGTGTACAATGAAGTGACAAATTAGGAGCTATTCCAGATTTAAATTCATTACACTTTGACCATATTATATGAGGCCAATGGCATGAGATTCAACAAGGCCAACTGCTGGGTTCTGCACGTGGCTCACAACAGCCCCACGTAGAATTACAGGCTGGGGCAAGAGTTGCTGAAAAACTGCACGGCAGAAAAGGACCTGGGGTGCTGGTCCAGAGACATCAAACATGAACCAGCAGTGAGCCCAGGTGGCCAAGAAGGCCCATGGCATCCTGGCCTGTACCACCAATAGTGTGGCCAGCAGGACCAGGACAGTGACTGTCCCCCTGTACTTAGCACTGGAGAGGCTGCACCTCAAATCATGTCCAGTTCTGGGCCACTCACTACTAGAAAGACAATGAAGTGCTGGAACATGTCCAGAGAAGGGCAACAGAACTGGAGAAGGGCCTTATGATGAGCGGCTGACGGAGCTGGGGTTGTTTAGTCTGGAGAAAAGGAGGCTCAAGAGAGACCTTATTGCTATCTTCAAATGAATGACAGATGTTCAAGGTGGAGATCAGTCACTTTTCCCAGGCAATTAGCTATTGGAGGAGAGGAAATGGCCCCAAGTTGTGCTACAGCAGATTCAGGTTGGATATTAGAAAAAATTTCTTCACTGAAAAGATGGTCAAGCCATCAACCTCAGAAGCACTTAATGGCCTAGATACGGCACTTAGGGACATGGTTTACTGGTGGAATTGGCAGTGTTAGGTTAACATTTGTGTTTTGTTTGTATAGCAAGGTTTTGGTTGGCAGAGGGGTACAGAAGTTTTTACAAGAACTGCCAGAGGTTTTTGTAAAATCTCTCATGTCTGTGAGAGCTGGTGCCAACTGGCTCCAACACAGACTCCCTGCTGGCCAAGGCCAAGCCCGTAAGTGACCAGAGGCAGCACCTCTGGGAAACAGATTTAGGAAAGGGAGAAAAAACCCTTCACAACAGCATCTGCAGCCAGAGAGAGGAGTGGGAATATGTACAACTCTGCAGACACCGAGGTCAGTGTAGAAGGAGGGGGAAGAAATGCTCCAGGCACAGGAACAGAGATTCCACATCAGCCCATGGTGCAGCCCGTGGTGAGTCAGGCTGTCCGCTTGCAGCCCATGGAGGACCACAGGGCAGCAGATATCTATTTGCAGCCCATAGAGGACCCCACATCAGAGCAGGTGGATGAGCCCTGAAGGAAATAATGATCCCATGGGAAGCCCACACTGGAACAGGCTCCTGGCAGGACCTGTGGCCCCATGAAAAGATGAGACCACTCTGCAGCAGGTTTGCCAAGACTTGGAACCCATGGGAGACCTACGACTGATGACTGGAGCAGCCTCTTCTTGAAGGACTGCATCCCATGGAAGGGACCCACACTGGAGCAGTTCCTGAAGAGCTGCAGCCCATGAGAAGGACTTGCATTGGGGAAATTCATTGAAAACTCTTCCATGGGAGCAACTCCACACCGGAGCAAGGGCAGAGTGTGGAGAGTCCTGACCCTGAAGAGGAAGGAGTGGCAGAGACAATGTGTGATGAGCTGACCACAATCCCCATTCCCAGTGCCCCTGTGGGAAGGAGGTGGTGAAAACTGGCAGTGAAGTTGAGCCTGGGAAGAAGGGAATGGTGGGGAGGAGTTTTCAGATTTGGGTTATTTCTCATTACCCTTCTCTGATTTGACTGGTAATAAATTAAACTAAATTCCCCAATTTGAGTCTGTTTTGCCCATGACAGTAGTTGATGAGTGATCTCTCCCTACCCTTATCTTGACCCTTTCACTACATTTTCCCTCCCACGTCCACTTGAAGAGAGGAGTGACAAAGCAGCCTGGTGCCCTGGTGTCCAGGCAGAGTCAACCCACTACGTGGTTGGACTCAATGATCTTAGAGGTCTTTTCTAATGCAAACAATTCTGTGCTGGTGTATTTGAAATTTTATCTCCATGATGTATGCTAGAGAGATTGCTTGCTTTTGTTAGTGTTTTCATCTCCTAATCAAAACAAGGCAACGTTAACATATTGCAAGTAAGTTTGGTTTGGATAAAGACTTTCCTTTGCATCTATGCAGCAAAGACATACTGAGCTGCCTTCAAGCAGCAGCAGCAATGCCAGAACAAATGGATAGTTTAAGTAGCAAATCATTTTTCACAGCTAATCTTCAAATTTAAAATGACTTGAAGAGATTATACATGTGGAGCAAATATGCTATTCAACAGTGTTCTTACATGTCTCTCAAGAACATCTGGTGATGAACATTGTCAGCCAAGATATCAGTATAGCTGTTGAGTCCAATTCAGTATGTCAATTCCTAATCTTATTAAGTGGCTTTTGAAACCTTAAAAGTATTTTGCACCATCTGTGTTCCCCAGGAATTTCATGATAAATTGAAGCTGGATAATAACCCTCTACTGAATCCTCACTTATGCTACCTTATTGCCTTGTTGATCCCTGTACAACATACCTCTGTGCTATACTCCTGGAGCACGCATCATTAATCACAAAATCCAGCCACTGTCACTTTGTGATGCTGTGGCTAAGGAGGACTAACAGACATAACCAGGGATTTTTCACTGGTGCCTAAGTTTTAGGGCAGTGGGCAGAGCAAAAAAAAAAAAAAAAAAGAAAAAAGAAAAAAAAAGAAGTAAAAATACCATTAAAGGACTTAAGAAATAACCTAAATTTCAAAGGGAAGTTTTCACACTGAAAAACAGAATTATATCTTATTTAAACCTCAAGAGTCCTATCAAGTCAGCTACACTGGTTTAAAAAAAAAAATGTATACTTGAATACACTAAGTATATTTTTAAACAATTTAATCTACAGAGAAAAAAAGTCTGAAGTATTTTTTTTGTAGGATTAATTTTACACAGATCTGTTTCAGCTTCTATGAGCTTAAGATATGGGCTTCCCTAGGAAAAAATTAACATTTTTTCAAGCTTTGTAGTCTTGGGAAGCTATTTTTAAGTTACACAACAAAACATACACAACCTTTTATAGCTGAGTCTTTTATGCCAAACTCATGCATTACTGAAATTCAAAGCGGTGCAAATATTATAAACATATGCAGTATTTAAGAGGAATATAATCAAGCTCCACTTATTTTAGCATTAGGCATACACACTTGAAATCCCTGCAAAAGTAGCTGTACATTTCAGAGTTTTTTTTACATCTTCCTTGTTCACCCTGAACATACGACTAATGCCTGTGAACCCTTCTGATGCAACCTATCATATTCTACTACACTCATTTTCAAGAGGTTCCCAGAAATATTTACGTCAGCGAACCAGTTTATCCCCCCAAAGGGATATCCCATATCAGTTCTTGAGAACAGGAGAAAATGCATTTGTTGCCTTCCCAACTGTTTCAAAATGGAAGTAATGGAATGTGACACTACAGAAAAACAGTTAATGACAGTGGCAGCATTCAACGTTCAACCTGCATTTTTACTAAAATATCCAAAAAGTTTAAATCTAATTAGATGAAGACCAACACATTTGCTCCCATAAAGCAGGAGGCACATATTTGGAATTAAGGCATACCTATAAGTAACATCAGTTAATGATGCTCATGCATTCCTTGCAAAGACATGCCTCAGGAAGAACTCCTGCCCAAGTTTTTCCTTCTATTCTTGCACCTGAAAACTGCTGTTGGCAGAGCAAGCCAACATGTCAAGCACTAAATAAACACTGATAACATGGCTGGGTATTTCCAGTGTCAAGACTGAGTCTGCTGATAAACATTTCACAGCTCTTGGATGTGGGTGCAGTGTTGGGAAACTGAATATCTCTCTGAGAGTCAGCGTACACATTCAGCCTCGTCCCTCTCTTAATGCCCATTGCACCAGGATTCAATATCTGAGCTCAAACAGAGCCCCAGCATGCTCCAAGGTCAGTCAGATGGTTGCAGAGAGGCCCAGAGAACAGGAAAGGACCAAGCCTTTATGCATTCCCCAAAATTATTTCATTAATTAGTTTTCATTGGCCACCTTCCCCTTCCACATCCATAAAAGAGAAACAAACACTGCATAAAAGTTTTTCAGGACTGTTGATCCTGTCTCCTGGACATAGCATTTGAAGGTGAGTGCAAGGGCTCTCAAGGAAAACAAGAAACATAGCAACAGAATAAAGGTCCTGTAAGATTCTTCTCAAGCTAAGGCAGGACTAACTTCTACATTTACAGGTGAAAAAAAGTGAGCAGTATTTTACAGTAAGCACAAAGCTTTGTATTTAGAAACAGATTCATTTCCATTGCTCCTAGTGTTTATCCTTCACGGGAAGGAATTTTTTTAATAAGGACAAAAAACAATATAACATTTAATGCAAAAACAGAAGGGGAAGAAATTAAGTGCACATATCTAGTGTTCCATCTGTATTAACTTGCAAATACAAAAATATAAACTAAATTATCACCAACATACTACACTAACTAATCTATGAATTTTAGACTTACCAACTTACCAGTGATGTTGATAATTCAGTAGCATACTTTTTTTCAAGAAGTCTAATTTCTGTTTGTCTTCTGGCTTTGTGGTATCATATGTTTTTGTACAAACAGATTTACATGTCTCCTTCTTGTTGAATGTGAACTAAGAAAAATGAAAGACTCATGAGCAAAAAGGTTGTGACATAACAATTTATCCTATACATTTCAATGCCTACACTATTATAATGAAAACACCTAACAAATTACTGAGACTAGGTACAGCAACCCTCCAGAGGAGGTTTTTATATTGGTGTGTGCTATAAATCCCTCCTGTGCTCACTGTAGGAGCCCCACAGCAAGAGCTCCTTGTTACTGACTAACACACATTTTCTGCCATGATTTACCAGATAAGTCATTTGACCTCACAGCAGCCATGCTGTCACAGGCAGCTTGAATTGGTGACTTTCTCTCCTACTACCTCTGTAGAAAAGAATGTGAGAGCTTCAGCCAGCAGGAAAGACCAGCAAGCTAACACCATTTATAATTCTTCCAGTTTATGGTTGCAGTGTTTTCAGATCTGGTTCTAAGAAACAAGAGTGCTGAGCAGCAATAATCAGGCTTTGTCAGATCCCAAAGAGAGAAGATAACCTGCACAGCATTTCAGGCTACAGCCCCATAATGTAAAGCACACAGTTACAATTATGTTAAACCGACAGATTTTTATTGTGTGGAATTTCAGATGCTGAAGCTTTCTCAGATAAAGCTCTTGTGAAAATCATCTTCAAGATTCTGATCTCCTTGGATTACATTTGAATGCACACATTACTGAGCACCCCATGTCAGAGAACCAACCCTGTAAGGAGACGGTTCTATCCTCTCTCCAAACAAGACTTGGCCAAGGTTTTCAGATGGACGCTTCTTTCCTTCTGCTTGACAAAAATCAAACCTGAATTAGAGAAAAGATACAAAAATGAATAAAATATTCTCAGCTGCAAATAATGTTCCGAAATCAACATGTTCATCACAAGTGAAGGAACTACACAGTTTTCCCTGTAGACAACAGTTTCTTCATTTAACCTATGAAGTGTGAAAATCACAGTCCTGGTTTGAGAATAAACCAGCCGAAACAGAATCAACATTCAAATCTCTTCATCAGCTATTTCAGAACATTGTAGTGTAAGTTTCTTTGAGCACTTAGAAGTTTCCTATTTGAAAAGGGATTTTAGACAAGAATTAAATCTTCACCTAAATGACTCTGAGAAAAAAGCATGCAGGCCAGATTCCAGAATTTGAGGGAAAATAAAAATAAGAATAACACAGACAGAGACAGCTACCTTACAACAAACATTATTAAACAGGTTATTACAGTTTTATTCACCAACACATTTAATAGCACATCCTCCACGTTTTTCCAGTATATTTTTAAATATATAACATTTTTGTTCTTTAAAGTGTATCCATAACTGGTACTTAAGCTCTTCAATATTAATAGTCAAAATCCTCTTTATAGCAAAAACTTCACATAATTGTACCAGGCACTGATACATTTTGTGCACTCTGATGTATACAAGGAAAACATTTAACACCTCATTAAGATAATTGATGTGATGTTCGCACCTCATTACCACTTTAACTCATCTGGCATCGGCTACTAAAGAGAGGTAATACTTTGATCAACAGTGACAACTGATGCAGTAAAGTATCATATATTTATACACACATATTTTAAGTTACCCTACAACAGGGATTCGACCTGCATGAGGGCCTATAAATCCGTGCACTGAAAGTATGAGCAAAGAGAACTAAGACAAAGGAAGCAGTGTAGGCATCCATCTGCTCATTGAAAATTCCTTATTTGTAAACTTATGTTAGCAAAATAAATAGCCATGCCTCAGTAGCACACTGCTGTAACAGGAGTAGATAATACTTTATGGTAAATTAAATCCATCTTTTTGGAAAAACTGACAATTAAAACGGCACAAATGCTAGAATATACTTACGCAGTGTATTCATAGGGGAGTACAGACTCTACCGAGTCAAGCCTGTTCACAAACAGCTCGATTCCAGACTGAAAGAGCAGAGATAACCAGCAGTTATATTTAAAGCACTCCTTCAATTCCCATGGATACATAAAAATAGATTTGTTTGAATAAGGTTAAGGAAAGATGAAAATGTAAGATTTGTGTAGTCGTACATCTTCATGCATAATGAACTATATCTGCTGGGAGCATAAGTAAAGCATTGTCTAACCATCACAAAAGCAGTGACCAAATGACAAAAACACTTGAAAGCTATCATAAGCATTCCAACTACAAGATAGCAGGAAATCATGCACAAAAATAATATCCTTAGCACAATTGCCAGTGTTTGAGTTTAATGTACCAAGTTAGAGTCATATTAGTCATTACCACAACTTTAATAAGTCTGTGTAATAAGTCTTCAAAGAACATGAAAAGTGCAGATGAGACCACTACTACTCCCTGTAATCAAGGATGCTCCACAATTTTATCTGTAACTAAAAACTGAACTATGATAATTTCAACAATGTATTCAGACTGATACAACATTTTAAGTTTGAGCAGAATCTCTTTTCAAAGAGAAGGCAAAGATTCCTAAATTTACCTTCCTATAAAAGTTTTTCACTAACTATCAACTTGAGTAAGAACCTGAAATTCAGTCTACTGTGGTTTCAGACTAGTTTGATCTATATACATTAGTTACAGATGGGCTAGTCCACTTCTATGGAAAGGGAGGGGTCTTTCACTCTTCCCTCTCAGTCGCAAAATCCCTTCCCTTATTCTAGTTGTGCAGTTCTAATAAAATTCAAGTGTTTGCCTTACACTGCTTTTGGCAGTTATCTGCTTGCACAATAAACCAATCTAATAGGCTTAAATGGCAAAAGACTTATCCAAAAAATTTTGAAGAGCAGTTCTCAGTATCACAGCAGGCTGTCCTCACTTTGGCTGGGATAGAATTTTCTTACAGAACTGTGTTTTGTATTTAATGAGCAAATAACACACTGAAGCTTTAAGTTGTGGCTAGGCAGTGCTTACCCTGAGTTGAGGACTTTTCAGTTTCCCAAGCTTCGCCAGCATGGAGGTGGCACAAGAAGCTGGGAGGGAGCATGGCCAGGAGAAGCTGACCCTGACCTGAACTGGCCAAAGAGCCACTCCATACCATGGAATGCCACACTCAGTATATAAGTGGGGAGAGTTGGCTGGATGGGGACGATCAGTGCTCTGAGGTGGGCTGGGCATCCATCAGTGGGTAGTGACCAATTGTATTGGGCAACTTGTTTTACCTGGGTTTCATTTCCCCCCTCCCCTCTCATTAAAATTATTATTATTGTTACTATCATTAGTAGTATGAGTATATTTACTTTATTTCAATTTCAACCCACAAGTTACTTTTCCCCCAGTTCTCCTCACCATCTCACTGGGGTCAGAAGGGAACAAACAGCTGTGTGGCTCTTAGTTGCCAGCTAGGGTTAAATGACAACACAAACGGAGCTGTCTTACTGTGTAATCAGACAAGAGCTGAATAGCAAAACAAAGGTGAATGCCCTCAAGAACAAACTCTCTCCCTTTCAGCAGCAAGCCATCTATTTTCTTACCAACAGAAGAGCATTTCCTCCCTATGAAAATTCACTCAAGTTTAGCCAAACCAATAAATTCTGGAGGAAAAGAAAAGATGGAAATGTTCACATGTATCTGCAGCTCAGATACTTCAGCTGGGTACTGTGCATACAGTGTGTACTGTGATACTAAGGTGTATCAGTAAGATACACCTTAGCTGTCCATGGTCAAGTCAGGAGGCAGTCCTGGGAGACACAGGAAGGTCTGTGAGCTGTTAGCACGACCCACTAAGTGAAGACACACCTTGAGCCTCATCTTTCCCCTGCCCCAAGCCATGCAGACCTGCTGCTCACCTCTGAGTAGTACACACTTGCCATATTTCTGTAAGTTACTTCAACTCCCTAACACAGCAGGAAACTAGACAGGCAAAAAGTTGGATAGTTTCCTGCCATGTTGAGCTCAAAAAACCAACAAGTAACACAGCTGGGTCAATGCAGAGGACAGGAACACATTGCCCAGGGGAAGACAGAATGAAATTTCTCACTCCCAGCAGCAGGGAATTAGACTGCCTCAGCTGGCCACAGAACCATGGCCTTAAATTAGCTACTTTTCATTGGAGGAGATTTATATGAATGCTGCAATTTTTCCTAAGAAGTATATGCATTACTGCAGATCAGAGTATTTGATAAACCATTTCCCATATAACACCAAACCCTTTTTGGAGAAATCAGTATTTTTTAAAACTGAGTAAGGATTCTTAATCTTTAGGCAAGAATTACTACTTAAGTCTGCATAGATCCCATTCCATTTCTGATGATATTCTAACCAAAACCAGATGAAGCAGCCAAACTGAGTCTGCCCAAGCAGATTAGCAGGAAACTTGGAGAAAGGGGGAAAGCCACAGGTCTCATTGCTCTTAGCTACATGCCCTGTTAACATCTCACCAACACAGGACAGAAGATCACAGGGATCATAACAAATAGTAGGTTTTTGAGATTTGGCATGTGGATCGAAATACTCAAGCAGAGGAAAATGCACTATTACTGACATTGCAATTAACAGTGATAACTGCAAGAAATTTGTGAGAAATTAAGCCTGCCCAAGGAAGCTTAATTTTATCCATTTACATAAATATGATACAGTGATAATCCAATCATATATTGTTTCTCCTTACCAGGGACCAGAGTATATTCAGCTGCAGACTACATGGAGAGAATTAGATGTGAAGAGTGCTTTAGATTTCTCCATATGCCTATGTCTAATATGGAAATTGCTAAGAAGTGGCTAACTGCAGAAGGAATTTTTGCACTACTACAGCTGTTGAGGTGTCAGCTGCCTGCTGGTGGTTTATTTACATTAGCCAAGTACCTCATGTCACATTTATTAAATGATAAAATCTCAGGAGAAGACAAACATTTTGTACTTGTTTTATGAGGAATAAAAATGCAGACATCTGAGAAAGATCACCCCTTAAGTGTCTCAGGTTGGTTACAAAACATAGTAGGCTATGTGGTCCACCTGACTTAAAAAAAGAAATCTGCCTTCTATAAGCTTAAAGCGGGAATAATCCAAACAAAGCAATCTTTTTCAGGGATGTTGTGAAAAAAACACAAACTGCAACTTGAAAGCTTTAGCCAGTATTTTAAAAAAACACATTCCTAAAGAGGGTGGAGCAGCACTATAACAGGTCTCCCAGGGAGGAGATAGACACTCCATGCCTGGACACTTCCAAAGCTTGCTTAAACAAAGGTAGAACTGAGTTAATCTAGTGTTGACAACAGCAGTGCTTTCTGTCCTCTCATGCTCCATACTCATGAGGCTGCAGTATGTGACCTGAGGTCACTTCCAAACACCATTTCTGTGGTCCTGTAAAAGTATGTCCACAAGATATTTTACAATTACAACTGAACGGCCTTCATTGTGTGCTTGGCTTATTTCCATCTCTGCTGATTCAGGACAGCAGAAGGATAAAGTCAGCATATGGTATTTACTCAAAGCATACACTTTAGGCAGGCTCTCATTCTGAAAAATTATGAACCAGTGCTTCAAGCAAGGCAGAAGCTGAGAGCTCAGAAACTGCAAGACAGCCGCTTTCTACAGTAGTAAGACCATGGATCATAAAACTGATTGGTCTTGAACTTTCTCATTCAAGTATTAGAGCACAGTCTGTTGTAATTTCCATCACAGCAGCAGGAAACAACTTCAAAAGGTGCCCAGAGGAGGAAAGTCAGAGGACATCTACATTAATGCTCCCCACCAATGTCCTTACAAATGAGTTATTTGATTATGGGAACTTTGCTCATCACTTCTGCAGGCATGAAGGTAAATTTAAGCTTCACTTGACATTCCGAGGCCTAGAAGCCCCTACACTACATGCTCCTGCAGCCAGGAAGACACAGCAAGGAGAGTTATTGCATGCTTACTTTGGTATCTGCTTCAGCCACCATCTGCTCACTCCTGCCAAGAATCACACACACACCTCTCGGCATGACCCGTCACTGCCACCCTTACTTGCTGCAGCTTTCCTGCAGGGGGTTGAAAGGGCCCAAGAGATAACCGGCCGGAGCTTCCTGCTTCCCCGACGTGGCCGTGTCTCACAGGAAGAGCCAACAGCTCTCTCCTTCCCTCAGAGGGATCATGGTCACTTCCTAGCCAGGCCGGAGCTGAACCAGGCAAGCACCTCTGCCATTCCCCTGGGTGCCCTGCCTCATCAACTTACTTTTCAAGGAGCAATGACCATAAACTAAATCACAAGAAGTTTCGCCTCAACACGAGGAACTTCTTTACGCTGAGGGCGGCAGCGCACTGGAACTGGCCAGAGTGTCACGGAGTCTCCTCCTCTGGAGACATTCATACGCGTTCCTGTGTCACCTACTCCCGGCGACCCTGCCTTGGCAAGGGGGTTGGGCCAGGTATCTCCAGAGGTCCCTCCAGCCCTGACAACTCTGTGAGCAGCTTGAGCACAGCGGGACCGAGCTCGGAGTCCCGCAGGCACAGCCCCGCGCCGCCGGGGAGCCTCGGTGCGGCGGCTCCAAACCCTCCGGACAAACTCCACGGCGCAGCCCCCGCGGCACGGGGACGCCTCCCAGGCCGCGCCGCACCCGGCCGGCCTCAGGGGCCTCCCCTCAGCGCCCCCCGGCTCACCTTGCACTCGGGCTTCTCCTTGCCGGCCTCGCAGAAGTTGACGGGCGCCAGGCCCGGCAGGTAGAAGGCGGCGGCGGGCGCGGCGGCCGCCGCCAGCGCGGCAGCGATGAGGAGAAGCCGCCGCAGAGCCATGTCGGGCCTGTGGCCGGCGGGGCCGGGCTGGCTGGGCGGCAGCGGGGTCGCGGCTCCGTCTCTCGGCCCCGCGCCCGCCCCGACGCGGCCGCGCCGCTTCCGGCTCCCCCCTGGCGCGCGCGCGACACGTCGTCACCGGCCGCGCGCGGGGCCGCCAGGCCGAGCGCCGCGAGGGGGCGGGGCCGGCGCGCGCGTCCGCTTCCGGGGTGTCTCGGGCGCCGCGGCGGCGGCGGCGCGTGAGGGGAGGCGCGGGGCGGGGCCGGGGGTGGGCTGCCCTGCCCTTCTCGGCCGCCCGGTGCGGCGTCCCGCCCTGGGCTCCTCCCCGTGAGAGAGACGGGAGCGGGTCCACGCGGGGCGAGACAGATGATCCGGGAGCGGGAACAGCGCTCTTGGGACGGGCTGAGAGAGCTGGGCCTGCTCAGCCTCGGGAAGAGACGGCTGAGACGGGACCTCACCAGTGTTATCAGTGCTGAAGGGAGGGTGCAAAAGGCCGGAGCCAGGCTCTGCTCGGTGGTGCCGAGCAATAGGACGAGAGGAATCGGGCCGAGACCGACGCACGGGAAGTTCCACCCGAACTTCTTTACTGTGCGAGTGACTGGCACCGGAACAGACTGCCCAGAGAGGCTGTGGAGTATCCGTCACTGGAGATACCGAGAACCGCCTGGACACAATCCTGTGCCATGTGCTTGGGATGACCCTGCCTGAGCAGGGAGGTTGGACCAGATTGTCCCACTGTGGTGCCTTGTAACCTGTCCCATTCAGTGATTCCGCGAATGCCCACAGGTGACAGACAGGAATGATGCTCACCTGCCATTTGGGACCCTGAACCTGGGCAGTCAAACCCAGCAAAGCCCGGGTCCACTGATCCCGGTCAGGCTGCACTGGCTTCATGTCTGTCCTGCAGTCCTTGCTTTTTTAAAAATAAATTATCATTTTTTTAAAATAAGTTTTGTTTGAGTTTTTTTCCTGTTTTTTAATTCTCAAGGGTTTCAGTGGGAAGAGGGAACTGCCATGCCCAGCCCCTCTTACCAGCACCCTTGAATTCCCAATAATTTTCAGTTCAAGAGTTCCTAATTGAGGAAGGGGCTATTAGAATATAAAGTTAATGTCAAAGCACTGAAACAAAACAGGAGCTTCTTCTAGATGCAGCAGAATATGGTTGTTATTGGAAAGGGGTGGGGGGAGGCTTGTTTTTTTTTAGAAAAATATGAAAAATTCCATGCAAAATATCTCTTTAAAATAGAAAATCCAGTCTTTATTCCTCACTTCTCCTCCCATGGGCTCTTGTGCAGAATTAATGACCAACACAGCCAGGCAGAGAGCAATCACCCCTGAAGGATGAGTGGCCAAGGAGGCAGGATGGCCTCCAGACCCGGGTCTCCTTTGGTCATGGCATGATACTGCCCATACCAGACCCAGAGCAAACAACATCCCTGTCTGGTTTTGGTCTTTTAATTCCCATGGGGTTTCGGTTTTTTGATTCTCATGTGTGGACAATTCTTCACGGTTTTCAAACCGAATTCTCGGGGTGAGACATACTGCCGGCTGAGTGGAGCTGGGGAGGAGGCAGGCAGAAGACAGACAGATGTTGGCTCTGGTGGCTGTCCATTGCAGCTGAGCATTCAGAACAATCTGTATCCTTGTTCTGTCCACGTCATCGATGGCTGCTGTCATATAACACTGACAAAAATCTACTGAAAAAAATCCCCACCAAAAAATCCACACCCTCTAAGAGGAGCAGACATAAAAAGTCCTACATAATGTAGGAGAGGACATTGCTCAGATTATCATTTTACCTTTTCCTGGTTCCTAAAGCATTCTATCAATTTGGGTTTGTGCAGCTTCAAAAACTCCAAACAGCACCCTCTCATGAGATACTGTTTTTGTAAATGCTGAAGCATTTCCACTAATTGCCTTGGTTCTCACAACATCTTTTACTTCATTTCTGCTGTTTATTACAGGGTTCGGGGGACACACCTGTTGATCACACAGTCCTACGGTAGCCAAACTGTCTAGGGCAGGGTGAAGCTTCAGGTGGGTCAATTCACACAGCATCTGACCAGATACAGGGTTGAGCATCTAAGCACCTAGATCACATAACATAGTCCTTAGGCAAGGTTATTTTAATGAATTTGTATGAATTTTCAACATTACACAAACCATTCCTCAAGTTTGAGATGAAATGCATGTTAATTTATAGTATATATGTTAGATATTTTTTTAACTCCCCATATATTTAAAATATAAGTTGTTCATCTACCTTTCTCATTTCAATTCCTACTTGTCTCATCCTGTAGATATCCTAAGAGCACAATTATAAGATCAAGCCTTATGACAAGCACAGCTGGAGAAGAAATCCCAGTTCCCTCTTTTTATTTAAAATTACTCATGGTTAGGATAATCAGGTTGTAAATGACCCAAGTTCAGTTTCTTTTCTGCCATGAGGGAGTTTAAATGTATCTCCCATTTCCCAGGTTAATATTCCAAGCAAATTACTTTTGTGGGCCTAATTCCATTCCTTCGCATGAGAGAATATTTAAAAGCCTTTGCCCATGTAACCCTCCTCTTCCTTGAGAACGCTCCTAAAGCTGCGCCATGAGTAGGAGTTGCGGTGTGTGCATCAGTGCTTTGTGTCTGCTAAAATCTCTCCCCTTGCTCTGCCTTCGTGACTGCTAAACCTGCTGACTCAGAGCTATTTTAAGGAGTGCTCTTCCAGTTGGTCCAAACAGCATTTCTGTGGATGTGGTGCCATATGCTATGATGCTCCCTCCTTACTGCTCTGCAAAGGGGATGTGGAAAAACTGTAGGCTGTGTTATTTGGGAGCAATTATAACCATGGGTTACAATCCCAGGAATGACCATGGTCCTTGAGATCCAGTTTGAAGCTGGGCAAAACCCATCCTCTCTATTTAATGAGAATTTCAGTGGGAACTTGCTTGATAATTTCTCTCCTTGAATTTTCCTGCTACGAGTCTTATAGCCATAGGTTACAGTTCAGGGGGTGTGGTTTTAGTACTGGAAGAACAAGAATCACAGGTTTTATCATCAGAAATGTCAAGGTTATGCAAGACTGTGAAATAAAATGCATGAAAAAATACTGTTGGAGACACTAATGAATCAACAGAAGCCAATCTAAAAAGACATTCTGTGCTTTTTCCTGATAAATTATTGTAATAAGAAAATACAGAGATAAGAATATAGAACAGTTGGAAACTTCTAAGGAAGTAAGTGTCACTCCTGGAAAAGTGTTACCCCTTCTTTTTATCAGAAAGTGTTGTGAATAACTTTTGCTGTTCCTGTAGTGGTTCTCACATTTTGCTGCTCATGTCTGGGCTCCAAGGGGTGCCTTCTTCATCTGAGGGTTCACAATTCCCACAGTTTAGCTCTTCATTTCAGAAACAAAGTCTCAAAAGTCATTCTTATCCTATAGCTCAGTGTCTAATGCCTTCTCCTAGAATATTCCCCCCTTATCCTGAGTGCCTTAGCAGCCAAGCTGTGGGGCTGTTCCACTTGCTGTGGAACAGACAAACAATCCTTGCTGTGGCAGGTGCAAGCACACAGTTGTTTTTCCCATTACAAGTTACAGTTCTGTTCCAATTTTAGTAGTAGAAGAAGAAAATAATGCTCTGTTGCATAATGTTTAGGTTGCTAAGTGGATACAACTAACGTCCATTTTGCTGCTAATTGTCATTTCAACTTTTTTTTTTCTTTAACTTTAATATAAACTCTCTGTTTGCAGCCTGGAATCTGAAGAAACTAAAATAGAGAGTTTTGTAAATAAGTGCATTCTTTTTCTCTCCTGAGGCAACCAGCACTAGCAATGACAAATGTTGTATCTGTCACTCATATCTGGGGGGAAATCCCCTGCTATAAAGTAGGTTGGCCATTTTTCTATAAAATGAGCAGTAATGGTGAAGACATCATCAGGGCTTGGTGGCACGCAAGGTGTGCTTCTCCTTCAGGTCAAAGTAGAGCCACAGTCTCTCAGGAAAAACGTGTCCTTTCATACAGATGCCACATCATTTCCTATGTAAACAAGGCAGTGTTCTGAGTAGTCACAAGGTGTGTAGAAACTCATCTGGTTGTGCCCTTGCTGATTTTGTTTGGTTTTTTATGACTTGCAAGTCTGGTTTTGTGGCACTTTTTTTTTTTTTTTAATCTTTGTTCAGGCATTAGATTCAGCACTTCCTGTGATTTTATGACCAACGTAAAATTAATATTTAACATAAATACTTTCAGGCTTTTGGTATGTTGTGGAGGCCTATGTCCTTTCTCCCGCTGTTGGGCAGGGCACTAGAAATACGCAATCAGTCCAATGCCTGACTCTGTAAGTTAAAGAAAAAGGACTGACTGAATAAAATAGGCAAAGAAGAGCTCTGTCAGGTAAAAACATCTAATGAATTACATCTAAAAAGAAAATGCTGAGACAATTACAGTATATTTAAAGCTAAATTCAGCTCAGCTTTGCCTGAACAATGGGGCAGAGCCTTTGGAGAAATGAGTGTGCCAAGAGGGACGTGGTGATGCCTTGTGGCAAACACAAGCCAGACTCCCCCGGGAGGGAGAGGGGACACGTGGCACCAGCCAGAGCAGCCTGCACATTCTGGGCCCTGGGAGCAGCTATATTTATGACTTTTTTCAGCTGTTGCTATTGGTAAGGTTTCTGTGAGGTCTCTGGTGAGTTTTAAACCGGCACAAAAGGAAGTGTGGGAAGATTGCTGCCTGCCTGGCTCACATCTCCTGTGTTTGGAGCGGGTCTGGTTCAGGCTGCACCAATTAGTGTGTAAAAATATAATGCTGTTAAACATGAGTACGAATTACAGAGACAGCAAAGAAACAAACCCTTATTCTGTAATATGTTTGTGGGTAAAGGGAAATGCTTTCTTTTGATAGCTCTGTGACCCCCAAATCAGTTGAGCTGGTTACCTGTTCAGCAGTGAGCATGGTCAAGTAATAGTTTTCCTGTCAGCTTAAATGCACAGGCTTATTTAAGTTTTCAAGCTTAAATCACTCTTAGTAGTCACTGGTTTCTATCAATTGGGAAAAGAAGAATCTGCTGTAGAATTTTTTTTCCTCCAAGAAGAGACTGCTCAGGATCTTTGACAAGAGTTAAACTAGGTCTTTCAGAAAAAAAAAAAAATTAAAAAGTATTATAATCTGTTTCTAGCTCATAAATGGGAACACACAGAGACCATCTGCTCATTAGCAGTTAATGTGGTCACATTTTTGAAGTGTTCTGTCCTTGCCCTGTATCCTCCTGTGGCATGACAACAATCACACTTGTAATCAGCCACAGTCATTGATAAAGATCTTTACCAAAGGCCAGTTCCTGGTGGTAAATTTTGCACTTCAGATTGTGAGAAGCCTTCTGGAACAGCGCAGTAAAGGCTGCAGAGCTGATTTGAGATGCATCTACTAGAAATCTAGACATGAAGGCATCGAGGCAGTTAAATCCTTGAGACTCCTATTTTTCCACTAATTTCAATTGAGAATTATGTTCCAAATTAGGATCTGGGTATTCAAGTACATTGAGTTTGCGCTATGCTCCTTAGGTCTTAATTTCAGTCCTTGAATTTTATAAATGATGGGTATTTATAGAAAGAATATTTGTAGCAATGATTTTCCCCCACCAGTGCTGCAGGAATTGCTTTGCCACATGTCTGGCACTGCCTGGTATTCAAGTCTCTAAAACAAGGACTGTATAGCACTCCATAAGAAGCACTGCTTAGAAAGGTTGTTTCTCAATAATCCCTTCTGTTCCTGGAATTTTATGCCCTGAAGTATGAGAAAGGTGATCTGTTGTAACTTTTAAGCTTGTTTTATTCATGTGAACTAAGTAAAACAATTACTGGTCTCCTGAAAGACTTAAGCTTTTTTAGATTTCAAAATACTTTGGTCTTGGGCATATAGTGTAGTTACCTTGGTAAATACATGATGAATTACATACAAAAAGTTTGTGTATTTATTTGTTTTTTCCAAATCTGGAGAGTCTGAGTTTCATTCCCTACTCCTAGTATTGAAAAAGGGGTAGATGGCAGAACCCAGTTTCCCTATGTTGCATCACCACAATTTTCTTATGACTACTCCTTACACTAACCTGTCTTGGGAAAAAAAAAATCACCCCTGGTATTTGTCAGGCTCTGAGGAATGTTCCTATCAAAATTTAAAAAATCCCAAGCTGACTAAAATTGTTCTTTAATACACAAGATTTTCAAATAGTGAAGAAAGTGGGGCTGGGGCAAAGCAATCCTGGAGAGACAGTGAGAGCGATGCCCCCTGGGATCAAACCTGTGTTGAAATAGATCCATGGGCACCAGCAGCTAAAATGACGTTGTCTTAAAGGACATCAGGCATCAGGCTGGTACCCTATAGAGATGTTACAGAAACATATATGGGTTTCTTTTGTCCTGTCAGGCAGTTGCAGTGGTGACAGCTCTGTGGGACTGTTGTACTACATGAAGATGTGGGTGGGACTGCAAACATCCTCCCAAGGATCCTCCTGGTGGGAAGGTGGCCTCAGCAGTCCTGTGCCCAGGCCAGCCTCCAGCTGAATCTTCCACATTTGAAGCACTTACCTGGGCTCAGCCCCTGCCAGCAAACACCAGGTTACATGGCTGATTCCTGCCTCTCACACTGGGGTCGGAGCAAGTGGTGCATGGCAGGAGACAACTGAAAAGGTCATGAAACAAGCAGCTATTGACTGGTGACTTGTGCTGGGAGGCAGCGGGCGAGTAACCTTGCTCCATTTGATGGTAGTGCTTCACCTGCAAGTGCCCGCTGTGAGTGAAATTGCCTGGGCTGGTGCTGTCCTTTATCAATTTCACTCTCAGCAGGCTCCGCAGGTGAAGCATTTCATTGTGGGAGTCAGACTCTGCTTTCTCCTTGACAGCCTGAAATAGAAAGTGGAGAAAGGGGAAAAGTAATGAGTGGAGAAAAGCAAGACAGAGAACCACAAAAAGCATGATGTGTATTAAATGGCAATACAGTGCAACTAGCCCTTTAAATTGGGGAGAATTTGACACTGAAAAGAGTTTTGCTTAGCTCTCATGAGCTTGGCACTTAGAAGTAAAAGAAGTGAAAGGACATTGCAATTAGAAGTGAAAAATTATTGTGAATAGTATTATGTTTAAAATACTACATAAGGTGCTGTGGGTAGAACTGAAAGATAATTTTTTTGATCATCAGCCCAACAGAATTTTTGTGGCTGTTTCTGGGAGAAATCCAAGCAACATTTCTTTTTTCTTGTTTTTGTGAATTCTGCACTTCAGATTTATATGCCTTGTGTTTTGTGGATTTTGTTGAGGTTGTTTTGTTGCCCTTTCTTAAGACAATGTGTGTGACTTGCAGTGTTGCTGGTTTCCTGATGCCACTTTCATTGGCTTTAGAGAGAAATTCAGCAGCCAAGATGAGAACTGCAAAATCAGTATCTGCATCTGAACATCTGACTGCCTGTTACTGGGGAAAGAAGTGCATTGGTTCAAGGACGGGGATGCCAACACAACTTTGAAGTTCCCAGATTCATCTCTTTCCAGTCAGTTACATGCTAGGGCTTACTGGGAGTGGGGGACAGCACAGAGCCAAAACATTGGAGCTGGTTCCTGGTTCCTAGTGGAATTGCTTGCATAGAGATGAGGAGTCTGATTGCAGAGCCACAAGCATCCTTCTTTAACTGCAGTGAGCTTATACCTTGAACCAGATCCCCGTGCACAGCAGGGAACGTGGGAAAGTGATGCCTGTAACTCCTGTAGGTGTTCCACAGCACTGGAAACTCTGTCCTAGATATGCGTTCAGGAGGCAATTACAATGTCTAGCCCATCCCTGAAGTTTTGTGGAAAAAGAGCAGCAGGAAAAGAGGCATGTGCAGCTCTACCTGGTGGCTTGTGGTTTGCTGCTGGTTAATGTGGGAAAACTGGATGGGAGGCTGTTGCTGCTGAGGAGGGTGATCTGAGTGGAAAAGATCACAAATCAGCAGAGCTCTTGAGTTTCAGGAGAGGAGAGAGCAGAAACAGTGGACTAATGAACTTAAACCAGAAGACTTCAACACACTCGAAGAATTGGTAAATGCAGTCTTGTGGAAAGGAATTTTAATGGGAAAGGGAGCCCTGGAGAACTCTCAGCTCCTAAAAGAGGCCCTGAAGATGGGATGAAAAACTGCTTTGATGCAGGAGGCTCCCAGCAGGAATGGGGACAGGCCAGTGTGACCACCTAGGAAGATGACCTGACAGCCAAAAAGATGGTATAAAAGGTGGCTTGCAGGCAGGCAGTACAAGGAAGCCTTCTGATGCTATCCCATAAAACACTCTGATGGGTAAACTAGGGGCATGTGGTCTTCATTAAACTACTGCAGAGTGGGGCAGAACAGAGGCAAGGGATCAGCCAAGTATGTGGAAGACAGAAGAGGAGAGAAGGTGTGGAGAGAAGGTGGCACAAAATGGGGTAACTGTTTCCTCTAAGACTAACAAAATAATGTCCAGACTAAAAACTTAGCACAGTATTACAGATCTACTGTTGTAGTTTCATGCAAATGGCTTTGCCTTCTTAGCAATGGTGTGTGACTGTAAACAGAACGGGATTTGCTGGATCAGTCAAACTGCCCTAAGCAGACAAAAATATTAAGATCCTTTGCATGAAGGTTTTTGTTTTCCCAAGTAAGGGAGAAAAACAAGCAAACCTACTGCAACTCCTCCAATAATTAATTCCCTTTTATACTTTAGAGGGTGGGGTCTCTGAGCACCCAAATTTGAATGACTAGAGACAACAAAGAGGTGTATTTTTCTACTGGGTAGACTGCAAGAGGTGATTTTGCCAGCTCCCACACACAAACTGGTTTAATAAAGTTATGTGGCCTCATTTGCAAATAAACTTCTTTCTTAGGTGCCCTTATTACCCTTTGTGTGATGTGTTAGGAGTGCTTAGATATTTCAGGGGAAAGAGTGCACCAGGAAACGTAGGTCCCCCTATAGACTTTTGTATAAGCTGCCTGCTGAGATAATGTTTAAATTATCACATGCTTTAAATTTTTTTTTATAAATACGTCCCAGTCAATAACAGGACGGAGGTTAGTGTAAAACTTAATTAAATTAGCTATAAATGGCATTAGGATGCCAAAAATTGATGCAAAACACCAGGTAGGGGAATTATTATCTCTGCTACTCTGTCTTATTAATACATTGTAAACCAGAGTAATGCTGGAAATTTTGAATTACATGCTGATTTATGTCTTCCATATCTCACCAAAGATAATAAGATTATGTAAAAGACAGATAAATTAAAAACTGCCTCTTCAATTTATGATTGGTGGGAAGAACATTGTTCAGATGTGAAAAAATCCATGCATGTTATTTACATAGGAAAGAGACAGAAATGCTTGGGAAGTCCTGGTGAAATGAAGATGGCTCTCTCAGTGAACTTTTCTCTCTGGAAATTACAGTCTGTTCCTTGGGAGGTTTACTTACCATGTGATGTATGGGACACTGTGCAAATGGGCAGGAGCAGGAAACAGAGGCTGTAATGAAAAGAATCAAATCTGACGTGTGAATTTGCTAACAAAGCAAATCTCAGTATACCTGTAATGAAAATCATCTCTAAATACTCCTAATGGTGGGTAAGTCTGAAAAGATTACATGACACTGCTCAGAAAGAGGTGTTTGTTTGCCATTCTTGGCTTTGGATGAGCAGGAATACAGAGCACTGCTGCAGAGAAAATGGTAAATAACACAACCCTGTCAACACCAAGAATTTTGCAAGTCAGCTTTCTTTTTCAGTCTCAACTGTCTCAACTTTATTTTTCAGTTTCAATGGCCAAATCAGCTTACATTTTAAGTTTCAATAGCATGACTTTGCAACATGCAGAACAGTTACAGTCCTAGATTAAAATAAAATAAAATTTAAGTGTGGAAAGGGTAACTACTATTGTGACATTACATGGTGCTGCAGCTGTGTTCACAGATACTGAAATTGGCTGCACTAGCTAGTATGTTGTACGTTGGATGCTTGACAACACTGTTTCAGCAAGGATCAGATTCTGTACTGTTCCTCCTTCATATAAATGAGTAAGTGCAGAGTGGTAGTCTGGCGGGCTGAGAGTGCATTTGACACAGCAATCTATAGATTCATATGGTTTGTAAGACCTCTTGGTACTTTACTTGTGTCTGAAGCAGGTTGATTGCTTCAGGAGCTTTGCAAGACAAGAAAAAAAAAAAAAAGAAAGAAAGAACAATCTGTGCTGACTTGGCCTGCCAAAAATGATAAATCTGGAAGCAATTATAGAAAATCAACAGATGAGTCTGCTAGTGCCTCACCACTTTGGGTGCAGTGGAAAAAGCTTCTTGAAGGACACAGTTGTATTTGTGTGATCTGGCTCAATGGAAAATACATGCAGCTGAATATGCAGCCTGTGCATTCATCGATTCAGGTTGGGTGACATGTTTGGATTGCAGCAAATTGTCTACATAGTGTTGCATTGATTGTTTGCAACTTTTCCTAAAATAACATCCATGCTTGTGGAGTAGGCACTACCTACACTGATAACTTTATGTCAAGAAATGAGATCATAGAAATGCTGGCTGGATAAGACCCTGAAGATCACCCCATTCAAAGCAGGACCACCACCACTGCTAGGTCAGCTGTGCCTTTATCCAGCCAAGTTGTGAAAACTCCACAAGGCAGGAACTGCCACCATTGCCCTGGAGCATCTGACAAAGAAAGCTTTCCTAATAGCAAGCCTGAACCTCCCCACCTGCCATGTGTGCCTGTTGTCCCTTGTTACATCCTCTGAAACCACCAAGAATCTGGATCTGTCATCCTTGTACCTTCTTTTCAGGCTGTTCCATCGCCATTTGGGCTCCCCTTCACTGGGAAAAACAAGCCCAGCTCCCTCCCCCTCTCTCATGCTACATCTGCACTCCAGACACTGGACCATAGTGGAACATCTTAGCTGGACCTTTTCAGTTTATTTCATATCCCCCTTGAGACAAGAGTCCCAAAACTGGATGTTGTACTCCACCTGCAGACTTACCAGTGCCGTGCAGATATCCAGTTCAATCTGCTGGCCATTCTCCTCCCAGCACTCTGGTCATGCAACCTGCAGTTAGTTTTCTGCAATAAGATCACATTCTAGTCTCACACGCCTCTTGTCACCCACCATGGCCCCCAGGTCCTTTCCAGCAGAGCTGTTACTTCACAGCTTGAGGTTATTCTTTCCCACACACAGAGCTTTTTCATGTCTCCTTGTTGAACTTCATAGGATTGCTGAGATTGCTGCTGTCGTAGAGGTACATAGATCTTGCACTTACACTTCTAATTTTTCACATTTTTAGAGAATGCTGGTGACACAGCAGCATAGCTCCAGGCACTACCAACTCCTTTAGCTGCTCAGAGCCCCCAGGAGTCTTTGCTCCTATCAGTGGCACAACATACCTTGATCTCACAAGGACACTGAAAATCTCTCTTCTTTACTTTCTTGATTTCCACACCCACCTTTGTTTTTCTTAACCCTCATATATTCATGTTCATTCATTTCTTTTTTATCCAGATGGGGTTTTTTTTCTGAATAGTACCCACTTCTGCTGGCAAGCCAGTCCTGACCATCTCTCTGTCACTAGCATGGAATATAAGTGCTGCAAGAGCAGCTCCTGTGGGTGAGGGAATGTTGAAGTGTTAAACAAAAACCAACAGGGGAGTGCCTGTGGGAGGTCATGGCCATGGCCCACTGTCCTCTCTCCTGCTCTGTGCTCCCTCTCCGAGCCAAATAACAAAGCATTTGTTCCTGACAAGCAGATGGGGATGAATTGGCAAGGAGCCCGTATTCCTTATAACTTAATCTCTGTCTACTCAGCTGTAAGTAAGGAGCGTTTTGTCTCAAAAGACCATGATTTCTTTGGCTTTGCCACCAAATATTTGCCCACTGACATATTTTTATTCTCACACCGTTTTCCCAAGAGAAAAAATGGGTAGTTAGATTTACAGCTACTGTGAAAAATGATCCGTGGATAAGAGAGGATGGATAAGAGGCCATTCACTAAAAGGCAGGTTACTTCTGATGAGCATACTGTGCCTATTACATGTTTTTTTCTCTATACAAAATGCTATCCTACCTCAAATATTATAACAGAAGGAATTCAAGGCATAGAGATGTGTGGTCTTTCATTTACTCCAAGGAAATCATGTTGAGCTAGATGAGTTGAGGAATTCACATAGAATGATTATAAAGTTTCATGGTAGGCTGCTCTGAGGAGTTTTGGAGATTACCCAGAATTTTAACTGCATTGTAAAGACCATTTTGGTAGGAATGGGCAAAAAATTAACATTAAGCTGTCAAGTGGCATAATATTTCAACATGCAAGAAATCATAATCATATTCCTTTACCTAAAATATAGCAACAAACCTTTAAACATCCACAACCTCCTACTTTGTCAGACAAAGTGCGAATAGTCATTTAGTTTTTCTCCCTTGACTGTCTTTCTTAATTCTTACAGAACTGGACATATGTGACTCCTGAAGAAGCTACAGGTGGGATGTATTCCAAAATCCACACAGGAACAAAAGATGTCTTCCCTCTTGCCTAGCTGCCCACTTTTTGAATAAATTGCTGAGTGAAGGAATAAGCACTGGCTGACAGTGAGTAATTGGCAGGTACAGGGATTCTATTACCTGCCATCAAGCCAAGGCTGAAGTCAGGAACCTAATCATACAAGTATATCAGATATTCCCAATATGTCCTGAAAGTTTCTCAGCAAAAGCAATAGTTTCAATTTTACCTGCATGATAAGATTCAATCCTTCCCTGGCAAGAACGGAGAGCTCCCAATAGACCCATCCTAGGTAATGAGTGAGAACAACTGCAAAAGGAGTCAGGCTTTAGACTCATGGGTTTCACCCATGTTGGCTCCTCCAGGAGCCTGGTTTCTCCCAGAGAGGAGTGATATTTTTGGTCAGTTGATTCACGAGCTGATTTAGGAATGAAGGGGAGGACAGCACGGGGCTGGCAGGAGCACAGGAGAAGCTGGCTGCATTCCTGGGACTGCATGCTTTTCCTGTGTGTATCAGGAAACCTGTGATGTAAATTATCCGTGTGTCCCAGGGCTGAGAGCAGAGGGCACCAGACAAAGTGAAGATCAGGTGCTGGTGCTGCAGGTAGGCAGACAGCAAAGACCCAACCACAGAAGGCACCCCCATCTCTTGCTACTGCTAGTCGGGGCTATATTTAGAAGCTTTGGTTAATGAGTAAAAGATATATGAGGAAATAGCTGCTACTGCTGTGCATAGTAATGGTGCTTGGTGGCACTCCTGAGGCCGAGAAGCTGTGCCTGAGGCTCTCATGCTCACTCGGTGAGCGAGAGCTCCTTGAGCACTGTGCCATAGCTGTTCCCTGCTCCAGCACTGCTCTCCTGCACAGCCTTGGCAGCCACAGCAGAAGGAGAAGGCTTCACCAGCCAGCGAGCCACCACCCTGCTTTAACCTTGGTGGCATTCACTCAGAGCAGAGCAGCCGTGTGTGTCCACCCCATGCTACCAAACAAAAGGCTGTCAACCCACTCTGGACCTTGGGCTGGCCCCTGAAGTGGCAGCTGAACGTTCCCTCACTGCCAGTTGATAAGCTTTGGTGCTTTGCAATTCCCCTTTCCAATTACTGGCCCTGCTCCGGTGCTGGCTGGGTCTGGTGCGTGCCAGGCAGTGATGCAGGGACTGCAGGGCTTAGGGTGGAAGAGATGGGAGAAACTGTGAGCCAGAGCAGGGACTTGCATCAGTCACTGGGTGGGCATCACCTCACAGCTGCCTTTTGCAGAAGTTCTTGGAGGTTCCTGCTTGACTGAGGATGGAGTGATCTGCATGAGCCATACAGAAGCTGCCGTTGTAACTGTGGGGACAGGGACAGGTGAATATCCAGACAAGGGATGTTGTGGCATGGGGATGTTGAGGCCAGGTGGCACACAAATATCTTTCTGAAGTGGCTTGGGTGTAATTGATCATTTTGGCAGCATGGAAACAGAGATGATGAGTGCTGCTGAAAAAAGTGAGCCCTTTTTTCTTTACCTGCATTGCCATATTGCTAAAAGAAGCTTGGGGGAACTGTCCATGTAAATGTCAAATTTAAACATTTAAATACCAACACTGCTATTCTAGGTACCGTGGGTTTGATAATTTCCGTTATCATAGGCACATAGTAATTTCTATAAAATCCATGTAAAGTGGCCTGAAGCTCCAGAACTGACTTCCTGTGACTCTGAGTCAACAAACAGTGATCCTACAGTCATCAGCCATCTGCTGGCTCACTTCACAGAGACACCAACATGAAGCAGTGTGCCCAGTGAGGATGTCTGGTGGAAATTCCAGCTGGCATGAGACTGGAACCTTTCTCTCATCTCTTTCTGAAGCAGGTTCAGAGTGCTGGTGTGTGCCAGACATCCCTATGGAGATTTTTGTACCTGAGACTGCTTTGCAAATAGGACAAACCATGGTGGAGCTTGTGCAGCCAGAGTCGCTCACAAGGGATGGATGAGCAGCCTGTGGAATGTGGAGGGCAAAAGTGGAGAGTTAGCATCTTCCTTTCCCCACTTCTCAAATTCCCTTTTCTTGGGAGTTGGGCTCCTCACCCAGGCTGGCACTGAGGCTTTATAGGTGTGAGACTGGAATCCAGCTCAGACTGTCACTGCAGGGACTGCTCTTCACAATTAGCTGAGAAGACAGGTCTCCAGAGGGACAAAAGGCTTCTCACCAGGAGAAAGAGCTCTCAGGGTGTCAGCTCAAAAGCAAATCCTATTTAAGTTGAGAACAAAGAGACTGCTGAGACTGCTGGATGGGTTATGATTTTTAATACTCCAAAGGGGATACCATTCTGAAAAGATTTTTATTAAAAAACCCAAACAAACGAACAACAACAACAACAAAAAAATCACAAAAAACCCCAAAAAAAGAAAAACCAAACCAAACCAAACCAAACAAAAACAAAACAAAAGACAAAAACAAAAACAACAAAAAAACCCCAAAAAACAAAAAACACAAGTGCAAATCATGAAGATCCAGTCTTGGCCTAGAAAGAAAAGAGGTAACATGCATGGCCCAGCAACTATCCTAAAACCCCTGTGGCAAGCAATAATCTTGAAAAAGCCAGTGCAAGCTATGTTTTCAATTTATAAATTAAATGTGTTTAAAATTTATGAACTTTGACTGCACGAGTAACTACTTCATTAGACTTTAGGGCTGCATGTTTCCTTGGCTTTTTTCACGGTAAAGTAAAACACATTTCTAATAAACATGGAAAGAGATTCCAAGCTAGAGTCACTACTTTTATGTAAAGGACCTTCCAGACTCATTAAAGAAGTTTACCACCTAAATAAAGCAAGCACATTGTAATTCTTTTGCTCATAAAGTTGGTAATATACAAAGAATATTGGCCTACTCTTACATGTACACCACTTGGTATTGGTGAAGGACATACAGTAAGGGGTTTACTATGAGGAAATTAGCATATAAAACTATGTTTTGGTAAGTCAGACTGAAAGACGAACTCAAGGAACAAGAGGGTGTAAGTTGGGCTCTGCTCTGATTTGCTGAGTTAGCATGGAAAGTTATATCCAAATACTGAGCCAAAGCTGTAGCTGCAACCAAAATCACTCTGTTCCTCCCAGTTTATATCAACTGTTTAGTCCCCTTTGACAGTCAGTGGTGGAAATAGGGATGGAGGTACAGTGATCTCTGCACCATGCATTGGCCCATAACATGAGGCTGTGGCTCAAACATCTGGCACTATGCACTTCCTTTTCCCAGCACTGGTGCATCCACAGCTGGAGTTTTGGGACTTCTGCCTCAAGGGGAACATGAAAAAAACTGGAAAGATCCACCTAAGGGCTACAACCATGGTCCAGCATCTGGAGTGCAGATGCAGTAAGAGTGAGGTGGAAGGAGCATATTTTTCCCAGAAAAGGAAAACCCAAAGCAGATATCCTTGAAGAGCAGGTTAAAAAAGGACAAATCCAAACCCTTCTTGGTCATGTCAGGGGACTTAACAAGGGGCAACAGGCACACGTGGCAGATGGAGATATTCAGCTTGGCCTTTTCTCTCAGATGCTCCAGAGAGGTGATGGTGGCTCCTTGCTTGGGGGCTTTTTATGGCTTAGCTAGATAAGGCTAATTTAATGTCTGGTGATTGTGGTAGGCCTGTTCTGACAGAAGATTAGACTAGGTGAGCTCCAGCAGTCTCATGTAACCAACATTTCTATGATTCCACGGTTCTTTTTCCCAGAGCAATAGAGAAGCATGTCCGAAACCATCAGCCAGCTCACCTGGTCAGAAGGAGAGGGCAGCTCTCCCTGATGCCATCTCCTGAGGGCTGGTCTCAGCCCAGAACCTAGCACTTACAAGCGTGCATTACTCTATGCTGGGGTTCAGAACCAAGATTGCAAACAAACCTGTCAGCCTTAGCTAGCCAGTGTCTTAAAGTCATCGACATCTGACTTCCATGTGCCTGCAGTAGTCACAGCTCAGTGTATTTGTGCATGTCAAAGCAGAACACTGGCAGAATCTTGGGTCTTCAAAACTCCTCTTTCAGCAAGAAGTCACTATATTTTCAAGTCCAGTGATGAAAAATCCCTCATCGACTTTTACTGTGCTTTAGCAGGTACTTTGGCCTTTATGTGAAGCCTTGTATGTGCAATTTCCATTCAGTTCTCCTCCTGCATTGGAATTAGTCAAATGAGAATCACAGGCTTAGCTTTTTCTGGTTAAAACTCTCCTCTACAGAAACCCTGTCCTGTGTGTCCTTAGGAAAGTGTCCCCAACCCTTCCATGGTCTCAAAGCTGACAGAGCCAGTTATCTCCCTACCTCACAGTTTCTTTCCTTTAGGCTACAAGGGTGCTGAAAATAACACTGGAAATCTCACTTCACAGTTTCTTGCATGGCAGCAAGCAACAGAAACCACCCAAAAGAGCACCTTTTCTTGAGCCAACTCCCACATGTTTGCAAAAAGGGTGGGGCTGCTGAGCAAACAGATCTGTTCCCTCTCTGATTACTTTGATACTAAGACCATATGGGCCTCCGAGCTGGTTTCTACTCCCTGGAGCTTTTGTTTGTGGATATTGCATGTTCCTTTGGGGAAAAAAAGCAACCAAAAACCAAAACCAAAGCCCAGTGATTTTACTAAGTGAAACAAGCAGGTACGGTAGTGCTGCATATGGTGCTAGTAAAATTGTAATAGTGAAAGTTGGCAAGAGTCAAGCAGCCTTTGTATTAATTCTCTGGAGCTTCAGGTAGAGCCTAATGTAATTACTTGTTTTACTTTGTAGCGTTTTAAGAGAGAAGTGTGTGTTTTAAAAAGTTATATTTCCAAATAAAGTGGTCATGTCTGGAGAAGACAAAGTGCCCGATTCTGGTCCCTCTGAATTCAACAGCAAAATTCCCATTGACTTAGAGTAGGATTAGGTCCCAAATCTAAGAAATAATAGCAAACAGAATTGTGCAGTTTTAAATTCACTGTCCAGGCTACCAGTTTATAACTTTTTCCTAATTTTTATCCACTTAAGTTCCAGAAGATTTGTTTGTCCTCAGCTCCACTCTCTGCATCTGAATATTAGAGCTGATTTTTTTTTTTTCACATGCAGACAGCTGCTTTGCAGTATCTCAGTGTAAGTGGGTGAGTCCAGAGGTGCTGCATCTCACCCACACAAACACAGTGACTTAATTCAAGAAATAATTGTGTCATGCTTTTCATAGAATAATAGAACATCCTGAGTTGGACAGGACCCACAGGGATCATAGAGTCCTGCACAGGACAGCCCCAAGAATCACACCATGTCTGTGAGAGCATTGTCCAAATGCCTGTTGGACTCTGCCAGGCTGGTGCTGTGACCACTTCTCTAGAGAGCCCATTCTGGTGTTCAGCCACTCTCTGGATGAAAAATCTTCCTAAAATCCAACCTAAACCTGCCATGACACAGCTTCATTACGTTCCCTTGAGTTCTGTCACTGGTCATCAGTGGGAAGAGACCAATGCCTGCCCCTCTGCTTCCCCTTGTGAGGAAGTTGTAGACCACAAAAATGTCAATTATTTCAGAATTCCCCAATTTGTTACAAATTTAATTTTCCTAGGTAGATTCAAAAGCCCTAAAAATTGAACTTATTGACATTGCTCCAAGAAGAATAAAATGTTTGAGTAACTGCTGGGAGGACCTTTTGATCTTTTTCTGACTGTTTTATTTTTGTCATTGATTGAGGCATTAACTAGGATTAACTTTCTTGTTGATAGCAAACCTGTGAGTTTTAGAACCTGCCTCTAATTAATTGAAATATAGAAATCTATGTTGTTTGCAAACTCTTATCAAGAGTTAGGCAAGAAATAGATCTTACAGCAGCCTAACCCAAGCAGTTGATAATATTAGTAAAGACTGACCATTTGATCACCAAATTAGAAAATAATATGGATCTATTGCTTTTATCTCTTGGGCTTGGTATAACATATAATGACAGCACTGGTGGGAACCATTTTTAACTTGGATGTCCAAAATCATCTTACTGTACATTTTTTTCTTTAACTAGTTCGTCATTTAAAACTTTTTCCACAGTAACCTGCTTTCTGGGTACATGTATGTCTTCCTGATTTTCATTTAATGCCTGAATAACAAGGCTGAAATGCACCAAGATCCTTGCTCTGCCTAAATGTTGACTTAAGAATTAGTCCCCAGATCCCCCTCTACAATAAATGGTACATGAAGGAGCCTTCCATGGCCATCTGGTGCCAAACAAAGGCTTCTATCAGCTGCAGTTCACCTTCTCCTACGGTTCCTACGAGGAATGGTTTTTCCAGCACCTTGGCTTGGCCTGTGTTTTCTATTCAGGTGTTTATGGTCTCTAATCAGCACCTAGCTTGCCTGTACTGGAGTTTATCCCATACCTACAGTGGGGTTTTCCTTAGGGCTTCTCCTGGCCTGCTTTCAATCTCTGGGGCCATATGCTTCCAGAGTGAGATGGAAAGCACATTTTATTAAATGGACAAAACCCCCACTAAGGCTGCCCTGCCTCTTGGTAATTTCAGTCCAGTAAACCACAGGGCTTATTATTGAGGTTTTCTCATTGATTCTCTACTGCCTCTGTAGGAGATTCCCTTACAAGATGAGGGAAACAGTGTCCTGAACTTTAGGTGGCACCTGCTTCAGCTGAGATTTGGGGGAACCTTCACCTGCCTTGGCTTTGTGTGCCCTATCTATGAGACCTCCTCCACACCTTAGGAAATGCATCAGCATTGACTCTGGGTGTGACATCTGGGGCTCTCCCACCTCACATGGCCTCTCATGACAGATGACACCTTTAAAAGCCAAATACCCTTAGGTGTCCTCCAGGAACCAGGACCTCACTGCTCTCAGGGTGTTTTGCTTCCTCCCATTGGTTTCTTCCCTCCCGCCTCCCCACACCTGGCCTTGTGTAAGAAGGAATATCTCTGAAAATAAATTAAACTGCAACACATCCACCAGTGCCCTTATTTTTACCAGGAAACAACATTCATTCCCCTGACCTGTGCCAAAGAGCTGCTGGCAAGCTGGCAAGCTGCACAAGTCCTTGGGACTGCCTGTACAAGCAAAAGTTGTTATGATGTACCCGCAAAAATTTGTGAATATGCTTTGGGAACATGGAAATGCCTGATGGTCCCTGGGGCTCAGACAAGAAGAACAGAGGGACATAAGGGTCCAAAAATACCCTGCAGCAGCATCCTCCCAGCCAAGCCTTCCACACTGCAAGGACCTGAGCCTCTTTCTCCCACTCCTCCTGTAAGCCCTGACAGCTGAGAAAGTGTCTGGGAAATAGGAGCTTGGTGACCTGTTTACAAGGATATGTAGTGATAGGACAAGGAGCAATGGCTTTAAACTGAGAGAGGGCAGGTTTGGATTAAATTTCAAGAAGAAATTCTTCACTGTGGGAGTGGTGGGACAGTAGAACTGTTCCCAGAGAAGCTGTGGATGCCCCATCCCTGGAAGGGTTCAAAGCCAGGTTGGATGGGGCTTTGAGTGACCTGGTATAGCAGAAGGTGTCCCTTCCCATGGCAGGGGGTGGAAATAAGATGATCTTTAAGGTTCTTTTCATCCCAAACCATTGTGATTCATTCGGTGCTGTTTTATATGCTGCAAAGAGAAGGATTTGCCTCCACCCAAGGTGCCCATCAGCATTATGGTATCTGCATGCAGTGGCAACATCGAGGCAAAACATTTCTGTCAAACCCTTACAACACAAGAAAAATGCATTTTTCTATGGAAAGTTTCATGGGAAGAGCTCCTGAGGGCATTGGCCTCACAGCCCTGCAGGATGTTGGCTTTCATGAGGAAAGGTGTTTTATAGGGGCTGCACTATACTGACCAGGTTTTGCTTTCTGACACCATACACCCATCACCTTCCATTGGCCAAAAATCCCCAGTTCTCCATATTGTGTGCAGGGCTTGAGGTCCAGCTCCTCCCCAAAAGCCTCACCAGAGCAGCAGCTTGGCAGAAGGTTGCGAGTGTGGAAAGTGAGAGTGAGTTTGCTTTGTGTCAGTGGTGATTGCTGGCGGCATTTCCGCCACTAAATATGGGGGCAGCCACTAAAAACAAATCCCGAAACCACAGAAATTGAGGGGGTTTTGTCTGGTTTCTAACAGAAGCAATAGCTGCCCGCATCAGCTCTGAATAATTTCACGCTAAGTCAAGACATGCAACAGTCCAAGGTTTAAGAACATGAGAGTTAGCCCAGAACTTTTTCTCAGTTTTGCTTTGAGGTAAGTTGGTGATTCAGAGTGAAACCTGGCTAAAACCATGATGGTTACTTACTTTTAAACGTTCCCCTACCCAGGAACATTTGAAGCACGCAAGTGAGAGCTCTCTGTGCCCAAAGAGGCTGAAGTTCAGGCAGGAGAGTGAACATCCAAGGAAGGACATGGGGGAAGCTATAGGGGTTCCCTCAGGCAAATCTAACACCTAATTTTCTTAAATGTCTCTAATTCATACAAACTAAGAAACAAAGATTTTAAACCAAAGATGTTGGTGCAGCAGCTCCCATAAAACCTGACTATGGCTGGGACCCCATTTCTGCCCACATCCTCGCTGTTGGGTGGAGGTGAGGAGATGTGAAGGCATGTTTTGATGGAGGCGCCAGCGTGAGAGACACTTGGCACTGAAGCAAAAAATCAGCTTCCAAGCGCGTGGTAGGGAAGGTTTTGCATAGGACGCTGCGTGCTTAAAAAAAAAAAAAAAAAAAAAAAAAAAAAAAAAAAAAAAGGGATTTTCCATCTGATTTCTCCCTCCCTCCTTTATGTTAATCGCCCGTTCCAGCTTTCCCGGAGCGCTCGCAGAGGCTCGGCGCTGCCCGTGCTGTGCAGGGATGCGCGGCCGTCGCTGCAGTCGGTGCCGCGCTGTGACGGTGATCTCCAGTGGCACCGGGGCCGCCCCATTCACCTCTGCAGCCCGGGAAACCAGGGTGGCAGCAAAGTGAGCTCTGGGTCTTTCTGCAGCCAGGTGCGCAGACAGCCGGTCCCTGTAATCTGTGGTAGGTGTGTGGCGAGTATATTTCCGTGGTATTAAGTCTGCTTCCCAGATTTCACCTCTAGGTATTCTAAAATGTAGCATCTGAGGATTAAAATCTATTTTTGCTTTCTCTCCATTTTCCTTATTTCTTGTTGTAAATCAACATTTCTTTGGCATCGGTGGCTATGGAGAGGATGTGGTTGAGGGCTTAGAAGTTCAGTTTCCCTCCATGTCCCCTCCCTACTCCAGATAGGCCCAGAAAGAGAAGAGAGTCCCCTCCTTCTGCTGCACTTCTTCCCACTTCTTTCTAGCACCCTGCTGACACTTTCACACAAGACCAGACCCCTGGACACAACCAAACCCCTGGGCCAAAATGGGCTGATGAACTCAGCCTCATCTCCTCTCTGGGCATCCTGGGGTGAGAACCAGTCCCATGTGTCCCTGTCCCATCAACATCTTCCACACAGGGTAAGGAGGCTTCCTGCCACCCAGGCCAGCTGCCATCACCTCAGCAGCCCCTGTGGTCCCAGAGCCAATGGCTGCTGCATGGAGGAATGCCTGAGCTGGCCTCTGCCACGCTCCATCTGCACCAAGCAAGCTGTGCCGACTTGTCTCAAACCCACAGGTGATGTGGGATGACACATTTTCCCCCTTACAAAAATCACTTTTCTTCCCTTAAATGTGGGGTTTTTTCACCAGCTCCTCACCCTGCCTTGCCTGTGCACAGCAGGCTCTGCCATGAGCCCCATACAAGGCTTCACAACTGGTGTGCAGCAGCAATCATACAGAGATGAGAGCAACCACTTCCTCCACCACCTCTGTGAATCCACACCAGGACCTGCAGACAGCTCTGCACCCCCTCCTCAGCCCAAGCCTGGGGAAACATCTGCCCTTAGAAATTCAAAAGTCACTCAGCACTTCTTCCCTGCTGCACCATGCACACACAGGAGTGACAGCAAAGTGACTTTTCCTCTGTCCCTCTGGAGCATCTTATATTGGGAGCAGCAGCATCACTGTGGCTTTGGTAGGCTGCGGTTCCTTCCTGTGCCTGCTGGAAGCCCTGGAGGTGTTAACACATCAGCCCGCTCAACCCGGCATCTCCCTGCTCAGGGCTGAGTGCCAAGGCCCTGCAGGCACCCTGCACCCTCAGGAGGCCAGAGAAAGTTCAGCACCACCTGAGAAAGGGGCATTTTCACCTTGGCAAGATCTCTTCCTCCAGTAGGAAAGGAAGGAAAGGAATCCAAATGTGCCATCCCGCTGTGGCATTGCCCCATGCTACCTGGCTCCTCACTGGCAGGCAGGATAGCACATCTCACCCAGTTGCACAGAGGCATTTTAGAGAAGGTTTTCCTACAGGAAACAATCCTTAAGTAAATGTTTAGATTGGTCTAAGGACCATGGTTTGTCACTTCTTGATCCGGGTGGCTCAGCAGACATCCATTTAACCTGCCCTCTGGACCCAGTCTCCAGTGGCCCAGCAGAGAGCATGATTTGTCTGCTCAGGGTTATTTCTGTCACAGAAGCCCATACTCCATGCATTAATTTGCATCTAATTAGCATTTGCTTAGTGGAGTTACTCAAGGGCCACAACATGGTACCTTTCTTTTACCTTGGACTGGTTTCTGATGAAAACCGTGTCATCCAGTAAGTACTGTCAAGTTCAGTACATTTTACAAGACCTTCTCCTTTCACAAGAATTCCATTTGAAGGTACACGACCCCTTAGCCCAGCCAGCCTCAGGGAATCTACCCTCAGATATGCTCCACCTCAAAAAACAGGATGAAAACATTCACATCTCAAGAAGAAAATGTGTTTCTGAGCACAAAACCACCTTCCCCTTATGCTCACTTCAGTCAGCCACTAAGAACATTACAAAGATTAATCACATTGCCAATACATATCACACCAGAAAATGTGTTTGTGGTTTTTAAGTAACAGGTCAACCATAGAAATCAAGTACTAGGAACAACTGCAAAATAAAAAGTACGCAAGCAGCGAAATTGAGAATGATTTGGGTGTTGGGTGATCCAGCAGCATGAAGCCAGTGGGCAAATGCCCACTTGTGTTGGTGAGTCTGGCTTCAAACCTGGTCACTGAGGGTTTGGTGGGTCACCGGTGCGTGCAGAGCCTGGAGGTGATGCACAGCTCTGGCTGGTGGTGAGGCAGTGGGAGCTGAGTGTCGGGAAGCAGTGGGAGCCCTGGCTGCCTTTGGGAGGATGGCAGGACTGGCCTCCAGCAGGCCTCCCTGGCAGCCAGGCTGGCATGGCTGTGACCAGACCTTTTGTTCCTTGTAATGAGAAAGAGCTGAAGGCAGAAACTGCTTTTTCACCTCAAGGTATTCCGTCTGCCAGCCATAGCTGGGCTATTAATTTATGAACCAAGTGTGGGTGGGGGGACTGTGCATATCCTTATCTGCACCTTCCGAGGAGTATCAAAGTCAAGCAAGTGAAACTACACTGTCTCCATTTCTAGTAAATAACTAATTGTACTATAGGGGCTGGCATTTATATCAAATTGGAATGATCACTCTATTTTCCCAGAGTACTTGAATGCATTAAAAAACAGAACCAAAAAAAAAAAAAAACAAAAAAAAACACCAAAAAAAACCCCAAACGAAACAAAAAACAAAAGAAAACACAACCAAAAACCAACCAAACAGAAAACCCCACAAATAAGACCACTGCAAAGAGGTGCCTTTCCTCTGTTTGTGAGTTATACAATTAATGGTCAAAGCCAGCTGAAGTCATCAGATGACTATGACACTGGAGAGATTGGAAATTACTGGTCTCCCTCAAATTTCCCCTAGCTCTTAAAAAAAAAATCCCCTTTGTTTCTTGCCCTTTTAGAAATATTCTTCCTTATTCCCATTTTCTATCAGCCAAGCTTTAACTCATTCTGACACCAACCATTTGCAACCAGAGCAGTCACTTCCTCTCCGAGCAGGGACATTCACATGGTTATAGGGAGCCAGCGATTGAAGACACACTTAGGAAGAGAGCTGAATTCCTGCTTGCCTGAGGGCAGCCGTGGATGATGGGGAACCAGGTGTGCTACATGTGGTGGTAGCACTGCTGTAAGAGCTGGGTAAGGAAGGAGATCTGTTCCTGCACTTGAAAATTATTTAGAAGTAGCAGGATTTTAGACATCTTTGAGCTCAGACTTTGTGGGTGTGAAGAACAAAACACTTCTCTGTGACTGCACATCTCAAGATTACACGTTTTAACAACACCAGAGTGCCTGAGCTGCTGCAGACCATTAATGCTAGTGGAGAACCAAACAACAACAACAACAACAAATTAAAAAATAATAATCAGAAACTTATTTACACAACATGCAAACATCACTAGCAAAATACCAGGGGAATTGCAAATGAATTATTTTAACAGCCCCTAAATATTTCCAGTGTGGCTCACAGGCAAGATCCCTTTTGGGGATTTCTGGCTTCATGATGCTAAACCATACAACTGCAATTTGTAAATAAACCAATCCATACCACTTAATTCCCTGCCTCAGATCCCTATCCATGAGATGCAAATTATTCCTCAGTGTCACATGGCAGAGGTAAAATCTGTGCAGATGCTAGGCTGGTAAGCAGTGGGGATGCTTGGCCCCTGGTGGAGAGGAATTATCCCTGCCTCTGCAAGTGACTGCCTTGGAAGTGCTGGAGCTTCCCACTCGTGCAAAGCCTTCCCAATAGGAAGGAGCTTAGAGTCATGGGGCCTTAAAATATATTTTTTTTTCTCTTTGGGCTGAGGTCAGGTAGGGGCCTCTTTTTGCCTGGCTGAGCTGTGGCTCATGGCTTTGTGGGGTGGCTGAATGTGATGCTGAGCAGGCTATACTTCTATGTGTAAAGGAAGGGGTCTGTTTTGTGGAAACATCTTCCCTTAAGCTAAGTTCTGATTCTGTTTTTTTCCTAAAAAAATATTTGTTTCGAGGCGAATTTTCTATATCTCCCATGTACATAAAAAACTCCCCTGAAGATGCAAAAAGCTTGTACCATTTTGTTTCTGGTTTTTATGGAGTGCTTAGAAGTCTCTCCACTTGCAATTATGCTGACAGATCAAGCACTTCGTGATCACAAATCATTTAAAGCATTAAGCATCAAATGTAGCTATAGTACAGCCCAGAGACGCAAGTGTTTTCAATAAGCATTAGCAGCTAAAATGTTGCACTCTCCATGTATACATTACAAGTGAAACATCAAGAAGCAAAACTTCCTCTATGAAGAAAGAATTTTGAAAATATATTCCAGGCATTTAAGGAAGGAGACCAACCTCAATGTCGACTCAGGAGACAAGAATGGAGAAGCAAAGGCAAGTAATAAACACATTAAAACAGTAATATTCAAACCTTGAATATTACTATTTAGGGTGGAGAGGATCTGTCTGGTCTTACAAGTAAGCCCTAAAAGGTAAAATTTGATGGCTGCAAAATAAATTCTTCCATATAATTCAGACCTTTACAGCATATCCAAAATTCAATCTCATTGAATGCTTAGGTTTGGGGCAATCTGCTTTACACAGTAGCTTTTCTTATGTAGGCACAAAAAGTTGCAACACAGCAAAGAGAAAAAGAGCAGAAAGTGTAGAAGGTTTGGTGAAGTCCCTTGCCCATTGCAAGTGGAATTCAGGGGAGATCTGCTAGGGAAGGGAGCTGCAGAGAAATGTAAACCCAGGCCCTATACATGAGCAAAAACAACACCCAAGAGCCATGTAGAAGTTCTGGCCCTATAAATTAAGATCTTCCTGCATTAGGAGTGTCTGTCCCAAGGCAGCCCAGGTCCCGTGCAGACACGCAGCACTTGCAGGGTTGTGTGACAGCCCTTGTCTGGGTGACTCTGACTGCTTCCTCCCGGGACTGCGCTCTGCTCGTGCCTGGCGCCGCATGGGCCACTCCCTGCAAGTGAATCACTGTTGTGGTGCACACAGATCTGTCTCTGCTCTGCTCTCACCGGGTCTAGGCAGCATAGCCAAAAAGCCAGACTTCACTCTGACCACCACTGGTAAGGGAGGCCTTTGTTAAGAAAGGTTTTCCTTAAAAAATATTTTTATTCTGCAACAAGCTGGTCCCACTCTCTCCCAAAAGCCACAGGATTCTGCAGGATTAGGGTTGAGGAGGTGGAAATACACAGAGGTGCTGAGTTCTCGGGGCTGGCTCTGCACCTGTTTCAGGCACCCTTTGAGCAAGCAAGAACAAACCACTCTTGAAAAAAAAAATGAAGTGCCGAGATCTCCAACTATTCGCTGCTCACTTAACTTCTCTGAGGTTTCCTTTCCCACAATAAAGCACAGAGCACCCTCCTCTCTCACATGCAAATGCTGGGTAGATAAATCAGCAGGCAAAGCTGAGGCATTGAGATTGGTGCATTGAATGCATAGGCAGGCCCAGAGGGTGAGGGTCGGCAGGACAGGTTCTAGTGGGAGGCCAGGAACTCTCTGTGTGCCCCAGGGGTCAATACTGGCTCCAGTCCTGTTCCATGTCCTCATTAATGACACGGACAGAGTGGCAGAGGGCACCCCCAGCACATTTGCTGGTGACACCAAGCTGCACAGGGTGACAGATATGCCACAGAGTCATGCTGCCATCCAGAGGGACCCTCACAGGCTGGAGAAATGGGCTGGCAGGAATTTCATCAAGTTCAGCAAGAAGAGCCGCAAGATCCTGCACATACAGAAGAACATCCCCAGGCACCAGTACAGGCTGGGGGCCAGCCAGATGGAAAGCAGCTCTGCAGAGGAAAGGACCTCAGCCTCCTGGTGGACACCAAGCTGAACATGAGGCACCGATGTGCCCTTGTGGCAAAGAAGGCTGATGACACCCTGTGTCCCTTAGGCAAAGTGTTTTCAGCAGGTTTGGGGAGATGATCCTTGCTCTCTGCTCAGCACTGGTGGAATTCTGGTTTGGTTGTGGGCTCTGAAATGAACAGGGTCTATGCCTTTATTAATGTTTAGCTCTTTATTAAAAAGTCAGCTTGGCAAGGGGCTGTTGTAGCTTTCCCAGTAGCCGAAGGGGGAGAAGGCAGCAGAGTCTGTCCCTGGAGTCTCCATGGCACGCTGGTAGCTGGAGGTGAAGAGGTGTCCAGTCTGTATCTGAAGTCCCAGCAGACTGTCCTCTCTCCTTTCCTCCTGGCACACTGGTAACCGAAGGGTGGAGGGATGTGCAGAGCCTGCTGCCAAGGTCCAGCAGCAGCTGTCCCCTCTTCTTCCCTCCTGGTAACACCAAGAAGTGCGTGTTCCTTTGTGCCTGCTTCCCACAGCCCAGTCCAGTCTGGTCCTCTGCAGGTTATGGTGACAGGTCAAACACAGACTAGGGATGGGGTTCCCTTTTCCCCAACCAGCACACCCATCCAGCCCCCTCCACTGTGCCCAGCCTTCCATCTAGGGGTGTTTTCATCCCCAAAACCCCTTCCCATGATTCCACTGGATTATTTTGCATCCCGGTCCTAGTGTGGGTGGGTTTGTAGGTGATTCCCAGGAGCAATTGGCTAATTAACATTTCAATGTCAGTACTTAGTTCGAGCCAAGTGTCCCAGCCAGGCTGTTTTGTTCATAACAGGCTCCTCTGTACACATAGACATGGAAATACTGGAGAAAGTCCAGCAAAGGGACACAAAGATGATGAAGGAACTGGAGCAGTCTCCTGAGAGGAAAGGCTGAGAGCTGTGACTGTTCAGCCTGGAGAAGGCTCAGGGGGAGCTCAGTGATGTGTGTAAATTCCTGCAGGGAGGGTGCAAACAGGACAGAGCCAGGCTCTGTGTAGTGGTGTCCAATGACAGGATCAGAGGCAACAGGCACAACCTGAAACACAGGAGGATCTGTCTGAA